>NC_079335.1:109840172-110448249 GCF_029582105.1 Oenanthe melanoleuca
AAAAGATTTTTTTTTTTAAGAAGGAATATCTAAAAGTGCGCTTGGGCATTTAAATGTACAGCACCACATGCAGTTCAATCAGAAATTTCTTTGGATTTATGGACCTTGCTATGTCAGGTGTAAGGGTCATGGTCTAGAGCAGGTGGCCCCTACGGGGACAGAGATAATGTCAGTGACAGGACTGTTGAGTAACTGCACATTATCAAAACTCTGGATGACACTGGTCATGCTCAACTGTGGAGAAGCCTGCAGTAGTGTTGCATCCCATCACCTTCACTAAGTATCAACATGAGCCCTGAGGAGGAGAGGGCTAATGGGAAATCTGGAGAATGGGAGGAGGGTGGTTGCTTGGAAATGTCCTTTTCCAGCCACACTTTCCAAACCATTTTTAAAGCCCTGCCAAGTATCATGAGATTTTTTTTCAGCAATGTAACTCCAGTTGCTTTAATTACACAGCTCCTACAGAAAAAAGAGCCAACACAACAGTGCTCTCCAGTGAAGGTCCTCAATTCGGCACAAGTAGAAAGATCTTCCTCGTGTCCCTCTTTTAAAAATTTTAAATATATTAATAATTTTTTTGAAAGGACAGAACAACTTATCATCTTGATCAAAGAGATGTCTCCCACAATATGCTTAAAATAAGAGATAGCTGCATTTACTTCACCAACTTTCTAATGGCAGAACCAGGCTGAGTTGAGCTATCTGTCCCTGAAGTCACCCTGAAAAACATGTAGGTCTATTTCCTGCATGAATCCTTCAACCTTACAAAGGAGTCTCTGCTACAGAAAATGTCTGCAAGTCCCTCTTCATGACCTTAAAGGCCCAAATCCAGACTATGTGACAACAGAATTCAGAGGAAAGAAGTTCAGAACTTAAACCTCTTGTCTCTGGAGCGAGTTGTTCTTCTCCCAGAAGATGAAAAGGTTGTGAGGTTTTGGAAGGTGGGCAGAAATGCTTTACAATACAACAAATACACAAAACATCTACAATAAATATAGTACAGAATTAATTTCATGACTGACTCTGTGACCCAGTAATTTCTTTTTGTGATCTCAATTCAAGACTTCTTCAGTGTTTAAACCCACAACATCTCAAAGTCAGTCAGCTGTTTCTATTTTCCAATCCAAAAATAGAAACTAACCCAAAATTAAACCAAATTAAGCTGACAGTCCAAGTTTGTATATTTCTGTTATCAAAAAACCCCTCTAAGTTCAGTTTCAGAATCTGTAACTTTGGACAGCAGAGTAAGTGTTCTCAAGAAATTAGACAAACTTTCCTGTAGAAATGATCAAGAATCAACCACAGCTCTCGCAGTTTTTTCCATGACTGTCCCTAGTTTTAGAACACGGAGTCATGGAAAGCAAAGCACAGCTGGATGAAATTACCTAACTTTTGATGTACTAAAAGTCACCATCCTGATGAAAAATGCTAACTCAGGGTTCCTGAAACTTGCTATGATTTTGCTTTGAAGAAGCCTATTCATATTTAAATTGTATAACTGAAAATTAAAGCAAAACAGGAAAACAGCTTGCTTAAGAAATTATTTCATAAAAGCAATAAGCGAGGCAATGGCTTATAAATGATCCTTTTAGTTACTTAGGTTTGAAATGCAAGGACATGCTGATACAGAAATATGTAATTTAATATTATTTCAGGCAAACTTATGCTACGGTTTGTAAAAATACAGTAGAACGTTGCTGTATGACAATGTTTTTGGGGCTTTTTTTTGTTGTTTAATGACACTTTTGCCCACCATTTCATGTACAGTGAAATGGACACACAGCATACATATATACAGTGCATAGATATGAAAACAATAAAGCATATTTACATAATGGTCACAGAAAATTGACTAGTGTTTCCCAGAAGGCATGTTAACAGAATTACTGCCCAAGCTAAAAAAATTACTAATATATCCATTTTCACTGAGAAAAGTGCTTGAAAATATTAAATCACACAAAAATCATTCTGAAACTGAGAGCTACAAAATTCTTAAGAAACATGCAGAGCCCAGAAGAACTTACACTGGAACAATCTGAAAAAAAAGTTCTAAGCAAATTTAAATAATCTAAGTAAAATGAAATATGACTAGACACAATATTTAATTGTTCTTTAAAATTATCACATAGACATACGTTCCATAGTTAATTCTTCCCTAAGCCACTTTGGTAGGCTGACAACTAAGCACAGCAATGAGCCACCCATTTAACTGTGCACTAGAGTAGCAGGATCACTTCTCAAGTTAACAAAACCTTTATTTATTTATTTTTGTAACCCTTGGGGTTTCTTTTCCCTGGATGGCCCTGGAACACGTGCTGGACAGGCTGTCATTACTTGCATTATTAGCTCTGATAAGCACACAGCTCTAGGTGGTATAGCTGCAGGCTAAGGTACCGGGCTGGGTACAGATGGACCCCTGTGCTCATGCAGAGCACTATTGAATGTATAGGGGCTCCCCATAGGGACACATGTGAACCCAGCCTGACCAAGCCAATTGTAAGGGCCTATACTTGTGGAATAGCCTTATTTTCTACACTACCGATGCATTTATCACAATTTCCTAAAGACAAAAAGAAACAGAGGTCTACTAAAAGGAGTTTCTGAAACATTAACTTAACATAAAGCAGAAAAATCCTACGTAGAGAGCAAGTTAAATGAGTATCTCTGCCCTCAGTGTAAACAACTCCATTTCATGCATGTGTGTACACTCCACAGCACACAAACCAAGTCACAAAAGCTTTGATTACTTAATTACACAGCTTATGTTCATAGCTTATAATTGTTTACAGCATAAAAAGCATAGCCTATTTACTCTGATTAACACCTACCCCTGTGTACTAACAAGACAAATTTATTCCAGGAATAATCTCACAATGGATTTATGAGATGGTAAATCTACTGATCACAAAACTGCTTAAGCTTCATTTCCCATGTTTTGGTCTCTCCCCTCCACCCAGATGAAAAGGTGCACAAAAAATAACTGATGCTTTGCTACCAGCTTTTTATTTTAATAGAGGTATTAATATGGAGTTTTGCTTGCCTTTTTCATTAAAAAAATGTTTCAGAAATACTCAGTTTCCACTTCTAACTTTCACAATTTGATCAAAGCTGGCTTACAGGTGACAGAGGAATGAGGGAGAGGATGCATCCAAAAACCTTATTTTCCTAAAGATACAAAACTAAACTGTGAACAGGAGAAAGAAGGAAGAAATTATAACTTCGCCTAACATCACAGAAAGAGAAATACTATATCATTTGGCTTTAAAATTTATGGAGGGAAAAAGATGGAGAAGCTGCAAGTTAATGGCCCACAGCTCACAGCTCAAGAACCTCCAATATTGGTTGCTGCCACAGAAAATGAAGATGTAGAAACCAAAGTCCTCATGTTACACAAAGTTCAGAGGAGAAAAACATACACATACTGTCCCTTTGGTTTACCTCAAACAATATTACACAAATAGCAAGTTCACAAAATACTTTTACCCGACATCTTTCAAATGACCCACACTACTGCTACTGCTTTTCATCTTTTTTTCCCCAACAGGTAGAGTTCAGAGTAAAAATGATTCAACTATTGTTCAAATGAAAAAAAAGGTCTGTTAAGTCCTTCTGGCAGGACTGGAAGGCACCTGTTACATGATGCCACTCTCCTTTGGCAGCTATTACTGTAACACTACTTTTTAACATTTTTTGGAGAACCTCTAAAAGCAGCTGCTTAAAAATACACTGGTCCACTTTATCTAGACTAGACTTGACTCTAGTCATAGACTGCCCTAGCGATAAAACTCCAGAAACTTCCTTTGAAGCTTCTTAAATAACAGCAAAACACAAAAAGCCACATGCCATTGGGAAAACAATTGTTCTTCCTGCTGTGGTAAAAGTCACTGAAATAGTTCAGGGAAAACAATATGGCAACAAACTAAAATGCATTGCTTTGTCAGTAAATACTGTTGGAAGATGCACAGAAGACACTGATAAAGATTTGAAGAAACAAGTGTTAAAACAAGTTACACAGTGTGGGAGGTTTGCTATATAGTTGAGTGAAAGTACAGAAGAACTTCTTGCACCTTGTGGTATTTGCATCTTTGCATCTCAACAATGAAATGCACAAAAATCTTTTTTTTTTAATGAGCTACTGAAGGAAAGATCTATTGGAGATCTATTCTCAACAGGAAGCAACTTCATGAATAAAAAACAATGTATTATGGAAAAACTGTGCAAATGTAGCCACTGATGGAGTGACTGCTTTGACTGGAATAAAAACAGGACTCCAGACTAAGGCTAGGGGCCACGAAAATCCCAGGCACCACACAGTGATTCTCTGGATAACTTGTGGCAAAGTGCTTAAAAGAGTTGTCTTTTCTAAAAAAAAAATGTGTCAGGTTTGACAAGTGCTCCAAATCCACTGACCTTTTCAGTGGTGGCAAGTGGCTATGAGTAGTTTGCTACCCAGCAGGAATTTCCAAAAACTAAACACTCAAGTGTCCCTTCAAGGTGAAGGTGTTATTTTAACAATGAGTAAGAAACAGCTCCTTTGCAAAAGAAAATTTCGGAGGAAGCATTTTGAAATAGGTGTTTGGATGTGTTCACCTAATTATGGAATTTTCGGTTTGGTTTTGTTGATGAAGTAAATATGTGTCACCTACAAAAACCTCCCATATCTGTACACTTTAAAAGGATATAAACAGAACTTTCTAACCTCTTAAAAATCTTCCAAGGAGAGTTTTAGGGGGTTGAAAACACTGACATGCAACAACTTCTCATTCGTTTGGAAGAAAAACTGATTGACATCAGGAGACAAGATCATTTATTACCCAATTTCAAGCAAAACATTTGCAAAGCTTGTGGATAGAACTGAAAAAATAGTATAATTAAGTAAAATTTAGTAAGTGCAAGCAACTATGTACTTCTTCCATGAGGATCTATGCATCTCTGTAAGGTATCTTTTCCAGGAATGATGCCTATTAAGATCAAGTGCTGAAATAAACTAAACTTAGAACCAGATACTCAAATTCCTATATCACAGTGTTAAACATTTTAAAAACTATGATGCATGTTTAGTGGTAGAGATCTCAATAAAAGGTACTGTTATTAAGAGTAATCTTTTTAGACTGATAAATAGCTTAAAAATATTTTAAAGAACTCTTTATTTCATCTTATTTCTCATTCTTAACTTTCATTTTTATGTTTTATTATGTACGTAACATACAAGTGCAGTGATACATTTTCTTAATTTATAGAATATAAATGAATATATCTATATTTGGATTGTGCAATCAGAATATTTTTACTGATGGGATGCATGAACAAAAGAAGTTTAAAGAGTACAGATCTGGATGACCAGATGCAAATGCTCTCCACTGAAAGCCAACACTTGTACAGAGTAACTCCATGGCTTTTCATCCATTCTTACATCCCTCTTGTTAGCAGCATTCTTGGCTAACCTGTGTGTAAGTAGCTCTCAGCAGAGGTGGTGACTCCACTTTAAAGAGTTATTGTCCTGTACTCTTCAAAAGAAAATGAAAACAGAAATGCACTGCATCACCCTACTTCAACATCTGTCTAGTAACGTGTGTTTACATGCATGGACCATTCCAATGCTTGAGCAAGGAAAGGATGCAGTAATTTGGGAATATTTAAACAAATTTATTATAATGAGAGATGCCTTAACTGAAAGTTTGCATGAGACAATTTAATTTATATAAGTATTAAATACTTCATATAGAAACACAGTAACTCTTGCACTGTTCTGCCATCAGAGAGAGATGTGAAAAGTTTTCTAATAATCCTACTAAATTCTACAGCCCTTGAGAACAAGTCATTTTGGAAAATAGCCCATGTCACCAAGAACTCAAAGCCAACACAGCAGATTTATATGCTTTAATATTTATTTCACAGTGAACTGATAAGATGGGGATCACACATATTAATTCTCTGACTACATGATTTCAAAAACAAGGATTATACTCAGCGCACAAAAGTGAGTACATCTGATCTCCTAATGAATATTTGACTCTTACCTTGCACCTTATCTGAACACAGCTCCTTGGCTCGATCCCTCATTATTTGTGGAATCAAAACGTCTTTTTCTACATGTCTCAGCTTAGAATTTTCTGCAAGAGTGAAAAAAAGATAATTTTGAAAAAAAAAAATGTTATCTGTACATCAGAAAAAGTAAATCTAAAGAAATAACACAGCATTGCTTATATTGCATACAGCAGTACACTAAAACAAACAGCAGTATAAAGTATCATGAAAGGACCACATAGATCAAAATGATGGAAGGTCCAAAATTTGCTCAGATACAAATATGAGCATTATCCTGAATATTTATACTCTGTTTAATGTGCACTATAAAACAAAAATAAAGGAGCAAATTCTGGCAGCCCATTTGAATTTCTTCTTACTAGATAAAAAAATCTGCATAAAGACACTACAGCAGTTAAATATTTTTATTTCTGGATACTAATATTTTTCTATGTACATGATCTGTATGTACTCTTTCATTCACTGACATAAAGCTGAGAAAAATGGCACATACTAGAACACAACCTAGAATTTGTATGGCTATGTGAAAGACTTCAGTTCTTCAGAATAAAACAAAATCTCTTCAATGGAGGATCTAGGAGTTTTTCACTGAGAAATCAACTTAAAAAGAAGAAATGCTGCTGGCCTAATTTCTATACTTAAAAGCAAAGTTGTAGTTTGCTTTCAGTTGTCTCCAGAATTCTCTTGAGTACAGCTAGTGATTTAGAATAAACAACACAGACCATTAACAAAAAAACACAGTGCTTTTCCAAATCCACTTTCTTCAAAACAAAGGGATGAGAATTTATCAAGAACAGTTTTTTACTTCTGTTTCTGAGTTAAAACCCTTTAAAGGACATTCGCTCAGAACTCCATATAATCCAAAGCAGTTATACCAAATTTACCTAGTTTTCATCTTCAAACACACTATTTATTCATCCTTTGGAGTTGATATCACATTTCAGAATACCATGAGTTGGGATGTTCACACTATGAATATTCTACTATCAGAATATAATTGACAATAATTTTAATTTAAAATTGCTTATTAAAAAGCAAAGGAGATGAAATGAAGAAAAAAGTGCAATGTATTGAACTAATGAAAGAAGCAGATTTCAAGTTACCTACGACCAAATACTATTTTTCAGAGCATTTTTGGTTACTTCTCCATAAAAAACCAATTGAAACCAACACTTGTCACTCTTAAGTAGTCATCTTTTAAAGTTTACTAATGCTAAGAGATTACATTATGAGATTACACAGTATTGCATATGCGATATTACTAGTGGCATCTGGCAACAACAGAAGATTATGATGAGCAATATACAGAATCTGAACTAAAGACATTTCTCATCAGACATATCCTTCTCAGCATTTCTACAGCAGGGAAAAAAACTCTGTCCTGTACATACAACAAAAACACTAAAACAAATAGCTCACGACTTTGATTTGCTTCTGTGCTCTGATTTTCATATTAAAATATTTCAAATACCAGATTTCTACAAATGCATTATTTTACATATAAAATATTGCAAATATCCTTCATTTTAACTTTCTGCAGAGTATCAATGTGATTACTGTACCAAACACTTGGTACAATACACAGGCTACAGACAAGACAAAGCTGTCAGAAAACTTCCAAGCATATTTTGTAAACAGGACAAATCAGTTCAGCTGAATGATACGAAGAACTGGCACCATCATGCTATGTTTCTCAGCTCCACTCATTCCAGTCAAAGCAAGCTGGCAATGCAGCCTTCCTGCCCTCTCCACATCCTCTGATGTTCTTTTCTCTCTGCCCACACAGACAGGCTCAGCAGCCCTGTGCTGAATAAAAAGGAAAGTTAATTTCCTTTAAAGGTAAAAAAATTTCCTGTTAGGCAATTTTTCATTGAGGTAAATTCCCTGATCCAGTTCACTGTATAACTCCAAAGCTGCCCATATGAGGGAATTCAGTGAGACTAGGGCAAGAAGAAAGACTGAAATATTATGAGTACCACTGGTTCAAATTATAGCCTAAATTTCTGCTCCCCACACTTTCTTTTTCTAAACTCAACTTGGCTATACTGGTGCTTGGAGTACATAGAGTGCAATTGCAGGTTCAGTTAAGCAAGTGGGTTGACACTTGTCACCAAAAGGGAAGTTTTACCAGTCCTGCATTGCCCTCACTCATTCCCATCACATCATCACTATTATGCACCTAACCACGCAGTGAGCGAGCAGGTCAAATCAGAAAACTAACTCAAATACATGTAAAAAAGTGCTTCTCAGCTGACTTACACTTTGGAGTAATTAGATCTACTTCCCATAATTAGCATTACAGAATATCCTGATTTGGAAGGGACCCAGAAGGATCATCAAGTCCAACCCTTGGCTCTGCACACGTTCAACTATTATACCACAGCATACATAGAAATGTAGCAGAGAGAAGTCTTTAGGATCTGGGAAGAACTGCTGGATTTCCCCTGCTGGCAAAGCTGGCCAGAATCACGCAGGATTTTCACAATCACAAAGCACAGGGCTCCAATGCAAGGATCAGCTATCCCACTACTGACAAAGAGGAGAAGAGGGTAGGAATGCAACTAAAGGCTAGAAAGGAAACAGGACACAGGGACATCTGGGAAAAAAACAAGCAAGCAAGTAAGCAAGCAAGCAAACAAAAAGAAAGCCAAAAAGAAAAGACCTCCATGATAGCCCAGAACAATCAAAAATGACCGTTGGGCTCTGTCTTAGGTTAAACACCCAATCTACTGTTTGATTATTCAAAAGAAAAGAGGCGTAAGACTGATAGCAAGGAGTAGCTCTGCTGGTGTTAACACCAGCACAACCAGAACCATGACAGAACTGTGCTCCAGGCAAATTCCTTCTATTTAGTTCCATGTTGCCAAGTCTACAAATGCTGAAAATGCAGGAAGGAGAGGGCACACCAGGACACTGGGCAGCATCCAGTAGGAAAAATGAGGAGAGAGCTACAACAGCAATTCAAAGGTAATTATACAACATTATACAGGAAATGACAGTAAAGACTATTTATAAACTCATCTACAGTTTTTAGAAGGATCTCTTTTGTGAAGTATCAGTTTTAGAATTGTTTTAAATTTTACAAACGTTTGTATTTACCGTATTTTGCTTTTGTATTTTTACGTAGAAAATATTTAGTGCTTAATAATGGTTGGACTCAATGGAGTTAAATCTAGCCTAAGTGAGACTATGAAAAGCCCAAGCAATTTTAATTGTCTTATACTGTCTAAGTTTAAGGCTCTGGGTGCAACTACTTCTCCAAACAGCTCAAATGCAGATGTTCAGTTTGGGCAGTACTGTATTTACTCGTGAGTTTCAACTGGAACATTTTAAGTATTTGAATATTCTTCATTGATTCTAAACTATCCATTGCATTACACTTACAGTGATTTTCCTTCAACAATCTTAAAACACTTTACTGAAGTCAGTATCCCTAGCATTCATAAAAAATATTTAAGAAAAATAAGGTGCAAATATTAAAAATAGCAGACAACCAGCTAAAGCAAATCTGTTCACATGCAAAGTACCTGTATTTCTGATACTGATGTACAAGCACTTGCAAGATCATCATCAAGCTATTCATCTCTGCAGTAACATATATGGCAAGAACTTTCAAAGAACACCACCTCAGAAGCAAACTTCACCAAAAAACATGACAACACCATGATGTAAAACCATCAATTCCTTTTGTGTTTTTTTCAACTATATTACAGGTCCCAGAATAAAAACCTTTTTCCCCCTTTTGAAAGTTCACACTAAATACTATTAATACTAAAAATTAAGTATTTTGTAAAAACATACACAGAAGTTAGCCAGAATTAAAACCAAATACAGGGTTCCAGGGCTATAGCTAAATCACTATCTCCTTGAAAATAGAAGTCTACAGGCAAGAAATCTGTGTGATAGAACTACTGAACGTTTCCTAAAGACTGATCAGTAGATTCCAAAATGCTCCTCTTGGGGACAAGGAACAGATGAGAAGATAAAGAACAGTTAGAGATGTTACAAGCTTGCAGGAAAAAAAAAAAAAAGGGAATACTTTTGTGAAAGAGAAATTATTTTCCATAAAACCTCAGCTGAGTATAAAGAATTAAAGAGAGAGATTACTAAACTGGGGGATATTCCTATTCACCAAATCACTAAGAAAAATGTATGATTTGTTTCTTTTAACAAACAAAATCTGTGGCAAATCTCAGTGCTTGTGGTTCTCTTGCTGCATACAATATGTAGGGCACAAGACTACAGTTGTAATAATAGACTGTGGTTGATCAAAACCCTCAGGTGGAAAAGCTCTTTATTGCCATGGAAGGCCAAGGACCACAGCTGGTCAGTTTAACAATTTTTGTTATTTTTGTAAAAATTACCAAACTCTCAACGAACTAATATACATTAATTGGAACAAGAACATCCCTACCACTAGAACACATCAAATTCACTATGTAACAGAGGTGGGAAAACAGATGACAAATACTTTGCTGACTTTCTAGCCTCTGTAAAAGGATCCAGGATGACCTTGAGAACAACAGGAGCAGAGTGCAGAGCTGTGCTGCAGGCAGCAGCCCTTTAAGGGGAGGAGGAGAATGAAATACAAAGCTGCTTTACAGTCCTAACAACGAAAGGGACTGTAGCAGCTTCTCATATCAATTAGAGCACTATTACAAGAAGAGGATACCAAGACAAAAGCTTTCCTAGAAGAGTGTCCTGAGAGAAGTCATATCATCTCCCCACTTCATTTAACACAGATGGTAACTGACTTGCTTACCCTTTACTGGTCCTGCTGGAAGTTAACAGCTCTGCTCTCACCTCTTTCATGACTTCAGGTAGCATGTACACAGATTACTCAGAAAGGTTGAAATCTGCTCTACCCAGATACTTTAAGAAGCCTCACACTTCTCTATCCAAGGGGAACTGAGTCAAGCAATTCCAGTAACAGTCTTTGAAATGTGCATTTCTAGTTATACAACCTATAATTTGGATTTTCTTGATTTTATTTATCCACGTTAAAAAATGCTCAAATACTATTGCTTTTTCATAAACAATCACAGCATATATTAAGAAGAGAGAATGTTTTAGTAACCTTATGTCATTTTAATTAGCAACTGTACTACCTCATGTTTTTCTTGAAATCCCAGTTCTGTGAACTTTTAAACATCAGTTACATTCCTTACTAGCAAAAATGCTGTAGAAAGTCAAGGTTCATGAATCCAAGCTAAAATACAACACTCCACAAAATACATAAATTTTAAAAGCAATCACTTTCATTATTTTGGGAGATTGGTTGAGAAATGTGAAGCCATAAAGGGGACCTTCTTTTTTATTACATGTTAATATCTTTTTCCTACCAGTTGCCATCAAACATAAGTTTTGATGTAGTTGTGAGTAGACAGATTTTGAAGATACCTTTCTTTTTCAAGCTAAGAAATAAAACTTGAAAAAGTATCAATGAGAACTCCAGCACTCGAAATAGCAGTTACTAATGTGAAAAGGGAAGACAACCAAGGAGATGCATGCAGAATTACCATGCTTTAACCTACATCACATTTAAAGAAAATCTCCATTGCAAAGAAGCTATGTTCCTGGAAGGGAAATGTTTTCATCTATGACAAGACTACTAAAACTTGGAATTTAACAGCCATTCTGTCACTTTTTCCATATACAGACCTATAGTATACACAACACTTGAGATGGTTTGGAGAATGAATAACAAGTTTATAACTGAGTTGCAAAATCGCATTAATTTAGAGGACTAAATTATTCTTCATGTCACATAGTAAAAATTGTTTCTGTGAGGTAAATACTCCATTTCATTACAAAGTTTTGCTTTAAAACACTTGCCTGTGAGCTAATTATAAAAATACACTGGAAAAGTAAACTTTTCTTAATAACAGAAGGTGCAGCAGTGTCCACTGCCTGCTTATTGGCAAACATTCCTTTCATTACCAGATCAATCAAACCAGATTATTGGCTCTAGACATTAATTCTTTTAACAAAGAAATAAGATCTATTTTAGTGTACCTGTAACAGTGTTTTGAATAAGCAAATATAATTAGAGCTTCCTACTCCTCTCGGAAAAGAATGCATTCAACTCAAAATTTTCATCTCCTTTATTCTGCCTAGCTTATTTCCCTTGTATTAATTAAAAAAAAAAAAAAAAAAATTACCATTCTTAGGTTAATTCATATGAATCGTTTATGCACATGCGCACGATAAAAACTTATCCAAAAAGTCTCTATCATTGAATATATTATCAAATACTCACAACCTCTATTTGAAAAGACTAAGTCACACATAGGAACAAATTCATTTAGAGATAGACCCATTAAAGTCATGGAGAAAAAAAGAAAAACAAACTTATTTTTCTAAAATCTTTGGGTCTTTTCCTACAACTATACTTTGATGTCTCAATTAGTACTTTAAGTATTCACTCCTGTAGCCTTTGGGAGAGTCTCTGTGCCTTTACTGACAAGGGGTCAAAGCTACACAATTATTCAGCATCCCACTTTGTAAACTTCAGTGCTAAAAAACTGTGCAGAATCTTGTTAAAGGTAAAGAACTTTATCAGTCAAAGACATCCAGTGTGAACTGATAGATGATGGACCAGGACCAAACAAACACCCTTATACACATGTGAAATGGTACTGAGTTTTGGTAATTTCATTTGCACACTGGTGTTTGCATAGAAAGTAGAGCCTTAAGTAGTGAGTTTCTACTGAGGTTTTAAAGTATAGAAGGACAATATGAAATGACAGAAGTCATTTATAATCCAAGTGAAACTAGATTTGTGATACCCTGAAATCCTGATTTAAAATCAAAAGAAACTTATCAGTGCTGCTTTTCTATGCAGTATCCTTTTTTCTTTAAATGTATATGAATAAATTTATTTGCATTTTAAAAAGTTCCAGATTTTGAGAACTTCCTAATACTTACATCATTTTAAATTAAGATGGAGTACAGGGATGACAACACCAGGGAAAATTTCCAAAGCTTTAACTTCTCACCATTCTATCATCACCTCAAAGTCAATTTTCACCTTTTTCACTGGCTGAATTTGTTATCTTACATTTTGCTTTCGGGCTCATGTTCCTGCAATACAGCAGTACTGGATTACGGGAATGCTGTTGGCTAGAAGTGAACAATGGCTGTATTACAGCAAGTCTGTAATACCTAGAAAGAAAAGGAAAACCAGACCTGACAAAGCACACTTTCTTGTTAATTACATGCAGATTGAAAATGCTCATACATCTAGTGAGTAATAACTAAAGCCAAGCCGACATAAGGAGATATTTTTACACTGCTGATCACACAGCAAATCCAGTTACAGGGCCTGAAAATTAATTACAGATTAGGACTTAATATTTACTACTGGAAATAATGCAGCTTCGTAAGTACATAGCCTGTACCATTGTTCAAGCATGAAAGACCTGCCAGTTACAAAAACTTAGGTTGTGAGCTACCTATAAAGGGAACACCTCAGCCCACCTCAAATCCCATCCAACATATGAGAATTCCTGCAAAATGCAGAAAACACAGAGTAACTAGAGCTGTGGACTGACCAAGGATTAAACTAGCAGAGCCAGCCTTAATTCCACCACTGTAAAGCTTCTGAGTATTCTTCACTTGGTAACTGATACAAAAATCTTCAACACAACTTTCTGTCACTTAAACAAAACACCGTGCAGCAGGATTTCAGCAACCAAATACACAGTCTAGGGCTTTTTCTGAGACACCAAAATATACTAACAGCACAGACACAATTCAGTTCCTACACACAGGATAGGGCTGCACGCTTTTGAAAAAGTCAAGCCCACACATTTGAGCGCCCCTTGTCTGAAATCAGTCCCAAGTGTATAATCCCTATTTCTTCTGTGCCCCTTCTATACTAACAGTGAATGGTTAATGCTTACTTCCCTTGGAGTAAGAAACAGAGAAAGGTCCTGAAAAAACACAAATTATCTGAATTGTATAAACCAAACAGATCACATAAAATAGAGCAGTGGCATAAGAAACTGTGTAATAATTTGCACCAGAAACAAGAGGTGAGTAAGAGGTAAATCCAACACAGAAAAAGCAAAGTACCCAACAGGGATGAGGAAGAGACGCAGGAAAATCTAACAACCAACAAATCCCCCAGTTACTACAAGAAGAGATGTTAACCACCTAAGATTTGCCACCATGCCCAATACCATTAATCAGCTGCTCCAGCACTACGTAGCCCTTCTTACTAATTTTCAGAAGCGTGTGACAAGGTAATGAAAAACAACATAAATTACAGATTTGTTTCATTATAGAAACAAATCTGCCCAAACTCCTTGAGAACTTGAATATTTAGCTCTTTAGCCACTCCTTTCAAGATAAAATTTACACCTTTCATTCCAAAGAAAGAACATCACACAAATGAAGAGCAAGGCTAATGAATAACAGGGCTCAATACCATTCTTTCTACATTTTTAAAAAAAATTTCTTTAACTGGAAGTAAGGATTAAGAGACAAATAAAAAACAATGCCTACCTTTTGACTTCTGTGCCTGTGTAGTAAATGAACAACCAGTACATACAATATAAATGAATGAACATCTTGGAAACTAACATCAGGGATATGATCAAAACACACCAGTGTTCTCTTAAGTTTCAGAGCATGAGATGACAAGGCTAAAAGCCTTTCAGTTACATTAACACAAGGATTGCAGATGTTATTCTGGCAACTTATGTTATTAATCACAAAAATTACCTAAAAGCAGTTTAATTAAAAGTTGAAAAAGAACAGCTGAAAAGGAACTTTTCCTTTTACTATAATATTTTCCCCTTTAAATACAACATTGCTTTATCCTCCATTATTTTATCCTTTCTATCTTTTGAAGCTATAATTTCATTCTTTTCAGTGTATTCTTCTAGCTCTAGTCTTACTGCCCCTGCCACCTTGAAATAAGTCACATCCATTCTGCAAGCCTGATTTTCTCCATCCACTAATAAAACTGCTACTGTATTTAATAACCTAGACTTCCACCTGACATGAAGAAATAGACATGGTAAGTAGCTTAGGAAAAATATCAAATCAATCTACAAACCCTCTGCTTTTAAGCTCCGTGTCAAGAATAGGTACCAAAACCTGTATTGTCTATCTCAGCCATTGTCCATGATCCCACTTTACACATCTGTGAATCTTCAACTAGGGATCCAAATATCACCACCTGAAAATGACAGCTATAACCAAGTGCACATTAAAAAGAAAATGAGCTTTCTCATAACCCATGGCCTCTACAACTGAAAACAGCACCCTACATAGCTTTGGAAGTGCTGCATACAAAAATCTAATTCAATGCTGGGCTGCAGCACATCCATTTTGGAGAAGGATAAAACAAAATAGTGTAAAATTTTCCTAAACTGGGAAGAGCTGTTGACTCCCTCAATGGCAGAGAGACCCTCCAGGAAGACCTAGACAAATTAAGGGCTGGACAATCACCAACCACGTGAAGTTTAACACAGTTTAGCACCTGGGATGGAGCAATTCTGGATGTACAGACAGACTGGGGAACGAGAGGCTGGAGAGTAAAGCTGCAGAAAGGGACCTGGAGGTCCTGGTTGATGGCAAGTTGAGTGTGAATCAGCAGTGCCCTGGCAGCCAGGAGGGCCAGCCCTGTCCTGGGGGGCATCAGGGAGAGCATCAGAGCTGGGCAAGGGAGGGGATTGTCCTGCTCTGCACTGGAGCAGCCTCACCTTGAGTGGTATCTTGGGCACCACAATACAAGAAGGATATAAAACTTTAGGAAAGCATTAAAAGGAGAGCTACAAAGTTGGTGAGCAGCCTAGAGGAGAGGAAGGGCTTACAGCCACTCAAGGAGAAGCTGAGGTAACTTTTTTGTTTGGCCTGGAAACTGAAGGGAGACCTCACTGCAGTCTACAGCTTTCTCACAAGGGGAAAAGCAGAAGCTTTAAGCTGAGTTAGGGGAGGTTTTTAAAATAGAATATTAGGAAAGGTTTTTCACCCAGATGGTGGCTGGGCACTGGAACAGGCTCTCCAGGGAAGTTCTCACAACACTAAGCCTGACAGAGTTCAAGAAGCATTTGGACAACACACTTAGGCACATGGCGTGATTCTTGGGGAAGTCGTGCGCAGGGCCAAGAACTGGACTTGAGGATCCTTGTAGGTCTATTATAACTCAGGATAATCTGTGATATTATGAACATAAAAACTTGTGAACAATGTTTACTACCAATTTATTTATTGGATATAATCACCTAATGATACAACTGCAGTTTCTTCCCAAACTATGGCTATCAAGAAACTCCTCCCATACAAATCCCGACATACGCAGAGGTTCTACAATCTGAGCTTCAGAGGACTCCTTGATATTCACTCCCTACTGCTTTTCAAAGCCATGAGAATAGTCGTGTCTTTTATGACCATAAAACAAAGTATCGGTCACGGTAACAATTTACAGAACTGTGATCCCTCCTGTTTTTTCTTGTATATGAGCCAAGAAGCAGTTAACAATGATGACATTAAAACCTACCACACCAGGATATTTGGGTTAACACCTTACTGCTACCTGTTAGCAATATGAACAGGGCAGCTCACACCTCTTGCAGCTACTGTTCCAGTTTCTCTACTTCCTCACGTAGACATCTCCACTTTTAGTCCATTTTGGTTTTCAACAGAGCTGTATAAACCAGAAACTGATGGGGGGTGGGGGGGGAGGGAAGCAAAAGATAGTGGATAACAAGTAGCAGATTTAGAGAGGTGTCAGTAAGCAATGCCACTGCTCAGGAGATGAATCTCAGTATTGGTGTCACATAGCAGGTACCCAAAGCACAACCTCAGCAGTCCTACCACAGCTAACATACAACCACAGTATGGTTTGGGAAGGACAGATAATGTCATTATATACATAAACAGGAAAGCAGAATGCTGATGGCTTTAGTGTTTGGTGCCATGCTTTTTGTTTTGCACTGAAATCACAACAGGTTGAACCGCTGGGATAAGCTCAGTTAGAATATGCTGCTAATAACACCAAGGTTGTGAGTTTGATCCCATAATGGACCATTTCTTTAAGAGTTAAACTCAATGATCCTTGTGGGTCCCTTACAACTGAGATATTCTGTGAATCTGTGAATTAACTAATGTAATAACTAGGCCTTTTCCAAAGGACAACTGAGAAGCGAAATTACACTGCAGATGAACATCCACCACTTGAAATGCTACGGTAAGTTTTATAACATTTTTTTAATTAAGATCAATGCTTAGAGGATACAATCAATAACCCCAGAACCTCACTACTCTATGAACACCTTGACTGCAAGGCCTGGAGGCCCAGGTCCAGAACAGGTTTCCATCAAAAACCAAGAGCCTGGGGTTGGATAGCGTCCTTTGGCTTTTGGTGAGGCAGCCACAGGCGGCAGGGACCGAGGTGCACAGCCACGACCACTGCAGGTCACCACCACCTACGGGAGACTCAACACCTTGCATTAGCTGAAGGTAATGGCCTTTTAAGACACCAAGCCGAAGGTACCCGAGTCGGGAACTCTGGGCACAATGAGCGAACACTACACGGGTATAAAGGCCATTCACTCCTGTGGACACGTGTTTATAACCATTAGGGCAAGATCTCGGTAGTACGAAGCCGAGGACCACACAACCTCGGTGCTTCACCTTTGCGTTTGTTACACAACCAGAGGCTACAGCAGGCACCCGCGGGTGCCTGGACGCCCCGGAGCTGCCTTCGCCCCGCGTCCTGCCGCTGGAGCTCACGGCGGTGGCAAGGAGGGAAGGAGGGAAGGCGGGAGCCCGCTGAGGGCGGTGGGGACGTCCCAGTCCGCCGGGAACCTCGCGGAGGCCGGGCCGCAGCCGTCCAGGGTGGCCCTCGCCAGCACCCACCGGCGGTGCGCCGCAGCCCAGGCCACCGCCCTCTCCGGCGAGTATGAGGGGCCAGCGGAAAGCGACGGGGGTTTCCCACAGGAAACCTCGGCGAGGCGGGCGGCGGTGGGGGAGAGGAAGGCGGGGGTGAAGTGAGTATGTACGGGGGACGCTCCGCCGCCGCCCCGCCGTCCTCCCTTCTTCCCTCCCCCTTTCCCCCGCTCCCGCTCGCTCGCTCGCCCGCCCGCCAGCAGCCCCTACCTGCGGCGCCGGGGGGAGGCTCCATCTGCGGCCCCACGCAGCGGCGGCAGCTGCGCACACGGCGCGGGGTCACGGGCCCGGCCCGGCGGCGCAGGCGCGGCACGGCCCGGCCGCTGCTCGCGCTCCTCCCCGCACCGGGCGGAGACCGCGGCGGGAGCGCTGAGGGCGAAGGTGCCGCCGGTGTGGGCGTGTGGGACGGGGGCGGCCCTGAGGCGCCGTGACTGAGCCGCCACCGCGCCGAGGGACCGTGGGTGGGCTCATGCTCCGTGAGTCACCGAGGTATTACGGTGACTTCAGAACGGTGAAAAGGGACCGCAGTGGGTCGCCTGGTTCAACCTACCTACGCAAACAAGGTCATCCTAGAGGATTGTGTGCAGATCGTTCTGGAGTATCTCTAGTGAGGGACACTCCACGCCCTCTCTGGGCAGTCCTTTCCAGTGCGTGGTCACCCGCACCTCATGTTCAGGTGGAACTTCTGTGCATCAGTTTCTGGCTGTTGCCTCCTGTCCAGTTCTTTGGCACCGCCGAGCAGAGCCTGGCTCCATCCTCTTTGCACCCCCACTTTCGGTATTTACATGCATTGATCCGGTCCCCTGTCAGATGTTTCTTCTCGAGACTGAACAGGCCCAGCTCCTTCAGCCTTTTCTCAGAAGAGATGCTCCAGTCCCTCACTCACCCTCATTGCCCTCTCTGGATCCACCCCAGGAGCTCCATGTCTCTTTGTCTGAGGAGCCCAGAATTGAGCTCCTGACAGGCCTGGGTGCTGTGCACCAGGTTCCTGGGGAGCCTCGGGAAGTTTGTGTGTGTCTGTGTGTGTGCAGCCTTTGACAGGGACTGGTGTCACATCCTCCAGCCCTTGGCGTGCCTGAGGCTTCCACAGCAAGGGCTTGAAATGGCAAATGAGAATTTCATTGGTGCTGTTTCTATCAATGAGTTGGTTTCTGACCATAAAAAGGGCTCCCCAATCAGCAGGCAAGAGGTCCTTTTTCATACCTCAGTGTCACTGGGACCGTGTTCCTGTGGCAGCAGTGCAGTTGACAGAGGAATCAAGAAATCTAGTGTCCTACCTGCAACTCCTATTTAGGAGTCTGCAGTATATTTAAATGACCAACCCTTAGTTATTACTTGCATGAGGCAAGAATAACCACTTTGAGACACAAAGCATGAAGTAAAAAAATAAATTTAAAACGTGATAAATTGCCAGAAATTGTCATACATTTTAAAACTCAAGAACACGATTCCCTAGAAATCAAGAGAACTGAGAAGCAAGGAGACATATCAAACTCAGGACTTGTTTTAACAAATACAAGCCAGAATTTTCAGAAAGCCTACCCTCTTTTCCTATTTTTGACATTTCAGACTGACAAGTGATATGAAAAATCCATAATTTTATGCAGTAGCTTCTTACAGGAGGCTGCAAAAATTCTTCCAAATGTAGTATTTTCTCTGTTACCTGTTATTGTTACTTTCTGTTCAGTGGAAAGGTGAGTTTTAAATATTACATTCTCAGGGAAATGAGAAGCCCAGGAGCCTTCCCCAGACACCAGATAGGCCTTGTATGCCTCTGAAAGATAATAAGCAGTCTAGAAAATTCAGTATGAGGAATGTGGATATTGCCGTGTAATTTATTATTAAAGTTGTTTTCCATCAAACTTTCAAGTGCAGTTTTTTCCCCAGATAAACATTATTTTCCCCATATGAAAATTTAGTCTCTTTATTCAGAAGTACATTGTTTCAACTTAAGGCCACAATAAGAGCCAAGTTCTTCCTGTTGATACATTCACAGAAATTAGTAGAGCGTGATGTAGGAAAAATCTTCCACACGAATGCTTTTGGCCTTACTGATCTAGAGCATTTCTGCTTTATACCATTAAGTGCCTTTATGCTTTTTTTTTCTAACCACAAGTTTGGTCTCATTCCTTAGAGTAAAATGTGAATATTACAATTGTTTTCTGTAACATCAAACTATACCACTTCAGTTAATGTTTATAAGCTGTTTTGAGAATTTTAATTGAACAAAGCCTTGTTGCAAATGCAACACGTCAATTTATTTGTATTTGTTTTATTAAGGGATTTTGGCTATGCCACTTCTGCAATGAATTTAAGAGAGATTTAAAAAAAAATACCAGCCAATCTACAAAGAGTTCTTATATAATCTGCAAAGAGAAAATACAAGAAAACACATGATACAAAGAGGAGCTTTCATCATGAGAGCCAAAGAAGGGGAATGTATGCTTTCAAAGTTGAGGTGTTTTTTTTAAAGGCATTATTAAAGTTAGTAATTTTTGGTGCTCTTAAACTCTTGGCTACTGATGTTTATATGTGTCCTGCAAAATTAGAACCCTGAAGATGTTTTTTACTGATGAAGAGCTTTGAACTTACGTGTCAGCTCTGTGTGTTGTGTTAATTTGATCAATTTCAGGCAGAACTTTGCTGCTTCTTTCACAGAAACAGTACATGCAAAAATAAATGTTCAATAGCTTTGTAGCTTAGAGAAATTGTCATCTGCTGCTGCTTGTTCCAGTAGCAGATCTGGAAAGCAGAAAGAGGACTTTCTGGGAGTTTTATTTCCAAGTCTGGCAGACAAGAATGATGAATTTGGGGAAGTGCAAAAAGGGAGTAGGATGCAGCTTGAAGAAATAAGAGCAAATACAGAGGAAAAAAAGTTGATAGAACAACTTTGTTCTGGAAATTTGAGAGTCAGAAATAGTTTTTAAGGTGGGGCATATGTAGCTATGAGTCTGATAATAGTCTCATGCTGTTTGGGGCTAGTTGAAATTATCAGAAATGAGAAAGTATCAGAGAAAGTGTTATCTTGACAGATAAGCAAATGAGGCTGACATCATGCAGAGCAGGAATTGCAAAAGACAGTAAGGTAGAAACTGTCTACAAAGAGCTTTAAATTAGGATAAATATCTTGTGTCTGACTTGGGAGCCAGTGGAAGTGGCACAATGGCTGACTCAATGACACAGGAAAATTATTTTCTTACAACAGCTTGAATGAATAGAGGCAGAACAGTTTTCATAACCAGAAAAGAGGAAGTTACTATGTGAGAGATGTGAAGTGTTAAGTGCCATATCAAGAATTTTAGTAGCACAGATAAAAAAGCAAAACACTTTGTAAATACATGTTCTTCGTGCTTTTGTATGCAGTCTTGATGTTAATAAGATCATCAACTATGGAGAAAAGATAAATTTTCTTCCTTCATTAGTGTGGAAGTGCCTGTGAAAATGAACTCCATCCTGAAGGAGCATCCAAGGTTATAAACATGAAGTCTAACTTGTATCTTATCCCAAGAGAGAATTTTGAAATGACATCTGGAGTATGCAATTTGTGTTTAGTCAGATCTTCTTTAGTATGAATCTTGCACAACTTGGGCAGCCCTGTGAAGTTGTGCTGAAATGTGTGGGGCATTTGCCATGTAGCACTTTGATACAAGTTTGTACCGTATGCTTCATTTAACTGAGACACTTATACGGTAAACTTGCTTAATTGGGACATCTCCTGGGGCACTGGTGTAAGACCAGAACTACTTAATACACACAACTGCTGCTTAACAGCGCCCTAACAGAACAGTGGCTGCTGCTTAGTGCCCCTGGTTATTCGGTGCTGCTTAAGTCATCTCTCTGTCACAGTTTCTTGTAACTTGTCTATACAAGGAAAATACTCCCTACAATTAATTCCCTGGGGGTAAAATACTGGATGCAGAAGTGGAAATAGACTGGTGACGGTAGTCACAATTCCTGCACTGATTGTTACAGTGGGGAAGATATGATCATTTCCTTTATAGTCTTGAAGGATGCTTGAGAGAATGTTTTTCTTATAAAATTTTAAAAATCCCTATGTAGTCAGAAGTAGTGTTGGGTTACAGTAATTTCTGTGTTTCTAAGAATCATATTGCCATTTGATTAGCTAATCGCCCATTTTTCAAAGTGTGAACATATTTTCACACTTCGACCAAGACAGTGTTAACAAAGAAACTATAGATAGCAATAGAGATTAATTATCTATCCTGTGCGTCTCCACACCTTGTTGTTACCAGATAAAGAGAGCCTATCTGTCTGCACACAGGTGTGATTTTTTTTTTTTTTTAACAATAGCCTTGGTCAAATGAGTTCAAAGGCTTATTTTCAAATGACACCTCTTTGACATGTTTGTTCGCTGTTGATGTGTTTGATCTTGTTTCATGAAATGTAGCTTCCAGTAAAGGGTTGTGATTCTTTGCTAAGCTTACCCATGTGAAATACATTCATTCATAGGTGTGAGATGTGCAGGAACTTTAAATGAGAATATTTAGAATCAAAGAAACATTTTCTTCTTTTCTGGAGGGAACGTGATCTTACTTAAGTCGCTGCAAAGTTGTTGAGGGTCTTATTTGCAATTGCCAGCTGAGATTTTTGCTGACTTGAGGCATCTTCCAGAAGAGGGAAAAACATGAAGGAGGAGTTTTAGTGTCTTTCTGTTATACAAGTTGCAGCATTTTGTATTTATTCCCCCACAGAATTAAACCCATCCATATGTCTGTTTAAGGATAGGAGGTCTTTACAGCAGAATCTGTTACTGCAGGAAGAAACATTAGGCATATTGAACTATTTCTACCCTGTCTTATGAGCTCTTATTCTGCCTGTTCTGGATATTAGTGGATGCTAGTATGTTGCAGACGTCTGAACCTGCAGCCTGTCAAGCCTCATGTAAGTGACATGAAACTTCTGCAGTATTTTCACAGTGCAGGCACTGGCACTGCATTGCCTTGGCCTCTCTCTTGCTCTCAAAGAACAGCTGGCATGTTGCTAGGTAGCAAGCTCTGTGATGGCAGTGCCTATCTTGAGTCCTGTGGACTGTTTTTTACCACTTCACCAAGAATGAAACTTTCTCTTCGTGGCCCTGACCTTTCCACTCAAGTTTCAGGGCAGTTGGGACCATCTAATCTACCAAAACTTGCTGTCTCTAGCAAGATGTCACTGAAATTGTATATAGGGAGCAGACCATCTGCTCAAGTAGAAAAATTGCATCAAATAATTCTTTTTGCCAGTCACTACTAGATCTGATTGGCAAAGTGAAAAACAGTTCTGTTCTTTTTCTGAAGTCTGCATGCAAGAGCATACTCTTTCACTGGCTTTTGTTTCCTAAAAATTCCTCTTTTATATCAATAGATTCAGATGTATCCCAAATTTACAAACTCTGTAGCAGCTGTAGGTCACTTGAATATCATTAAGATTTTTAGGTATTATTAGTTAAGTAGTATAAAGGGAAGGGAAACCAAAACAAAGCAAACTGTAAGATTTTATAGTTTGATTTACTTTGCTTACAAGAACAGTTGCTTTCCAGGCTGTGGTCAGAATGCTTTTCTGTCGGAATACATTCACAACAACTATGGGGTGACTCTTAATTGTATTGCAAGTTTTGCTTAGAAACCTGTTTGAGTCATTACTGGAGCTTTGGATTTTCATTTTCCCTCCTTGTAGCTCTGCATCCTGTCTCAAGTTTTATTTCTCTTTGTGATATTCTTTGAAAAGCTACTTAGCCATTCTCTTGCTTTATCCTTTCCCATTTTTTTATGTGCCACAGAGAGAAGGGCTAGTCCTGGATGATAAATGTTCTAAAATAAATGGTTCAGTGTTCAATGTGGCTTCTAGGCCACAGTAACCACTATGTGGTGCAGTCCTCTACATATGTGAGCTGGCACAAGAGCCCTCTTTCTGTCTTTCCAACAGTACTAGCCTGGATATTTCCTAATTACTCCTTGATATGGTTTTAATTTGTTTGGGGTTTTTTTGTGCCACAGAGAACATCTCTGTGGAGGCAAGCTCTGAAATTCTAAGGTACTTTCCAATCCTTTCTTTAATGCAGACAGAGGTTACAGCTCCACCCTTGGTGTCAGGAGTTTTATTACAAACAGAAAAAGAAAGAGTAAGCCTTTAATAACTGAAATGCACTACACAGTCAGTCCTGTTTGAGTGTTAGTCTTGTTCATACATACTCATTTTGTTTAGTAAATCTCTGCTTAGACATACAAATTTTCTTAACTGCTGGTTGAGCCTCTAAAGAATCATTGTCTGTTTCTTTAGGTCTGGAAATGTTTGCTTCTCATAGGGCACATCACCCTGTAATGTAGGATCACCATTATGCCTTGAAGTTCAACTGCAGTAGTTGCTTCTTTCATCTCTAAACCACAAAGAACCTTAGAGATAGGAAAAAGCCATCACAAAGAGCTTAAGCAGTTTGCCTGGCACTGTGGAGGAATGCTAGTGATAGAGTAGACATCCGAAGATCAAGCCCTTCAATTTATAGTCCATTCAGACTACTTGAGATCGTAATGCTACTCATAATTCAGGAAATTAAGGCTATGTACTATCCATACTTCTACATTTGGTTTTTCATAATTGGAAATTATAAGATCTGAGTCATTGGGACGGAAGAAAAAGATGATGAAACAGAAGCTACTTATTAATGTGTGTAGAGAAGGATGCTGAAATGAGAAAGAATGTCATTGCTGAATGTGATCCTGATGCTATCTCAAAAAATCTGTCTGCAGATGGCTTCTTTTTGCATGCACCAAGCTCTCAGCATTTAACTCACAGTAAATCGTCACACCTATCCAACCAGATTTACAGCAGGATAGTGTTACATAATTGTTGATTACGCTATATTTGCATACCTACTTAGTTTATATTGTTGAGAAGTCTTTGGTTGGTTGTCTTTTTCTCCATGGAATAAAAAATACAGTCGGAGATATGGGGATTTTTTTCCTTAACATTTACAATTAAATATCTGTACTGCATTTGTTTCTAATTCAAACTTGTCACTTAAAGTCTGATAAACAGAATGTGAGTAGAGGAAGATTCTTGTCTACCATGACATATAGGGTCAGAATATGTGTTCTTGTAAAATCTTTTCCCTCCTCTTTTGTTTTTAGGTATATAAGAGTGACACAACAATAATAACACTGAACACTTAGCTTCTCTATATTCACCAGTCTGGAAAATTCAATGTGACTTTAAGCTTAACACTACTCTGCTAAGGAACCTCAACTGACCAGCACTGATTCTGAGGTTTTAGTTACTGCGGTATGGATGTTGTCAAGAGGAAGAATTGGCAGTCATAAAACTCCGTAACCTGAAATTCAGTAAGGGGAAAAAAGCCTTACATGCTTCTTTGTGTTCATCCATTGCTTTGAAAATCAACTTATCTATGTCTTGCAGTTAAGTGTTTGCCTCTCTGTGAGTACAGGAGACTTATTGGTGAAGGCAGTGAAATTATAATGTCCCATATTTTCGAGCTCAGAGATAAATTTCTCATTGTACCTGCAAACAAATGTTATTTCTACCCTCATCTCCCTTTCTCATCTCATTTTTTGTGTTGCTGAGTGTGGTTTTATAGCTGCTGTACTTTCATCTACTGACATTCAGTTCAGTGTTACGTGAGCGCTGAGTGCAGGGGAGATCTCATTTGAAAACTCAGCTCTCAACGTGTATTTCCCTGCAATCTGATTCTGGTGTGTACCTAATTCCCTATCTGGGATATTTGCATCCCAGGTAATATAGTAATACAGGCTTTGGGTGACACCAGTTCTGATGGCTAGTTGGTGGAGGTGCAGCAAGGGTTGATCGCTGATGATGTGTCAAACCACACAGTGTATCTAAAGAATCTTGATATATGTTTTGGACTGGTTAATGGGACATGTTGTAATACAAGGAATCCAAGTGAAAACTCGAGGGATTTATCCCATTGATTCCAGTTGCTTTTAGGAGGCCATAAGAGCCTGACAACTTCTACATTCAAGTTCTTTGCTGCAAAGCATTTGATTAACCATGTCCTTTGCTTTACCATCAATGTTCATCCTTTACTCACAACTAAAAATATGAGGACGTGTATGTAAGCTTGATACAGAAATGGATAGTCAATAGAAACCCTTGGCAAAATTAGTAGAACAAATCTTTTAAGATCTAGGAAGTGCAAGACAGTTCTGAAACTTCAGTGACAATGGTAACAGTATTAATTTAGGGCAAACTGAAACTGAATACAGATACTATGGTTTAGGATTTCAGTTCTCTCTTTGCCCTCCAATTAAATAGGTAGTTAAGGTGTATCCTATATTTCTCAACTTTTCCTAATAAGATGCCATGTTGGATTATGGATTTACTATTTGTATTATTTACTATTAATTCAGCTTTAGTCTGATCATTGTGTGTTATTAACATCAGTATGAGGCATTTGAGTCTGTTTTTTCAGGGGTTGTTACCATATCTGTTCCAAAAATCTTCTGGTATAAACAAATGGCCTAACAAGCAGAATTGTGTAAGGGCAAAGAGAGCAAGAAGACATTATCAATGTCATATTTAGCAGGAAGACATCTACTGCATATCTGTTACCATTATACATTGGTAATATATGTGAAATGTAGTAAAAGTTTCATATACAGATATTTAATTCTCTTTCTGATTTATAGTACAGAATTAGAAAGAAGCATAGCATCAGACATGACTGGATGGGGATGTGTCAAAAGAAAGTGTAACTTTAATATTTAGCTTTCTGTCATGTTTTTACATAACTGGGACTAAGTGTTAACTCAGAAAAGCAGGGATTTTTGGTCAGGTATTTTTGAAATTCATTCTTTCTTGGAGGATTCCCCCCCCCCCCCAACTTTATATAACACCTTTTATTTAATTTCAGTGACTAATTCACATTTTAGAGAAAAGAATATTCAGTGCTCTAAACTTTCAGTAATATTCATAACATCTCTGAGATTTCCCAGAACTTCTACAACAAAATTATGGGAGAGCACATTTGGTATTTCTGGTAAGTCAAAGGATTGAGATAAATGGAAAACAATCCTTTTAAAAATGACCAGTTACATAAGTAAACATAGAGAAATGGAAAGGCAGAGAAAACAATTGAAGCACCCATCCCCTCAATCTTTCTGTGCTGTATTTTGAATGAGTATTTGGAAATGTAACTGAACCCCTGCAGTGGATAACCAACTTTTTTTTCATGAGCACTATGTTCTATGACACAAACACGTAAATCTCCCTCAGTATTGTAATTTGTATTCAGTTAAGTACCAAAAAGTTGATTGCAGTGTGTGATGAATCAATTCCCATGCTGGGATAAGCTGTAGAAAGGGAAGTTGAAGTTTGAATTTCATGATTTTCTGGTGCAGAACAGCAGATTAGGAGTAACAGCAAGATTTTAACCCCTGAGATCTAAAGAAACACTGCATTTGGAATGTCACAATAACTCTTTTTCACTTGACTATATATATTCTGTGCTGGCATCTATAGAAATCAAAGCTCTATTTGTTTTGAGGGTCATTTCTTACTGCTTATAAAAGAAAGTTTCAAGATGTGGAAGTTTGCATAGCTTGGTATTGATTTCCTCAGGGAGGAAATCCTAACAAAATGGAGACAGCCAAGTTAGATGGAAAAATCATAGCACCTTTAGAGAATAACAGGGTTTTTTCAGTATGTTTTTATTGGGTACTTAACATGTTATTCTTCCACCTTTTCATTATACTTCTTGAGTTTTCATTTGAGAAATATATACTGTAAGTACAGTATCTTAATGTTTCATCTTTTCTTCCATCGATACATCATGCATAGAAAAACTTTTTTTATTCTTTTGCTCTCTATTATAATATGATAGCCTTGGCCTTTTGCAATGCATAAGGATCACTTTTGGTCAAATTTAGCAGGAGAAGAAGCAGTATGTAGAAAACTTTACCTGTCATCTCTGGCAAATGCTGTTCTTGCTAGGGTTTCAATTTCAAACCCATTGGTATGCCATGGTTATACTGTCATCCACTGTCTTCCAGTTCATTAACATAATTTAGTTTTCATCACAATTCATCTCCAAATTTGTCTTACTAGTTGCCTTTCTTCCTATCCTTTGTTGCCCATGAAAGTTTTGATTTACTTTCTGATATAAAAAGGTTTGGTTGGTGAGTGACATCTGATCTTGTACCAGCTTTGACAGATGTGCAATATTAATCAGGTGTGTGGCTGAGCTCCAGTTTCTGCAGATACAGCTTTTACAATCACTTCATATTCACTGCTTAGCCATTCACATGCTAATTTGTCACAAAAAGGAATCCAGAACCTGGAATGTCATTAAAAATACCGTACATGCATTGATGATGCTTTTTAGAAATATTCAAATATATTTGTACTTTAACAAAGAGGATTGCAGATATTAATGTTAATGGAAATAAGTACCACTGTAATTCAGTTCTCATATTGTTTGAATTGACTCAAAATTTTGTTAGCCAAAAAATTAGGGAAAATTTTGCATATAATTTTTTTAACCTCTGTATAGTTTACACAAGCAGGAATATATGTTAATTTTTAAAAAGTTAAAGCAGTTTGCTATACCTTCAGGCTTCTAGAACAGTATGATGTTTAAAAATGTCTCACATTGATTTCAGTTCTGGATTTCTTTGTGGACCACAGAGATACTTATTGTGAGAGATGTAGAATACAATCCTAACCAGGACACCTGGCATTAGTGCAAAGTCCCTCTAGGAAGGTGTAACCAGCTGTGGTGGTGGTTTAAGCTCTATTCATGTTCTAATCACATCTTCAACAAAGATCGAAATGTAAAAGATGGTTCCAAAGAAAATATTATGATACCTAGTTTTGTGTAATTAAAATAACATTTTGAACTGTTTAGCATTAAGCTGAAATGACTTTGCTGGTGATGTTTAGGATATCCATCTATTGAATGCCATTTGCATTGAACTCTGTCTTAGCCCGTGATCTGAGCTAACACTTAGCTAGAGCATGGCTACTGACACAACGCAGACACAATTCTTTTGATATTGGGGCAACATACAGAGTCCATTTGATTGACATTCTATTCATCTAGCCATGTTATGCCTTGAACATAAATAATTCAAAATGTCCACTTCAGAATAGTTTTTCCTCCACAATTTCCTTCCATTGGTGCAGCAAAGACCCCAAAGTGTGCCACTATCTGCACATTGTGAGTACCAAGCAGCTTAGGGAGCTGCAAGCTTACAGCCGAGGAGTTCTGGTTCCTTGGCAGGGTGACATTCACTCTCCAGGGCCAACGCCATAGAAAGCACCTTTGGGAGAGCTCCTGCTGGGGTGAACCAGCACTAGGAGGGTGGGAAGCAGCTGCAGGCAGAGCTGCTGGCCAGCCTGCCTGCTGGAGGGATGGGGCCAGGGCAGCACAGAGCCAGGCTGGGGAAAAGCAGCAGAATCTCCGTGGTGCGGCTCTTGCCAGGTTAGGGAATGTGTAACGGAGCAGCTGCTGGATATGCAGTGACAGCTACCACGACCACCATGGCTCTGCTGGCTGACAGCATGTCTCCCAAAGGGGGGTAAAGCATGGGCTACTCTAATCAGATGTTCATTCGGAGAAAAATGAACTTTCTGTCATTCAAGTCCTTGTGGGTACTGCAGAGAGAACAAAAGAATACAGTCATTAAAAAAAAAAGTCACTGGCTACTGACCTGCCTGTCAATAAGCATTAAAGGAACGTGATGTTACTGCTGAGAAACTACCAAATTTGTTTTAAAAAGCAATGCTAATGTCAAATACAAAGTCAAAATTGGTGTTGATCTGTAGCAACCATGTTGGAAATCAAGAGATACTTTTGGTTTTATTGTAAAGGAAAAATCCTCTGCAACAGATACTTGCATTAGCAAGGGAGAAAATCTGAATTTGGGAGAGAATAGAGGAGAGAAAAAGGTAATTTTTCATTCCACTCAATTTGGATATCCTCACAGTTCACAACAGCACTTAGGCTTTTGAAATTGGCAATAAACCCTGGGAAGGGATGAACATATTGTCAGAATAGTTGTTTTTTTTTTGAAGAAGTGCATTCACTCTGACTCAGGGAGGACATGGAGTCTGCAGTGAAAGGAGAGCAGCAAGCACTAGGCTAGCATACTTAAAACTCTTTGGAGTTAGAGGCTTTGCTACTCTAAAGGAATCATTTTTTTGGGAAGGATCTACAAGACCTTCAGAAGAAGATGTGCACATACCAGTTCTGTTTCTGCATAATTAAATTCATAACCTGTTTCAGAAAATGAAGAGAGCTCTGAGGTCTCACTTCAGCTTTTCTATGTTTGATGTATGTCAGAAATACCCTCCTAGCTTTTCACACACTTCTAGTCAGAAAGCTACTGTAATGCTGTAAGTACTGTGCTGTTCTGGCTAGGTGGTTTTGCCATAACCTCTTCTTAACACCTTTTCATTCAGTTTCTCTCTCCTCTGTCATTTACCCCAGACCACTTCTGACTTCTGCAGTATGAAAAAACCCAACTAGTAGTGTAAATAAGTCTGAATCACACTTGTTTAAAACAAGTGGTTTTTTCACTTCTGTCCATTTTTTCATCATGTTTGAGGCTTCTACATTTTTCTTGTATATTGGTGGTTAGCTGGAAGGACATATAGACATTAGGGCCTTTGGGAGAGATTTTTCCTGCTTTTCATTTGAAAGCAGGTCACTGCTCTTATTGATTTCTGGACTACCAGATATTGTATGTGTCAATGTCAAGTTTTAGGTCTCCTCTTGTGTTGGCAATGGTGATGAAGAATTCAGTATTTGGGTTTTACTGGAGCACACCTAGGTCATTAAAATTACCAGGGGACCAAAAATACTCTCTTGTTTTCAACTAACAAATCTCCAGATTGTTCAAATACATTTAGAAAGGTGATTTGTAGAATTTCTTTGTGTGCTGAGTTTTTGTGTGTGTTTTTTCCTTTTGTATTTCCAGCAAAAACTTAACAAACTAATTTTTTTCATCCTATTACTATTTCATAAGAACTAGGCTCATTCCCAGAATGTTAATATGGGTTTTACAGAAAAAAGTTTTCGATTGAGAGGGAGTGAGTTATGATGCAATTGAGTAATGAAGGATGAATGATGACAAAAGTGTCTATGGGAAATATGTAAAACTACTGAGGTATGTAAGAATTAAATGGTGTTTAAGATTTGTATAATCTGCCTGAAATGCATAACACTTTAAAGAATATTGCTAAATGTTTATCTAGAAATTTATAATTTAATCTCTGGCTCCTATTGTAAATGTTAAAAGTAATTTTGACCCTCACTTGAAAGGAAAGTTCCTGTATTTTTCACATTAAAATGCTAAAATGTTTGTTATTTTAATATTACCTGGAAAATTTCTTGATAAAGCTTATAAAACTATTTCTGTTTTGAATGGGAAAACTATCTTTTCCCTTTCAAGCACCACTGAATATTTTACAACATCCAGAAGTGCAGACAAACGGCAATCTCTTTGAGGAGAAATTCTCAGAAGATTCAAATCTCTTGTACATGCTCAAACCTAGAACACAGAAATACAAACCATTAAGTAAATTGGGTGTCTTTATAAATGACAACTGTTGTTTTTTATTTCCTCTCCTCACTTTTCCTGTCTGGAGACTGCAGCAGAAACCACATGACCAGACAGATGCCTTTCAAATAAGTTCTTAAATTAACCTGCTGTTCTCAAAAACAGATACAAAACTAAGCAAGCCCAAATATTGGGCACATGGATTTGGTGGCATAGATATGTACCATTTCCTCTAAGCATAAAATAGTATACTACAAAAGTGAAAAGCAAACATGTATTTATAAATTAAAAATAAATCCTTGTAAGCAATCTAGGAAATGGTCATTCAGCTGTCAATGAATGAAGCTTGCAGATGAAGTGCAGTGTGTTGAACTTCTAGTCTGAAGTTCATGCAGAAGAGAAACGACTTCAACAATTCTATTCAGGTATGGAGATAGAAATGGACACATTCTTTTTTACTTTCTGAGCTTGGCTTTGACTTGGCTTGTTTTGTACTATAGGAGCATTGCTCCTTATCAGTTTACCTTGGTCCAGAGTTCACTTTCTCCAATAGAAATGGGATAAAGTTACCATTCAGGTACTCCCTAAGCCATCTTTATGTGGTTGGATTGATTCTTTCATTGTGTTAAGGCACCTTTCTGGACTGCTTGGGAAGGAGCTCTGACAGCATCACTGCTTTAGAAAGTCCAGCAACAGGGTAAACTCTGCCTACCTTTAGCAGCTGTCTTTATGTTCTTTCATTCCCTCTTAAGTCAACTTTGTTTGTCTCCTTGCTGTGACCAGCAGTCACAGGCTTTGAAAAGTGTCCTTACACACTCAGTGTGTGAAGTACTACTCAGGCAAATGGCTTAAAGGCAGATATAATTATTTCAGAGTTTTCTGAAAATCTGAATTTGAACATTCTGGGCACTTTTTAACATGGTTGGCTTTTTTACTATATTACCTTTTAACAATAGCTGGCTTTTTTAATGTCATCTTTCTGATGTAACTGTTCCATATTTGCCAAGGGATTGTCCTTCTTCAGCAGGAAATAAAAATGGCCCTACGAATATGGATTCTCTAATCTTAATATTGTGTATGTAGAAGACAAGAGAGAAACAAAGGAGGCAGGTTAAGCAAGGAACAAATAGCATTAAATGACTTACAAGTCCACCAAGATATCATACAGCTCTTAATCTCATATACCAGCAGTAATTACAGGGGCCAGACAGCTCTGACTTTTGGTGTGGGAGAACAAATTCTTTCACCAATCCTACTCCAGCAAGGCTATGTATTAGAACTTTTTCTCAGTTGGAGGGGAAAACAAAGACAATTATGGCCCTGATCCATAAACTAGCAATCAGATGTTTTCATACCCAGGTAAATGTGTTCTGGAAGTACTCCTATTTATTGCTGAGGTATCCTAATTTATGAAAGCAATGATATGTTTAGTGTGCCCTGCAAAAAACCTTATGAACTCCAAAATCTAGTCTTCCTAAATCTGTAAAATTCATCAGCAGTTAATCAAAACTCTAGAACATGTCTTTGCCATGGTATTGATGAATGTGCAAAAATTAGATATGAAGTGATGCATTGCTTGACTATGGTATGTTGTCAGTACTTTTAAGACCTTTCCTTCACAGGTCAGCACCTCAGTGATGCCACAGTGACCAGGCAACCGCTTCATTTTTCCTGACAATGTCCCCCTGTCCTCCTGTAGCTTCATAGATGCTCTCAACCCAGCAGGAGTATTTGTTCTAACTGCTATGTCAGCCCACCAAACAAATATGCAATATGAAGTTACAGAATGGAGAGATGGGATTTTAGGACTTTCTACTTCCCTGAGAGGGGAGCTAGTAACACAATGCTTTGGGAAAACATTCCAGGAGACAGTGGACTGGCCTGAGAAATAAGGGACTCTCTAGCTAAGTACTCCCATAAAGGTTCTGGATTTTGCTTTGAAGCCTCTTAATGTAAATACAAATGTGCTTGGTGGTGTTGGTAAGCAGAGGGAACATTTAATGCACTCTAGCGAGTTTGTGGCTGTCACCATAAATGCATGGATAATGTTTTCTCATTTAATCCTTTTTTGGTGATAGTTTCAGTTTGACTCATTATTGCTCACAAAAAGACTTACAGTAATGGAAACTTTTACAGTTATGAGAGATGTTATGTAATCTCATCAGTAATTTTGTGTTTGCAATGTATACTATAACTTTATTTTTTAATAATTTGAATTCTTTATAGAATCATTGCCAAAAGTTTCATATCAAATTTTAATTATAAATCATTACAAAACCCCAGTAAATTTCTTGAAACTGGCTGGAAAAGCTTATGGAAAAAGCTTTTGGCAAGAGAATACCTTAGGACATACTTTATTGGCTAGTCCAGAGGTAGCATGTTTTTGGAAAAAGATAATTAAAGTTATTAGGCAAATTGAAAGACAAGCAATTTGTTTTGAGTAGCAGCAGAGAAAAAAAAAATCTGTATCTAACAAAAGGTGGTTCAATTTTACTAAGTTTTCCTTTTAATTGTATGAAACATTTTGGGACTGTGTTGCCTTGAGATAAAAATATAGGCTGAGAGATTTTTCTTTGATGCAGGAGGAGAGAGACAGAGACAAAGGAAGAAAAGAAAAGCAAAGACTTTGGCAGAAAATATTTGGCATCATAAAATCAGTAATATATGAACCTTCTTGTTTGAAAAAACATGCAATATTTTCATATATTTACCATTTCAAATGTCTGCATGTGAATGAGTGTGATTTTTTATGTTTCTTTTTATGTCTGGTCTTATTTTTTGACATTAAATATTTCTGTTGTATGTGCTAACTGAACTTTGGAAAGTATATCTCAAATACAGCAATGATGGTGGTTCTGTGAGGCTTGACGAGATACTTTAAGTTCTCTGTCCTTTGGATATGATAATTTCATGGCTCATTGTTTTGAATATTTGTATGTTGTCCTGAAACACTAAGAAGCCTGTGTCAAATTCTGGTCTTCAGGGCAGCAATAGTCTCCTGCTTCAGGAACACTGATTAGTTGTGCAATAGGGACAAGAATTAATTCATTGTTTGTGTGCCATTGCTGTTCCTTCATATTCTCCATGATTTGTTTGGCTGCACATTAGAAACAAATCTTACTTAGTGGCTCATTTGAAAGAACAATGTACTTGAGTTTGTAGAGGAAACAACTACTGCTTCAAATATGAGGATCCTGACTGCTTCAATATGAGTCCCCCAACTCTTAGTTGCCTTACACACTAATGCCCAGTGGAAGAAGAATCTGTGCTACAGATAGTTGCCACACCAGAAATAATTCAAAACTACAAGAAATAGAAAAATTAAAAATAACTGAAGCTCCAGACAAATTGGCAGGCTGGGCTGTGTAAATAAAATGGCCAGCTAATTGTATTCCCTGGTGAATCCAGTCCAAATGGACCAGACGGGTTGAGTGCATAATAGAACACATGCACCACAGTTTGAAAATCTCTGGGAATACTGAGCTGTCTTGTGCCACCCCTGATGGAGCTGAAATTGTAGTGAACAGAATGCTGGAACCATGTTGTATTATCAGAGGACGTGGAACCACTTATTTGAACTAAACACTTAGTGCTGTCATGCTGGTGTGACAGAAAATGGCACTAAAGCACAGCTGAGTGGCTATTTTTGTCTGGATAAATACTCCAGTTTGTCAAGCTCTGTCTTCTGGTCTGCTAAAGCACAAAGGTAGAGTTCAAAATTAGACATTAACAACTTTATGTTATATTAACTCGGGAAGAAGAACAACCTCATTCCTTTTCTTTTCTGTATGCATTTCCAAATGTCAAGTAAATTAAAGAAGTGTGTCTCAGGTGATTCAAAGAGGATGCTTAAGCCTATTTCATTTTGTATTTCCACAAAAGTAAATTTTGTGTAAATTTACCCCTTTATTTCAGTTCATCAGGTTTTGGCATTGTTGGTGGTGGATGTAGTCTCCAGTTTAAAAAACACTCCTTGTAAGAGATGGGCTTCACTAAATAAGTATGCTTGTAACTCCCACTTTTACAATTATCTTTACTGTGCTGGAGAACTTCAGATATTGGCTTTTGTGTCCTAAAACTAACAGCAAAATATAACAAAAAAATAGACATTGCAGATATAAAGCTTAGAGTCTTACTGACTGAGCAACCAGGTTTGGGGTGTAAGTGAGAGTTCAGGGTTTCTGTTATTGAACTAAGTCTAAGTTTAATATTGCTTAATAACTCTGGGGGGAGAATTCTTGTCATTAAACTTGGCTAAAGTTTGGGTTCATGTAGATTAGGGGGAAATCATATATTTAGGACCCATGATTCCTTTGAAGCATTTTCTGCAAATGGGGGCCATTATCCCAAGCCATGTTTGTGGCACCTTGCAGCTGGGGAATGCTCTTTGGCAAGCTGAACAGGATCAGTGTGAGGCTGATGTCTCCTGTTGGGGTGGAGAGCCAATAAAGATCAGAGAGAGGGTGAAGAAGTATTTCAGGCATATCCCAAGGCACTCCAGGGGCAGAGCTGTCAGTATATAAAACTTCAGAGGAAACCTCAGTATATGGGCTACATGTATGGAAGAACTGTGCTGCTTTGCAGCAAATCTCCTGGCTTTTTGTCAGGACAGCTCAAGTGGAATTTTTTTCTTTGATCAATAATCAGAACTGTGACTTTATATTCAGTTAGTACATAAAACTTAGAGAAAGGGCTCAATAATACTGTCTTGAGTATAACTAATGGGTGTTCTTGCTAGGCTTGTGAATGAATACTGCTGATGTTGCCTTGAAGTCAGGAGTGTTATGCCCTGAGAGAGCAATGGGGAAAGGTGAAAACAATGTTTTGCCTCTGTGATCCCCTAAAGGCAAATCTTCACTACCCTTTTCCTGCAGATTAAGAGAAAATTGTTTGGTCAGTGTGTGTTTAGAGGACAAGAGAAGAACAGAGGAAGCTGGTCCTTCAAGGAATGAAGAGCAATAAATGACTTCTAAGTTCACCAGGTACCAAACAGCTTTCGAGATAACTAAGAGGGCTACTGACAGTCAGTTTGGTCAGTGAAGTGTAGTTCTCTCTTCCTCTTTGTTTTCTTCTTTTTCATTTGAATTTTTCTTTCCTGAGGTTGATCCATATCATGTAAATAATGGTATCCAAAATAACGAAGTTAAGAATTGAATATTGCTTTAAAAATGCAACTTATTCAAAACTTTTTACCCTTACAATTTTAAGAATTTTTATAATACATTTTAAACTCTTCATAATACTCATACTGATTTACAAGTGTTGTTTCTGCATTTTCAGGTCAAAGCATATTAAGAAGCAGACTGCAGCCTAAGAGCTTTACTTTTGGTGTGAGGCATACAATAATATAGCCAGATTGTGCACAGATATCTGTGGGGAAATTCTGAGTCTAGAAATGAAAGCAAGACAAATGTAAATGAGCAGCATGGTCCAATTTTTAACAAGTGAGAGAACAGATTCAGTATCAGCTACTTTTCCAACCAAAATGTTTTTGGTTAGTTGTTTTTTTGTGGGGTTTTTGTTTTGTTTTGGGATTTTTTGTTTGTTTGTTTGGGGTTTTTTTTGTGTGTGTATTGTGGTTTTTTTTTCTGTGTAGTTCTGCAGCTCAATTGGGAACTTTAGTCATCTTTTTGAACTGAAGTCTTCTTTGCTCAGGAAGTCAGCCACAGTAGTCAGAATGATTCCTTCAAAGTATTTATATAAATACATGAAAGTAGTGGAATAGGTGTATAGTCTGTAATAGATTCATTGCCCAGGGTAATCAAGACACCTTGGCAACACTGGTGGCAGCAGTAGTAAATCTGCAAGAAGGCTTAACTACTGAGAATATCTGGTTTTACTCCTACCTCAAATCTGTAATTTTTTACTTTTATACCTTGCATTTAAGAACAATATTATTTCTTTAGTCTTTAACATACATCCAATTTAATATGAAAGTTATTTATCTTACAGTCATAGCAGAAGTTTCATTGTTCTGTGTGCACTGATCTGGTTACAGTGTGAATATGCCTTCAGCTTTGAGATAAAGGAAGCCATACAGTTTGAAATTCTTCATGGTTGGAATCTGCTTTAGTCTAACTTATTATTTTTAAAAGCAGCAAAATAATCAAATCAAAACAAGCAAACCAATCCATTTTCTGGGGAAAGAAAACAAAAACAAACAAGCAAATAGAAACACCAATGCACAAACAAACAAAACCAAAGTAAAAATAACTACAAAACTAATAACAACAACAACAAACCCCAACCGACTCAAACAAAGAGAAAAAACCTCCCCCAGAATCCTACTGAAAAACTTGGTTTTTTCACTGTGTATTTGTTTGCTTGACTACTGCTTTCCTGAGAAATTCTGTTGCTTTAATGTTTTCAAGCAGCTCCTTGCAATTTTCAGAGGTTTTTCTATGTACAAATCTGTTCAAGTTTGATGGCCTTTTAGTTGGTTTATGTGTACTGTAATCAAATATGTCTTACCATTTCGCTTTTTCTATTTTCAAGATTCAGAAAAATACTGAAATAAACCATAGTATTTCTGCTGGTAGGATATGTCCTCCCCCCATTGTGCACTCAGCTCCCTTTGGTTCATATCGGGAAAAAAAATTCAATTATTTGAGCAAATAAGAGTACAAGACCCTGATCAATTTAATTTTCATTCATTCTTATGGTCAGGTCAAAAGGGATTGGTCTGACACTATAGCTTATGCAAACCTAAAGAGGCAGATAGAAAAACACTGGTTTCATTAGGACTTTTTTGTCTTGCCCTGCAGTTTTAACATCTTCTTAATAATATTCTTTTTCATTAATTCTGGTAATACAGGCACTTAGTCATTTTTAAGGAGAACCAACTGATAATATTTTGACAATTAACATGTAAATATTTAAGTCCTTGTTTTTCCCCTTTGAACAGGAAATAGACTCCTTGGCTACTGAGCTGCATGTTGTAGCTGGTAACACGGACAGAAACTGTGTCAGAATTGTTGTACATTCCTCAGGACAAACCCAGAGCAAGTGTAAACTTCATTATGTATTGTGCTCTGTACACTGTTTTACATAGCTTTTCCACAGGCTAGACAGACATTTCCAAATGAATTTGTTGAGATGGTTCACTCTTGAATTACATGATGCCAACCTAGAAAATTGACAGGAAACAATTATTCAGATTCTTTTAAATTTTTAATTTTTAAAGCACATTTTTATGTATTTCTCTACTAGGTAGGGTAAAGCATCTTCCTGGCAATACTGGAATGCCCTGAGGATCCCCAAAAGCCTTTTAAAGAATATTTTATTTACTGTGAGGAGGACTTGAGATAACCCTTTTAGGTGCCTGCAAGATTTGTAAAGTCTGCTGAGAACAGATTGGATGTGGATGCCTTCAGCTGAGACTGTACTGAGAAAGGTTTGCTGTGTATGGTTTCAGGCTACTGGCAATACTTGGGGCATTAAGAGTGCCATTGCAGCATTAGTGTTGAGGATATGGGAGCTCATATGCATGGCTGAGGCCAAGTCCTGTTGAGGCTGAACCACCCAAAACTCAGAAGTAGGTTTCTGTCTTTCTTTCATGCTGCTCTCTGGTTCTGCAGAGTTTTTTTTTACTTACTAAATCTAAAGAAAAAGATGTGCTGGACAAAGCACAAAGAATTTGGTTTTGACTTTTGGAACTTGTGGCAAAGCACTTCTTGTTTATTTGCAAACAAAAGTAAATTTGCTCTCATTTTCAATCATTTTCTTACCAGTGCTCAGCCCTTGGTAGCAGGTAGATCTCTTTATGGCAAATGATCTGAGTTGGCACAAGAAACAAGATTTAATCTGAGCATGCATTTCATTGGAAATTAAAACATTTTTAAGTTTAAGAGGAATGAGCCCTAATGTGTAAAATAGTGATGGAGAGAGAGCAAATGGGGTTTATTTAAAGAGGACATTTCATCTGTTCATGAACAGGATTAGAGGGCCCAGCTACCTTTAGCAGCAGGAGTCTGACATCAGTCATGAGTAACATAGAAAGATACTTTTGAGATCTGTATGTCATTATAGTTCTGATTCTTCCTCATCTGTTTTCTTCCTAATCTTTTGCTTTAGGATACCATTTTAACTGAGCTGACAACATGATAAACTCACAACATTTGTGATCTGAATATAAATGCATTTTCACAGAGGAACAAGTTCTGCACAGAAGGATTGGACTAATTCTATGGTCCTCACGACTGTTAGCATAGAGCAGAATTCTTTCTTTGCTGAGTATGAAAATCCACAATCAAGGGGGTCTGTAAGAGTATTTGGCCATGAAACCAAAGATAGTCATTCTGTATAAAAGGCATTCAGAACCAAATGATGCTTCTGCTTTCAGTATTTGAAGAATGATTCTATGAAAAATAGGAGGTTTAAGTAACATCTCTCTTTTTGTGAATGAGTAATGAAGTCAAAAGTTGATTGTGTCTAATTAAAGCATTGATTCATTCAGTTTAGTCACAGGATGGTAGAAAAGTTGTTTGGAAGGAGCCTATTGAGGTCAATTATTTCAGCCTCTTGCTCAAAGTGGGATGCATTTGACCAGTGTTTGATACTTTCCTGTGTGACATCCTTTGTCACTAAACTGGAGAGACATGGTTTTGATGGATGCACCATGCAGTCCATCCATAAAGAAATTAGTGGAATGGTCATATTTGAAGTGCTATGGCTTGAAGTGGAGCCTAGGGATGAGTGGTGTTCCTCAGGGGTCTGTACTGGGACCAGCACTGTCTAACATCTTTTTTGGCACCATTGTCAGTGGCATTGAGTGCACTCTCAGCAAGTTTGCTGACAACACCAAGCTGTTGATGCAGTCAACACACTGGAGGGGAGGAATGCTACACTGAGGGACTTTGTCAGGCTTGAGAAGTGGGCCTCTGCTGATCTCATGAAGTTCAACAAGGTCTGGTGCAAGGGCCTGCACCTGGGTCAGGGCAATCCTGAGCACAAATACAAGCTGGCCAAATAATAGATTGAGAGCACAGGTACAAGTTTAAATTGAGAAAACAGTCATTTCATTTCTGTTTGATTTCTTTAAAACATAGGGAGGAGTAATTTCCTATATGAAGTATTCTCTTAAAATGCCTACTGCCAGATAAAGTAAATTACCACTAAAAAGTAGGTAAGTTTCCTACAAATGAAAAGGAAAAAAAAAAACCCTTCATATTCAAGGTAATGAATCTATGTAACATCCTGCTAAATGGAATTTAATTGTACAATGTAACTAAAAAGATTTTGAAAAGATTTATTGCATACAATTATGCTTATTCTAGTATGATACAGTAAAAATGACTTCATTCATTCTATATTTTTCTCAATATGTTAGGTTGGGATTATTAAGGAGAAAAGGAAATACAAATCCTTTCTATAAATCTCTTCACCTTCCCTATTCCTGAGCAAGAGTCAGTTTCTAATTTTCCCACAGATGTTTTCTGTGCCAAACTTCATGCAGGTGAAACACCACAGGTGTTTGCCCATTTATAGATTTTTCCAAGTCTATGATGCTCATCTGCCTTTCCTGTGCATATTGAGGCCATAGCTGGGTTCTGCTAGGGGATCAATTTAAAAAATCAGCTTGTAACTTCAAATATAAAAGAAAGTATACAAAATATGAAATGTAAAGAGGATGTAAACTTCCCTTTCCAAAAAAAGAAAGTCCTTTATCTGATAAAATAGACTATATCTGAGTATCTTAAGCATACTAACAGAAACACATGTAATTCTTTAAACAATGCAGGCCATAAACTAAATTTGATAGTTCTGTTGTGAATGTGGATTGCATAATGTATTTGCATTATCTGAGACAATCTTGTAAATGAGCAGGGACCCCAGGAAAATATCTGAGTAGGTACAGAGATGTGTATGCTGAAATACCTTCTAGAGTTTAAAGATTTGTCAGGACTGCCAATATGTATTCGGTATATTTTTCAGTTTGAAAAGAATTAGCAAAGAAATTTACCTCCCTGATTATTTGAATAAATGCTGACACCAGATTTAGCTGTGATATGAGTAGTTCTATATTTAATTATACATTAGTTCATATTCAGATTCCATTTTTGTTCCAATATATTATTTCACTGCTTGTTTTTCAAAGATTCATATACTTGCCAATTAATATAATAAATATATTCTTTCTTATTCACATTCTTGTGTATTAACACTATCAATGTATTCCTTCTCAGCAGATGATGGCAAACATATCATTCCTTTTCAAATTTCTATCTGCAAAAGGTTTCTTTAATTATAACATTCAAATGAGCTCTTGGTAGTAACAATAACCAGCTAAATAAAGCATTCCTGTTCTTTCGCTTCAAAACTGTCTCTCAGCTGGCTTGCATGTACTGTATGAGTCAGATTTAAAAAAAAAAAAAAAAATGTGCAAGTTCTTTGACTCAGGCTATACAGCATATGATTGAAGTAAAGAACATCATCTGCTTTGTTCACCAGGGGGTTTTATTATTATTATTTCTCTCTGGTCTTCTACTTTTCTGCTCCTCAAATAAGGCTAATTACAAAGGAAAAAAAGTTGAAACTGGTAGAGAGAGATCCTTTAAAGCCATTCCTTTTGCAGAATGGAACAAAAGAAAGTACCAAGGGCATGGATAGGCCTTGAAAAAAAAGAAAAGAGAAAAACCATCTAATGAGGATGCTGAGATAAGTGCTTGTGAAGAAAACTGGCAAAAAAGGGCTTTTAGTCTAAAATCCATAAATAAGTGGGCATTAGATGGGTACTAGAACATTTTTAACAAGAGAGGCCACCAAACTGTATCATCCTATGCAAGAGCTACTACCCTAAAACTCTTCTTCTTAACAAGATAAGGGTTTTTCTCTTTGAAATATTAATTTGAAAAAGATATACTTGAAAATTAAGGAGTATTATTCAAGTCTGTGAATCCATTATAGGGGAAGACACCATCAAAGCTGCTTTAGATATAATTATGAATGCTGTAGATTTTCTAAAGGTCAAAGATCCTAAACGGTACGAAGAAATTGTTCACAGCATATCATGGTTCAGACAGGGTTTGACCTCCAGTCTCTCATTGGGTCTTCTAGTCTGTGCTGAAGAAGAAGCATGCACAGCATCATCTACAGAAGAGTTTAAGAATCAAATCATTTGCCCATCCTCCAAACCTATTTCTTAATACTCCTGGGTAATTGGGCACTCAGACGTGCTTGATATCCGTAGATGTGCAGGTCAGGTGTTTGAGGCTCGCTCTAATTACCAGAGAATGACTACCAGCTAAGCATTGTCCATTTCAGCTCTCAGTGCTGCTCTTGTAACACATAAAGGAGAAAAACAAATCTGAAAGGGAGAGAAGATAAAAGGACAGAGAAAAATAAACTATAGGACCTGATCCAAAGACTGTAGAAGTTAATGGAAAGTCCCATTAGCTTCAGTGAGGTTTAGATTAATCTCAGTTTTTAACAAGACTGGCAGTTCTTTATCCCATCATGCATCAGACCTCCTTTCACCCATATGCCCCAGAAAGTTTGCATTTAGTATCAGTGATCTGATTTTGAATATGTTCTGACAAACTAATGGAATCAGTTGGGAAATTATTTTATTTAACTATGTTTTTTCAGAACTTTCTCTTAATATGAAATTTTAAGGGCTTTCAAAAAAAGCCCTTACAGTACAACAGTAGTAGTCCCCAAAATATAACAACAACAACAACAACAACCTGTTGTTGTATAAATCCCATGGCCAAAAATCTGATGTTCACACTTTCTTTGGAGCATTTTGAGTGAATTTTAAAAGTAATAAAATATTTAGTGCAGATTTATTAAGTGTTTCTTAAACATGTGGTACACTATACTGGTCCTTTTTTACACTTCTGGCACATAGAGTGTGCCACAGATGGACCAAGTAAATACACATGTATCTAGTGATCAGGTGTTTGAACTTGATTGCCAGCTAGCAGCTTTTGGTGTGATAGAGGATTCACCCACAGGTGTCCTACACACAGGAGAGTAATTTTTTGGCAGTAACTTTTCACAGCAGGATACCTGTGTGGCCGGTAGCCATTGGTCACTTTTTGCATTGGTCACTTGCTGCAGCCTTCCCTAGATTCTGTGTGAATGATGGACAAATATAGCAGGATACTTCCAAATGGTTTGGTAAATGTCCTGCAATTATCCAGTTTTATTTATTATGGTTCACAATTTGACTAACTGAGTAGTGAAGCTGAACTAATGTGTTGGGTGGCTTTCCTTATATCAATGATTTTCTTTTTTGGTCAGGGATTTTCCTGAACCATCACTCAAAAAACTGATGTTTTACAATTTTTTTATAGTCTAGATATTATGATATTTTCTGCATAATGGTTAATAAACCAGCTACAGCTGCAGAGGAGATGGTAAGAGGGTTTTTTGTGCTAGAGAGATAATAATGTAGTTTTCTTGTGAGACAGTCTTTTATTTTGCTTTACAAGGCACACTCAGTATCAGGGAAGCATCAGACATAATTCCATAATTAAATTCTATTTATACTTGCTTTAAAAGCAAAATTATAATCCTTCTGTTTCACACATTGAAGACTGAGTTCAGTTTCTGAATAATGCTGTAACTCTTCAGAGGACACTTGAATTTTCTTTATCACATTTTAAGAAAAATAATTACTGATCGTAGCAGAGAAAATTTATATACATGCTCTCTTCTTGACATTTTGCACAGTTTTCTCACATGTCTTTGAGTTCAATTAGCTAAATAACCACAATTTCCACAAACTGCAGACTTCATAAACTATTTAAAATAGTGTCTTTGATACACTGAGTATCTTGAAACAACTATCTGGCTAGATGTAATAATAAATACATTGATGGGATTGGTGTCAGTGAATAATATATTTGTATGCTTCTCACACTGAGAAATTTCAAACTTGTGATAGAGTTCTCCCTTCTCCCCTGTATCTAAATGCCAACTGTTTTTAGACAATCTAGACAGAAGATAAATTATTAGTAAACATTTTGTTATAGGAAGGGAAAAATTCTCTTTGTATTAATATTTTATATAAGTGAGCTGGTCTATAAATTGTCGTCCTTACCCAGGTCAAAACCAGAGCAAGTTTAGCAAGTTCAATGCAGAAAAATACCTTTTCCTGTTTAATGAAAATGCCAGTGAAGGTGTTCTGTAACTGGAAACAAGCTTCTAACAACATAATAAAACGTCAGATATGTATCTGCAGAGCAAAAATTGATCACAGAAAATTAATAATTTTTCAAAATATTTCACTTCTGAAAAAATACGTGGAAAATGTGCAGGATATATGATATTAAAATGATCCTTCTGGGTCCCTTCCAACTCAGACTGTTCTGTGATTCTGTGATGGGGTTAAATGAATGAGTGACAAAAGTAGCCTTGCTGGAAGCTTGATTCAGTTCTTAGCTGTAGGCTGCCTGGTTAATGGAACATAGTTGTGGAAACAAACAGAAGTTCTCTGAGAATAAAAGCCTAGACTGTGGTTAGTACTGACTGCACTTTGTGCCTTTATGGTAACTCAGATAGCAAGCTCACATATTTCATTTCAGAGCCCCTAAGTACCCGTTGTTAGCTCTCAATCTCTTTGGTGCAAAAGAACTGGTTCCCAACAAGAAAGCTTCAGCTGGAAATGCAGAAAATATGGAAGAATTGCCCAGACCTTTGTGGTTCTCTTAAGGCTTGAAAGGACAGGTCAGTAAATCTGTCAAAGGCACTCTGAAGACTATCATGTAAGTCTCAGGAGTGTGTCTAGATCTAAACAAAAATAGAAGTCTACTGGCTGGGACTGTACTTAGGCCTATCAAGATGAGAGTGAAGAGCAAAGAAATTCCGTGTCTTTTAACTTCAGGGGTTTGGCCTCAAGGCAGGGGAGCCACTTGCATCTCAGTCTTTATCAGCTCAAAAATGCTTATGCAGTTTGCTTGTGCAGGGAGTTCTGTCCTGACTGAGCCAGTGCGATTCTCTCAGAGTGTGCTGGGAGATGATAAGATGTGTGAAATGCACAAGAATCGCTTCATGTTTAATCCTCCAAAGGCATCTCATTGCTGAGTGCAAAAGCAAATGAGCCCAACAAACCTCTTAAAGTAAGTTGAATGCAATGGGTGTCAATTGTGAGTGAATGTGGGATGACAGTGGGGACACAAATGGCTTTAGCCCATCTGTCTTTGGGACCTGAAACCTGGCAGCCAAGAGCACATAGACACACCCATAAAATGCTCCAAAAAGATGTGAGATTATTAGCCACCTCTTTCTTGGTGGTGCAACAGATTTACACTGGAACAGATTCACTGTCTCCAGGCATAAAGAAAATATAAGTATACTGTGCGTTACAATCATAAAGTTGCATTTAAAAATCAGTCTGCTGCATTCTAGTTTTTTTTACTAAAAGGATCTGAATTGTATGGCCTATATAATATTATTAGCATCTATCTGGTAAGAGACTTGCAGGTTTATTGCACAATATAATGTAAATAGAATTTTTAGGTCTAAGTTTCACATTTTAGTTGCTGTTAAAGGACTGCAATAAATACTACCTGCATGAAGATTGATGGATAAAATAGCAATAGGAAAGCAAAAATGAGGGAACAAGGCTAAGACTAAGTGGCAAAGTGAAACAAAGAGGAAGGCTTTCCATCTGTACTGCAAGGCTTCAGTCGTTGTTGGGGTTGAGTCTCTGCATCTCAAAGAAGTTGATTGTGATGAGGTATTCAGATCTAGGGCTGGTTTACTCTTTTTAATTGATTGTGCAGCTAAATCTGCAAATAGTTATGTGAGCAAACATATTTTGTGGAAGCAAAAGGTGTCTGTATGCATGCTGTTCTAGCAGAGGTATCATATGGATAATTACACAGCTCTTGTAGTAACTGAAACCAGGAACCAGGGGGACAGAAACTGTTTCCTGGATGGCATTTGGCTTGAAGACTCCAGGAGTCACAACTCTTAGGTACAGCACTTAATAATGAAAATATATCTTCAAAGTACTGTATTTCTCTACAGGTACTCAAAATATGTATACAAAATATATGGAGTAGAATTTTTGTTTATGCACAAGCTTACAAGCACTATAGGGCCAAAAGCATTTATATACTATGTAAGCTGCACTTGCAGTCAGTGAATCACAGCTTAGGCAGGCTAGCACATTTAGCTAAGCATCTATGCTTATGTGTATTCAATCAAAGGTTTGAGAATATTGTGATGTAAGAGAGTTTCACTGACCATCCAAATATGGTTACTTTGAAAATATAATTTACATCAACATTAGCCGGTATGGTAGAGCAGAAAGTGAAATAAATGCCCTGTAAAAGGGGTCTGAAGAACTTCCTCTTTTGAAATTTACCATGTGTTAATTATGTATGACATTTCAGGGAATGAGAGTTGTTTGTAGCCTAATGCAATGAGTTACTTAAATGAGACAGAAAAAGGTGTCAGCATACCAAATTACACAGATATTGGTATTTGCTAGTTTGGAAAGTTATGTTTGATGTTGTGAAATTAAGGTACTGTGCACTGGGTTTGGATGGCAGTACCACATTTCTTTTAAAACAACAATACTGCAGTAGTTGGGTGGAAATAAATGTAATTCCTATCTTGTGGCAACACTGCAAAGAGAAACAATAAATAAAATATCTTCTTGCAACTTATTCTGGAGCTAATAAAAAAGATGATTAGAAGTACTGAAATGAATTTCAGCCGCCCCCCTCCCAAAAAAAAAAAAAAAAAAAAATGCTCAGCAATGTCTTTCTCATTCAAGAAAATAAGGGAAAAACTTATTGAGGATTATATGATGTGTGTAAATATTTTCTTTGTTTTTCCACTTCTTTGGGAGGATGTCTTTCTCTAGTAGTGATCTTAGCTTCAAAAATTCAAAAGGAACTCCTCCTTCACATAGGAGAAGGATCCCCAGCATTCTGGGGATCAGTTTAGTTTGGTTTTTTTAATTTAATAATGTTGTATTTTACAGTATGTTGGATGTTACACAATGTATTATCTGTGTTTTTACAGTATGTTTGGTTGTTATTTTTATATCTTTTGATCCCATGGAAAGAGGAACCGTCTCACAGCCGAAGACAAGCTGTTGAAATGGCTGCCAGCAGAATTCTGGTGTTAAAAGAAAACCAACAAAACCAACCAAAAAATACTTTACAAACTGGAAATGGTTGAACCAGTCACAAATCTTTTGACATTCCTCTTGTCCTACCCACCTGGGTGCTGTCTCCTCAAATATGATGTTCATGAGTATTAACCAGCAAATTTACCAATAGTATCTGAGGAAAATTTTTTCCTAGCACGTCTGATTTTTTAAGGACATAAAAAGAACACATCCTTTATTGTATTGCTGTGATCACCATTGGCCATTGTAGGGGAATCTGGATGGGAATTTCTCAGTCTCAGGACCCACTGCTGCACAGTGCCAGATGATCCATCCTAAGGCTGAGTAAGCATTCTCATCTGTGCTGGTACACGTTGTAGTTAAGGATTTGCAGTCCTGCAACCCACATCAAGGTTAAATCAGTTAGGTACATATGATTATCTGATGGACTCAATATTCCAGTTTATCAAAATGTAAAAGCAATGGCATTTATCTTAGCAAGCAAAAATTTAAGGTGGGAATAGCAGTTCCTACAATATGTGAAAGCATTGGCTTGAACATCTGTGTGCCTTAGTGTTTTCTTTTGACTGCTTCCCTGTTTGGAGTTCTCTGGTTTGTGCTGCCCATATTCAGTACTGCAATAGCTTCATATCCATATTCTTATAAGACACTTCAGAATTAATCAGAAAACACTAATAAATGTCATTCTTATCGATCTATTTTTTAGATTTTTGTAGCATCTTCTAGCTCATGGTTCTCGTTTGTTTTTTAATAAAAATTAATTTTTAATAATTTTAAGCATTTTACCTGTTTCCAAAATACTTCACTTTTGTTTTGCAGAAGTAGAGTATATTGTACTGGTGTATTAGTCATGGTTCAATATTCAGATATGAGTGCTTTTAATTTCAATGACAGGTAGGACTTCATACTTAACAGAAGTTCTTCTCTTCTTACATTTTGCTATGCTAATGTTCTTCCAATCATTTATATCTGTGATGAAGTATTCTCTTCTCATCTCCTTAGGTTTTACCATTTTATCCCTGTGCCTTCCATCAGTATGTTAAACTGACTACTGTCTGTTGTGTTTGTTCTTGGACTCCCGAGAATCAGCATTGTGTTCAGTAAAGGGTATTTATTTTGAGAAGGTTATATTAGGAAGCTCAGAAATATCTATTCTAGCTTGAATAGACAGACATGAGGTTTGTGATGGTCTGTAGTTCCCTAAGAAGTGGTGAAATCAAGAAGCACTTCATAATCTTCTGTGCAGATAAAATAATCCTGATAGTTAAAAGGTCCACTGAGCCAAGCAGAAAATTGTTGTCAATTGTCATCTTCATGCATGGGCATTAGGTCATCTTTCATATCAATAATCCTTGTGTGGTCAAATGAATGCCCTCATTTTTGATATTCAGTGGCAAACCAGAAGAAGAAGTGGAGAATAGGTTTATGTGCCTGGTATATAGTATCTGGGAAGAGATGCTGCAGTATTTTGTATTGTTGATGTCATACATGGTTTATAATATTGCTAGAACAGTCTAACAACTACATGGTTAATGCAGCTTTGAGGAGCTTCAGCAGGATGGAGAAGTCACCTACCCAGCTGAAGATAATGTTTAAAGGACTGGTAGGCAAAAAGTTAGCATTAGCTTGCTAAGATACATACCAAGCCTGTCAATTGTAGAATGCAAGTCATGAATTATGTGGTTGTACAGAGAGTGGTTTCCTTATGATAGAAATGTTTATAAAATGCTTCTCATTCTTTAATGGATTAACTACAGAAGTGTTCCACTTTGTCTTTAACTGAATGCCCCAACTGAATGAGAGGAATTCTAGTAATGGAAGAAGTAGCAGTAAGAGCAACAAACTGTGCAATAGCTATAAAGTCTTAACAAAAAGATATTTTTGAGAGACTTTGGGCACGTGCTGAAACTAATTGACAGCAAATGGAATTTAGTAAAGTTATTGCTGTTAAAAGTGAAAGTTGTTAAAAAATGCTCTTGGTTCTTGGAAAAAACAGCAAAAATCTCTCTTTGATCCTTTACTGTTTTAAAAGAAAATTTGAACACAGTATGAGGGGGAAAGTGACTATATTTTAGGCATTTATATTGCATTAATCTCTATCATATGGAGCTATTACTGTGTTCTCTATTATATGTAATAAATTTAAAAAATAAAGCCTGGCTTTGACAAAAGTTAGCAAAATGTCTGTGAGGATTGTTTCTTAACAGTGAAAAAGGAAAAATGGTTCTTGCTAACTTAAACTCCCTAGTCTTTTTTGTCTACAAGGACATGCATTTCTTCACTCTTGTTACCATGTCATCCTCCTCAGTCCCTGTTAATGTCTTCTTCTGGTCTTATCCTGCTGTGACTGAGCATTATAAAGTTTTTCACGCCTCCATGCGCAAGTCCATCAACCAATTAGTTTTCAGAGCACATGATACATATAGATGGCATGGCAGTGGGTTCAGACCTAGGTCAACATACTCCCAGCTTTCAGTCAATATGAAAAAAGTATAGGTCTACATTATCAGTGGTATCGATTTAGAGAGTGGATTGTTCATTTTTCCTTCTTTTTCAAACTTACTCCCAGCTGTGATCACCGCTGTTATTCTGATTTTTGTCTCAACATTCACCACAGAATTTCTCACTGTGACAAACACTAATTTTAAACAGGCACCTGAAATGTATCAAAGTATGAGTCTTATATTGAGTCTTTATGGAGGTTTGTTGCACATCTTGCATACCCATCTTTTAGAACACTCCAGTAAGAAATCCAATTTTTGCATCTAATTACCTTCTGTTTTCCTTTGAAAAAGTTTGGAAGACTTGGTGAGGACTTCTGAGGAAAGTTTACCTCAAAAATACATCTTGCTTGTAAACTAATATAGAACATAATGGGTAATGTATTTCAAATTAAGTAGAAAGTCAGGTTTTCAAAGTCTGAATTGAAATAATCAGAGATCAATTATTATCAGTTGTGTTTAATGGAGATTGAAACAAATATGAGTAAAACAGTGGGACATCCTGAATTAGAATGGACTGATCTTGGCATTTCGATGGCAGCAAAGTATCACTTTATAAATATACTGAGGGTTTGGAATCAAGTGTATCTCAGCAGAAAAAAGGGAAATGCTTTTCAGAAAAATACATTGTCTGCAACTTTAGGAGATAGGAGAAAGCTTTTCTGCTGGTTGTTTTGTCTTTTATCTTATAGTAAAGAGGAATGTTATACCTGCACAGTCTCTTTCATTTTATTGAGCATGCTAAAACCTAAATCTATATGGCTATGATCTACCTCTCTCATGGATTAACTTGATTGATATTTTCTTGTAAAATTTCTGTTTTGTCATTATAACTAACATGAGAAGTATTCCTAGTAGTTTAAAACAAATACACCTTTATATTACTGTAAAGTTTAAATATTAGAAAATTAGATGGCACTTACTGTAGTTAAAGCAACATAAAACTGGAGGCATTGATGGAGCTAAAGGGGGGTGTTCACAATAAGAAGGTGCTGCCAATTTATTCTGTTTCCTTTCATTTCTCTTTTATCCAGTCTTTTTCTGCTGTGAGATGAGATTACAAGATCCCCTGTAATCAACAGAATTGAAATTATTTATATTAGTTTGAAAAAAAAATCCAGTAACTGGGATATACTGATATCAAAGCTACCTAGGGAGGGTAAAAATACTATATTTATTATGTTTTTGCTCTATTTTTTACCCATACAATAATTAAGCTCTAATGATGGCAGTGTCCCACTATCATTTATTTTAGTGGCAACACAAGCATAACTTAGATTGGCTTTTCACTGCTTAAGTCAAAAGATTAGGTTTGCAAATTTTCACATTCCAAATCTGTTGATTTCAACAGATTTCTGTATTTTCTAGACAAATAGTCTCTGCTGCTTTTACTCTCTTTGACAGAGGTGGGAGCTATTATTAATTCCATAAAATACACTGAGTAACTGTATTACAGCACACATTTTAAAATATTTCTGATACTACCAAAACATATAATGTTATTATATCTTTTTCTACAGGAATGCTGATTATCATTGACTGTGATAGAATGAGGTTGGTAAAATATATTTTTCTTCAACTTTAAGGAAATGGCTACCCAGAATAAAAATTTGAATCTCTACTTAGGCATTGAAAAGTTTATTTGATAATTTAGAAGTAATAATTGCTCTGGGCAAGGTAAATGAGTAACCAGCAGTGCTGATTATGAATCTTCCTGACTGAGTCTTTCAGTATAAAATGTAGGTGTTTAGCTTCAGACAGCAATCAAAACTTGAAAAAAAAAACAAACTGGGTAGTTGTTACCAGTCATCTTCAGTCTGTGTGAATATAGACAATTTATTCTTTTTGGCTAAAACAAGTGAAATTTGCCCAAAGATCTACAAAAAGCCCCTATGGAATTGTGATCTACATGGGGTATCATTGTGGGAAAGGTGGTCTAGAGACAAGTCACTAAAGCCTTTTTTCTTTTTCTTTTTCTTTTTCTTTTTCTTTTTCTTTTTCTTTTTCTTTTTCTTTTTCTTTTTCTCTTTCTCTTTCTCTTTCTCTTTCTCTTTCTCTTTCTTTTTCTTTTTCTTTTTCTTTTTCTTTTTCTTTTTCTTTTTCTTTTTCTTTTTCTTTTTCTTTTTCTTTTTCTTTTTCTTTCTTTTTCTTTTTCTTTCTTTTTCTTTTTCTTTTTCTTTTTCCTTCATTTGAACTATTGACCTTGTGAAAACATTCAGCTTTCTGTGAGTTTTGTTTTTGGTTTTTGGTTTGGCTTTCTTTTTGGTTTTGTTTTTTGGTGGTTTTTTTTTTGTTTTGTTTTGTTTTGTGTTTTTTTTGGTTTTTTTTGTTTTTTTTTTGTTTTTTTGTTTTTTTGTTTTTTTGTTTTTTTGTTTTTTTGTTTTTTTGTTTTTTTTTGTTTTTTTGTTTTTTTGTTTTTTTGTTGAGATGGGTTTTGGTGCCTGAGCTTTGAAACATGTATGATCAGACCCAGTTTGTCTGTGAGGCTGCTGGGTTTTCTAACTCGCCGCGCTGGAAAACACACTGATCTTGGGAAATCAAGCTAATGTCTCTCAGCTGTGCAGAAAAAGTGTGAACAGCTCTGTCAAATGAGCTACCCCATCTCCTTTTTTTCAGGCAGCATCTTATACTGGAGCAGTCACTTCACATTTGCCATTTGAGCAGTTGTGATATAACTGCTGTTTTATTGCCTATAGGAGAGTTTCTGTGAGGAATCAGAAGCTGGTCTTTCAGCTACCCTGGCCAGGAAAGGTTTCAGTCACAGGACTCCATTATTGGTGAATGCATAAGGAGTCCTGACAGGATTACAAGAGAATATGAACACATAGCTCTGGCCTAAAGGTTGCTAATTGACCAAATGGTAATACGAGGGGAAGTATTTTCCAGCCTTGAACCTCTGCCCCCAGATAAGTATATTAAATGCCATCAGTTAACCCCTTGAGTGCAATGACCCAGTGCTTCCAGGGACGCTCCTGGTGTGATAGACCCTTAGATGTCCTAATCAGTGGTGATGTATCAAGTAGAGCCATAGGTCCTGATGGGTCTTATGTGCGTTCCTTTGTTGGATGAAAAGATGTCTCTAGACTTGCAAAAGGTTAAACACAAAATTTAAAGTGCACAGCTACAGTGGCTTAAAAACACATGAAAATTGTAAAGCAAAAGAGCAGTCAGGAATGAAAATTGAACAATATAAAGTGAAACACATAATCTAAGTAATTTTTTTGCTTTGGAATTGGGTTGGGTTTTAAAAATTTGTTTTATTGTATTTTTACTGCTTTCTCTAGATAGTTTCTGAAGAGTCAATGTGCTTAGTTATCTTCAGCTTAATTCCTTCTTGCACTTATTCTCAGGTCATGAACATAAATTTCACTGAGAAATATCAAAGCTATTATGTCAAGTGAATTTATGAACAGTAAGTTATACTTCATAAAAGAAGGCAGTTCTAAGATGTGTTATATATCCAGTTCTGTAGGATATGTTTTCTATATTTTCTTTTTCTGTGGCATCTTTCATTTAATTTCCAGGCAGAATACTGTTGTTAAGATAGTGTCTTCTAAATCAGTGTTTTTCTGTAGCAAAAAGATAATAAGTTCTGTATCAATTTATGTGTACAGAAAACGACAGGTGGGACTTCACTTCTGTTGTCTTCAAAGATGTTTAAAGTGAAAATGTCCATTATGGAAGTTTAGTATATACTAAATACTCAAATCTTCTTTGTGCTTAGATTATGCAGGACTTCACCTCTTGCCTGATTTCACTGAAATTAGTGGGGTTACTCATGTAATATGGTACGAGTCAGAAGATATATCAATGACAGACTTAGCCATGTGGAAGTTGTAGTTATTTAACAAAGGTTTTGTCTTTACTGGCACAGAGGTATTTATCTATGTTTTTCAATGTGATGACTAATTCTTTAGTTTATTGTGGGTATCTTACAAATTATGTATATTTGGCCACCAGAAACCATCTCCATTGCCTTGAGGCACCTCACATTGTTGCATTAATGAATGAAAAATTACATTTGCCATTTCATAATTTGTGTCCTTTTTTTTCACGGTTTAGCATCAAGTCTGATAAACTCAGAAATCAGTAACTCATAAGCTGTATTGTTGACTCTTGGATGTTAAATGTGTTACTCAGGCTTAATCAAAAGTAACACTTCCCATTGGAACTATTAAAAGAGCCAAGTGCTGATTTTTCAGGCCAGAGAACAGAGCTAGAAGGCAAAAGTCCTCATTTGATATGACTATGAGACATTGTAGGTTTTGAGTGTTGCTTTTGATCATGAGCTGGTACATTAATGGATATGGCATTGCCTTTAAAAGAGGCAAATTGTAGGGTGGAGTAAGACATATCATGCTATGAATTACACAGCAGTGCACATCAGCAGTTCTATAGTATGGGAGGCTTTTTAACCTTTCATTTTAAAAATCTTTCTTTCAAAGCACCAGTCATTCCTTTATTGATCATATGGCACTACATTAACTGAGCTTGGACGAGGCAGTTTGTCAGGCTGACTCTGTGCACACACATTGCTTCCAGCATCCACACTCTGACTGCAATCTGAGCTGAGCCTTCCTACAAAGACTAGTTGCCCATCTGGCAGGTGATGTTCTAGGAGAGAACATGTGTTACCTGCATATATGTCAGACTTATATGTGTTGGACTCAAGCTAAAAGACAGCATGAGCCTGAATTTTTCTTCTGTGTGGACAGTGGACAAGTTTGGACATGGGGGCTTGGGGGAGCTACACTGCCGAGTTTTCTGCCTGTGATCTTTTCTGGTGTGTTGCAACTTTATATACATGCTCATAAGATGTTTTATACTGCCTGTAACAACTGAGGCAGCTGGGAATCCCCACTTCAGCTTCCGGTCTGTTGCCACATTGTATAGATGTGTGCCCATCCCTTACAAAATGCTGTTCTGGTATCAAATAAAAACTGGGTCTCCCACCTCAAGAAAATAATTGTGCATGTGTTTCACTGTCTGTTTTGCTTAGAAGAGCCTGCTTAACAAGTGTAGGTCCATGAGATACGTGGCTCCCTGCTATCCAGCTGTTTGCAGTGGCTGGATTGTAGACATGCTCATAATGCACAATGAATGATGGTGTAATATTAATATCCATGTGTGATGTCCCTTTAAAGTGCAACCTCTTAAAAAGGTGTTTCTTGTCTCTGGAGTGCTAATAATATTCATGTTAATCCTGTCTTTAATGTACTTTTTCTGATTAGGGAGGAATCATCACTTCAAATGTAACTAGTACAACTGGTAGGTGGGCATTTTCTAGGAGGAAAAGGTTATTTTCCTTTTGGAATGTCAAGCTTTAGACAGAACCAATTTGTCTTCCATGACCTGAGCTCCAGAGCTGCACAAGAGCTGCCTTCTCCAGTGTACAAGTGCTACCAAGATCCTCTTCGTGAGGCATCAGAGCAGGCCAGTCGGAAGTCATACTTTTTATATTTCTATTAATTTGGTTTGGTTTCTGCATTATAATAAATTTAATTAGATTGTAGTCACTTGACCCTCAGGGGCTCAATTCTAATTTGCTCCTACTGCCTGATAACTGGTTAACTAGGTCTAGACATGAACCATTCCTGGCAGGGTTCTCTACACATTAGTTTAAGAAGCCATCATTTTTTGTATCCATCACCCTTGCCTTCATTCAATCACACCTCTAAGGTTTCCCCAATTATACAAGAGGTAGAAATTCCCCATATCAAGTTGCCCTTTGCTGTGTATGCCATCTTTATCCCATCATGTAGTACATATCATTCTGGACTCCCTCGTTTCTCCTGGAGGTAGTGTGGCTTGTGCCATTCCATGGGCCTGTAGAATTTATGTGCATTTATGCCTTATGAACTAACTGTAAAGCTCTTTATCCAGCACTACTTTGCAATTCATTAACAGAAACTCACATCAAGAAGTGGGTAGACAATCTATAAATTCAGCAAGTTGCCTGAAACAAGGCATCTGTGTGGTGTGATAGACTATGATCTGCAAGACAAAGACTGCAGTGTAAATTCAACTAAGATTAGATCCCAGAGAATTCACAAAAATTATTATATAGTAAGATCTGTCACAAAAGAAGCTTTAATTACTGATAATATACAAAGACAAATCAGGAGGCATCGGTTCTACTTTTTCTGGAATTACCCTTTCTTCTTTTTTTATAAATAATATATCTTACTATTCCAAATAAAGTTGTGTGAGTGATCAGTAAAGAGTATTATCCTCAGCTTTACTGCAGATTTCATTACATAGAAAGTAGCTTAAAAGATGACTTAAAATGTGAAAGAGTATTTTATCTGCCTTTTAATCCTTGCTTGTTAAGAACATTGTACTAGGAGGAAATATTTGACTACTGGGTCCAGTCCCTGCTAACAGTGGAGATCCCACTGTGTAATCCTTTTAAGTAACTGGCCAAGCTCCACATGCAGGATAGCAGTGTTCCTTGCCATGCATCTTGCTCTAAACTGGACACACTTGATGCATTACCAAGACAATGAAATAAACACCTTTTAGTAAGGTGTAAAACTGGTTCATGTTTGCTGCTAATGCCTATTTAACCCAAACAATTAAGAGGGATGTTTGCTGTTTTCTTTCCATGTTTCATTTCTTCATTTCGGGACTAAAGCTTAGTCATGGGAAATGATTAGAAAAGCTGCAGTTACAGGAATAGTTCCAAGGCACAAAACCAACACTCAGAATTATAAAGACTGTATACATAATGTGGCAAAAAACCTGAGGAAATTACAGTGGAGATTGCAAGAGTAAGGGGGAAGAAAATGTTTCCCAGTTGCTTGAGACATAATATGATAGAATCAGCACAGTTTATTTTTTTGCTTGTCCACAAATCCCTATACCCATAAAAAAAAGATGTCCAGACTTTCAAAATTGTTTCTTACTTCCATAATTTCTGTTTTATGCTTTTGTGTCACAGAAGATGAGTTTGTTTAATTTTTCTGATATATTTTGTTGCTACCTCTACCAACTATAATTAGCAAGTATTAAGTGCTTGGTTCTTTTTATTTCTCATTGAGTGAACAGTTGGGAAAAAAACATTCCTGTTTCTCCTAGAATAGTCTGATTTTGTTGCCTTAATTAGTGTTATTCCTAATTTGTAAGGGTGTTAATGTATTTACTTTCTGGTATTTATTATGGATCTTAACACAGTAACTGCCATTCACTGTATTTAACATGTCTGATTATGAATTAAGAAAATAATTTTGCTCTAATTTTTAATTTTTCCTTTCTTCCTGTTCTCTCTTTCTCTTTTCAGATGTCTCCCCTTGCTAATTTTAAATCTGTTAGACTCAGATTTCATCACGTCTCTCATCTGGCTGTTCCCTGTTTCTCCCATTAATTTGACCAGTTTGCTCCTGATTTTCCAGGTTTCTGTAAACACATTTCTAGGCGAACACAGTTGAAAACTGTGTGAAACATGACATTCTGGTTAGTTTGTATAGAGATTGCAGTAGTTATGTGTTCCCTTGAACACATAAAATGAATCAAATTCTCTCAGCAAAAATCAATAGATTCCTGAATGACTAGTTGTAGGTAGAAGAATGAAATAGTCTGCATAAGGAAATACAAAATAGAGCTAAACACTAAGATCTTGTCTAGAAGCTTTTAGAAACCTTGTTAGTGGGTCTAATACCATATAATAGAAGCCAAAAGGCTCCTGGTCATTTTTTAACTCTTCCTGTACAAAATTTCAAAGCCATAGAATTTTTGAAGATTGGACAATTTCAGACATTGAAATATGGTTGTTATAACCACCACGACCCTCTAGGTTATGCGTATAAAATCCATAACTCAAGAAGATCGGAATTGGTTTCAGAGTTTTAATCCTGTCACTGGGACTTTTCCTGTCTATTGTACATTTGTTCAGATGTAAGCAATGTGGAGGGAGAAGCAGAGGGGAGGAGGGGACAACAGAGACAGCTGCTCTAAGTTTTATATTGTATTGTATTGTTATGTATTGAAATAATATAAATAATAATATCTTTATATGTAACTCTCATTCAGTGATCAACAAAAGAAATTCTACAGTTGCTCTGGGCTGCTGTTGAACAACATCCAAAACTGTTATGAATGCTATTCCAAAACTCTACCTTAACCTTTAATTTATTTTCAGATAAAAACTATTAATTTATGCAGTGATATTGGTCTTAGTTCTACAAAGAAATCAATTGTCATTTAGCACTCTTAGGCCTTCATGTATTACTCCCTTCAAAGCCAAACAAGAACAAAAAAAATAAAAAAACTCTAAGAAAAATCTTAAGGGAATAAGGGACTATTTATATCACAAGGCCCAATCTTATAATCCCTTGCATATATTGTGATTCTTAAAAGTGCAAGTAGACCTACAGGGCTATCATTTGCAGGATTTACCAAATAACATTTTTCAGATATGTCTTTTCTGTGACCCTCAATTCTTTGAGAAAAGAATAGAGTACATTTTCTGTATTAGCAAAGTATTTCTTTCTCTTCCTTGAGCTTTATCAAGACTTGTCACGCATTATAGTTTGGTGACAGTGCTAGAAAAAAGTGAAGACAAAACTGACCTCTCATAGCATTTTTGTGACCATGGGGCTCACACGAGCAGCTTGGCATCTGCCGGCACATCTTTAGCGAGTTGGCAGCCCCAGCGCCCTTTGCAGGTTGCAATCAAACCTGCCTTCTACAGCAGCCTCTTTCTGGCTGATTAAGTTTAATGTAATTTTAATTAAAAACCACAGTGTCAAAGGGTTTAGCTGCTCGAGAAATGAGCACAGATTGTGGCACAGTGGCAGCAGTCACTTGGAAAATGGAAATGCATCCTGACAATATTGTGTAGGGGCCAGATAAACAAAGCTGCAGCTACTGTACCTTGCAAAAAGCTGAGACAGACCATCATTGCAAGGAACCTTATTCAAAAATAAAGTATAGAGCAGTTCTGGCTCTTGTCTTTTAACCATTTTTAAATGCATCTCGGCAACTGAGTAGAGTAATAATTGCCAAGAATTAATTTTAGTCTTCCCTCCATGTTTTTACTTTTATTCATTGGCATGTTTAAACTTTCAGATTTCAGTTTTTATTTATTTTGAAGAGCAAAATATTTGCTTCACACAATAGACTTATACAACTTTTCTCCTTAGGCTATAAAGAAAAACAATCATCACAGATTTTATCAGTGCTGAAAGCAGGTTCCATTTTAGGGAGTTTTATGCTTTTATCTGTTTCCAGTTTTTCTTGTCCCTTGAAGCAGATCACGAGGAGATTTTAATACTTTACATACTGCAGATATTGAGCAACATTTGGAGAATGACCAAAAGAATCACTTCACCAACTAAAGGTTGCATAATGTCTATTAGATTTAATTTCACTAAACCTCAATATACACAGAAATATTGGTAAGAATGGTTTCCAAAAGAACTCTAATACTTTATTTTTTTGGTTGCCATAGTTTTTTTGAGTAAAGAGAAATGCTTTGGAGTTGCTAAACACCCTTGTCTTGGCAGAAGTTGCTATTTTTTAAACCCGTCCTTTGAACACATGTATTTCTGGAACGAAGACTTGATCCAAAATCTACTGAGATCAGTGGAAAATCCCCAGTGACTTAGACTTTGGATCAGGTCCTGAGAAGTATATGTGCAATAGGTAGGTTAATGTAACATTGTTCCCAGGAATTCCTTTCAGCAAGAAGCCTTTTTATTTTTCGTAGATGCTACCGATGCTCAGGGGCCAGAACCCCAGGAGAATTCCACCTAGTGACGTCAATTCTGTAGAGGAGAACTTCCTCTGTCCCCTTTTAGGTTTGTGGGACATTTTCGAACAGATGGAGCCTATATAGGTGGGATGGGTTCCATCTGAACAGAAGGGTCACAAATGCACCAACTGAGAGGATAGACAGAGCTATGGGGGAGAGTTTAAAGGAGTGGACAAGGGGGATGGGAAGTCTGTACAGAATCCAGCAGAGAGGAAGAAGCAGCTAAAATAAGCAGATGGGTAGACAAGGGGAAATAATGTTAAGGGTTGAAATATGTAGCACACCTAGAGAAAAGGTTAAGAGAAAAGATCAGAAGACAGAATTGGTGTTGCAATACAGTTAGGAGGCATACAAAAGTCATTATTCAACATCACACATAAAAGGTCTGACAAAGAAAGTCAGTTTTTAAAAGTAGTAATGTTCCAAGGGAAGGGTTGTCCTGAGCATCATGTGGTGATGCAGGTAATAGAATGTATTTACATGCATTGAACTTGCTTGCTGCATAGGGTACAACATGATGCAAAGCCCAAGGAAGACTTCAATTAGGCCACTAAAATGAAATTTACTGACAAGGAAAATGCCTTACCTGAAGTACATGAATGTATGATGCATTCTCTGTCTCTAAAGAGAATAGCAGGGAGGAAGAAAAAGGAAACAGAAGGAAAACAAAGCAACATCCCATCACAAAATCTGAAATGCGAACAATCCCAGAAGTAATAAGCCAGGGATGCACAGAAAAAGACAACTGTGTATAACAAATTATATAGGACAGAGACCCTGAAAACTGAAAAAAAAAAAAATAAATTCAGCAATACAAACAAAGAAATGTGACACTTACATTTTTCCTGACCCTGAATCCAGGTGGAAAAAGATATTTGAATTCTCTGTTTACCAATGGTTTTGGAAACTGGCTTAAAAGGACTTTCTCCCACCTATAGCACTGAAATGAAAATTTAGATGAAAATAACTAGGTTTTATTTGGTGGTTATGATGTGATGATAAGATTAACTTCCTAATATAATTTTGCACAGGGCAGCAGTTTTCTTATAAAGCAGCTATGAAACCACCAAAACTTTCAAATTAATAAGTGTTATCATCCATTACCTTACTGCTTATAATACTATTATTTTATAAATATATATGCACTATTTTGTATCTAAATAAATGCTTTAGACCAAAGTATTTCTAACTTATAATTACAGATGATTGTCAATTATGGAAAGATCTATCAAGTCCAAAATTAATATCTAGCTTTATAACACACCTGAGCAGAGGACTGCCAAAAATTTAAGAGTAGTAAGATATCTTCCACTATTTGTAGCACATTGCTATGTACACAAGAACCTTCTCCTTACAGTTATTATCTCCAAAATCCTTAGGGTTCCAGAACCACTCAGGTTTGCTTCTCAGTTCTCCCTATATTTGTGAACAAGGTTCTACGGATATTCCATATGGAAATATGCAAGTAGTGCTTTTATGATCACCAAAGGAAGATGTTTCCCTGAAGCCTTTATATGTTTTCAGAAAAAATCTGAGCATCTGCCTGGAGCCCATTTGAATCATATATGCAGTTCACTTCTACATCAAAATCTGACTGTGAACGTAAAGGAAAATGCCCCAAGGGTTACATGACACAATAGCGGGTTACATACAGCACTTCACTGACATATATATAATCCTTTTATTTATTAATACAGAATTAGATGTTTATCTAGGCTTGTACAAATAGCTAGTTATATTTGATGAAGCAATGAAATAATTAATACCTTCATAACTGGAAATTTAAAAATTCTGAATGGCAAAATAATTGAATTTTGAAGCATGCTGAAGTGAAATGGTGCTATTACTTGTTAAGAATGCTAGGATAAAAAGAGAGGGTAAGCAATATCCTTCTTTATCTGGTTTCATGTTGAAACAAGTATAATATGTAAATATTTACATATATTCCAAAAGGTTGATTGAATACACTGGTAAATCTTTGTATTCTATGAAGTCCCTCAAATTTTGTTATGAGGACGTACAAAGTTTTCTGCATTTCCAAACTACTGTAGATCTTATGCTGCACAATATCATTTTGGGTATGTCCAGTCATTCCAGTAAAGTAAAGCAAGTAAAGAAAATGCAGTTTAACTGGGTGACTAGCCAATACTTATTGAACATATTCAGCAGCATATAAATTACCTAGAGTAAGTATCAGTGAAACCAAGCATTAGTGGTAATGCAGTTCGGTTACTAAGATTGGCTGCAGACATGCATGACAGAATCAATAACTCTGAGAAGTGTTACGTTTTCAATATTCCAAACAAGTGACTTGATCTACCTCCTGTGTTTGTACAAGCATAACATTTTATACTTATAGAGGATATTATTGTATAAGCAATAATCTACAGAGTATAAATAAGGTACTTTTTTTTGGTGCTGATTCTTACAGGAAGTATTCACTAAATTGTTTCCAGCTTTCTATAGCTATAAATTTTTTTAAATACTTAACTCACGTGGAGATAACATTACGTCATTGGTGCAGGTTGAATTACTAGACCATTAAAAATTACAAACTTTGACCAAAGCATGGGACTTAAGCAAAGCTTCTTCATTGAGGGGTCTTGGGGTTTTGTTTTGGTTGATTTTCTTGTATTTTTGGTTTGAGGGTTGGTTTTTTTCAATTTCCAATATAGCAAAGTATTTAAAATTTATTTATACTGTTAAATTAAAAGTTAATTTAATATTTGTTTCACAGGTACCTCAGTAAGAACAGGCTTGATGATAATGATTTTCTCTCTTGTGTAAGTAAAAATACTTGTGTGAATGAAATACCTTCTATTGTCAGTGTAGCAGTTCTTTCTGCTATGCTGCTTGCAAAGTGAACATTGTATTACTGTGCTCCTATTTAAATTATTTTTTAGTTTTTTCTCATTAGTTTTGCAACCTCCTCTCTGCTTTTCTACAACAATAACAAAAACTTAGCAGATTGGAAAAGTGTGTACTGTATACTATTTTTTCAGCCCTTCTAAAATTAAATTAAATCCACTCAACATAGCAAAGAAGCCCTCAGGCATAATTCTACATACTATGGGCTTGCAGTATTAAATATTCAGTATTTTTCCTTTTAAAAGCATATTTTTTACAATTGTCGTAAACTTCCATGCTAAGCCATATTTGGGGTTGCATTTAACCTTGTTTTTTTCCAGGTTGTCAAAACAAAGCTTTTCATATTCTACAGTCTTTCTGGTATATAAAAAACTCCATTGATATGGAAGGGAATTTTCAAGTAGCATCTTCTATCTGAGCTTATATCCAAGCATTCTTTTTACATAATGTATAAGAGTGAATAAATGGGTAAATTAGTCCAAGCAATAGCATAAGTCCAAGATACTCAGGAACATTCACAATTCTAAGCCACTGACTGTTTGTTTGGGTCAGTCTGATCTATATATGTCCTCCTGACTGACAGTCACTCCAGTATTCATATTGGAATTAAAAATACACATTTAGAACCATAAAAAAATCAATTATAAAATCAATACAGTAGCAATGTCTATTGCTAAGTTTGAGGCATACTTGACCTTTATTTGTGTGGCTAATTTCAGTATGCATATTATGCACTGATTTGAAAATTTGTTTTCTGATTTCCTCTAATTATCTTTCAGATATCATATTAGTAGGATTTTAGGAGCAATAAGTAGTGTGCTAATTATCATCTTTGAAACAAAAGACTGCTGAAAAAGGGTATGACTTGGGTACACTTCCACCAATGACAGCAGAATTTGTGTACACTCTCCAGTTAGAATGAGCAAACCTACTATCTTTTGCAAGGATGTAAGTAGTGAATTTTCAGTGCCTAATGTATAGAAGAGTAGTTTAATATTACAGCATAAAATCCCTCTTTGTGGTAGCTCATGAATTGCCTCATTAATGAATTTTGTTTTCCAAATTAAAAGTGTGTGAACAGAAGCTGTTTTGTTAGCTGTGTGGCTACTTTTTTCACAGAATCATGGAATGGGTTGGGTTGGAAGGGACCATAGTGGGTCATCTGGTCCAAACTCTCTGCTCAAGCAGGGCCATCCCAGAGCACATGGCACAGGACTGTATCCAGAGGGTTCTTGAATATCTCCAGGGAGGGACACTCCACACCCTCTCGGGGTAATCTGTTCCCGTACTCAGTCACTTGCATAGTAAAGATGTTCTTCCTCGTGTTCAGAAGGAGCTTCTTGTGCATCAGTTTCTGCTCATCACTTCTGGTGCTATTGTTTGGCACCACCTAGAAAAGCCTGGCTCCATCCTCTTGGCACTCTCCCTTTAGATACTGGCAGACATTGATGAGATCCCCTCTCTGTCATCTCTTCTTGAGACTGAACAGGCCCAGCTCCCTCAGACTTTCCTCCTAAGAGAGGTGTTCCAGTCCCATAATCAAATTTGTCACCCTCCTCTAGACTCATTCCAGGAACTCCATGTCCCTCTTGTACCGAAGAGCCCAGAACTGGATCTTTTTTCTCTTATAATTTATCAATAAATACTGCCACTGGTCCACTGAATCAGAAATTAAATTTTCTTATTAACTGATTATTCATTAATTTTATCATGGACTTAAAATTTTAATGACACCACATTCCACCTTCCAGAGTGCAGCAGTGACCAGGGTACTGTGGGCCAGGAGAACAAGGACCTTGTCAGGCAGGGTCTGTCCTACTGCCCATGGCAGCAGAGCAGGGCAGGCACAGAGGTGATGGCTGGGTTCCACCATGAGTCAAGATCAAAGAAGAAAAGTCTCTGGTGCACCATCCTCAAATATTCTTGACCTGTGGCCTTCTATCCATCTGTAGCAAGGAGTGGAAAATAGTCAAGTGTGATCCCACCAGAAAATTGATATGGAGGTTTGAATTTATACAGGAAGTGGCTTACTTTGAGATGATGATAATTTGTTTTCATAATGTAAAGTCATAGAGAGACCTTAAGTCAGAGACATTTACGCCTTTGCAAATATATGAGCTGAGCTCTCATTCAGAGGTTCCTGCCCACTTTAATTTGCTGACCACAGAGGAAGTTATAGAAAAGATAAGTTGGTTTTATTTGGTGAGTTTCTTCATATTAAAGTCTCCTTTTAGAGTAAAATATAAACATCTGAAATTGAAATCCTAATTATTGATAAAATTTTATTACAATAACAAGCATTGAACAATATTGATGCTGCTTAAAATAAAGATGGACCTCTCTCTAAGGATCTTATATCAAAATTTTGGTCTGTAATATTGGCTCTTATGCTATCCAGTTCAATTCATCCATCTCCTGCCATCATCTTGATGTGCTCTGAAATTGCACCAAAGTACAGCTGGTCATAAATTTCACACTTACCACTTCAGACAAGTGAAAGGTCAAGGGCTTACAACAGTTGAGCAGCTCCTTATCAGTACCACAAAGCAGAGACAGGCATGAAAGTGACTGCAGGTCAGATCAGCTGTAATTTACACTAACTGTGTGAGTCCACACAGATCCATCCCACTACACTCAGATAGCAGAGTACGTAAGTTTGGACATTGCTCACTTTTCTCACTTCTCATCTGCTCTGTGCAACGTTGCAATCAAATATACAAGCACACTTTCATTTAGTGCTATTCTTTTGTTTTCAGAATAAACAAGCATTAAGTAGCTCTTCCAATAAAAAGCCTTTTCATATTTGGAGAGACCAGTTTAACTCCTAAGACAGAACTGAGATTTAAAACAGCCAGCTTACAGGAGGAAAATCAGGAGATGGAGCTAGAAGTGGTCTAGTATCTTGTTGAAAATGTGGCTGGAGGGAGAATGTAAAATTGTACATTCTGTACATTCTAAAATCTGAAAAATAGGCATTGTGTCTAGTCTACAATGAGAAATTGTACTCAGTGTTGGTCTGAATATTAAAATATAGGATAAATAAAGCCTAAAATGTGCTGATTTAACTTCCTCAAATCATATTACCAGATCCCATTTCAGCAGGCAACACTGGACTTATGGATTTTTGTTTACAGAAATCTAAGAGTGTAGGACTTCTATCGATCATTATAATGTTCATAAATGAAAGAACTCAGTTTTATACATCCCACAGATAGAGAGAAAAAATAAATTAATGTTGGTGACTTAGCTTTCATTCCTGAATAAACTAAAAACAGCAACTGAACCTAAGAAAAAACAAAACAAAACCAAAACCAAAAAAAATAACAAACCACCAACTTCCGATGTGTAGCTACTTTACAAGTTGGTTTTGTCCTACAAAGATCTCAGCTACAATCATTCTGGGGCAAGAAGAAATTAAGATCTCTTTGTCATGAAATAAATTCCATTAATCTCTTTTATTATTTTTATTTAGAACTGGGGCTGTTAATGCTCCAATTAATAATTAATTTATTTCCTGGATTAATTGTTATGTTTTAAAAGGAATTTAAATATACGATGTACACAGAATAATGATTTTAAAAAATAATCCCTTTTTGAGTATACCAACCCTTTCATTTGTTTTCTAAATTTGGCACTCAAGTCAAACAACTGCTTTTCTTCCTTGCATGATTTACCCAATAGTGCAGTTCAGCAAATTGGTTTATTCCTGATTAACAGAATCTGTTTTGTGGATATCCTGTTTTCATTATCAGTGGCCTACTAGAATCATGCTATAAACAGCATTTGTTCAAGCAGTACTGTAGTTACTATTATCAGACACTATAAAATTTTTAAAAATTGTATGATATGCCAACAAGTTAATTTTTACATAAGCCATGCAAAAGGCATTTCAATTATTTTTTAAACCAGAATGAATTTTTCTAGCTTATCTAAACTACCTCTGAGTACAAATAATAATAATAGCTTGAACTTTCAGTGCCAAGGTCTGGTAAAAAAAGAGTTTAGAATAAGTTGCAATTATTGCCTTGCTTAAAAATTCTGTTCAAGTAGAATGCACTTGTTCTGTCTTGAACACAAAAATTAAATTGAGATTTCTTCCTATGTGATGTTGTCATAGACTATGCCATAGTATCTTTGGACTATGGCATTGCAAATCAATAATGATGAATCTTGGTCTTTTGTGTCATTGGACACAGTTGAGAAATGTGGAAGAATAGTTACAATGTACTGCACACACAACTGAAATAGTTGCTGGCAATAGATATCAACAGAACAAAACCTGAAGCCATAATAAAAAGCAAATCATGATCAGCTACTCCTCTGGCACTGATTTTTGGTCAAGGAGTACTGGATTTTTAAAGCATGACTGTCCATCTTTCACATCAAAATGGTGGCATAAGTACATGTAGGAAAATATTCTCTGAGACAACAGCTCAAGGACTTGCCTCAGGTTATTGCTCCACTCAATGTGAACTTGACTAAAATTCAAATTGTGAAATAATAAAATTGACATAAATTAAAAGTTTATTCTTTGCCTCCCAGTGCGTGCAGTAACTTAAAGCCAAACACCAACAAACAAATTGGCAGCTGGTGTTTTAGTCTGTGAGGTGTTAGCCATCTGGTCCCACAAAATAAAACATTTATTTGATTTGTTTTAAGCATGTTAGTTAAGAGAATCCAATATGCAAAGGCCTTAAGACTTTGCTTTCAGAATATTGAAACTCCTTTTTCTTGAAATTTCATCAAGAGTATACATGCTCATTACTATGTATTCATCTCTGCTAAGTCAGATGAGGAACTTCAGAATAAAAGTTGTCTTCAGAAATTCCCATATGGTTTTGAGTAACAGCTGTTATAGCACAAACCAAGTGGCACACTCAGCTTTATATAACACTATCTACATGGTGCTTTCTGTTTCAGGGTTGCTTTCATTTCTTCCCTTCCTTGCAACAAGTACACTGGTTCCATTGCTTAGAATATCCAAAGGAATTTCTTTCATGAAAACTGCATTGCTAATGGTTCTACAGTACTCCTGATGTCCAGTGATATAAAAAGCTTATTTGAAAATTTATTCACTAATTTTGGCTTCAGCAACAAAATAATTTGAAAATATTATCTATCCTTCATATGACACTGAAATGGTTGAATACCAACCTAATATTAACAAGATAATCCAAAATCTACAAAGACCATTTAATACTATCCAGAACATATCATTTGCCTGAGAATGTTTCATTGTTTACATGATAAATTACAAAATGAAAACCAGTTTCCCAAAATGAGACTTAAAAGAGAAAAAAAAATTATTCTTTGGTAAGATTCAGCAGTGCTCTGTATCTGTTTTTCTTGCTCAGGATGCTGGATATGCACAGGAGGACATCAGTGGTATCCTGGCTTTCTAACACCAGAGGCTTTCCCACAAAGCAAAGCAAGGGCTTCTTACAGTGCCTTTTCACTGAGGTTCTGTTGAAATTAAAGGTTTAGCTGCCTCAGTCCATGCCAGTCATGCCCAAAGGCCCTGAAAAGTGTTCTGGAACACTGCTGTTCTCTAAGGCTCTTAGGCTTATTTGCATGAAGTTGTCTAATTTTAGCCAGGAGTTTTTTTGCTGATGTGGATTATCAGTTAATGAAAGCTCCCTTACTAGTGAGGGAAAAAAGTTAGTATACTTCAGAATGACAATGGAGAAAAGGTAATCCAAATTCCCAGTGCCAGTGTGTTTACAAATAAATTACATGTAATTCACAGCTAGAGATATCCAAAAGGACTTCATTTAATGGTTATCCCAAAACGTACTGCAGGGGAGAGTTAAGATTGTTTGTTTTATAAACTGCTTGTAATTTTTTTAACCTTGTGCTAAACTAGGAATCCTTCCAGATAAACTACATGTTCGATTGGTCTTTACAGTGTGCAGGGATCATAAGACACCATGCATATCTTCAGCTCCTCAGTGTATTTGCTGCAGGGACAGGATGCAGAAAAAAGTCAAACTACTCTCAGTTCTGTTGCCTACACAGAAGTGTCACAGATATAAAGAATGATGATGGGTTGTAATTTACAATACAAAATGTCCTCTCTGGTTTAAGTGAACTATTCATATTTTCCACAAAATTCACAAAAGTGTCCCTTTCCAAGTGGAAAACAGTCAAGTTAAATTAAAGTGCTTCAAATTGGAGACTGTCACTTATCATAACAACATGGCAGAATATAACAAGGGACTGCAGACAGGGTCTGAGGCAAGAAAAATAGTACTTAAATAGAGGCTTTCAAAGGTAGTAAAGAGATCAATAAATATTAAAGTTAGCCAGCAGCCTAGAACTGTAGGGGAAAACTTAAAAAGGAAACAAGTGATGTTGTTGAAAGTAAAATCCCAAGTGCTTCTTCAGCTCTTTTCACAATAATGCTTTGACTCCATGCTTAACTCCCAGTACCATGCATTAACTATTTTTACAGTTTTCATCAGGGGCCAGCAGGAGCCAGAGAGCCCTTAAGGGGAATGAAGTCAGGGGTCAGAAGGGCAGGGATCTTGTCAGCCAGGGACCACGCTGAGTGGGGCAGGCCCAGAGGTAGTAGCCAGCCCCAACCAAAAGTTGAAATCACCAGGCAAGTTCATGATGATGAAGCAGGTCTGAGGCCAAGCCAGGAAGTCAATCTGCAGGTCAGAGTCAGGTCCAGCAACTGCTGGACAGACCCCAGGTTCCAGCTGGGAAGGAAGTTCATAGGGTCTGGATGCATTGGCAGGCAGGGGCACAGCGGCAGCTGAGCTGGAAACCAACACTCCTCCAGAGAAGCTTAGGAAACAGGCAAACACTCAGGGCTGAGCTTAAGTAGATCTTCTGGATTTGTGGAGATGCCAACTGAGGCAGGCTAAGGGCTTTTTGGCTATTAGGTGCACTCAGGCACCTTGACTACAGGTTGTTACCTAAAATTCTGCTACCTCCTGTGTTTATTAGATCTGACAAATATTGTTGATCCTTTTGCTAAGGTAGGAATATTTTATTTGGCTTTGCTATGTTTGCACTGAAGTTTGAGTACTTCTTGGCTAGATTCTGTTGGGTGATTAAAAGAAGTCAATTTTTTTCACACAGGCCTTTTCTCAAAAACAGCCCTAAAATGTGCATCTAAAATTTTGTTTCTCTGCGTTTATAAGGGACACCTAGGTCTGTTCCTCTGTTTAAACAGTCATTGAAATAGTACAGACTGGAAGGATGAGATGAGAAATAGACATGACCAGACAGAAGCAATTGTAAGTCTTGGACTCTAAAGACACTAAAGGCAGGATTTAACTGTCTAAATGCAAGTACTTTCCATTTGAGGTGCCCTAGAGTATCCAAAATATCCACACATATGATCTTTGCCAACAGGCTTTAAACCAGCTACATCAAAGGATGGTGATGACAGCTTGCAGTTAAGTGAGGGAAAAGTAATATATGGGGCAATAAATACATGGGACAGGCTGACAGGAGCAAGAGAGCCCTCAGGAAGATTAAGACGGGTTAAAAGAAGGTTTGCCTCAAGTGTTTGTGCACAAGTGCACACAGTCTGGGAAGCAAACTGGAGGAGGTGGATCTCTGTGTGCAGGTGCAGAACTGAGGCAGCAGAAGAACAACTGAGATGTGGCAGGATCTCTGCACTGCAAGGAACACACAAGTTCTTTAGAAACAGCAGGCAGCAAGGGCAAGGAAGAGGGGTGCTATCTATGTGAGCAAGTGGCCTGGATGCATTGAGCTCTTTTGTGGAAGAGTAGATAGTCTGATTGAGGATTTATGAGTCATGATCAGAGGAGAGGCTGGTAAAAGGAACAAACACTATAGTGGGAATCTGCTACAAATCAGGTAGTCAATATTGGGAAATAGATGAAGTTTTCTTTAAGTGTTCAATTCTATAAGTAATAATCCAATGGAAACATAGTCTGTGAGCAGCTCATGCGCAAATGTTTATTCTTCTTTAATTTAAATGCATGTGGTCATATGTTGCTACATTAAAGATGTGTTTGATACAGCTTCTTTGCCACAGGTCTTGTCCAAGTTGAGATTTCATGTTTGCATCCCAGTATATACAAATGAGATGGGTAATTACTTCCAAATGATTTTTGTTATTTATGAAAATATAAAGGAGATAAAATGCAGAGCAGGGGTTTTTTAACTTCAACAACTTTAGGCAGCTCAGAGCAGATTCAAGTTCCGTTTTCACTATCTGTATATTATGCTCTTGTCCTGCCTATTAAATTCAAGCCAAGCAGAAGGAAAGGATGAATTTGCATATCCATTTCCATTCAGGTTATGGACTTTTAAATCCATGTTGCTTGTGTCTATAGACTAATGAGTGCACCATTATAGAGAAGGCTTAATGTGTCACTGCATTTGGAATGTCCAGATTTTTGCTCAGCATATAATATTTTGAGAACCATTTTTTTCAAGCATAGTGTAATAGGCTTTAACTTTGCTAAGCTTTTCTGCCAGGCCTCCAGTGCCCTGCTGTTCTATTATATTGAACTTGTAAGCAGGATGCTCTGCCAGGCTCACCCAGATTACTGCTGCAATAAGGGCCCTGCTGAGTGACTAGTGTCATGATAAGTGCTAGGGAGGGAGTTCACCATCTTGGCATACTGTTCTCATCTTATTAAATTCAGCTTTGTGGAGGCAGGGAGTCTGCCTCTCGGCCTCACTGGCTCTGGCTCAGTCCAACTGCTACTGTCAGACAATATGAAAATAGGAACCACCACAGCTAATGGCAGGTGCTGCACCACCATAGCTGAGGAAAAAAAAAAAAAGAGATTTTTTTTTTTTTCTTTTTCCTTTTTCCTTTTTAATTTTTTTCTTTTAGAAGGTACTTGACTGGATTGATTAGGAAATATTTAGCTATTTAATATTATTATTACTGTTATTATAGCCTTCATACCCACAGATACTTGCTGAGATACTGTTCTTTTTGAACTTATTCTGTCCACTTTATATAGATTCCTTTGTTCTTTCTTACTTACATTAAGAAAAGATAATGTAGCAAAGCCCTTGAAATTGGTCTGATACATTTCAGATTTAGTAAAGGATGGTATTGTAAAGATACAGTCCTGACATCCCTATTCAGACAAACTCCCTACTGGGCCCTGTCTGAGAAAAATTTCCCAAATTCCAGGATTCTACTGGAGGTGGAGTGAGTTAGCTGGTCATCCCCCCTAAACTCAGTAACCCCTGCTTGCCTAATTCTCATATTTCTTTTAAAAATCTAACCATTAGTTTTGTTTGAAGGATTCAGGATTTTCCCAGTGCCCTGAAATGATCAGCTGTGATCTGAGTGTAAGCTATGCTGCTAAATGCAGCAGGAAAAGTGCAACATTCATAGAGAGGAGAGAGGGAATAAGGGAATATGTGTTTGCAAGCCATACCCATGGAGAGGAAGAAAATGAAAATCACTCATTTTGTAGTATGAATTTCTGTAAAGCACACTGAAGTTCTGAATAGGAGAGTATTTGACAATTTATTTTTGAGCCTAAGGCTCTTTTGAGCTACAAATGAAAAAAGGGTTTTTCAAGGGCTTGTGGAAAGATAGATAAATTACTTTTGCACTTGCTGGTGTCTGAGAACATATAGACTCTTCCTTGACATCACCAAATACATTGTTTCTCACTGTTCAACAATAAATGTTCAAATAACCTCATCATTTTCACTTCAAGATTTTGTAAATTGAACATGAACAACACATGAACAACACATGCAGTAACCTCTCTGACAGAAATATCGACGAGGTCTAGCTACAGAAGTGGCCTGATAGCAAAACCAAGTTGGGATCGATAGAAAATCCAGGTTTTCAACTGTGTCTGTGGCAGGAGTTGCTAAGTCTGGCAGGTTGCATTTCAGCAGCACACTTGTTGGCCGTGTCAGTCTTCATAAGAGTGACAGGTTTGATTAGACTCTTTGAGAGAGGCTGATTCAAAAATTCAGACAAAATAACATCTTTCTGCCAGTTTGCAATATCATGTTCACAGTCCATTCCAGACTCATCAAAGCTAAGGAATAAAGAACTTAACAGTTTAATCCCCCCTGAGAAAATGAGTAAGAGAATTATATCTCTGAAAAGTGTGATTTTTTACTTGAAAATGAATAGTGGACAACTATTAGTGGAACTGACTACCATGAATGTTGTGTGTCAGACCAATCAAATCCCAGGCAATTAGCATGCAAGAGAATACTTATCAAAATTCAAGGGCAAATGAAAGGATAAAACAAATCTATGTCATCACATTCATATGTAAGGCAAATCTAATTTGTTTATACCTCTTCTTCATTTCTATATCACATTCAAAACTGTCATTTTTAAAGGTTTTCAAATGCTGCTTCTAAATCACAATTTTTTTTTTAAATTTTTTTTTTTTTTTAAATTCCTTGGTCTTTCTTGTTGTTCTGGTTCACTGTGCTGTAACTGGAGGGAGCATGGGTGGAGTGGTGTTTTTCTTGCTCTGGTCACTGTGTAAACCACATAAAGTAAATTTCCAAGAAAAAAATTAATAATTTAGAAGAGGTTTGAACCTTAACTTTCCTCTTTTATCCATCTCTTTTACTATAGCCTTAAAAAGTTCAGTTGAAATTCAGAACACTGCAGCTAATGAGTGAATTACAGTGGAATGGCTGCTGGAAATTGTCCAGGAGATGCATAATCAAGAGGTAAGTAGAGAGTGCTAAGAATCTGAATTTTTTCATTATATGAAATTGGTTTTGTTTTGCTTTGAGAAAAAAAAAAAAACAAAGATCTCAGGTCTAGATCTTTGCTACTGAAGCCAAACTTGGAATCAGTAAATGTGGAATGATTGCGACATGATTCTGGAAATATTTTATGAGGAATGCATGGAATTTACTCCAGTTTAGAGATGACATTGATCCCTAGCCATTGTGCCTGACAACATGGAACAAAGAAAGTGTTTGTTGCTGCTAATCAAGCAGATTTTTTTTTTTTTCATGCTATAATTTAAATGATTCAATGGGGAATTGCTCAGATTTTGAGGGATTAAATGGCCTTGGGACATGACCTCTCTTTGTGAGGCAGAACATCAATTCAGGATTCAGTTTTTCAGATTTTTCTTCATTTTCATATGGAAGAAGAATGGGTCTGAGATATTCCAACTGAAAAGCAAAATTGTAACAGGATAGCAGAGCTGGAATCACTTTTTCTGCAGTAAATCTGGACCTTGAAACTTCTTTCCATCTTCAGTGATTTTGCAGCTAAAGAGTTTAGTGCTTTTAAATTACAACAATCAAGTGAGCAGTGTATTAAGTTGGGCCTATAAAAAATATTCACATTGGTCTTCCATTCATCACATAAAAGTGACATAGAGTGCTTTACCAAAGACAAGACTTTATCACTCTTCAGGCATCCTTTGTCCTGGTTAGCTGACAAACTTTTTGCAAAAGGCTTTTGTCAAGTACATAAGATATACACCAGCTGTGTAAACCTTGCCTGTAGTATATTGGGAAAAGTTATGAACATAAAAATATGAAACAATGAGCCAATCATGTAACTGTTTTAACTAAGTCAAGTTATTTGTGTTTGGGGTTTTATTTATTTATTTATAAATGTATGAGAACAGCATTTTTTGATTTGGCATTCCAGAGTTAAATATACCCTTGCAATGTTTGCAGGAGAGACACTGAATCATCATGCTAAGGCACAAGAGTGAAAGAGAAAAAAAAATTAATCTATTTTCACTTTCCAAGTTGAATGAAATGTGAAAAATAAACAAACAGCACAGATGGTGAAACAGTTTAAATTTTTAATACTCTCCCAGTGTTAATCATTTCCAATATTTATAACAGCATGATAGCAATATATATTAAAATATGTTATTTTATTTAAATAAAAACTTATTAAGCAGATGAGCAATTCACTATTTTCAGCAAAGTCAAATCTAAAAATAATATTTTTGGAACATAATCAGTTTAAATTTTGCTGCATGAATATTAAACAATATGTTCAAATGCTGAATCTTTGGCAGATTCTTATTACCATCTACTGCAGATAACATATCTGAAAACTTACAGTTCTGTATGTTCATTTCTTTTTCTTTATTAATTTGCCAAGTAAGTGTAGACAAGCAGAACTAGAATTCTCAGTAAGTCTCTTCATTGTTTTTCAGTATTCTCACACATGGAACACAAATTTTGGAGAGAATCCCAAATGGCAGGTGCGGACACTAAGTAGAGACAGGAACAGCCTTCTTGTTAACATATTATCTACTCCTCGCCTACCACTGCTCTGTTACAAAACTCATTGACAATGAAAGCTAAATGAAGTAAATGAAAACTAATTCAGTACTGTTACAAATATTTCAGATAGCTTTCTGCAGCTTAGGAGCAAACAAGCAAAGAAATCTTCTCTATGCCTAGCCCTGTTGGATAATATCCAAGCTACTATATTTTCTTTCCAGAGCAAATTTAAAGCATTCTTTGCAAAAGGTGGTGTCCTGGAGTGCTGAACTGGAGAAACAGAAAGACAGATGGAGGAAATCAAATGAATCAGGTACTGCTGCTTACAAAAGGAATTGAATGAGGTGGACAAGTTGTTGGTATGACCTTAGTAGAACTATTTTGCTGTGTAACAGATCCATTAATAAATTTTGTAATGTTAGGGCGTTCTATATGTTAAAATTGATCTAAGTCGTCTCATCCCAACATAATTTCAGATTTATTTCTTTCGGAAGTTTAGCAGGATATTGTTAGTTTATGCAGTGTTGCAAGTAGTTTAGGTAATGGTATTTATTTATACATATATTTTCACTGTTCTTCCCTTCTTCCTGACAAATCCCAGAGTGTGTCCATTGTTCTTAAGGTCTGAAGAGCCAAAGAGCTTTTCATGCATAATATCAAGACAGCTATGTGGGCAGTAACTCTGAAAGATGTATTTTTATTTAGAGGTCCCCATGAATGTCCATTCAAGTAACTGGTTGTGCTGTCAGTTCACAGAACTTTCTATTTCTATTTTCTCCTTTAATTTGAGGATTAAATTTCAATATTGGTCTGAAGGAACTAGCATCTCAGTATTCATACCCTTTTCAGAAACTGTAACCCTGTGGTAGATACCTTGTGAATTTTGCTGTGTAAATATGGGACTGAGGTATTATGTTGCTTCTAGGCAACTGAAATAGGGAGGAGAGGGTGCCTGTACCCCCTTAATCGGTAAATAAATTGCAGTGCCAAGATTTTCCAAAATGTTTAGTGGCTGAAGGTGTTTTGGCTGGTGGGTGCCACAGCTGAGATAGCTTATAATGAGCCTGATTTTTGGAAAATAGCCTTTGAAACTAGGCCTTTAACAGCAAGGCTCTAACACTCAGATTTCTGGCAGTGTGCTGTCTTGTTTTCCTCCTTGGTTTTTGTAGCCCTCACTGTGGACCATCTCTGGTGACTATCACAAAGACCATCTATATTGAATGTTAATTTAAGTAGTACTCGTGATAGATTCACATCTTTTACATAGCAGCCACAAGAGGGGGATGTGGAACACTCACAGGATATTAGGGTTTAGTCCTCTCACAGTTGTCAGTATTATCCATAGTTTCTCTGATTTCTACCAGCCATCCACTTTTAACACCAGGCTTATTTTTCTGGACTTTGCTTGCAACAGTTATTTTAGTTAGGAGAAACCTTTAGAGGGGGTTCAGATGGAAAAATTCTGTCACCTAAATTAACTCCCTTTTGCTCTTTAATACAACAGTTACAGCTGTTTAACACTTTCAGAGAACCATGCAGCTATCTCATAGCAAAAGGGGTTAATGGAACAACATGAGATTTTTTTCCAATAAACAAATTCTAATTGATACAGAGGCTGTAATCACAGGAAACCCGCTTCGTTTTTTGTTTTTTTTTTGTTTTGGTTTGGTTTTTTTGGGTTTTTTGTTTTTTGGTTTTGTTTTGTTTTGTTTTGTTTTCAGCCAGTGTGTTGTAATGGGTTATGTTAGGGGCAGAGCAATACACACCATAGAAAATTTGTACATGAGGGCAAAAGGAATAGATGATTGCTTTTGGGGACTGTGTAGATTAGTACATCATTGCATACTAACAAAGTGCTAATTGCTCCTTTTGACCACGGGCCCAGTTTACAGTGCTTTAGCATGAATGTGTTCTGTACACTAAATTACAAAACTAACACTGCATTATTTCTTTCTACAGCTTGCAAATTCTTGCAGATTACCCAGGCTGCAAATCCTGCATCTGCTTTGTGGCAGTAATAGGAAAAATCAAACAGTATACTTATATTTATATACATTTTAGGATTGTTTTAATACTGTATATAACTACACAAGTAATTTACCTCTACTCAGTATCTTACTTAAAAACAAATAGGTATGAACCACTTTGAACAGGTTGTTGGTACTGATTTTATAGAACTTTTAAAATAGCGACTGTTTAGAGTATTTGCCAATTATTTAAAGATCATTTAATAACTGTGAAAAACAAAACCATGCAGAATGATCTCTCTTCCTTATCTTCATTGGAATCACACTCAGAATGGTACATGTTTTAGCTCAGAAAAGCAGTATATCACCTCTCTGCACCTTTTCTAGAAGTCCAGAATTATTTGCTCACAGTGCCTTTCCACCCCTCAAACAGAATAGAAAGAAGCATTGCAACAAGACACGTGCAAAGTCAATAGGAGACCTCACTTTCTTGGAAAGGCATAAATCTATAGGTGTCAATCCCATTCTGCTGCACATCATTTAAGCTTTTTATATACAAACTCTTGGTTTTGTTGAAGACTGGGCTTCTTTCACATATCTCTTTTGGTCCCTCTTGTCTTTTCATGCAAGAGTTCTTACAGATCTGACACTCTATTTACATAAGCAGCCTGGCAGTAAGTTAATTTAATATCTACTGTAATTTAATTCTAGCTCTGCAGATTCTTCATTTTGGATCTTAAGAATCAGGTACTAGAGACTGAATCTGAGACTTCAGTCATGTGCTGTAGTATTTGAGGTTAGAGCATGTATCAAAGTATTTTACTAAGGAAAAGGCATTTGGTAAGGGAAAAGAAAAGATGTTGTAGGAATAATCCAGTTTTGTGAAAAGAACAGACTAAAATATTTCATAGTTTTTAATTTCACACATTGTTAAAACAATATGAATACTGAATAACATGAATTCTACTCTCTTGTCTATTTTTAAAATAAACAAGATGACTAAAAAAAAAAAAAAAAAGGCAATGTACAAAAACTTACTGAAAAGGACAGGTATGTGTCACCATAAGGGCACTCTGTGTCACAAAGCAAGTATGCCTTAGTTCCAGCCAAAACAACCACCCACTCAGGGTACTGAAGGGTAGGCATGCTGTTATGACCCAGATTCAAATGGTGAGAGTAGGAGTGAGAAAATGAAAGTGTTAATAATATTTCAAGCACAGAGCTAATAGGAGGAGAATTTCTGGGATTCCCCTTTCATTCCTATTCTCTCTCAAAAGGAAACTATGGACTTCCCTCTGGAATAAAAGAAAAAAAAAAAAATCTCTTTGGCTTGTCTCCAAATGTTGAATATTTTGACTGAGTGATATGTGGCAGAACTGTGCACCTGTCCTAGCTGGAAATATGTGTGTGAGTACTGAAGAGGAACAGATGAATTGAAAAGTATAAAATATCTGAGGACTTCAAACTTTGACTAGTGCTGAAACATTTTTTAAAAATAGGAAAAGATTTGTCATTTAACATACTGACATACATCTTTGTTTTGCTGCAGCTGACATAAGTTTGACAGACAATAAATCTGTTGCAGCCATCAACACCAAACCAGCAGCCTACCCCACCAAATAGCTTGCACAATGGCATTTTTGAAAGGATGGAACATATGCTTACCATATTGCTGCAAAAACTCCTTTTTCTTACTCCTTGTTGTGCCTAATTCAACTCATTCTTATCAGAACAAGCATTTTTATATTGCTGAATTTATGTTGTGTATTTTATGTTTTACAGAAATATTAGGAAGCCCTCCAACTCAGAGAGAGGCTTGGTATCATATTAACACTGAATGTGACTAAAGAAGAGTTAAAATTAGTTAAAATTGCTTCACAGTAGTTGCTTTTTAGTTTTTAGTTGTTTAATGATTGACAAATCAAAGCTTTATCAGACTCTATCAGCTCTTATGTTGAACAACATTCATAGATACAAGTTACATGATTCATTGCATCTTGTAACAGAAATAAGGATTGTGGCTTAAGCTCTCTGAAAACTTCTGCTCCTCTGGAAGTCCTGTATTCAACCCATTTTCACATAGTAAGTGTGGGACAGTAAAGACAATCTTCTGATAGTTCTCCCTTTAACTTGTTCAAACATAGGAGGTTTACAGGGCTATCACTACTTTTTTCTGTTAATGTTTTCTTCCTTTGATGTAGGCAGCTTTTTGGTTGGAAAGAATGAGAATCATAAAGTCATAGAATTATTTGGGTTGGAAAAGATCATGAACTTCAACTGCCAACTCAACACTGCCAAGCCCACCACTAAACCATGTTCCCAAGTGCCACATCTGCACATCTCTTAAATACCCCCAGGGATGGCAACTCCACCATTTCCTGGACAGCCTGTTCCAATGCTTGGCAAAACTTTCAGTGAAGAAATTTTTCCTAATATCCAATCTAAACTTCCCCTGCCACAATTTGAGGACATTTCCTCTTGCCCTATCACTTGTTACTTGGGAGAAGAGTCTGACCCACACCTGTTTGTGTCCTCCTTTCAGGCAGCTGTAGAGAGCAATAAGAACATTCCTGAGCCTCCTTTCCTTCTGGCTGAACACCCCCAGCTCCCTCAGCTGCTCCTTGTAGGACTTGTGCTTCAGAACCAGCTCTGTTGCCTCTCTCTGGACCCACTCCAGTCCCTCAATGTCTTTCTTGCAGTGAGGGGCCCAGAACTGAACACAAGATTTGAGGTGTGGCCTCACCATGTGTGTGCTGAGTACAGGGGGACAGTCATGGCCCTGGTCCTGCTGGCCACACCATTGCTGATAAAAGCCAGGATGCCATGGGCCTGCTTGGCCACCTGGGAACATGCTGGCTCATATTTAACTACATGTCAAGCAGCACTCCCCCAGGCAGATTTCCAGATGTTCTTTCCCAAGCCTACAGTGTTCAATGGGGTTGTTGTGAAACCTTGTTAAACCTCACACAGTTGGCCTTGCCCATCATTCCAGCCTGTCCAGATCCCTCTCTAGAGCCTCCCTACCCTCCAGCAGATGAACACTCCTGCCCAACTTAGTGTCATCTGCAAACTCACTGAGGGTGCACTTGACGCCTCTTCCAGATCATTGATAAAGGAATTAAACTGTCCTGCTCCCAACACTGATCCCTGGGGAGCACCACTCTTCACCAGCTGCCAACCAGATGCAACTCCATCCACTACCTTTCCCTGGGCATGGCCATCCAGACAGTTTTTCTCCCCAGCAAAGCATGCACCGGTCCAAGCCATGAGCATCCAGTTTCTCCAGGAGAATGCTGTGGTAAAGTGTCAAAGGCATTACTAAAGTCCAGGAGGACAACATCCTGGACAACAGCTTTTTGCTCAGCCATTAGATGGGTCACTATGTCACAAAAAGGGATCAGGTTTATTAAGCAGGACCTGCCTTTCATAAATCCATCCTGACTGCATCTGATCTCCTGATTATCCTGTAAATATGACAGCTGTGTCATGAACCAGTGAGGTTCCCCATCACTGAGGTCAGGCTGACAGGCCTGTAGTTCCCCATATCCCTCATCCAGAGCATCTTGTAGATGGGTCTTGCATTTGCTAACTTCCAGTCAACCAGGACCACCCTGGTTAGCCAGGACTGCTGGGAAACGAGTGGCTTGATGAGCATTTCCATGAGCTCCACTACTATCCTTGGGTGGATACAATCTGGCCCCATAACTTGCATGTGTCTAAGGACTGTAGCAGGTCACCAACCATTTCCCTCTACTCCCCATCCCCATCTTCCACCTCAGGGGGCTGGGTACGAAGACAACAGCTGATCTTGCTATTAACAGCTGAGACAAAGAAGGCATTAAGTATGTCAACCTTTGCCTCATCCTTTGTCACTATCCAGTAAAGAATGGAGATTCTCTTTAGCCCTGATTTTCTTGCTGACATAGCTTTGGAAACAGCCAGCAGTTAGGTTTTGGCCCTTCTGATTTTTTCCCTGCATAACCTCAAAACATACTTGTAATCCTCCTGAGCTGTCTGCCTCTCCTTCCAAAGGTCATATGCTCTCCTTTTTTCTCCTAATTACCAACTCTTTGTTCAGCCAGGCCAGTCTTCTCCACTGCTGGCTCATCTTTTGACAGGGGCACAACCTCCTCTTTTGGGATTTCCTTCATGAAGACTGTCCTGCTTTCCTGGACTCCTTTGTCCTTCAGGAGTGTCTCCTAAGGGGCTCTGTAAACCAGGCTCCTAAACAGGATACAGTCTGTTCTCTGGAAGTCCAAGTCAGCAGTTTTGCTGACCCCCTTCCTAACTTCTCAGAGAATTGAAAACCACCATTTTGTGATACCTATGCTCAAGCCAGCCCCCAACCATCATGTCACCTACAAGTCCTTCTCTGTTCGCAAAACAAGAAGTGTCAGTATGTAGCTGGTTGCTTACAATATTTAGAATTACTTCAATAAATATGGCTTTGGTGCAAAATACAAATGATTTATTTACATTATCAGTTGTGCTTGCAGAGACACTCCTTTAAGACAGAGCATAAATTAACTAGAAGTGGGGCTCAGGGGTGACTCATTAGCCTGCTTTCCTCTCTCTGAAGCTTTTCAGTGCTTGCAGGAGAGGGTGATGGAAGGTTGAAGAGGAGGAGGAGCAACTTTTCTCCTTTTGTGATGCCTCTTGTGAAGGCTTTTTCTCCCACTGACTGAGCGCAGATATTGAAAGTCTGTTCTATCTCCCAAAAGTCTGATGTCAACATCAGATGTCATCCACAGCAACAGCAGCAGCAGCCACTGTGACAGCAAAAGGCAAACAGTGGAAGATGGAGCCAAAATATTGAAGTCCCTGCTTCCCTCCTCAGGGCTAAAAAGGCATTCAGAGACCTGTATTCTGAACTTGGGACACAGCTGTTAAAAGCACTTTAGTTTTCCAACCTGTGTGTCTGGAAAACTTTATGATTGCAAGTGGTTTGGACAAGTCTGGCTTTTGAAGCAAAGCTAAAGCTGAATTTTATAAGTTTGAAAGTGTAACAACTGAGTAAGAATGGCAGAATTTCACACCTCTTAGTTCAGATTTTCAAAAAGGCAAAATAATGTTCTTGGTATTTTAACTCAGCTTTGTATAAAATAAAATAAAATAAAATAAAATAAAATAAAATAAAATAAAAATAAAAATAGAATAACTATATGGATGGAATTAAATGAGCTCTATAACAGACCCCAGAAACCATCAAAAATTGCAGCTGCATAGAAATTTTCGTTTAAAGGGTTTGAAAATGGTTCCATTCATGTAAAGGCTATTTGTTAGTCTCATCATACTTCCTGGTAGAATGTAGTATAGTAATATATAGCAGTATTGGAAAACACTTTGAAATTACCCTTATGCAAGGACTGGAGTGAGTTGCCTTGCAGTAGGTTGTCATGCTGTTTCTTTTTCTTTTTTTTTTTTTTTTCAAATGCCATCTGTGCTCCAGAATTTAGGTTTTCATTAAAACAAAAATCAGCTGTAAGGATTTCAGTCTTATTCACATTAAAACCCCTTGGAACAACTGAGGACTTGATCATATAGTTACAAAGAAAAACTGTAATTCCATCCTCTTCTTTTCCAGTTTATATGTGATCCTCATCAGTTTAAAATCTGGCAGTGCTAGAATTATATGGAGTCTTCAGGAAGCAAAACCAGAAACCAAATACCAAGGACTGTAATAAAGCTTTTACTCTTCTGCAGCCTTGCAGTTGTATCTCTGAGAAATCAGAAATGCCACAATAATCTCATTGCATTATCAGCCTGGAGATCTAATACCATTAACTTAACTGTCAGCTTCATTAACCATTTCATTGTTTATTGAAGTGTATGGCATTAGGTGTACAGAGAATGGCACAGGTTGCTTCATGCAGTAAACATGAGTAACTGGAGAGATAAGTTGCCATCAGTCTGAATTGCTAATTAAGGCAAAATCTAAAATGTCCTGTGATAGCTCTAAAAAATGTGTTTATTTTAAAATAGCTGGGTTTGTGGGTGGACTTTTAGGAATATTACTGCATTTTTTCTATCCATGTGTTTGTATAATTTTGAAGTGTAAAGAACTCAAGTGCAAAAAAACCCTGAAACCTTACTAGTAATTAATATTTCACTGATACCATTATCCAAAATGTTGGGGAAACTTGTTAGGGGGTCAGATGCTGGTTTTGTACTTCACATCAAAGAGGCCACCTGGTTGTGCTGGCATTAGCATATCTCCACCTTGTCATTGGTGCTCAGAAAGTGATGCCAAGTGAATTGTTACAAGAACAACTGTAGATTGAAAAACAATCAGTGAAGTGAATTGCCTTCTCTTCTTGATGCTGGTATTTTTGGGCGGGGTAGGGGGGTGGGGTTTAACCCATTTTTAATCTAAGTTGTTTTTGCATTTTGCTTTGATGATGTTGGTTTCCCAAAAAGCTGTTCCAAAAAGCTTTTAAAAATTACATTGGCAAAACCAGGCTCAGTACAACTCCATGAAAATGAAGGTATTTTTATTATTCTGAAAATTTGCATTCTGAAATTGTTTCATCTTTTCTGGATTGCACTCAACTGGATGTTTCAAATATTTCCTGTCTGAATTTCTGGGATTTGGGGAGGCAGGAGGGAAGGGCTGTATTCAAAGCAGTAACCAAGCATGACCTGATTTAAATTTTAAAAGCTGACACTTACGAAGCCCAACTAATGTTTGCACAACTCTTGGAAGGTTTACAGTGCAGTATAATTGCTGAGTGCAACATAATTGTTAATTATTTGGCTTCAGGCAACATAAAAATAGCAGTGTGCTCACACTCTTCATCTGTAGGAGACACCAGAAATCACAAGATTAAAATAATTCTGTATTGTATAGGCCAGTTAACAAGGAAAAAAAAGGTGTAGGGGAGAAATCTTGGGACTCTGAAACATGACTCTGCTAAAGCAGTGTTTTATGGGAGATTTAAGTGATACTTTAGGTTAGAATGCTCATCAGTAAACTTCATATTGCCTTGCAAATTGGCAGTAGCAGTCCTGCTGGCATTAGTTAAAGAATGCAAGGCGGGTTGATGGGTAGAAAACCATTCAGAAAATTGTTTTTCCTTTCCTAATGCAACACAAAATGATGCAACACTGGTAAAAGGAAAAAGAGCTTTGAGAGCAGAAGCATCAGTTCCTTGACTAAGAGGTGGTGCATGTCGTTCATTTTCCAAGTAAATCCCTTAGAAACTGATGTAATTGGTGAATAATATTTTACTGAATTGGTCTCTTTAGAGTTGTTAGTGGAACAGGATGGGAAATTATGGTGCCAGCCACATGCTGAAGGTGCAGTTCTTTGTGAGGCTGAGTCTAACTTGCCAAATGAAGACTAGAGACATGACAGAGGCTTAAAGCTCCTGAATCTCCTTGCTAAGCTGTGGCAGAGATGTTCTGGGGTCAAATGCTGATTCAGTTAAGTCAGTGCCAAAGCTCTGGCTGACTTCAATGGGGGCTGGGTTTTATCCATTTTTTTTTGCCCTTAGTAAAGGAGACACCATGAGTGCACTTAGGCATCTTGTAAGAATCACACTTAGTTGTGGCTGGGCAACATTTGATCAACATGGAGTTGTGCTGTTTACCTGGCATCAATGCCCATCTTTTTGCCAACTGTTTCTCAGTTTCCCTGCTCTGCAGCTGTAACAGAGCTCACCTGCTCTGAGAAAGTCAGAGCTTGCTCTCCCATGGGTCTCCTGAGTGGATTCTGATCCATGGAAATGGAAGGAGTTTGCAGACCATACTCAGCACTGTACCACAGGAAATTATTGCAGGTTCTGTTTGCTGTGGACATGGACAGACCCAGAGCTTTGCTACCATAGTTGCTCTGGTCTCCAAAGGGGTTTTTCTCTTTCAGCCAATGAATATCTGCAGGGCAGAAAGAGATTATATTAAATGATACCCAGAAAAGATTTGATTCCTCATCTACACACACCAGTGCAAAATGAAATCGTGAAGAAAAGCTATTTTCATATAGCTGTTATAATTGAGAGAGGGCATCATTTCACACTATAAAATCCCTATGGAATTGTCAGGCCTTATATTAATTTGGTTTATATCACACAGAACACTGTGCACCAGCGCAAAATAAACTTTGTATTTTGAAAGGAATGGTACATATTACTAATTTGTGATTTCTTATTTGTAGATTACTGCATTTATCAAAGGAATCAACATGGAAGGTAGCTTCAACACTGCATTGCTGATGGGTTTAGTGAAGTGGGATATTCAGGGGAGTTTTTAATATTCTTCCTCTCTTTTTCTAATGTGCAGTGGGGCTTAGAATATTTAACTGTCACTGAAGAGATATTTATGGTTTTAAAAAGTCCCTCAAATTTAGCTGTCTTTTATATGCAAAATGCTTAAATGTAGGTGGATTCACAATTTAATCAGATGAAATATCTATAGACCTTTAAATAGTGCTGAAGTCAAATGTGGCCTATAAACCACCTACTAGCCAAGACAGATCAGCAGACAGGATACAAAAATGACTGATTGATCCATCCCATGTTAAGGAAATTAGGATTTAAGTGATTAACTTAACAAGGAAACAAACAAAAATAAACTGAGCTTTAACTGTCCTGATACAGAAAGAAAATTAAGAGGTACAAGAAAAGAAATTATTTGAAATTCCTTTGAGAAATATAAAAAACAGAGATAATCAAACTCATATCACATATCACATTCGAAACATACATATCAATTCCAGAAGATATTCTGAATTTCAGATACAAGGGTTTCTTATGTAGTGATTAGAGAATTCTATGGGTTCACTCCAGGTTTAAGTGGAAGAGCTAATTCTCCAAGTGGGTAAATATATCATCCAGATCAATACAGCAATGACAATGAGTATTTAAAATGCTAGTAGAAAAAACTGGCTATTTGTATGAAAGGCAAAATGTGTTAAAATCATTTAAAAGAGTAGAACAGTTCAAAAGTCTTATATAAACCATAAAGTGTAAGCACTTTTCTATATAATCAAGTATATCACTATAGAAGTAGACTTCAGTGCATATGTCAGTTCAGTTATTGCTTAAAACATGAACTCTAAGTAAGTTATTGAGGAAGAAACAGAAGTCCTACTTCTATGTTGACTCTTTTTGGTTAATTCCTACTGAATTACCTTGGGATGGGATTGTTATAATCTCAGCCACTGGGAAGCAATACCAGCAATGGCACAGTTCTAAGACAACTGAATTATAAGCCAAGAAAAAAAAGAAATGTCACCTGGCCAAATACATATCGTATAATTCTGACAGGTTTTTAGTCTTTATGTCTCTGTTACAAATGAAAGTCATATAAATAAAGTCTGTTGTTTCTAGCTCTGACTATACTAAAATATTGCATGTTGAAACACCTCTCTGCTATATTGGTGGTATTTTCGATTAATTTTGTTCATATTTCACATGCAGATTCATAATTCTGTGTTCCATCTTTAATCACAAAATATGCCCATCTAGCAGTTAGTTGTCCAGGCCATGTTGCCTTACCTGATTTACAAGAATATTGCAGGAAATAGTAGCAGAACATAAATGACAATTATAGCACAGATACTGCTACAATCCTTGTCTGGTGCTTGTGATAGATGGAAATTAGGTTTGTCTGATGTTATTTAATCTTAACAAATGTATCATAGCTATTGCTTTTCTCTTTATTAGATCCTGGACTTGCATGTGATTATTAATTGTGCAGAGTTAGGCTAGCCAGTTGCTAGGTATGATTGTGTGGTTGTGTTACCAAAATAAACTTGGGTTGTCCTGTTTTCTTCCTTGCACATCATTTGCTTGTTCTTTTTTTCTTGCATGGTGTTGGTGTCTACACAGCAGCATGCTAAGTAAAATTAAGTATTTGTTCCAGCAGAACTAACACAGCTTTGAGGAGTGGAGTAAAGAGGGAGTGGGAAGAATTTTCAGAAAACTGGTTCCCTAACTTGGCTTACCACACAGATGAAAATAGTAAAAATAACAGTACTAACACTAGGGAGGTAGACAGATGTGTGGGACAAAGTATGCCTGCCCTGTCCATTGACTGCATACACTTATATTGGGTTAAAATGATTTTCAGCTCTACTTTCTGCCTGTGCAAGCCAGCATGCTGGTTTCTTATTTTAGCACCCCTTGTATACTCAAGGTTGTAAAAAATAATAGCTAATGAGGTTAAATTACTTTATCCAGTTCCCTATGAGCTCCAGGCCAATTTCACCAGATACATGCAATTTAGTAACCTCTAACTTATCAAAGTAACCTCTGACTTGTTCTCTTCCTTCCCTAGCCTGAGTTCTTGCTTTACACCACTGTGTTAGCCCTCTGGTCATTGCTGACCTCCTGAGGCTGCAGCTTCATGTTTGTTGGCTAAATAGTATTCCTGTCCCAATTGCTCTGGTGTTTGTCATAGGACATCACCCTCCAAGTTGTCCTGGTGCAAGTGGTTGTGAGTCAGTTTTGTGGATTAAATCAGGGAGTTGATCCAAGTTGAAAAAGTCATGTTTTATTAATTGTTTTATTTTTACCCAAATCCCCAAGGGGAGTGTATGCCAATGAAAACAAGCCAGGGTTTGGGAATACCTTAAGCCACTGACCACTTTCTATTGTGAAAACAAGCCCCTGCAAAGACTTCAGCATAACAGCTTTAGACTTACATGATTACAGCTGAGATTAAAATCTGGCCTTGATGTATCCAACCATCTGTTTCCATCACAAGAAAAGAGACTCAGCAGGAATATTTGCAGTTTTGAGGACAGGATTCTGGTTTCATTCCTGTAGTTATATATCACAAATAACTCTGTTGCTGGAGTTAGAGTTATTTTCTTTTTTATTCCAGTGTATATTATTTGGGAACCTACTCCCCAAAAATTACAGAATGAAAGTGCTTTGGGGCAGTCCTCAGTTTTAGTTTCTCCAGGTTTACACCAACATAACTTTAGTGGACAGCTCTGGATTCTTACCAGTCTACCTCAGAATACAGCCTTTCTTAAAGTAGTATGAAATGCATATAATTTTGTCTCAACAGCTTTGGAGGAGTGTACTTCACTGCTATCTTCATGGTTCTAATTAAATGTGACATTTTTTCACTCCTTGGATTTTGCCAATCTCTGAAGTGACCTGCATAGGTAGTGTTTTAAATCTATGAAGGAAAAAAACACACAGATGCTTACACTTTTATTTTCTGCAAATCCATTAAAAAACATATAAGATAGAATTGAAAATACATACAGTGAGATTAATTTCAACCAAATTTATAAACCCTTGAGGATATCATCTTGCTGACCATTGTTTGTTAACAGTTACAGGAAAAAATTTACTCTCAAAGGCATGGATAAGCATTTTGACTAAGTTGCTACATTTTCTGCTCTTTCTTTTTTATGTGTTCCTATTACTTAAGTCAGATGCACAGTCATCCACTGATTAATGTCATCATCAGTATGACGAAGTACACACTTGAAGTTTCTTAATAAGAATTAAAATAACTAGGAACCAGTGCATATACACATGATGGAGGAAAATGTTACTTATCTGTTGACTTAATAGCTAAAAGAATGTAGCAAATTATCAGGGATGAAATTCCTTTATACATCTGGGCTCATGTTTATGTTAAAGGTGATGCACAATTTGGAATTTTGTCTGATTTGCATACCTCTTTGAACTTGTGCATAGCATAGGATATATTTATTCAGTATACATTTGTTTTAATAATGTCTTCTTTTTTGCCACATAATTTCTCCTCACTTCATACCACAGTCCTGATTTTGCCTCCATTTTCATCTTGTATCTTCCTCCTGGAGTAGATTTGCATAAATAATTCATAAATACATCAGAGAAGGAATATCAGTTTTTTGCCAGTCCCTGCTCTGGAACCCAAATATTTGGAATATTTGTAGATGTTCTTCTCTTTACATCCTCTTCTCCTGCATCATCAACAATTCTTAACACCTTCTTCTGCATGTCCACACAGGAATCATCTCTCTTCCTTGCAGGCTTAGCTTCAGTCTCTCTTCTTCTGCAACTTCAGCATCCTTCTCACAGCTGAGAATTTACAGGTCTGATTCTCCTACTCAATTTCCTAAAAGGCACCATCAGCAGAACTGACTTCTTACTTCTTTATATACCAAGGCAGATGCTACACTGAATCCCTGCATGTCTCTCAGGAAGTGATACTGCCTGGGTCTTATCCAGAAGGAGAAAACTTCACGTGGATGCACATAGAACATGACAGAGTGATGAAAGAAGATACCACTTGTTAGTCTGTTAATCCATAGACAATTTGTTTGGTTATTTTTTTCCCTAATACATCCTAGTACATTGTAAAGCTCTGTTGTTTTCAAAGTTGGGGAATTTTCTCTAAGTTTGTTTTGAGTTGTGATTGTAATTGTTGCAGGTCATCACTGCAAACATCAGAATGTGTAATGTGTCTGAATTTTGCCCATGTGCTACAGTTATTTTTTAATAGCTCCATGGATTTTCCCAGTAGACATGTGTGGGTTAATGGGAAGATTTTGGTGTTTAAGTTATGAGCATCTAAGTGGCTGTATATAGAAATGTTGATATGGCATTCAGATCCTTAACCATCAACAGTGCTGATGAAGGCAAGCCCCATATCACATTAGTAAAACAGGGCAGAAGGCTGAGGGAAGTGACTGTCCCCCAGTACTTGGTACCTCTAAAATTCCTTATGGAAGCCAGTTTCCATTTTGAGGCAGTGAGTGCAAGAAAAATATGGACATATTGGGGTCTATACTTTGCTGTAGTATGCATGTTACCCATGTATATGGGGGATCTTGCTGATGGATACAAAAATCTGAAAGCAAGGTGCAGAGAGATAGGGGCCAGTGGTGCCCTGAGACAGCACAAGAGGCATTGGACACCCACTGAAACACAGGAAGGTCCCTTTAAACATAAAGAATAAGTTTTTCACTGAGAGGGGAACTGAGCACTGACATAGGCTTCTGCTTCTCAGAGGTTGTGGTGTCTCCATTCTTGAAGATATTCAAAAGTCATCTGGACACAGCCCTGGGCAACAAACTCTAGGTGGCTCTGCTTGAGCAGTGGACAAGGTGGCCTTCAGACATCACTTCCTAACTCAGACATGCTGTGATTCTGTGACATGCAGGAGCAAATCTATTGAAGAGTCAGAAAGACGATTAAAGAAGCCTCTGTTGTAGAAGGCTGTTGAAAAGAACATAGTGAGGATGAAGGAACAGAGGAAACAGGGCTCAGACCAATCATGGAATCTCCATATTCAGTGACATACAGAACATGATTCATCAAAGCAACTTGGTCTAACTTAGAAGTCAGATCTCAGTGCTGATCTTTTAGGTAACTTTTACGTTGGCCCTTCAGAAACTTAAATTATTCTGATGGAATTTGTTGTGTAAAATTTAAGCAAGACTTCCTGCTCTTTGTAGGAAGGTCTTAATGAATACAGAGATATTTAAAGCAAAACACAACATGAAGTCCAAGTTGCTGGCAAAGATTAGTAGCATGAACATATTTTGACATCTCTGTTATTATTATTACTTTGCATGGCATTTGTGGAGCAAGAACCACAGCTGTTGAATGTACTGCATTGGCATGTATGATATGAACAATACCCATTTATAATTAGTTTCACAGAGGAGTCTCCTGGAGGTGTGACTACAGGAAGAGGGATATATATATATATATTTATATATATATAGGATATGCCATACAGCACGCTGTTTTGACTGAGTGTTAATACCACAGACCTTAAAGACATGACATGAACACAACTTTCAGGAAAAAATTTGGACACTTCTGCAAAAAAAAGATTATGATAGATCCACTCCCTCCTGCCATTTCAGCTGCTCCTTTTCTACTCTGGCTTATATCCACACTTAAATAATACATGTGGAAGCAGCAAGTTCCCTTGTAAAAGAATTAGGTTTAGTGGGCAGAAATGTCTTGGCGCTGCTTCTACTCATAAGCCTTGTCATAAAACTCAAGGCAGGATTGATTGAATCAATACTTTCTCATAAGTCTGTGTTAACTCTGATAGCTAACTATCTACAAGCCAAAGAGGGGAAAAGAAGGTGCTGAGAAGGCAGTTAGTGAAAGTTTGCTCAGGATAAGATCTGGAGACAAGTAGTCTTGTTGAATTTGCAACAACCAGTAAGCTCAGGGCACCTCGAGTCTGCTGAATTGATACAAGGCTAATTGACCATGATGGTATTAACAGTGGGTTGTATAACTTGTACCAATCCTGGGAGGCATTGGCAGCTGGATGAAAAGAATACAGAATTGTGTGCCCACCTCATGAAACAGAAGGACTCTCTGAATTACTACAAGGAAGCCATTGATGCTTTAGCATTGGTCCTAAACTTCCAAGTATACAGTGGAGTTGTTGTCTCTACTATTGTTCTGACTGGTAACTGTGAGTGAAAGAATGAGTAAGTGAGTGTGTAACATAAATAGCTATCTGCTATCAATAGGAGCAAGTTAATGATCAAAGAAATATCTTGCATCTCCCCCACTCAAATCCCTAAGAGGGAAAAGGGAATTTACAACACTTCTTCTACAACAAATTAGAAATGTAATGCGACAGAGAAGGGTTCAATGCTGCTGGTTTCCTTGCTTTTTATTTACAGTTTAAAATAGGTGGTACCTTAGTTTCAGATAGGATGGGGTTAATTTTCTTCCTGGTAGCTGGTACATCGTTGTGTTTTGGATTTAGCATGAGAATAATGTTGATAGCACACTGATGTGTAAGTTGTTGCTAAGTAGTGTTTACCCTAATTCAAGGGCTTTTAAGTTTTCCATGCTCTGTTAGCAAGGATCTGCACAGCAAACTGGGAAAAAGCATAGCCAGGACAGGTGACCTGCAGTGGACAAAGGGATATCCCATGATACAGAACACCACACCCTGTATATAAACTGCAGGGAAAAGGCCAGGAGGTTTCCGTTTCTGCCTGGGGACAAGCTGGACATTGATCAATAGATGGTGACCAATTGTAGTCTGCAGAACTTGTTTTTCTTTATATATTTTACTTTATGACATTATTAAACTATTCTTAACCCTTGAATTTTTCCACTGAGGTGGGACTTGTGAGTGAGCAACTGCATAGCACTTAGTTGCTAGCTGGGGTTAAAACCACAACCGTGGAAACAGATCAAGCAGCAAATTTTTGAAATAAAGTCATTCAACAGATAGCTTCAGTGTTAATATGGACTATATAAAGTACTAATAATTTTTATCCCAGTAATTACTCATAGTAGTGTCCAGAGTAAATCAGATCTAAGGTGTATCATCCTACCCTGAGCAGTAGCTAGTACTAGATATGTCAAAGAAACTGCAGGAAGTCTGGAAGTATATTGCCAGGGATTTGGTTGGCTGTGTAGAAGGGTATGCTTCCAAAAGCTGTAATTGCTGGTTGTTGAAATTATCTGTTGTGTAATATTTAACATTATAATTATAATTATAATTATATATAATTTTGCTTTGTGTGAAACATTTTCCTATTGCTGCTCTGAAATTGCCATTACATTTCCATTTCAGTGGATGCTCCCTTGTTCTTGTACTGAGAGCGTGTTATTTGTTATTGTGATTCTTTTTGTGTGCTCCCACTTAATTGCCTTCTGTCTAAGGCAAACATAGGAGAGTCTGTCAGTGTGTTTCTACTATTTTTTTATCTCAGTTAATTCTTCTGTCACCTTTTTGATAGGGGTAATTAAAATTGTGCAGTGTTCCGGATGACAAGAGATTTTTAGTTAACTAGGTTGCAATACATAGACATACATAATTTTATTTCTTTTCTATTACCATTGTACTTTGTGCATAGCCCACTAAGTGCTTGATTTTTCCAGTACTGTTTCTTCATGAATAATGGTCTTTTTTGATCTAGTAGAGAGTTTTTGAGTCTTTTTTCTGAGGTACAGTCAGTTTAGAACCCAGTAAAATGAGCAGTTCCAGTTATTTTCTTTAAAGAGTTCCAAAGAGACTTGCCAGCATTTGGTTTCATCTGCCATCGTGTTTTCTATTCACTCAACTTGCTTAAGACATTCAAAGTTTTTCACAGTTTCTCTGGTCTGCATCTACTTGAATAGTTTTGGAATGTCAGCAAAACACTTTCCAGATAGTTGATAAACAACAGATGCCCTGGGATCAGTGCCCTTGTGGCACACCACAGATAACCTCATGCCATAGCAAACCTTTTTTTTCTTATTACTTCACCATTTTTGATCTGTGTGACTACTCTGTCTCATCTGCCTTCTCCACTTTGCCCACTTAGCTTCTGTAGCTTCTCCTTAACAGTTTTGGACAAAGGACCAGAGAACTTCAAATGACATAATTTACGTCAACCCTCTCCTTTTACCTGCTTTACTACTGACTCATTTAAAGAAATTTTACAAATTAGCTCCTTTGCAGAGCTCACAATCTATAAATCTCATTTTATTCTAAGTATTTTAAAGGCAGCAATGCAAATAATTTACCAGTTATTGAAACCAAACTTTTGTTCTGGAAGTCACTGGATGACTGCCCACTCTTTCATCTAATTGTTTGTGCAACACTGACTGTCCCTCAGCCCTCGATCAATCCTGGCAGTCAATCCTGTTCTCCCACTCAGGACAGTAAAAACTGTGTGTAAAAATGTCCTGTCTTTCAGTATTGAATGTTTGCATAAGCACATAGTACTATCACATTTAATGCAATGAACACAACTGACCAGAGACATTGGGATATGCTGGTGTGATTGCATGTGTTAGCACTCACCTTTTACTTTCTTGATTTGAATCTCAGTTTACTCCATTTCTTCCCATATCATCATAACAACTTTATGCTTTTCTGAACTACCTGTACAAATGGTAACATGTCATAAGTTATGACAGGCAGGAATTTACATGTGCTGATTAGCAGCTGGGTCCAATACATTCAGCCACTTTCTTTCCTAAAATTTCTAATCCCAAACAAATCTCTCTGTGATTTGCTTCCTACTCTCTGCTCTTTCTGAAGGCCCTGCTGCCAGCTCGTCTCTTACAGCTCTAGTGCAGTAAGGTAATGTCCAGTCTCTCTTGACTATGGGGACGGGTCTAATCTGTCTGTAAGGGAGCCTTATGTACTGTATACCAACCAGGCTGTATTGACTTCATTGCTTTTAGATTAGTCTATAGCACCAGATGGCCTTCTGTCTTTTTGGCACTCTCACAAAATGGCCAGTCTTACTCTTCTGCTCCTGGGATGGTGAGTATTTGCACATGGGGGATGACGGCTGCATTCAGAAGTCTTCCCTTCTCTGCTAGATTGTTTTGGATTTAGAGCAGAGACCCCTGGTTGCTCAGGTAGCATATCCTGACCCAGTCTGCACCTTTTAGATAAAACAATTATGCTTCTTATAACAGTGGAAGACTCTAACTTGACTTTTCCACGACATCTGGAAACAAGCGCGTAGAGCTTTCTTTTCTCTCGGGACACATACCTAGATATACTGGAGCTCAGAAAAAGCAAAGGTGTTAGGAATGTGCAGTTAGCAAAACAAGGAGTAAAACTAGGAATAGTTTGTTGCAGACAGCTGGGGATCATTGAGCTTTGTGGGATTTGGTCTGATAGTTAATTATGAGAAGAGACAAATCTGCTGTTGAAAAGTGATTCTAGAATAAGTAGATTTATCCTCCTGAAGATCCTGTTGGAGTGGCCACTCCTATGACAGCTCCCACAGAACTCTAATTGCAGCTTCTGTCTAGGAACATAGAAGAGCAGCTCATGACATTCTTCCCTACGGCTGTCCAGCTGCAGCAGCAGCTCTTTGCTTTGTAGCTGTTAGCAGTTACAGCAGCAGGTTACAGCAACTTTGGGCATCTCTATTCCACAGAAGAAAGTGATCTTAGCTCTGAAGAGGACACTGCAATTATTTGTGACAATTATGGGCCATAATGGTGATGTGTTCTAAGTATGGTTCTCTAATCACAACTGCATGTTCTTTTGTAAATGTTGAACATTTCTCCCTACCCACTGAACTAGGGAGAGATGAACTCTAGCAAAGAAGATAAATGGGCTAAAAAGGTGGAGATATAATTTATGACAAGGAATTTGTAAAAATGTAGAAATAAGAGTGCAAACTTCAGTTTTCCCAGGAGGCAAGATCCTGAACTCTTGCACCTTGCCTCTTCAATGACCCTTACCTCAGCAGTCCTCCTTTTTCCAAAATGACCTCACACTCGTTTTCTGGTCACCTTCTTTAGAACCAAAGTGAGAAAATGAGATGGCATTAGCTCTATTAACATGTTTGGCCAAGTGAAACAGAGAGATGAGGAGTCAAGGCCTTGTCATCTGTGCTGAGTTGATGCAACAAGCTCTGCTGGAGTGCTCAGGTCTGAAGCAATACCTGGCTAGGAACAGTTAAAACTTTGTTGTCTGTTTCATGCACTATAGCTAATATGCATCATTTTGTGGCTTCCACAGTATATGACAAGACATATTATTTGCAGTGAGCTCCTCCTGTACAAGTGATCAACACACATTTCATTACAGAGCAAACAACTAGCATATCAAAAGTGAAGACCTGGTACTTCATGAATTCACTTTCCTTCATGGGTTTGTTTGTTTTTTTTTTCTGACTGTTCTTTTATCAATGTTTAGTCAAAAAATCTCTTTGCTGATTTTGTGGAGAGATAACTAATGAGGTCTGAGTGCTCAGTATATTAGCAGATAGCTCATCTTCTGTCTGGATGACTGTCCTTGTGAAACTCCCCTCTCCATTTGTGAATGATCTTGAGGAGTTTATACCAGAAAAATCAAAATTGTGGATTATTAAGCCTAACTTGTGGATTGCCTTATTTAAGCTTTTTAGGGGAAAAAAAATTAAAATAAATTTGTAGTTTTAGAAACATTTTCATATCACACAGGAGGCAATAGTTGATTTCTCAGTTGAGTTGTCTGAGATAATTCAAAAGCTTTTAGAAGGAAAACAATCCAGAGGACTGTCTAGCTGAATTAATCCATCATCATGCATGGGAATTTCAAAGTGGCCATGGGGTATACAACACCCAAGCAGGGGGAAGTAACTGTTCTTAAAAACTGCAGTCTCCACACAGTCAATGTCATCAGAACGTTTTTTCCTTGAGGGAAACAGCTTCGCAGAGAGACTGGTGTTCTAATGTTCTGAAAAGTTCACTGAGTTATTTCCCCTCTGTAGGGGCAAAGGTGCTGAAATAAATTTAATTTTACCTCTGTGTTTTCAAGTTCATTTGAACATAAATATTGCTGTTTACCCTTTTCTTTCTTTCTTTCTTTCTTTCTTTCTTTCTTTCTTTCTTTCTTTCTTTCTTTCTTTCTTTCTTCCTTCCTTCCTTCCTTCCTCCCTCCCTCCCTCCCTCTCTCACTCCCTCCCTCCCTCCCTCCCTTCCTTTCCTTCCTTTCCTTCCCTTCCTTCCCTTCCTTCCTCATGGTATATAAAACTTCTATACAACCTGGAAATTCTTCTCTTTCTAATGTGCAAATGCAACTGTTTTCAACTTGTTAAAACATGCCTCAGCTTAGATAGTGTTCCTGAAGAGCATACAAAAATAATTTGGAGCACTCTTCTGACCATGTGATCTTCGAAAATGGTCAGAATCCACAAATGAAACTCCAGGCTACACAGAAAAGTGGTCCTAACTCTCTTGATTATATGTTTGAATGCGCCCTAAACAAGTCTCCTTCTTCAACTGTGTGTAGAAACAAAAGCTACAGTAATCTCAAAAACAAACAAACCAACTAACTTATCAAACTTATTAAAAATATTATTAGCACAATTCAGCATATGCTTAACCCAAGTGTGGAGGGCAACTTCCCCCCTTGTCAGCAAGCAAGGATGTTAGTGTTTATGAGAGATTTTGGTACTGAGAGATAAGGGTTGGTACTGAGAGGCAAGGATATTACATGAAACTGATGTCCTACACTATTACTGTGAAAGTTTACTCATAGCAACCTAGACAAGAAATTCAGCAGAGACTCCTAAAGGATTACACTAAAAATCTGTGGAATAAATAAGAACATAATTTATTCTTCTGCTAATCAGGTTCTCCTCAGTAAATGTTCCTCTTGACTGACTGAGAGAAAAAGGGAACATGTTACCATGGTCTCCAAATCCCTATTGCTTAGCTGAGTACAGCACTGAGTTGAGAGGACAATGTTTGTGTGTTGTAAGATTATAGAAACTGTGTGCAGTGGAAGGCTGGATGTTAGCTGGGTGAGTGAGTAGACTCTGAGCACTAAAGCACTGATGTATGACAGTAGAACACAACACCAAAGTGATATCATATCACATGGGCTTCTCTAGACCAGAAAGACAACATAGGTTAGATAAAGTCAAACAGACAATGTTTTTTTGCTTGTTGTAACCTCCAAGGGAAGATGCCAGTTGAAGAGTTTTTTTTTAAATACTCACAAGCTGAGTTATTGATTAATGCTAGATATTCACCTCTTCAAAAGCACAGAGTTTTTGCCTAGTAGTAAGGAAAAATTAAATAAAAAGCCATTTTTCTCAAATCTATTTAAACAGATATTTTTAAGTACATTAGTAGTGTTCCTATGCCAAAATTTTCCTTGTTTTTTGAGCATTATGGCCAGCCAAGGATCACCATCAATAAGACTACTATCCCTATTTAGATGAACTGGCAAACATAAAACCCATCTGTGTGTTGTTTAACAGGTGCCATTTTAGATCCGTGGGGAGCAAAGCAAGCTTTGTACAGATGGACAGTTATTCATTGGACCCATGCTAGCAGTATTATATTTATTTAGCCACTGCCTGCCTACAAGCTCAATATTTGAAAGAGCCAGTGAAAAATATTTCTGGTGGAATATTTTCCTGAGAGGGAAATAGGAGGAGGAAGTAAAGGAAATTCCATTAAAAATTGTTGGCTTACACTCACCAACAGTCTCATTTTGATCAAGAAATGCAAGTTCTGGCGAGTGTTCTGGAATCACTTGCTGCAACCCAAAGGCTTTAATTATTAATAGAAATACTATTAAACAGTATACCTTTTGTAGAAAGGAAGGGAGTTCCTTCTGTTGCCAGCAATTGCATAAATTGAAATGGCTGGCAAATCACAACTACTATGCCAGGTAATGAAGGATCTTTTTCTCCACTTATGCCATCCCCTCCTCTTGTTTTTTAATTTTATGGATGACCTTGAGAATGGAGAGAAGGGTATATGAATATTTTCATTATTATGAATAATGAAGAAATACAGGAAAGAAACTTTAAAAATGCATTTTGCTATGTCTAGTGAAAAACAATTTGTTGGGCTGACTTGCACCAAAGAGGAATACCTTTTGCTGTGGAAAACACTGCAGAGATTCTGTGGGTTACTCTGAGTCTTCTGTGCATGTGATCCTCTTGATTGCAGACTCACAGAAATGCCTAAGGGACTAATGTAGTTTTTAATAACAGCCTGCTACTTGTTCTGTAGTTGATGCAGGAGCATGGGCATACAGACATTTTATGCTGCTTAAGCTTAGTAAAGGCATCTCCACATAAATGTCAGTAAGTCTCCAGCATGACAAGGCAAGCAGTAAGTTCTTGGACTAAGCCAGCTGAAGCTGTTATTAGCACTACCTGCAGTTAGCTGACTAGTGATTCAACCAGTAAGAAACAATCATTGTGGCATGGATGTTAAATATACCACCCTTTGTGTTGAAGAGTGGATAGGCTCACAAAACCTAACATTATTTGTTGTAAGACTTGCAGACTTTCCAACTCTCAAGCACTGTGTTTAGCTTCCTGGCTTTGGCCACCTTTTCTCTCAACATGGCTTTTACATATTTGGTGTTAAAAACTGGCTTATGAGCCCTTGGTAACAGGGGACATAACAAGGTATTTATGTTATCCATTATTGCTTTTAAAATAGTCATAATTTCTTCAGGTTGATTAAATTTTAAGATATGATCAAAAAATCATGATGACAGCAATTAAACTTGAACACAAAGCAAATTGAACTGGACAAAATTATCGTTTCTGTTACTACAATTTAAGTATAAATACTACTAAAAAAAAGTTTTAAGTACTGAGATAAAACGAAAGGACCAACTTTTGCCAATTTTATATTATTTCTCTAGAGCTGAAGAATGGTTGAGTTGGAAGAAATCTTTAAAGATCATCTAATCCAACTCTGTGCCATGGGCAAGGGACATCTTTCACTAGATCAAATGCTATAAAGCCCAGTTCAGCCTGGCTGAATGCTTGCAAGCATGGAGGATCCATAGTTTCTATTCTGCTACAGTGTCTTATCACCCTCATTGTAAAATATTTCTTCCTTATCTGAGTCTATGTTTGTTAAACTACTGCCCCTTGACCTAGCACTACATGCCTTGGTAAAGATTCCCTGTCCATCTTTCTTACAAGCCCTCTTTATATATTCAAAGACCACGATAAGGTCTCTCCAGAGCCACCTCTTCTCGAGGTGGAACAAACTAAACTCTGAGCCTTTTGTCACAGCCCTCTGGCCATTTCCATGGCCATGCTCTGGGACTCTCTCCCACAGGTTGCTGCCATTCCTGTGCTGGGGACCCCAGAGCTGGATGCTGGTGAGATCTCATGGGAGCAGAGCACAGAGGGAGAACCACTCCCTAGAGTTCTTGGCCACCTTCAGATGTAGCTCAGGATGCAATTGGCTTTCTGGGCTGTAGGCACACATTATCATCTCATGTCCAGTTTTTCTCAGAATTTTTTGTTGTGCAAATGTAGCATCCTGGTGATTTGGAAAAGATATATTCTGCATCTACATCAGGTTGTATACAGTTTATAGACATAATGCATGTGGGCAAAAAAAGAGAAAAAAAAACAAAAACCTGAAAATTACCCCAAACTCCTTAAAAACTCCAAACTCTTAAAAAAAAAAAAAAAAAAAAAGAGGGAGAAGAACATCAAGCCACACTAGAAAAGAAATGGCATAATATTCACTCCCAGAACAAAGCACTCAGGATTAAGTTGTGAAAGTCTTGAAAGTCTCTAAGAAAATGCAGTTCCATCATGTAGTCCAGTCACTGGTGTGTATGGAGAGGGTATACTCTTAGCATGCATGGGCAAATCATGCCTATGCTTTATTCCAGAGTTTTACAGAGTTTTAAAGAAGATCCTGGTCAGAATTACAGCTATTTGTACAGGTCTGACTGTTAAGAATGCAAATCAGGCTTTGTCATAGGCCAGTGAGGCAGAGCAAGAAGTGGAAAATCAGGGGCAACTCATGTTATGTTTTAGAACAATAATTTCTGAAAGTATCTGTGAAGACTTTGGCTGTTGCTATCAAGTTTCTGAAATTGCCCTACTGGGCTTTTCTAAAATATATGCATTCATTGATCAAAGACAGAAAGAGAAAGTTGAACAGCACTAAAACAACATTGTTACTACTATAGTTCAGTTTCAATTATGTTAGTCATTGCTTTTACTTTGGGCTTTTCTATGGAATTCTGATCTGCCAAGGATCATGCCCAAAATGCAGATAAAAGATGGATAGACATGAAAACATATTTTCATGTAGTTCTGTCTTCCTCAGAGCTAGGAGTATTGTTGCTTCATACCAACATCAGCACCATAGCTTGGCTCTGCTCTCACCTGCTTTTGCCAACTGCTCTCCTACTCAGAGTTCTTCTCCTATTTCCTAGTGAACATCATCCACACAGTCCTATTTCTTTGTTGTTCATCAGTCAGACATATCCTTCTGTGCATGTGTTGGGGGAGTCCTTTCTCCTGCTCCCCCTCCTGGAAGGTGTGAGAGAGCCCTGACATGCTAAATACTCCTCTTAATTTCTTTTTTCCAGGGCCTACTTGGCTTCCTTTTCCTTTGGAGACCATATGAGGTTTTTTCAATATGCTCCATTGTATTTTATATCTAAGTTCACTTCTGATTTTGTATTATGAGTTCATTTGTTTTCTTTGAGTCTGCTAAGTGCAGCTAGTCTGTGCATGGCTCATTACATTACTTATAAACAGCCACAGCCAAACCACTGCCAGAAGACCCTGCTGAAGAAGTGGTGTTTTTCTTGCTTGTTCTCTTGCTCAAGGAAAGTAATTGAGTTTGTATAATTCATGTTTCAAATTCATCCAATAAAAAAAGGAGATTCTTCAACCTGGTTTTTTTTCATCCCCAAAGTGTGAAAATTAGATTTATCAGTTATTAACTTGTTTATTTTTTTAAGGTATCTAGCTTTGTGTCACTGTTGATTTCACTATTTGCAAACTGGCTTTGTCATTTTATTGATAGCACTTGAGTGAAGAACTCTCTGATAATATATGCAAACTCACAGCTCTCAACAAGCTTTACAGCACCGTTAATGAGGGGATTAACAAGAGCACTGCAATGTATTTAACCTGCGGCACTAGCTCTGTTTCAATAAGACTTCAACAGCCTATTAAATGGAGTGGGGGCTCAATTAACCCAGACAAAGGCCACTCTACAGAACATGGCAGGGAGGACCACAGTTAGCATCTGCCTAAGCAGCTTGTTCCGAGCTGGAAATAAAGAGGGTGACATGTTCTCGCCCCGAGCTATGATATAACTGAAATGGTGATTCTAGTTCATCTGCGCTGACTGAATAGGTGCCGGCATTGAAACCCACCACTATCTCGCCATATGACAGTTTGTAAAATCCGAGTGCACTCAACGGTCACCCAGAGCCTCCTGCCTGCCAGCACCGAGGTATTGTTCCCAGGGAGCTTTCCCCAGCACAAGGATGCACTGCCGGCACTGTGTTACCTTCGGACAGTCAGGGGACATCACGTCAGTGCATCTTTCAGGGAATGTTTTAACAATCTCCTGCCAGAGAGGGATTCGGCACAGAGGTGTTACTGGTCTTTGTGTAATCTGATTATTCCATTGGAGGTTAAAATAAGAATGGGAAAATGACACATAAGCAGGGTGGGAGAGGAACAAATTTTTTTTAGAAATGTGAGTCTACAACAGCAGCACATCTGCATTTCTCAGTTCTTGGTTAAAAAGATTTGTTTTAAAAGATGTTAGTCATATTTATGGTTAAACTTGTGTTGACAATGCTTTAATGGGTAAAGTTCTAATTCTTCCCTTGGGTTTGAGAAGCGAAGAAAGGATTTTTTTTTTTTTCCTAGGAAAGATCTATCTGCAGAAATTAGCTACTATTTATTTGGTAATCTAGGCTTAGGTTTCTCAATAGATGTTGTTGCAGACCACAGGTCTTTATCAAGAAATAGTCACTGATGGAAGAATGGCATTAAGGTGGTGTTATGTACGCTGGTGTTAAGAATCTAGAGATCATGTTGCAATCATTTGCAAGATAATTGGAAATACTCGAGCACAGCTTTTTTTCCCTATGTTAAAAAGTAGAAAATGACACAATTTTTAGCTAACAACCAATCAAAAAATGCAAGAATAATAATGTCTACTGCAAAATTTGTTAGATAGACAAAAAATATAGGGGATATGAATTAAAACCTAGATTAATTGTAAATCCTTTCAGAAAACACAACTCTGCTCAAAAGGGTTTGACAGTTTTCTTTCATTTTCTCTCTTCCTTGAACACTGTTATGTGTTCATTAGAAAAACATGTGCTCATGAGTGTATACCAAGCAACAATCCTAACACTATAATCTGGTGGCAAGGGCTAATAAATAAACTTGCACTGTTAGCAGAATAGATGGAGGAGCTAGGTCTGCTGAAATAATGTGGAAGAACTGTATGGGCTCTGTTGAGTGCATGAGTGAGTCTAAGTCCATGGCTTACCTGAAAATAAATGTATATAAATAATTTCCCAGTTAAAGAATCCAAACTGCATCTGTTTTCTATAGGTATTAAGCATGTGGATTCATCTGATTTTCAGTGATAAACATGTATAATGCTTTCTTCCAGGACCTTTTATTCTAGTGATCAGTACATTTGTTTTTATGTGACATTCAAGGCCAACAAACCATAAGAATCCTTCCCTTCTATACAAGTCACTTCCAGGTTTATGTGAAGTCTTAGATCTCAAGCCTTCCAAGGCAGAAAACATCTGCATTTCTAATGCAGAAAAAAAACAAAAGACACTTTTTTGTATCCCCTCCAGAGATAATTAAGAGAAACAAAAGAGCAGAAACCCAATTACTTTTGCTTTGAGGTCAACTTTAAGTATTTCTGATTATCATAGTAAGGACACGTGCTGCTAATTTTATACTTTTATGTAGAGGCTAATTTTCTTTCCTTGGATCCATATGTTATTATGGTTTGAGGATAAAATAGGTGAATTACCATAGCAATGTATTGATTTCCAGCAGGGAAAAATAAAGGGAAGTTATTAAATGAATGCTGTCTTTCTGCTGGGATGCTGGGGTGTATTTGCTTTACCTTTTTAAGTCTAACCTGAGGTTAATAGGGCATTATTACCTCTAATCACATCTAACTAGACATGCCTCATTGGTAGAATACATGCATTATTGAAAGTTCTAGAGGCAATGTTGTTATTTTTTAAAAGAGGAGGGAAAATTGGAACAAATTATGTGGTCAAATAATTAGGAACTGCATCAGGCCTTCAGCATGCATGTTAGGTAGTTTCTGTAGACTTGGGTGTACCTTCTTAAAATTTATTTTGATTCCTTCAGCCTTTGGCACAGAAAGGTCCCTGTTGTGCTGGAAATGGTGCAAGCATATGGAAATCAGGATACAGGACAATGAGCATAGAGGATGTGATGCTGCTGCTGTTAGCAATGGTCTAATCCAATAGGGCAATTTTTGATTTCTTTTTCCTATCCAGTGACAGCTTTCCTTTTCTCCAAAAGTGACAACAGCAGGCTCTATTTGGGAACAGCATGCAACCCTAGCTACTTTGTAGTCCTTTCCTCCTGCATTTTCCCACCATCCACAGCTGCTGGATAAGGGATGTTAGAGAATGCATCATGCCTATCAATGTTAGTGTCTGCTTATGGATCTGTTGTCCACGTACTTTTTCAGACCTCTTTTAACCTGATGATACCTTCTGCATCTACGACTGCCAGAGGTTCATTCCCATGGGTTAAAACCAAACTAACTACTTAAAAAATAATTTCTAGGTGGGTCACCTATTTGTTGTGCAACCCCTCGTTCGAATAGTTTGGAACTTGCTGTGTAACCACTCACCTTGTCCATTGCTATTGTCAGTTTCTAAACCTGTCCTCTCAGTCATCTGCTGTCCAACTTGGAGTTCCATCCAGTTTAGTCTCTCACAAAGGAGAAACTCTCTCTCCTTAATGATTTTGCTTGCTGTTCTCCATACTTTCTTAGCTTTGTTCTGTCATTTTTTTAGGCACATAGTACTTAAATAAATTTTTGCTTATCATGTGCATCATTCTCTACTCATTCTTTCCTTTTAAATCATGTCATTGAATGATAATAATGATTTAACTGCAAGACAATAATACATTAGGCAAAATGATATAAGAGGAGAAAAAATTGCTCCTCTTCCAAACGATTTTTTTTTTGTCTTTAGGAAAAACATACACCATGTACAAGCAGCAGATAGATCTTTGCTCCCTGTCAGTGCCTTACAGATATGCTGGCTTTCAGCCAGGCCAAGTTAACTGGAATTCAATTAGCATCTTTGACACTTCTAAGCAGTTATTTTTCTACTTTTATTGGCAACTGATTCCCTGTGAGTTTAGCTGCACAAGAATGAAGACGTCTGTTAATTTTTCAACTTAATGAATGGCTTTCAGGAGAGGACAAAAATCAATGTAGTATTGGAGGTTGAAGTGTGAACAGGAAATGAGTTTGTGTATGACAAACAGCAATATTTTAGAATGTAAATAATATACATATAATATATAAATATAAATAATATAAATAATAGGAATAGCCATTAGGAAATCCATCAAGTTCTCTGCTAAGGAAAGATATCGACAGTGTTTGACTTGAATTCATACTGAGTGTTACAGAATGGAAGCAAAATTATGTGGAAAGAGGATGAAAGCAAAATTATAATGGGCAGTTGAAAGAAAGTACACAAAAAATCCCCAGTTCATCAAGATATATCTAACAGACAATTTATCCATACAATTAAGAATTATGGTTTGTGGAATCAAACCCACATTCTCTTGTTTCTAGATCCTCAGGTGAAAATTGTTTCCTTCAAAGGACCACCAAACCTGGTGAGAGGTTAGATTGTGCAGCTTTTGACTGTCACAATAAACCAGGAGTTCAGGAAGAGACTGAGAAGCATCTGAGCAAATAAAATGAACATCTTTCTGGGATACTTGGATAGCTGCCAACTCACACATTAAGCTCTGTTTTCCAAACCAATTGTTCTGTTGTTTCAAGTGAGAATAGTCTTCATCCTCTGCCTGGACTTCTTGTTTTTCACAAAATGAATTTACCAGCCTAAACATGTGGGAGGTGTTTTTGTTGTTGTTGTTTGGGTTTTTTTTCCATAATTTCTTGATGTTTACAATGGTATATGCATTGATATAATTTATATAAGCATGAGAAGATGATGCTAGGTAAGCATTACAGAGCTCCTGGAAGACACTCAGGAAATGCAGTTTGATCACTCTTTTTACTTTTTTTTTTTGTTGCTTTTGTTTATTATAGTTTGCAACAGACAAAACAGCTATTAATTATTAGTGAATATTTATAACTCTGGACTCTGTTTCAAGGCTAAATACTGCTAAATGCTGCTAAATCTATAATATAAATGACTGCCCAGAATTAAAGCTATTAGCCAGTATGAAAGCTGTAATTATACCATTATTGTTCATGCCCTGGAAAATATTGTAACAGATGCCAAATATGGAATTAGGTACATGCTAGTAAAGCCTCACTTATGAATGGTTTTCAAATGCTGTAAATTATTTTCTGATTATCAAAAGGATACACATATGAGAAAATGTGTGAATTTGTACAGAGCTTGAGTTTTTCAGCCAAATCAGAAATATGGAAAGTGCTTTACTAGATCAGACCTACAGTTAGAGCACAACATCCAGTGCCTGACAGTGAATGACACTAAGGTGTGTATTATTCTCTAATAATTAAGTTCTAGTGAACCAGGTTTAGAATTTCTTCAGGAATTTTATGGTTGGTTATGATACATATATGGATTCTCTTGATATCTCTATAATGAAGTCCAATCCACAATTTCATCATCTTGTGTTCTTGGTTTCTTGGCTTCCCATGACAGTTCTATAGTCCAGCTAGAACTTTTGTGGAAAAAAATTCCTCAAATTTTTTTAGTATCTTCCGATGTAAATGAATATTCAACTTATCCTTGTAGAGTGGAACTCTCCTGTACTGTGCATTTTTTAAATACAGTCCCATTTTAATTCTCTCTTTTCCTGAAGGAAACAAGGACCTGAATGCCAAATAGGTAGTTTCCTGTACTTCTGAATATTGCCTCCCTGCAGGTAAGCAGGATAAATTAATTAGGCGAGTGTGTCATAGTTATTTCTGTGATTCTAATCACTGAATTTAGTTCGGATTTTGTCAATTATTCTCATAGTTATAGAGAGTTTATGTCAACAGGAGCTAGAATGATGATGATTGGCCTTTCCTTTTGTGTTTTTATTGGATCTGAAAAACTGAGATGGAAGAGGAGCAAGAAATATGTTCTTCCTCTCAGCTTCATCAAACTACTTATGATCTTTTGTCCTTATTGAACCTCTATCCATTTTTTTCTTCAGAAAAATTTTTGAGTATTTGAAAACATGACAGTTCTCAATATTTATGAGATGTGAGATCTGTTGTACTTATGATCACAAAATTATTTTAATTCTTTTAGCCAATTGAATGTGAGAACAAATGCTATCCTATGTGCATTCAAGTTAATACCTTAATGAACTTGGGAGCACTGAACATACTAACAATAAAAATTAGTAAATCACATCCAGCAATTACCTCAGGTAATCTGATGGAGTTGTTGCAAGTTGATCCACTGATTTTTGGTGTTTTCTACACATGTATAGACAGATACATTGGAAATATCTGTGTTTCTTAAACTTGTAGATGGTAATATTCATTCTGTAAGTTTTGTGCAAAACAATAGCCGTTAGTCTTTTGGTTGCCTCTTCTTTTGTGGGTGCCATGTCATGGCCCAGTTACAGATGAGCATTACTTGCTGGAATGGGCCCTGACTCCGTTGGGCTAAGCCAAATCCTCCACTGTTTTTGGGTTCACACACTGCAGCTTGACATGAGGGAAAAGAGGATATAAGCAACTACAGGAGAGAAAGTGAGAGAAGGAAACTTCTGTGATGGAACTGGTCATCTCAGACTGTTTGTGGAGGGAAATTTGCTCAGTTTTGGTACATTTTACTTTGTTCGGCTGAACTGACTGCACTGTTGCTATGAATATTGCTGCATTCTCTGGCTTTCTATGTTGCCTGCACTGCTGGTGAGAAGTGGAATCTTACTTTTTTCAAAGGGCTGTCCTGTGGATTAAATCTGTGCACAGGCTTTTAGATGCAACAGCTTAGCACTTGGATTTGAACTGAAAAAATACAGTTGCTACTTCTTTCATTGTAGATAAATTTTCTTCACTCCTGTAGAAAGATGTTGGGGTAACTATTACATAGGTAGTTGTATATATGTTTTCTCCAATTATTTCTTTCTGGAAAAATGGATTTGCCCATCTGTGCTGGCCCCAGATACCCTCTCAATCCCCCTGGAACTGCTCACTGCCAGGGTGATTTTAAGTGAGATGTCAGAAAGTTAGCTTACAAGTTCTTGAATTTGAGTAGTTGAAGAGGGGAGGATGGGCATGGTAGGAGGGGATGGTGTTGGTTTTCTTTCAGAGGGGGATGTTTGTGGTTTTGTTTGTTTGTTTGTGATTTTTGGTAGGGGAAGTTATTTTAATTTTGATTTGTGGGTGTTTTTTGTTTTATTTTAGTTTTTGCTTACATATATATCCACTCTTTTTTACCAAGGAACATCTGTCCCTATAAACATCTCAGTAAGGCAGGGATCTCAATGATTCTGGTGAAAAGATCAGTAGTGACTTTAATAGAGTGTGGTTAAAGATCTGTGTGTGGAACACTCTAATAGGCTTCAGCTCATGTTAATATAGGGGCTTTATTCTTCTTTTAAAGACATTAAATTCATCCCTGTGGACTGTACTTTAAAACCTGATACCATAAAGGAGGCTTGTACTGGATACAGCCTCTGCATCATGCCCAAGCTTTTAGCTGAAGACAGATTTCTGAAGACAAAAAGCTGATTTTCTCTGTCTGCCTTTTGCTGTGCTCAGTCCTTTCTGTCAGTTGTAAATAAAGGAAGAAAGGACTTTTCTAGATATTAATTTAATCAAGTTAACTATAGCACTCTTTCTGCTAAGAGGAAATTGTAGTATTTATTTGACTCAAAAGTGAATGACAAAGGTAAAAATACAAAGTAAACAGAATTACTTTTTTTTTTTTCTTTTGTATTTGTGACAAGAGATGTGACTGGACCATCATAATCTTAAGAACACTGAAATACAGACCATAACACTAGTTTTCATACCCTTTTAGCCTTTCTGGGTGGGGAAATGCAGATGTTATTTCCCTGTCATCAAGGGACAATAGACTGACACTTCATAATGTTAAGACAAGTCTGTCAGACCCTACTGGAAATAATGAAGTTTGACAGTTCCTAAGTTAATACTGCAAATACCAATCCTGTAAATTTCAATTAGCCCTGACAGCACTAGGGCTTAACTTGATGTTTATGTGAAGTGGTATGTTGGTAGCTTTCCTTCACACTTATGAGGAAAAGGATCTCTCTCTCCTCCCCTCTCTCTCCCTCCCTCCCTGCCCCCTCTCTCTCTGACATACACACACACAGAGCAGGGTTCAGCCTTCCCCCTATTCATCCTATTTCTTGAGGTGTCATGATGATACTTCAAGTGTCTCAGACTGTCTTTGTGTGGACACACTTAGGAACCCAGCTATTCAGAACATATGTATTAAGAACGGGTGCCTAAAACTTGACACAAAATGTTCCAACTTTAGCATAAAAAATTTTCACAAACACTCCACTACCTGAGCTCTGTGCAGTCCTGGTAAAGGCAAGACACCAAACCTGATGCACACCTTCCTGCATAATGCTGGTTCTGGTGTAGTCCTACTGTTGCCTTCTTCTGAGGAAAATGCAGCTTTGCCTGGGAGCAGCTTTGCCAGTAACGATGCTTGGTCGCCCCTCTCATTTTCCTTGCGGTAGGTACTTGTGTGATACAATGTGATCACAGCTGTGCACCCACTTGGTTTAGATCAATATTGATGTTCACCCCGACTTCTATCAGCAAAACACCTCTTTTTGCTACATCTCATGCCAGTTCCCTGAATGAAGCAAGCTTTTGCAGGCAAGTACTTTTTTAACTGTCTGTGCTAGCACTCTTGCTGACATTAGCGATGCTGCACGAAAATCACACCTCTAACCAACTCTGTGCTACACACTGCTTTACCAGCAAAAGTTTCTAATGCCATCCTGCTGTCATGTAGCCCTCCATGTCAATTTGGTGCTAAATATAGGTGTTATGTGTGAAAATTTTGGCCTACCTGCTGTTCTTAAGAGAAGTCAACAATCAGCCCTGGTTGGGCAGAGATTCCTCTAGCAAAGTGCAAATGTTGCCAACAAAAAGCCATCATATCTATGCTTGAGATGACCACAGGTATTATTTTTTTAAACAAGTAAATGTGACACATACAAAAGTGCAGGACAAATAGTGTGTAGATGGGCTTAGAAGGCACTGAGCAGTGAAATTCTGTCAGTGGCTTCCTTGTTAGCTATCAGGACAGAAATTTTGTGCATGGAACTCACCAGGACTGACTTCCCTCTGCTCCCACTGAGACTAGTGGGAGATGGTGTTGAGTACATTGGACAAAAGAATAATAGCTCTAGGGCTGAGTTCTCTCTGAGCAATTAAAATAGCAAAAATATATGTTAAATATAGTAAGAGCCTGAAAAGGACACCAAATTTTTTAATTCTGTTATAACACTGAAGCTGATCTGTTGGCACCCTTTCCATCCTGCACCAGCTCTGGTTCTCTCTTGATCCTATACTGCAGTGGTTGTACTTGCTGAACCAATAGATGATTATGCAACAAAAGTGTGAACAATTTAATGTTAAATTTGCTCCAGAGCTGCAGCTGTAGAGTGGAAGTCTAAGGCTGGCAGAAGTGATATGGCATTGGAATGTACTGGTAGGAGTAGAGCAAGAGGGAAGAAGATCTCTCCTTTCAGCTGAGAGCATCTCAGACATGAGATTTGCCCATATTTTCAGCAATCTTGTATTTAATTCTGCTCAATTCTTATTTCAGCATTCTTATTTCTTATTTCATGCAATCTTAGCAGCCACAAGCTCAGGAAGATATGCTTAAAATTTTATGATAATGCAATAAATCTAGGCTATGTTATGTTTTTCACAGGTCTTGGGCACCAAATGCAGCTGCCACAGGAAAGATACTTGAGTTGTTCAGCAAGTTGAATTTTTATCATGCTAAAAATATTGCCATTCTAGAATGATTTCTACATGGACATAAGATAATCAGAAAGATATAGTGTTAAGGAACAAATTCTGAAAAGCCAGACATTTGACTAAGTGGAAAATGTAAAAAATTTGGATTTGAAATGAAGTTATGTTAAAAAAAATAATTGTAAGGCTAACATGGAGCATTTTCTCATTTCAATCTACTGAGTTGGAAAGGTGGAAAAAATTATGGGAAATCACTTCTTGCCTGTGAAAACTGTGAAAGAAATGCATTCCTCTAATGGGAAAAAATCAAATTTCTTAAATATTGCTGTAGATATTCATTGTGGCATTCTGTGTATGCTTTAATTGATCCTACAGTCTGTCTGTCTTGTATCCTTCCGTTCTTCCTCTTCCCACCTCCCTTGTTACTTGTTAGGTGATTTACTTAACACTTTGCAAGTGGCTCTTCTGTGCTATGCATATTCAATTTATCAGAGCTTCTTAGAGCAGGTGTCCTCAGGAGAGGAAGTCTTTTTCCTTCCTGGCCACACTTTCTCTATACAAACAGCAAACTGCAGTAATTGTCTCAAGAATTTAGAGAGTCCGACAGCAAAGGAGAAGGTCCTCTTTTTTTGCCTTGTCTGGCAAGGGTGCTGATTCACTTCAGAGAGCTAGTTCCTCTTCAGAAGTAAGAAAATTAAAGTACCTCACTGGAAATAAGGAAAGAGGTTATTTTTCCTTGCTTTTTGATTGGGGTCTCCTACTGTCCTTGAAGTCTTTAAGATACATTTCATTTAAGAATCAAATTTTTGGGAGGGCACAGTCCTGTTACAGTTTTGCTCTGCTGAATTATTGAAGGCTTTATAATACTTCAGTGGGATAAAACAAAACCAACAATGGATACAGTGCACAGTCCTACCTCTTTTGTATTTTCACTGCTGTTTTCATGTGTCTCACATCCCATCCCCATTTTTGCAGACTGCTTTCAGGAAGAAACGACCATCAGACAGTGAAATCATGTTAAAGTATGAGGGGAGTGTTCAAGTCAGAAAATTTCCCTCTATTTGCTTTCACCATTTCAAAGGTTTTTGAGTCTTTTGATCAGCACTACGGTGCTTTGCAGTGCCACTATTTTTTAATTACTCTTCCATGTTTAATTACTCTTTTCATGTGCTTTAGCTTCTATCTATGGCATGGCATAATGGAACACGTGGCAAAATAACTCCTGTAGATTCCTGGCTCAGAAAAGCTTAATCTTCTACTGTTTGGTTCCAAAGAGTCCAGTGAGTAATCTTGTGTGAAAGCAAAAGTCTCTGTAGCTTACTTAGGAGTTCTGACATAGTTTAACTTTAGTTTAACTGTGGTGTCATCCAATTCAAAGCTTTTACACTTGTAGATATTTACATAGCACAGGAATTAGTTTTTTCTCTCATTTCCCTTTCTCTTTTTCCTTCAATGATACATTTTCATGAAAAGCTAGCATGATGGAAATCTGTTGCAAACTTCACACTGCAACATTGGCTTTCTTTTCATGCAAGAATACTTTTGTACAAAATAAATCTAACAGGTGGAGGACAAGCCTGGAATATCTTATATTTTAATTTTATGAGAAGTCTCTGGTATCCCAAATCCCATATATACCCACTTTCCAAATCATTTCAGGTACTTGTTAGTACCCCATAGTTAGCCTCCTGAGCTATTCTTTGGTTTGTTCAGCTCAGTGTCCCCTCAGTTTAGGCACCAAAAAGCCAGACACTTCACAATGATGCTTTGAGAACACTACAGTGCAAAATGTCTGTGCATGTGCTCAGCTTGGGACAGAAGGAGTTTGATTCTGCAAAGCAATGAATGCTGCTCCTGACCCAAGTAGCCTTGTCCTCAATCATGTGTGTTAATAACATACTTGCTATAAATGAATAGGCTGAGGGGTCCATTCTAGGTAGATGTCTGCTCTGAAAGTGAGACATGGCAGACTACAGGATTTGTGTAGCTCACAGTTCTTCTTGGAGCTACAGTGCATGAACAGCTTTGAGAAACCAATCTCCATTTCCAAGCAAAAATTTAGTCATCAAAAATTAGCGCTCACTTGTGAAATCATGAACCTTGTCAATGCTGTGGTTTTCAGTGTGCTGTCAGATCCCACTAGAAAAACACATTTTACATACTGAAAAAGAAATCAGATGTTTCCAAACTCACAGAAAGGGATTTGTTCATCATAGCCCAACCATCATTTAAAGTAAAAATTGTTTTCATTTCCTGTTAGTGTATGAAACAAAAATTGAAAGTAGCATAACTTGAAGGCAATTAAGCTGTTAAGAAAAGAGAAGATATGGCAAAAGTTTGAGACTTTTTAAGATGTAGGGTCTAATGGATTTATTTTCAGTGTTTTAAGACACTATTGAACCAAACAACTATTCTACTCTTTGGCTGGAGTTTATATCTTCATTTGTAAGTGACAGATAGAAGTCCTTCCTTGGATATCAGCTTCCATGGATCTCATTTCAGTTTATGAGTGTGAGCCCACCACTTCTGGTAAGAGAGTAAATGGGAAAGAATAGGGGATAATTGAGAAATAGGTGAGAGGTATGAAGGAAAGTAATTGAAGTCAGTACTGCTCTACTTCTGTCAAAAAGAAATTATGTGCTGTGAAGATGAAGAAAAATGTGTACTTAGTAATTTTCTTTCAGCATTCAGGGTCAATATGCTTCAAAGTGTAAATGAGCAGTTTAATGGAGAGAATGAAATGAAAGGCCTGTAACACAGCATTATTCTTTCACTTCACTACAAACTGGTTGTAAATGTAGCTGAGTCTATTTGACACAGATCTACTGGAATTGTACCAACCTTTACTGGTAAGGAACCAGCTTGATGGGTTCTGTTGCATTCAGTCACTGCCAGCCTTTCAGCAAGGAGAAGCTGGTGTGATTGGGAATCAGGGCAGGTGCTGCAGTGACTGCCAGCCCCAGTCCTGGCTTGTATGGCTGTAGAAGCCCAGCAAGAATCTCATCAGGACTGTAAATTGTCTCAAAAAACATTTAGCATGAGCAGTGCCCAAAACTAAGTCAAGTGTCATGAGCTTTATGTCCTCCTGAAGCATATGGTTCCCTATATGTTCACTGAGTTTTGGTGAAAGTTTTACTGGAGCTGGGATGGTGGAAAATGGCATCTTGTGGTTTGAGGAACACATCCAACTTCACACCATTGGAAAAATCCCAATATGCTTTAATTGACCCTGATGACATCTGTCACATGGGAAACTCGCAGAATTAATGACAGTAATTTTTTTAAACTGAGACTTGTCTTTCTTTACTTGGAGTTCTGTTTTTACTGCAAGCCATGATGAAGTGGCAGGGCTGTGAAGCTTTCACCTTGATTTTGTGGCGGGAGAGAATAACAGAGAAGGAGACAAAGGGGGCGCCTGTGGCAAGGGACATTGTATTGGTAAGTACTTGTACTAAGTTATGTATTTGTTTGGGGTTTTTTTACCAGTAAATCTTTGGTAGGAAGATTGCAAGACAGATTTTGCCACCACCTTCTGTGTTGTTACTTCAAAATATGCTGATTGTTTTTGAACTGGCTACATATGATTTTATGTTAGCTTTCAGTATGATACTGAAGTGACAGACAACTGCCATGATAGAGTAACTATCCTCTGCTCTTCCCCCTCTACTTCCATTCCTCTTCCCTTATTTCAGCTGTAGCAGTCATTGGGCTTTCCCACGAGCCAATTTAATTCACTGTAACAATAGAAAACTGTCATGGGTTTTCCTATTTTTCCTCCTTTTTTAGTGAATTAGACTGGCACATAACAGACTGGATCTGATGTGTGGTACAAAGCCATACCTGTGTTGCAAATCAAGGTCCTAAGAGTGTGCCTCCTACAGATATTAATGAAATTTTGTGCACTATTTTAAATGATGGGGTGTTTTGTTTTTTCCAAATGTCTTAGGGTTATCCCTAATTATATCATGTCAACCTTCTACCCACATCTCAAGAGGCTCCAAATAAACACTCATTCTACCTCCTGAGATCTCCTGACATTAGAGAGACTTTGTGCTAAGAAAAAGGAAGGCAAAGGGACTTATACTGATGTTTCTAATGCCCAAATGGCAACATTAACCATCTTGTACAGAGCCTTGTGCCCACTTTTGGCAGTAATCGATTGCCAGTTGGCCAGACAAGTGATCCCTGCATACATGCAGAGAAGCATCTGTGGCTTTTCAACATGTCTCAGACACCAGGGATTCATGGCACATGTGGAACAGTGGGATCAAGCATGGAGAGCACGTGTGAGAATGAATCTGTGCATGCATGCAGCAAAGCTGATTCATGGAAAGACAAGTAAATTGAGAATTGTGTTAGTCCTACTGAGCTAGTCAACAGAGCTTGCCTAGTAGGCATCTGCTGCATGTGGTCAGATTCTCATCACTCTGTTTATGAGAGATGTTGGGTGAGTTCATTCAGTCAATGCAAGCTCCAGTTTGACTATAGTTACCTGTACCATTATCAACATTCAGGATTAGGGTTACTCTGGGGTGTAGACAAAGTCTCAGTTATCCTCTTCAGGAGATTGCTAGCGAGCAAGGTGAGAATTAACTAGAATGTGTTTTCCTGCCATTAGAACAGCTGGATAATTTGGCTTCTTGGTAGTAATGATCAAATATTCTTTAATATTTTTTTTTTTTAAAAGAAGTGCACAGAGTTTCCCAGGGCAGGAGCACATCTAGCTATTTGTTCATTGAAAAATAATAAGATGCAGTAGGATGTCTATTTTGTTAAGCAACTGTTGATCACGACAAAAAGTCAGGAATTTTTCCTCTGATTATTATTATGTAGATTAGTATTTTCCTCTGATTAGTATTATGTAGAGACAAACTAAAGGAGGAAGATCTGAGAATGGATGGGAAAGTGAGTGACTTGAAATTTCACATTAGTGTGAAAGCCAACTTTCACTTTATTCTGTACAAAAGAAGACAGAGGAATAGAAGCACTTAATTTAGGTAATCATCCAGAGAGGATGAGGAGTGTTAAAAAGCTCATAACCCATTCTCTGAATCACTGTCTCACAACCCAGTACTTGAGATTTTGCAAGCCTTGAAAACAAGCAAACATTGATTCTTTCTCATTTTGAGATTTTTTTTAAACATAGTATGATAGAATTATAAGGTTGGAAAAGACATCTAAGATCAAGCCAAACTTCCTCCCTTTAACTTTTTCAAACTTAAGTGGGTTACAGGGCTACCACTACTTTTTTTTCTTTTGATGATAATCATAAAGTCATATAATTATTTAGATTGGAAAAGATCATGAACTTCAACTGCCAACTCAACACTGCCAAGACCACCACTAAACCATGTTCCCAAGTGCCACATCTGCACATCTCTTAAATACCCCCAGGGATGGCAACTCCACCATTTCCTGGACAGCCTGTTCCAATGCTTAGCAAAACTTTCAGTGAAGAAATTTTTCCTAATATCCAAACTAAACTTCCCCTGCCACAATTTGAGGACATTTCCTCTTGTCTTATCACTTGCTGCCAGGGAGAAGAGGCCAGCCCCCACCTGGCTGTGTCCTCCTTTCAGGCAGCTGTAGAGAGCAATAAGAACATTCCTGAGCCTCCTTTCCTCCTGGCTGAACACCCCCAGCTCCCTCAGCTGCTCCTCATCAAATTTGTTCTCCAGACCCTTCACCAGCTTTGTTACCCTTCTCTGGATACACTCCAGACTCTTAATGTCCTTTTTTTAGTGAGGGGCCCAGAACTGAACACAGGATTTGAGGCAAATTTTTTTTCTTAAAATAGTAGGATTTTTATACAGTGAAATAAAAAACCTTTGAGGTTTAGCTCAAAACCCTTCAAATTAGTTCATATGGTGGGAACAGAAGCATTCATATCACCCTTTGGCACCTTTGATGCCACTTAGAGTCAGATCAACGTGTGGCATGGAGACCTTTGGAGCTGTGATATGTAACTCAGGCATCTTTGCCCTGGGCTCCTTCAGTTTTCCTTCTGGTCCTTTGATAAGGATGTCATAGAGATGACACCTTTATATTAAAATGGTACAAGTCTCTCTGAGCAGGTAACTCAAAGCAAATTATTTGCTTATATAAGTTAAATAAAATACCCTCTTCTTTGGCAGTAAGTTCATCCTGTCCACAAATGCCTGTCACTTTATGTCCTGATCTGTGAGTCTTGTTTCTACACTGCAAACATGTTGATGCAAAAGTTCCTCCTGACACTATTCAGTCCCGCTTGTTTCAGTCTGTGCTGCATGAAAGAGACATTTTCCAGCACCTGTGTTCTCACTGGTGCCTTCAGCAAAGCCCTGCAGATGAACCATTAGAAATACATGCTGACCTTAACAAAGAGGGAGCCGACATACTTCACTCATAAGACCCAGAGAGCAATCAGACAGCATCCCAGTGACATTCATCACAGCTGCTGGCAACAGCCCTTAATTCATCTGGTATTTAACCAGGGTGAAATACCCTGTAGCTATGTCATGTTTGTTGGTGTTAGATGAACCCAGCTCATCACCCACTCACTAAAGTTCAAGATTTAACACCAATCTGTGGTCTGCAGGCAGTTCATCTCCTGCACAAAATACTTGTCTCCTCTTTGTCCTTTATTATACTTTTTATTCACCACAACCTGCTTTCTAAACTCCAGTCTGCTCACCTCCAATGTGTAATTAAATTCTGTTTGCCTGGATTTGAGAGCTATGCTACATTCTGGCAAAGTCAGAGATGCAGCCCATCAATGACATACTTAAGCCCAGTGATTACAGGCAAATTTTCCAATTTTCATTGTTAAAAGATAAGAGTATTCAAGTGTGTTTTCAGTGTTTGAACACTGAAGTGATGTGGCTTCAGCATCCTTTTAAAAAGATGGATGGGAATGGGAGACAATTAGGAACACTAGCTCAGATAATGAATAGCTATGTGTCTCATTCACTTCTGAGTCTTTAAAGGAATTACTTGGACTTTTTGCACTGTGATTCTGATCAATAGAAGTAAATGGAAAATAATCAGCCACTGGGGGCTAGAGCAATTTTAGTGGGTATTAAAGGTGGCCTGGTGCAGTCCTATAGGATAGCCTCCCCTGATTTTATTATACTAACATCTTTCTGCATACAGGATGTGTTCTAATTCAATGCTCTAATGCTGTAAAGTTGCAGAAGTAAAACTTTCTGGATTGAATTCTGGTTCCATTGAAGTCTAGAGGCTCCTACTGATTTTAATGGGGCTGGTTTCATGCCCTGTCTAGGTACAAACCTCGGATAAAATTTTAGGGGGGAAAAAAGCATGTAGCCTACCTTTGAACACTTCACTTATACAGTTCGATCTGCTTTGAATCTAATTTGGCTTTCAATATATCTAAAAGACTTTAACAAATATTTTTTTCTTAAAATTAACCATCTGTATAAAAAAAGAAATCTCTAAAGACTTCTTTCTCCAAAGGCCAGCTTCACCAACTTCATTAGGCTAACTGGGAGCCCTAGACAAGTAATCTTCTTGACCTTGGAGACAAGAATAGAGACACAATAACTGTATAGAAAACACAAGGAGGAAGTTGTGAATCTTACATGAATGATGCTAGAGGCAGAAGAAAATCTACATCATTGATTGACATGGATCAGTTATTTCAGGCTATCTAAAAAGATAAAAACAGTAATGTACATTTTTATGGTTCCCAGCATTCAAAAGAGAATGACTGAAGGTCCCCAAATAACTAGATTTAAACAGTAAATCTTGCCTACTTTTTAGGGCAATGGTAAAAATTGGTTTCAATTTCTGAATTTTTCATCACAGTGTCAAAGGGTGGAAATGTTCTCTTCCTTTTATTTCTTCCCCTAGATTAAAGAACACTGAGCTAGTCATTTGACACTAGTAATTGAGTACGTAGACAGAACACCAGGTACAGTGAGATTTTTATTAAAACCCTAACAGGTAGCAAAAATTAGCATTGCTAAAACAGTGGAATTAAATTTGGCAAAGTACCAGAATTGGTACAAGGAGTTTAGGTGTGTGTTCATCAACACTGAACAATCATCTGACAGTGCTGAACCAGGCATTCTTACTCTTGGGCTGAATTGACTGTAGTGCAAGATATGGACTTTGAGCCATTCATGGGCATGCAGGACTTAATTCTGGTGCCCTGAAATCCCATGTATTGCTTTTTGGCCACTTGTCTGAACTGTGTAGAGGCAAGGGAATCACCAGCAGTTAGTTGATCTTTGTACACAACAGATAATCAAGGCCAGAAGAAGCAGTTTATCAACTCTTACTCCTACAGGTGAGATAATTACCTGATTATACTGTCATTTTCAGTAAAACTCTTGTGGTATACATGGGCCTTTGTATAGTGCTAAAGGCCCTGAGTCAGTTGTCATGGGTGAAAATGTTGTTACCTTTCCCTTCCTATCTGCTGGAGAGATGACCTAGAGCAGGAATAGTACAACAGGGCTTGCTCCTCAGCCAAATTCAGAGCCTAGTAATTAACCTAAAGCAAAACTAAGGGTGCATTACATAAATACTGCAGCAACTGTTCCTAAGGTGCTGTAATAACTGACAAGTGTGACAAATCTTTGTAAGGTTCAAATCACTGACATCCATGGGAAGAGGGCTGTGACCTCTGACATGTGGGGCAGTGGGCTGCAGTAACTGCTGGAGATGGTTCCCCAGAGATGGAGGCAAAACCCTTTGGGTCTCTGCCTTTTAGCTGGAGCACACTCTCCCCTCCTACACTCAGCAAACACAGATCATTTAACACATCTATAACAAGGCAAGATGCTGTTATTGCAGGCAAACTCTTTGCATCTATGGATTGGTATATTCAAATTGTCCTGTGTGTGACACCTACACAGACAAGTTCAAGCTGATTTGAGTCAACAGATATGACTATTTAACACAGTGAACATAGAACAGATGAAGCAGTTATTTTCTAGTATCAACCCTCCACTGTCTGTGTGTTGACACTTCCCACACTCCAGGATTGATATTTTATTACTGTGATTTCTTCTCAGTCTTCGTGCTCCTTTTAAAACTGATTGGTGCTGTGTAAAACAGTATGGAAAGTATCATGGGTTTGAAATACACAAGCATTTATTCTTATGTGTGCCTGATAGGTAAATTCAGGATGAGAGAGAAGTACCTTCTTAAAATGTCTTTAAGTGAAAAGTATGTCTAGAACATCTATTTAGGTCCTGTGGTGTTTCCTATGTATTTGACAGCATATATGAATATTTTGAAGGCATCACTCACATAAATGAGTGGGATGTGATTGCAATGAAAGATGCAGTTTTCATGGAGGTTTAGTGGAGCAAAGTGTTGAGTGAAACAATGAAAAAAACCCTAAAATGTCACAGCACCTGTCTGGAGTTTCTGAAGCTGTATTTGACATTTAAACCAGAATTGGTGCTGGAGTTTCATTTTTAAGAATGAGGACACAGAATGTTAAAAGGAGTTTGTGTAGGTGGTTCATTGGAAGTCCACATTAAGATCAACCTCACAACTATCCTGCTTTTCCTTTGTATTAAAATATAAATTGTTTGGTTTTGCAATAGCAAGAATTATGGATGATCTATTAGTTTGAAGGGCATTACAAGGGATATAAACAGAAGACATAATCATTACACTGGTCATTCTTATTGTGATTATAGTCATAACATTTATTCCATGTTAGGATGGATTGACACATAACACTTGCCATTAATTGCTTCTATTTCACCGTTTTCCAGCTTTTCTGCTGTAGCTGAGTTTTCTCCCATACAGATCAGCCTGTAAGTCCAGTCATTGCAATGCTGCAGAAAAGCCTCCAGTCCCTGCTCCCAACACACACACACAGATCCAGTTGAATTTGGTGCTGGTCAGGGATGTTTCCCCTCTGTCTGTCTGCTCTGGTGCAAAACACTGAAGGATGCCAGCCCCCACTTCAGCGTGCAGCCGCACAGTTGGCAGTGCGCATCCCGCGGTGGCTGGCCCTGAGCAGGCAGCGCTGTCACTGCTGCCACATCAGCTCTGATCTAGTGTGATTCAGCCTGCTGCTACTCAGTCACTTGAGGGGATCCTCATGGGGATACCAAAGCAAAAACACTTTTTGCTTCTAGGATGCATATTTCTATTTTGGACATAAGGATCTCTCTTTGGGATTTGGAGCAAAGACCACTGGCAGTTGTACCACCTGCTGGATGGAGCTGCTGGAGGGTGTCATCTCCCCAAATCCCCTTTTATGCAGTTCTACTTACACTCTGGTATAGATATATACACCAGATGTATTCTCACACAACAACAAAATAATTACAAAAAAGCAATACTTTACTTTGTGCAAAGAAGGTTCCTTCCATTACAGAGGAAGCACTCTTTTTAACCCAGGTGCAACACATGAATAAATTTTTCCCAAATGCCAGACACATGATGCTTCCTACATTCTTTCAAGATATCCTGCATTTCTTCCCATTGTATTGGAATGCTGAACAACAGCAACAGCAGCAGCATGAAGCTACCAAGGCAAAAATGACCCAGCAAAGCTGAAGTTAACATGCCACAGCTGCTGCCCAATATCAGAACTTAGGTATCTATGGATTAAATTGACAGTGTCTAAGTTTCCTAATTTTTAATGCAGACTTCATCCCTGGGACTACATTAGTTGTGCACTTTACATCAGCAGAAAAAGTTGTGGGAACATGCCACTTCAAAAATTAGCAATTTGTAAGGCTAAGCTTTAGGCATTCTCCTTTAAATTGTGATCCTGTTAAAATATCAGGGCAAAGGAATTGGATTTGATCATTCTGTTACCTTTCTGTTTGGTGGTAAACAAGTTGGTATGTGTGACTTAACTGTTCAAAGTTTGTTTTTCCCAGCTGGATGTGCCTCCAAGGATGGACGTTGCCTTTGAATTAGATTTCGCAATTGTCATTGGCTGCATCCTTGATTACTGAAATTAAGAATGGCTCAGACTCTTATCTAAGAAGAGCAGGGTGGAGAGCCAGGTAAATGTTTCTTCCCTTGGCCTATCTCCATGTCGGGACAGGGAGGGGTTTGTTTGCCTAATCAGCCCGTGATCTGAGGGTTTGTTTTGCAAAGGAGCATGTGAGGCTGGTGTCCTTGGGTTCCCAAGCCTGAGGCAGTAGTGCTGGGAAAAATGTAATTGGGGCCCATCCTTAATATTTATAACATAGAACTTTTCTTTTTATAACCGAAACTGGTCACGCAGCAAAGCAAAAGTTAAGTCAGAAATAAGTATTTTATTTATAACTCAGTGCACTAAAAACCAACCAAACAACCCCAAATACAGTCCAGTTCAAGCTTTGTTTTATGTCACTGTGTTGTACTTGCTCTTCCTCTTCTCAAAATGACAGTTCTGGGATCTTGATGCCGACCTGTGGAAGAGTGATTCCCAGACAGAGCATCTGGCTCCTTGTGTGAGTCCTGAGGCAGCCGGCTGTGTTGGGGGCCATGGACTTGCCTCTGGCTCTGACATGTGCTTGTGTGAGTCGCTTGATGGGGCTCAGTGGTGGCTCTGCCCTGCCGAATGCTGCCTTGTTTTGACTTTCTCATCTGAGTCAGTTTGCACTTCTTAATTATTTTTGTAGTGACCATTCCCTTTAGGAGGCATTGCCCTTCTCTCCCAGCCTTTTCTATTCCTACAGCTGGGTGCAGCAAGCAATGCTGTAAACAGCATCCTCAGCCTGCTGGGGGGCACAGCCTCTCCCAGTGCTACATCTGATAGAATTACTTTGTTTTGCCTTCTCTTTGCAACTTCAAGCACAATACTTATGGCTCCTTCTAAGGAATTTTGAGAAACTACACACAAGAGTAAGGATATGGATGTTGAAGGCATGAAGATGGGGGATAATGCAAGGAGGATTTAAGGATTTGACTCCGGAAGAGACTTTAATTGCTAGCAAGGCCAGAGGAAGAAAACACTTGGTGTGCACTGTGTGCCATGACTTCTCCTGGTCAGGTGTGGGAGTGGTACACAGCACTGTGTAGAACTGAGCACCTCTGGTCTCAGGGCTGGATACTGCACATACATCCACACTGGCACAGAATTAAACACAATCCTTCCCTTTGGTAACCGATGTACAACTCTTTTACATGCTAATTAGATCCATGTCATGACCTGTCTTTCACTTACAGACAGGTCCTAGACACAAGAACAGGTCCAAGAACAAAAATTTTAATTCCCTTACAAATCCAGCCTGAGCCAATTTTCTAGATCAGAGCCATTAAAGCTGCAAGTGCACAAGGAGGGTATGTAACTCAATTACAGGAGAGAAAACTATACCCAGCTGCAACTGATGTGGAAATTGAGTATGGATACTGCAAATCACTGTGGAATTATACAAGCTGGCATTAAACAAGCAGCAGGGCAAATTAGCCCTGCACTGAGCTGCATGCTGCTGTGCTTACACAGCTACTGAGTTAACATGTCTAAATGCAGCACAGCTATCTCTACATATTGCTGCATTTTGCTTGTAACTAAATCCAGTGGGGACCAAAGAATAGGAATTGCTTACAATATCTGGTCTGCCTTTCTGCAAGTTTAGAGTTTTGTCTCATCTAAAAGCTCGAGACTATTCTGAAGCAAGCGAAAATCCTGTGTGTATTTAACCAGCCCTGGCTTGAGTCTCCAAGGCCACTTTTCTGCAGACTACTTCCCTGGAGCTAGAGCTGAAGAGTGCTGCATTTGTGCTTTGAGATGGGGCATGCTGTGGTTGCAAATCCTGTGTTTTTAATTGCTAGAGGCCATGCAGCACTGCCCCATGAGTAGTAGCATGGGACTCAGGAGGAGACAAGAATTTCTTGGCCTGGATTCAGTTCCATGCAGCGAGACTAGTACTTGCAGAGGACACAAAAGGTGTGCAAGAGGCAGCTGGAGAAAGGCTAGGGATGCAGAAGAGAAAAGAGGTTTACAGGCAAAAGCACCTTCATGAAAATAAGCAAAGTACCAAAATAAAATAGTGTAGTAAGTACCTTAAAGAAGAAGTACATAAACTAAGAGGGCACCTATTTTCCTTGACGGAATACCTATCTTCTCAAAATACTTAGCCTTGATGTCTCTTTTTGGCAGTGCAACAGAGATGTACTGAACATTTTCTAGAAATTGTACTCAAAACACTAAAAGCTGGATCTTCCAATTAGGTGTAGACCAGCACAGCCTGTTTGGTAAAAGTCTTAAGTTAATAGCAAAGCTTCCTGCCCTGCTCTAATTAGCACTGTATGATTTTCCGTTTTGTTCCTTTCCAAAAAATCAGTTATTTCAGAAGTAGTCATAAAGGTCAAAATATAAAAGAAGAGCTAATGGTATCTGTATGATAATAATTGCTGACAAGTGGCTTGAAGCCACAAAAGACTTTTTCAGGCAGCTACTCTTGGGTAGGCTTAAAAAATGTATTTTGCAAAAACTCACAGCTTCTTTGTCAAAAGCTTCATTTTCATACAATTTTTGACTGAGTGAAGAAAGACCATATTTAAGGATTGCCCATCTGGGGTCAGTACAACAGAATGGAACAGATTTTTTTTATAATTATTTATAAGATGTCTGCTTTCATAACGCTGTTCCTTGAGTGTCAGACGACCTCAGGGACCCTTGGCCACCCCCCTCCATGTGTTGGTCATCAGTAATGATTCATTCCCTGAAAAGCATGGAGCAAATCTTAAATCCATTTATGTCTGTCTCCCTCCCCATGTTGTCCATCTTCTTTTGGTATGCTCCAAGCAAACTGCTAAGGACATGGAATTTAAGACTTGAAAGTATAAGGAACACAACATTTCTTCAGGTCTCCCTATAACTCATACACTGTTTTCCATTGAAATATCATTGGCAATGTAATGTCTCTTTTGATCCTACAGCCCCATCCTGTCAAAAACCTCCTCAGAGGTGCACTCTGGGCATTGATGTTACCTCACTCACAGTCTAGTGACTGCTCCTTTCTGCCATAATTCTTATTTGTAGTTTGGTAACTCTAGTGGCCCAAATCATTGTGCAAAGTGCTGCACAAATCCTTAGGGTTTATCTAAAAAATATTTTACATTCCTAGTTTAAATGGCTTGGCTGATTGACTGATAGTGTAACAATATACTAGGCTGGACAGACCATTGATCCTCATTCCAGGACTCAAATGTTATTGTCTCTCTTTACATTTACCGTAAATGCTCTAGAAATGTTTGTGCTCTAGGGAAAGGAAAAAAAAAAAAAAAAGTGCAGTGTCTACCTCTTTCAAATATATTGGGAACAACAATCTCAGCTAAAAATGTAATCTAAACTGCCAACCTGGCTGTCTCTTCCAAGGCCTGATAAGGTTTATAGTCTAACATCACAGTGAAAGGTCTTCTTGCAAGACTACCCAAAGTAGTTTAAGCATCACCACCCAATCTCTTCATTAAAATAATGAATTTGGACAAGCATCTGCACCAGCACTCCTGTTTCACAGTGCCAGCAGAACCAAGTTATTTTGAAGAGCCTCTGTCCTCAGTAATTTCTTGAATTCCTTCATCTATACTTGTAAGAGAACATCTCACTATGGCTGGGATAGACAAGATCAGAAACAGCCACAAAATGACTGGTTGTTTTTTCTTGGCTTTTGACCATGGCTCCTAAAACTAGTAAATAGGATGTTGGTTTCTAAAATTAGTAATTAAGATGTTCCAAGAATCTAAAGTGGTTTCCCTTTAAGAGAGGGAAGAGCTGCTCGCTGGACATGTCCTGGTAAATGGCAGTGCCTACAGTAGGTGAACAAAGGTGGAATTTTTGACATTTTGTCTACTATCATGAAGTGGTAGCAAGTTAAACACTGGATGAATGTGTCAGGCTGGTCTATATATGCCTTTGCAGCTAGAACTGAAAATACTTTAAACTGCAGTCTGCTCTGTATACTGCTTGGAGTGGATAAATGCATTGCTTTGGCTGTACCATGTTCCAGGGACAGACAATCCCCCCGCCAGGGGCTGATCTGTAACAAGGACCTGTTGAAAATTTTCCATCAAGTTCCCAAGTTTTTCATTAAAGGTGTTTTGGCTTATTGGTATTGTCTGAAGATCTCTCAAAAACTGTCTTTTTCACAGAGCAGAAAGGCTTGTTCACAATTCTTGGCAAGGTCAGCACATATTGTCAGCTAATTGTTGGAGAGTGCTTCTCATGGAGCTCCCCTCTCTGGGGGTAGAGGTCAGTGTTGGAAGGGAATGGGTAAACAAAGAGGGCAAATGCTTGTCAAGGAAGACAGAGATTGACAGAAAAAATACATTGTTTTCTGAAACCTGGAGATGATTTCACATTTGATCAAATTGGAAGTGCTTTTTTTTTATCAGGAGGCCTACTGATTGGAAAGGTCAGCAAGTCTGGAAGAGACTGTCTGATTCGATGTCATGCCACAACCTGGCTTTACACAGAATTGAGGTTATGCATGCTATCTTCTCTCTTTTCTGGCTGCTTTGTGCTTTGGCTTCCTTCTGCAGAGCACTGTAGAGAAAGGCACATGTGGAAGCACCTTCTGAGCACAGCAGCAGATATTTGAAGTAAATGCACCACTAGAGGGCATCTGCCGGTGCTCACAGCTGGAATGGAATCCTGTTCACAGCTGCAGAATGTCAGTGCAGTATTTGCAGCTAAAGGTATAAGGTCCTGGAGCTCAGAGCCTCCCGCATATTTTTTTTTTTTTGTAATGAGCACATCCTTGTGATTTGTGTCCTCAAAAGAAGAATACACTGAAATGCCTTAATAAGCAAAGTTTAAGATGGTATATCAAGCTCTGCAGGTAACCAAAGTTTGACAAAGATCATCCTGAATGAACAGAAATAGATCTTTGCTTATTTTTCTGCAGGTTCAGAGAGAGCAAATAGGCTCTGAGAGAAAGAGGGAGGAACTCAGTTTGACTAGTGCCCCTATGAATACACTGAATTAATTGGAATTAATCCTTGTAGGCATGCTGGAAGAAGTCAAAAGAATGTTCTCACTATCTAATACAATGGCCTTTTTTTGCTATGCTTTAATTCTTCCTGAGAACTAAAGAATTACGTATATTTATAAATTTTAATTTAGGTGTGCTCACTTCATGGGTTTGGTTGATTGCTTTGCTTTTCTAAGTATTGCATGAGGCTGTGGCTTCACCATGGTACACTTGGGTTTTATGAGCCCTGGGGAGCTCATGTGGTAGCTGCAGAGCAGGCTCTGAGCCACACTGCAGCAGGAAGACCTGCACAAAGCTGGCTGGAGGTTGGTCAGACACAACCCACAGCACATCAGTGTGGCTATTGATTCACCCATGGTCAGTTGTTTTCCTTTGCATGTAGACTTTCTCTCCTCCTCTCTCAAAGAGATCCCAGCACAAGGTACCTCAGTCCTTCTCTTCAATACTGCCATTTCCAGAGAGAAAAAAAAAGAATTTTATTTCAGCTCTACAATAAAACTCCAATGGTCTCCACTTGAGAGACCTGATCAAATTTCTCCATTTGACATATCTGATTCCAGGTTAAAGATAATCCAAAACTTCCTGTCCAGTCCTCTCCAGGCTTGCTTTCTGCAGCTAAGGGGTGATAGTCCTGCACTAGTGCAGGCTAAGCCTCATCTCTTCCTCCACCCTTTCTGAGCAGAAATTCTCAGATGTACCATACTGTGCCAAATCCTTTACTATGGTTTTGTGATGTGAGTTGGTATCTGCTGGAGATGCTGAGCTGAGATGTGAACTCATTTCACAGGGGGCTTGACCTGAATTCCCTGAAGTGAGAGTCTCGTCCTTTTACTCACTGAGCTCCCTCTTTTTATACTTAATCAAATCCTAAATCCTCTGAAGTGAAAAAATGCACATTTTGTTTTCAATGACTTGCTGAAGCTGAATGCTTCTCACAACCAGCAAGGCCTATGAAACTAGTATTTATTAAGGATGAGTGATTTCTCACACTTATTCTCTTTCTATCCAAGGCTGCCGACTTGGTCCACCTGGGTTTCAGAACTGAGATATCACATTTCCCACGTCTCATGCCTTCTCTATACTTGCCCTGCATTATTTATTAAGGCACTGAGTGCTCCTGGGGTTTGCTGTCAGGCAGGGTCAGACTCCTTTGGGCTCACCTCTGCTGCTGCAGTGTTGGAAGACTGATTCATCAGCCAGTTTATTGAGCAGACTGGTCCTGCAGCCAGTGCTGCAAATGGGAACTTAAAAGCTACTCAGTGGAGAAACTGGGAATCAAAGAAGAAGTAAGGACCTGGGGTTTCTGACTCTGCAGGAAGATAAGTAGATTAATTGGTGTCTCCCTCTGAGCTGTTTTGGCTATCAATTCTTTCAGGGCAGGCAAGGTTGCAATATCCCTGCTGGCAGTAACACTCTTAATGACTGAATTGATCAAATCAGTGTCATCTATTTGGACCTTTCTTGCCAGTTTGGGCTTGTAAAAGAATTTCAGCAACTTTTCTATCCAGAGGCTTACCAAACTGGCTCAGAGTGGGGAAAAAGCTATTTAGTATTAAAGATTTTTTGCTATTTCTAAACTACTAATTGGATGCCCCCTCTGAATCATTTGGATTCATCATTCACATCAAACACATATCTGGTTAACTAAGGCTCTGATTTGGAAATTTGTTGTGCTGTCTTTTGTTCCAGTGAAAGAAGAGTTGTAGTGGCATGGCCTGCATCGACACTTTTTCCCCCTACAACTGTGATATTTCTGTAACTTAGGAGGAATAGTGGCTGATTACAATAGGAGAAAAGCATAAACAGTCATTAGTGACTTGGGGAAAAAAGTTAAAGAAAATTTAAAAATTAACAGTTAAAGAACTGTTAATTTTTATTATGTTTCTTTATTTCCCAAGAGATAGACAGTGTGGCCCAGATCTCCCTGAGAGGGTGGGGAGTGTGAGTGCTCCATTAAAGCTGGTGTTTGCATGAGACCATATACTACTGCTAGCAGCAAATGAAGATGCATATACATGTGGTTCATCCTTGGACTGCAGAAAAGAGGCAGACACTTCCTAGATCTTTCAAGTTTAATATTTTAAAATTCTGGGTCACTTCATTAATTAAAAAGTTATGTTTTTAAAATTGTTTCTGATCAAATACAGTGTGGCATTGGGAGCTGGAGTGTTTTTTTGTCTGAAGCCTTTATCATCCATCAAAACGTGCTTCATGAAAACAGCTGGATCTCATGTTTGAGTCTTCATAACTGAGCTGAATGTTTAGACTGTCTTTTTCCATCAAATGTGTGATTTAACAGTGCAGCAGTGGAAGAATCTAGGACAGTTTCTGAATTGCAGATTTCTGTACTAGCTCTTTGTGAAGCAGGAAGAAAAAGAAACGACAGACTGCTGGCAGAAAAGTGCAATACTACTACAATAAGCACACACCACATTCCATTTGATGGACAGCAGTGCCGATTCCCATGGAAAAGGGCTGGGATTCATGTGGATTAGTTCCTCTTGAAATGTGCATAGAAATCCAAATATTCTCTTCTCAAACATGTTGGTTGCCATTCTGTTTGCTTCTAGTCACTTACTAATATTAGAAGGCGCAAGCTGTGAAACTGAAGTTGCAGGAAAGGCATTGTGTGTTTGCAAAAAAAAAAAAAAAAATTTAGGCCTGTTTGGGTCTATCCTGCAGTGTTTCCTCCTGCAAGGCTTCCCATAGCCCTGTGTGTGCCTGTGTCTATGCCCATGCATGTGGGTTCCCATTTGCTACAAATGGCTCTGTCCCTTTTCTTCAGGATCTGTCAGAATGAGCGTCTGTACAGTGTTCAGCTCTGCGCTTGACTGAAAGCTTGAGAAGTTAAAAGCTTTCAGAACAGTCTCAAAAAAAAAAAAAACAACAACATGCACATATAACTAAAAACACATGAGAGATGAGAAAAAGAGAAATAATGCAGCATGCAGTTACATTTGGAACCTTTCTCTCTCTTTAGCAGTATTGGAAAGGCTCAGCTAGAAAGGGAATCCATAGGGTCCTTTTCAGAAACACAGCAACAGCTGAACAGCTGAACAGAGCATGAGAGCTGAGCTTCAGGGAAAACTTCCATGAAAAATAAAAGGAAAGGGAAGAAAAATGAAAAAAAAACCCACTTTTTTTTAAAGCTCTGTACAGATGCAGTGACAATTTGATGAGTCCTTCTGCTTTTTTTGCTTTCATGCAAATTGATAGCCTGCTCTTGGGAAAGATCTACAGTGGTTGTGAGCATCCTATTGTCTGCTTGAAGTTACAAGCTGACTGGATAAGCTAAGAAAAGCAGCATTGTGGAAAAGTGAAAAGGTGTTTAACAATATCAGGAATTCTGTGTTGCTGGTGGACACACACTCAGAGTTAAGGCTCATAGGCAAACTCTCAGCAATAAACAAAATTGCAGTGGAACCAATGTAATGCCAGTGCCAAACACTCAAAAAGACACTAAATTCTGTCTCACAGGGTCATGAGAGTATTATAATATTGCATGACTTTTTCAGGCAATTATGTGCTGTTTTGATATGCTTTCTGGTTTTTTAACTGCTGTGGGTTGTGTTCTCACGGTTTGCCCTGCAACCACAGGGATACTTTTTGTATTCTTTAGATGAAAGCTGTTCCTTCAGCTTCTTCAAGAAGAAAATTGAGAGTGTGGCCTTTAAGAAAATGATCAAATGTGACAAGTGTTGCAGTAAAGTCACAAACAGTGAACCAATTTTTATTATGATGATTTGGCTTCTTATGGATAAGAACACTTTTGCACTTCTCTTTTGCTTGCTCTCTAAGGCTTGTGTATATAAACCCTGCCTTCCCCTGTCGTACCAGCTTTTCTCTGACCCAAAGAGGACAGCTGGACTTCTCAGGCATCGTTAGCTAGTGTTGCCTCTCTTGCCTTACTGCCTGTCAATATGGGAATAGATTCACTGCACTATTAATGTGGATGAACATCTGAGCTTAAGCTGTTGTAGAGGGTGAGCAGTCACAGTGCAAAACCAGTTACAAGCACTGCGAGGGCGTATGAGGATTTGTCCCCTGAAATTTATGAGTGTGGTAAACTGAAGAGCTCTGTGATCCTTTCCTGGTCTGTTGTGAAAGGGTTTCTCTTCCCATCTCATCACAGAGTGCTGCAGAAAATGTTGGGGACTGCTGACTACAAGGAATGGTTTTGTGTTCATTGCAAAGTGAGAGAGTTAAGAGACCCCTTCCTGAAGGTTTTACTTGGGAGTTCACCCCCTAAGGCTGGCCAGAGAGTTCATTACCCTGAATTACCCCAGGTGAAATCTGGTAGTAGCTTTCTTGGCAAGGGAACATGCAAAGTTAGAGAGTGTGAGTTAATTCTGCAGCTAATATGTGCACCTGTGAAAAAGTGGTGGTGACCATATTTTACACTTTATTTATGTGGCTTCTCTGGTGGGGAATTACTGTATTAGTAGCAGAATGGTGAGAAATTCATAGGGAAATACCTTGGTTGGTTGGACTTGAGTACTTTGAACCTGGCTGTATATCAAAGTACCTTCACCTGTGTGTTTTAGTCCAGAGCATGTTCAGGACTTCATTGTCCTGAAACAAAAACAGTTTTTTACTCCTTTGACAAATAAAAAAAAAAAAAAAAGAGGGTGTAAGACAGGACTGCTCTTATGTGGTAGCATTTCACATCCACAGGTGTGACAGGTAAAAGTGACTGTACAAGATGCAGGATCAGAGAAAATCAGGTTTACTGTTATTAAGCCAAAGCTACAACCCCTGTCAAGGCTCTGAGCTTGTCTCCCCTCGAAACATTAACTGCTAGAAGTGTACAATAAAGCCTCAGTGGAAACTCAGCTTGTATAAACTAAAGAGTTCCATTACAAAACACACTTTTGCAAAATTCAGTTTTACACATAAAAAAAGTAAGAATAAGTTTGTTTTGGGCACCTGAAGAGCTGGCTCATCCTGATCAAGTAAAATCATCCAAGGCCATTAATTAATCTGCTAGTAGGTTTCTCCTATAAGCTTTTTAGGGGTTGGAAGTGCAAAGTATGACTGACAGTTTTCTGGTACAGAAGATAAGTGAAGTGTAAATAATGTTTGCAAGAGATTTCTTTTGAGACTGCAGATGCCCACATTAAATTAAATAAACTATGATAGCAAAAGTTATCACTAATGTTTGGAAGTTCTGCCCTTTTATTTTCTAGCTTTTTGCCAGCATGGGTTTTTCAACTCTGAGCCAGCACAGCTACACCAGGAAAGCCTTTCAAAGGAACCCAAACATTTTCTTAGCCTGTGTAGATAAGACATCAGAGTAAGGCTTGCAGTATTTTGATTGCAGTACAGCAATCTGAAAATTCACAAGGTGAGGAGCACTTCTCACCAAAAATATACACTGCAAACTGTATTTAGAAGTAACATTTTTAATTAAAAACAGAATTTCTGATCCTGTTGGCAGTAGCTACAGGGTATAAGTGAAGATATATAATCTGACAGGAGATGTTTGGAATCTTGATGCAAGAGACTGCAAACCAGTCTCAAGCCTGCTTGAATAATCAAATTAAGAACTTCCCTTCTTAGGCATACATTTCTGAAGTGGCACGTGCAGGTCTGGCACAGAGCACTCATTATTGCCAATAACAGCTGACATCAAAGGCTTTCCTGTTATGAAAAAATGGACCTTGGATCCATTGGTTTTTTATGCTCTTTCTGTGAATTCAAGGACCCATGGGCTGCCAGGCCCTTCCCAGTATAGCTCCTGCTTCTGTTGGGCTCACAGCATCACCTCCAATGGAAGCCATGGCACTCCTGCTAAGGGCAGGTTATCCCTGCCTTGAATGGTTGCAGCCCAGCTTTGGGCATTGCCTGCACTGAACTTACAGAGGTCACAGAGCCTCACAGAAAACAGAGGATCTGCATGGGATTTGAGGTAAACACTCATGCACTGTAGGAGTGGACCAGCCTGTGGCCAGGGCTCGTGTCTCTTGCAGTGACCAGAACAAGAATCTGTGCCCCATTCACTGAGGCATATGACCCATCATCTTCCTGTGCTCCAGGGAGGTTTGGACAGGAGGCAGAGAGTATCTCTGGTGTGATGCAACACCAGAGGGAGTGACAATTCTTGGGCAAAGGTCTTGTTCAAGTCTCAGTCACTTATCCCACATGCCCCAGCCAGTGCAGAGGGGCAGGGAGACATCAGGATCAGGCTGTTCCACCAGTGCCACTGAGCAAACACATGTGATACAGCCTCAGCCCTTGCTCCCCCCAACAACCCTTTTGATGAAGGGTCCTTTGTTTGCTCACCCTCCCAACCCTTGGGTGCTCACTTGGTGACTTTACTGCCCTGGTAGCCAAGTACCGGGCAGCAGGCATGCCCTCTCTGACCTGTGTCCCAAGAAAGGGCCATCCAGACCTCCCTGAGCATCAGGCAGGCAACTCCAGAAGGAAAAGACACTATACATCCTTGACAATGTGACTGCAGCTTATTTTAACACTGCTGGTTTGTCTCATCACTTGTCACTCACCATGCAGCACAGTAAAAACTAGAAAACAAGCTGAGTGCAGTAAGTAAAGGTAGTGAAGCAGGATCTTGCACATTGAACTTGCTTCTCCATTGATCTTAGTGCATCTTGCCAAAACTAAAGCAAAACACAATGCTGAGTTTAATCTCTCTCAATGCTGATTTTAATCTCTAATGGGATGTGCAGCATCAGGAAGGGCTAATATGAATGTCTCTGAGTTTAAAGGCATTTTTGGGATTTTTTTCATTGTTCACTCTAGCAGTGTTCACCAGTGGAACAACAGGGACTGCTGCTCTCATTTAATGTCACCATCTTTATTGAGTATTCATCTCAATTCTGTCACTGTAAATTAGAGGCAGGTTTATTCCATTCAGCTTCCTATGCTAGATTCAGAAAAGCTACAAGAGTCACAGAGAAATCTGAAGCTCTGTTAGCTCCTTTGGAGTGTGTCACCACAAATCATCCCAGCCAAAAGGCCATATGCCACTTTGTGCTACACTCTCTCAGTTAATAAAATGTGATAGATCTTAATGCCTTGGGGCACAAGGATGAGTCTAATGGGTCATGCTTTATCTATTTCAAGACACCAGGTAAACTGATAGTTCTGCATTAATGATGATTCCTTTAACTTAGTTCACACTAAAGAGATACTGAAGAAAGAGTTACAATTTTTTTCATGGCTGTTCAATGCCTTCAGCTGCTGCCTTAAAATGCATAAGAAAGGAGGATAGTAAATTAAAAATCACAACATTTTGCAAATGCATAAACAGATATGTTCCATGCATATTTATAAACCTCAGAGGAGTGTTTCCCTTGTTTTTTTAAAGCCTTTCACCTTTTCTAGCTATCTTTGTAGAAGTCAGAAAAGTTATTTCACTGAGAAGATGTAAAGAGGACCAAAATTGCCACTTAATCACACGACTTGAAAAATCACTACTAACAGATTTCTAAACTCCTCGATTATACCAGAGATAAAAATTGCAAGGTTTGGCAAAAATGATAATACAAATAAGTTTTACATTTTAATTCTGAAAGGTTACCAGAGGGCAGACCTCATTTTTGTTGGATGCTATTAAAAAATAAAAGAATGCTGCTGACAATTTAAAAGATTCTTCTAAAAGAGGTAGAAGAAGTTATTTTTGGCATCATTTAAGGAGCTCTCTATTAGCTCAAGAAAGGCAGTCCAGTGTACAGAAGTGTTAGCAGATAAGATTTCTCTTTTTAGATTTTATACACTTTTTATACTTTGCACATAAGGCAAAGTGAAAATTAATGTAGGTTCTCCTGACAGGTTTAAACTTATAGCAATAAGCTCATTTTATCCCTGAACTGTTAACCAAAATAAGTGACAGAGAACAATTAAACCATTCATCTCAATTTAGGATCCTAATGCACACCCATGGTCAGAAGAGCCCAAGTCCTTAATTTTCATCAGCACTCATTTTTAAATTGTTTAATGTTGCCTATGATTGTCAAGTGCTAAAATATGAACCTTCACACTTGTGAGTCATTGATGTAACTAAACTGTGACTTTGGCATCAGAGAGTTTCCTGGGAGTAATGCAAGCTGGGGCCATGAAAACATCTGAGTCACGATTTCCGGGGTAATTCTAGCCCACCTTTGTCAAAACTGAACAAACTCCCACGTTCTCCCTCTTTGCCTCACCAGCAACCCCCAGCAACTCCCTTTGGTGGTGACTGAGTAGTTGACAACTCAATTTTGGGCTTTTTGTCAGAGTGAAAATTACTCACTGCCTCTGCCTCTTCTGACAGCATCCACACTGACTTCCATAAAGGCATTAAAATACAAGTCTTCCTCAGATAGGCAAATCCCTCCTGACAGAACATCCTCAACCAGTGGATATACAGGTGAGTGGGAATAGGAACAGGTACAGTTTTGCTTCAGGTCTTAGGCCTGATAGCTGTGAACACGTGTCTCACACTCCCCCAGCTAGATGTGTGATGCAAAGGGCTGTAGCTACAGCCATAGCTGGACATTTTTAGAAGCAAATATCTATCTGTAAATAAGAAAGGACGAAGTTCTAAAACAGTAGACCCAAAATACTGTCTCTGGTGACACTGTAATGAGCTAATTACTCATTTTCTCCCAGTAATGGGGAAGAAAATGAGGGGATATTTTGTCACACTGAAAGAAACAATAAAAACCATATTTCTTCCATGCTTTGCAAATTTAGGGAGGAAAAAATCATCAGTATAGTTGAAGGAAGTTTTCTTTCTTTTGATTTTCTCAAGTCTCAGCTTGTGGAGTCTTCTTGGGTTACCTGGGTTGAGAGATGGCTATTTAGGGTTTTTGATGGGTTTTTCTTTGCATTAGAGGTGTGGGAAACAAACCACAAGGAGGAAGTCTAGATGCAAGAAGATGGATATTGTCCTCATAATGGCCTGTTAAACCTCACAATTCAGGTGCAGCACATCCATAACTGCACACACTTTCTCCAGAAAATCATTTTTCTGGAACAACTGCTGCTAGCAGCAACTGGGACTGAAGCCCTGAGGTAGTGCCTGGCAGCAGAGGGAATTGTGGTGCACAGAATCCTGGGGAGCCATGGCACTTGGGGCCCAGGAGGTATTGCCAAGAACAGACAACAGCACCCCATTTTCCCACTCCCTCCAGCAAATCACAGTCCCTCAAGGGGTTACTCACCCAGATGCCTTCACTAGCTCTCACTGGAAGTTATCCTTTGGAAAGGTGGATTTGAAATGGTCACTCTCTGACTGGCACTCTTGTGTTCAGGCTCTTTTTCTTGGCAGGGCTCTGTTTGCAGCCTGGCAAATTAACATTCCTATCAAGTATGAAAATTAGGGAGGCAAATGCTTTTGAAATACCCTCTCCTTTCAACCAAAGATATGTAATTGTGATTAGCAATTGTAGAACTGTCTACATTGCATCAGTTATTTCTTCCATTTTTCACACTTACATTAGATATATCTGCTGGCAAATAGAGAATAAACCCAATCTTTCCACTTTCTGTCCAGCAAGTCGGGCATAGTACAATTCTATTAGTACCAAATCTATACAAATAATTGTGCAGTTCTGGTTATTAGTAATAGTATTTTCACCAAAGCCTGAAAATTAATTATGCTGCTTTCAGGAATGAACCAGTACTTCAACTCTCCTGGAAGCCCTTCTGAAGGATTTTACTCCAGTACTGTTGTTTGGTTTGGGTTTGTAGAGTGGATGACTAAAGAGATCAATCTAAAATTTGGGTCAGATAAGAGAGTTCACTAGGAAAATAGTTCACTGAATTATCTGCATCTGACAAAGAGTTATGTGTAGTCTTGGTGACTTCAGTTGCACCATGTATGGGTACAGAGGGTTCAGTAAAACTTTCTCCAAGAGCAATTTCTGAAGAACACAGGGAAGCCTGTTACTTGACAAGTTTCTTGCTTGCACTGAGATCTTCAGTGGTCTAAATAAATCCTTTTCTTTCTTTCTAGGGACAGCACTTAATTTTTTAGTTTTGGGGTTTTTGTGGTCCACTTTTTTTCTTTTTTTTATTTTTTTGTACTCAGCTGCTTTCTTTAGGTCCATCAATTCATTAATTAATTTTAAAAGCATGCAATAAAGAAACCCACACAAACAATAGAATATCTAAAGAGAACAATTATTCTGGGAGACACCCTTAACATTTTCCATGGTCTGACATCTACACACTGTCTGGGCAAAGTACACAAGTAAATCTTTTTTCTAATACTGAACAAAATTGATGTCTAACATCAAAGCATTTATTTCCTTGCAAGGGCTAGCCATACACCAGATTTGTACTTTGTGTTTTGATTGATGGCAAATTCTATGACAAATAGCTTAACAGCTAAAATTGATTGCATAAATAAAATAAGGCCAAAAGTTGATTCTCTATAGTCTGCAACTGAAGTTAATCAGAACCTTCTGTGGACTTCAGGTGGGGCCCTGAATTTGCCAGAGAGATAAAAATCTTTGGGTGGAGAGGTTGGCATTTGGCTACAATCAAAAGTGGTGTAGAACACGTGGAAAACAGTGGCAGCAGCTTTACCTTACACTGAGTTGGGGATTTGCCTTTCAGACTAGAAAAATAAGAGGGAGTATTTATTCCTCTAAACCTTTCCCCGTGTTTAGCACTGGGGTCTGAATGAGAAAATAAGCCTGCTTCCATTGCTGTTGGTGGAAAAATGAGTTATGCACAGCATCTTGGCTGATGCTTGCATACAGCAGTGCCTTCACGTGTGACTGTACCACTGGTCCCTGTGCAGCTTCCTTGGAGAGTTACTTGCATTTAAACGGTCTTAACTTGGCTTTGAAAATAATATTTCTTTGAGGAGAATGAAGTGATGTATTTATGTCTTCAATTGTTTGTTTGCTGGCGGTTATTTGCAAGACTCGCTCAGTATGGGAGTGGAATTCGGGTAGTTTTACTTGGGCAGCAATAACCCTCAGGATTTCTACCAGCCTTCTGTGTCTTCAAGGTCCCGTCCCAATACAGGCTGATTAATTACACTGATGAGCGCCCGATAGGCCATCGTGTTGGAAAAAAAGCGTTTTGTTCTCTGGAGGGAAAAGAAAAAAACGAGGTAATGAGCCATTAAAAACACAATATCCATTTACTCCCCCAGTGTCTAAATAGACTGAAGCTTCAAATAACTTCTAGGCACACCCAAATCTGCATACATTGGTGATTCAAGGAGTTTTGTTCCCTCTCCCGGTGCCTTCAATCTCGGTTAATTTTTCTCATTGTCTTTACATTTCCTAGCATCTGAAAACTTCAAGGGTGTAGAGAAGAAAAACAGCTGAGGAATTCAACTTCTTTTCCACCTGGCTGTTAAGGTAATCACCGCGCTGTTGTTTCGAGGGGAGAGCCAGACGGGCTGGAACAATAGCATCGTGTATAAACTTTCCCCATTCACCTCAAAGGGCTTGAGTTCTAGCACCTCATTAAGATGCTTTAAATCCTAAAGCTGCCGTTTTGTTGTTGATTATCATATCAGAAACCTTGACCTAACGCACTTAATTAGTACAGCTGCAAGCCCTGGCATGTCTTCATGGAGGAATAGGTTTCAAGTTTAAGCTATCTAAAGACTGGAATCGCAAGTCAAGTGCTCCTTAAGGCTGGTGATCCACAGCTGACTTTGTCAATGCTTGTAGTCTTGCTCTCTTTTCTGCTTTTCTTTTGTCATTCTTATTCCACAGACATAATGTTGTTTTAGCCCATCTTGAATTTGTACCCACATAATGATCACTTATCATTAAGATCACAGCTGTATCCCCGCATGAGTTAGTAGTTAATCATTTCATGCAATTGGGTGTGACGTATAATTTTGAAGAGTGAATTTCTTCCTCTGTCTTTCCTTCCAAAGACTCATTGTAGTAGGCGCTGCTAACTTTCTCCTCCACATCTTGTTAGTGCGATTTGAGCTTAGTTAAAATGAGGCTTTATTGACACGACAAGCTACACAAGTGTCACCAAAGTGTTAGGGAGAAAAGAATCATGCTGCTTTGAGCATGGACCAATGGCAAGTGCTTCTTAATACAAGCATCAAAATAATACCAACATATCAAAAGACAGCCATCAATCAGAAAAAGGAGGGATGACAAAGGAAAGGTGACAAAGGTCGAGCAGCTGAGCCCTAGCTGGTCTCAGCTCTGTGGATTTGCTGAGAACCAACCTGAGGCAGCTCCTCCTGAGTGCTGAACTGTGCCTAGCACTTCTGGGATGTCAGGTGGCTGGGGAAGGGATGTGTTTGAGCAAGGAGAATGCCAGACCTGAAACACCTGCGCTGTAGTTTGTGAATTCCCTAAATAGCAGTCAAATGCCATTGGTGTCAGTGTGCTGCAAATACCTGGCTAAGGCAATTTAGGAGACTGAAATTCATTAGCTGTCTTTAAATAAGCAGATTGACTGATAAGATCTTTACCACACTCAATTTGCCTGTCCTATAAGCACTTTCTTTCTGGATACCCTGACCATCTGCATTTTTACAAAACAGCACATCTAAGGTAGCATCTGGATGCTGTCTGAGAGAAACTATATGTGATAATTCCAGATTTTTACCACAATAGCTTGCCCTTTTGGGTCCTTGCATCCCCAAATTGTTTAGTTTGCATTTAAATACGCTTAGCATGTTACCTCTGCCTGCAAATGGCACTTAACTGAAATTCAAACAAAGCTCCTCTTGCTCAGAGGGGACTGCACTTCTCATTGATGGAGAAAGGATGGATGTTTTGAGATGCTTTGCTGCCACTTTTGGAGGGGGATGGTGGGCTCTGTGGACTTATGTTTGAGCACGACCATTCTTACACTCTGTGTCACAGTGACAGGCACAGGTGAGCAGTCATTTCCTGCTGCGACTGAGTTCATTCACATTTGCCTAATCCCAGTTTGACCGTGCCAGCTCCTGCCTAGGCTGCAGCTTTGAAACAATGGTTTAGCACATCTTCTTGAGGTTGTGCTCCAGCAAGAGGTTTTCCTCAACTACAGGTACTGTGGCCACCTGTTGTTAGCAATGGCCAGTTTATCTGGAGTAAACAGAAAGTAATTCTATTCAATCTAATTGTCAGCTTGTCTGTTGGCTCTCCTAACAAACAAAATATTTTTAGGGGAGAGAAGGGGAAGGGGAAGGAACGAAGCAGATTTATGAAATTCTATCCAGGGACCAGTAATCCCTCTGACACTGTGCATAATGATCTTGTATGCTTTCTTACAGTGGAAGTCTTGTTCGTGACTAGATTACCTCATCTTTCTCTTCCCACAGGGACCATGTCAACCAACCCCAAAAGAAATAAGCTAGCTCTTGTCATGGTCTTAACAGTGATCATTTCCATTTTTCTGGCTCACAATGACAGACTCTGGGCTGGAGTTTAAGCAATGAAGCACACATGATTGATTTCACATGGCTGTGAACTCTTGTAACATGTGCCACTGACCTGACTCTCCTTTGAATTGAGTAATGTGGTAGCTGCAGTGCTGAAACGAGCTCTGCTGGACCCTTATTTTTCTCCTTGAAAATGTGCCTTCAAGCTCCCCCTTATCTACATTCTGACTTTCTCTGCACTGTAGGATATATTTTTGCCTACTGGACTTGGGAAGTAAAAAAATTCAGTGGGAGCAGTGTACTGCAACCATAAAGCAAATTCATAAAAGGCCCAGACAAACCAAGAAATTTGGTTTGTTTGGTCATTCTGTTGTCATACAGGTTGGAGCTCACCTATGACAGCAGTTGCTGAGGAATAACCCAGGAGGATTTTTCTTAAGACTGTATATGTTTTCACTTAACTGCCACAGATTTTGAAAGAGTTAAAAAGGAATGAGCCCTTTAAAATAAGAGTTTCATCATGAGTTTTTTTTTAGGACAGACCCAAAGTCTGGTAAAACAATGCTTAGGCTAGTTCCTAGTCATTAGCACATTAGGTACAAATTTCTAGTCCTCACTTGTGTTGGAGACCATCTGTGTGAGTAATACCTTGTTTGACTAGAAGTGGTCCTTGGGTGACTCAGTATTCAGCAGTATGACTAAGAGTTAGAGTCAGGTCCCCAAATACTGAGGAAAGAATCTAGTATTCTTTACATGTCAGTTGTGTGCACAACCATCATTGAATTAAAGATGACCAATTGCTAGTCCTGCAACAAGAACAGTTTCCACTGTGTAGGTGATTTTTAAGAATTGCATTTTTCATGGGGAATTGCCATTTCCTCATGTACTAACATATGTTTTTCTTAAATTAATCTGAGAAGAAAAGCTGCTCCAGGAAGATTCAGGCTACCACAGTTAGTTTATAACCTAAAAACAAAGCAGGAAGTACAGGCCAGTATGAAGCACAGAAAAGGGATTTAAGGTACATCTTTTACAGTACAGAATGTAATTAAGAAGTAGTTACTTGTGTAGATATGGTTTGTTAAGGAAAGGAGTAAATCAGGGGAGGAAAAAGATCTTTACATCTCACATTTTTTAAATACTGGTTCCTTGTAAAAGAGAGAAAAGGACTACATTTTTAAAGAAACAAAAGAGAAACTAGAGTGAGCAACAAGACGGGGAGGAAGGAGAGCTTTGTGGTTATAACACTCAACAAGGACCAGCTCAGTAGATCTGGGTTCACTTTCTTGGTCTCCCAGAGGTTTCTTGTCTTTAAGCAAGTCATATCTTTGTATTTCAGTTTTCTATATGTGAATTAGTGGAACACTTCATTTGGGCTGAAATATCTTCTGGGCTGGGCTTCTTCACCTATGTGTACCTGTTACACATAGCTGTTATTTTACAAATAATGCATCCTAATATCCTTAAGGAGTTTTGATGAACTTGTACATGCTTTTGTAGAAAACTTGTTATAGAATGGCTTTTGATAGTCCAGTAACAACCTGATGGTGTCATTTTTCCCAAGCCCTCAGTACAAAGTCTCTCATGAAAGTGCAGAACTTCCACAGAAGCAGATGAGGAAATACAGCAGGAAGTGCTATTACAAGCACATCAGCAAATATACCCAGTTTTTGGGAGGTAGGGATCACTTACTCATCTCCTGTACCTCCTGGAGTAGTTTTTCTATGTACCAATCAAGTCTTATCATTATAAGAGCTGCAGCTTAGCCTTACAACACCTGTCAGGTTATAGAAAGGGAAAGCAGCACCTTCCATTAGTGGACTGGTGTAACTGAAGCACAGGCTGAATTCAAACTCAAATTGCCTGGGAACTTAGCAAAAAACCCAGGAATAAGCTTAACTCTCCTCAATCTATGCATTACTTTACTAACTAAACGTTTACTCCAGCTCACCTAACTTTAGATGAAAAAAAAAAAACAGATGCAGTAGAAAATTCCAGTGAATGGCAGAATGAGTAATTTACCCTAACATCTAAATCACCATCACTGGAGAAACACCTGTTTTTTCCACTGAATGTACAAAGAACCTCAGTGAGATGTTCAAAATTATATAAGTAGTTTGCTATACCATTTATTTTTTTCATTGTATAATTCTTTCTTCCTCAGAAACAATCTTTGCTACAGAGCAGGGATGTTAAATGCCACGATTTTGACTTAGATATTGATGGTATTACTTCTATTTTGATAGTTGAAATGGATGTTATCATTAGATAATTTGTCAAATCCCAGCCAAGAGATATTCTGAACTCAGGAAACTAGAAAAGTGAAGGAAAAGACCTTGAAATACTTTAGTTTTTTCCCCTATGAATCCTAAAATACCCTCTTATGTAACTTGGAAATTTTAAACACGTTGCTGATTGTGTGAAACTGCTTTAAAATTCATTAATCATTAACAAAAATAGGGTGGCAGGAAAAACATAAGAGCGATAGAGAGAAGACTTGACCTGATGTTACCAACATCAGGGGGAAAAATCCAGAAATTTATCTGTGTGCCATGTACTGTCTCACACATCCACTGTGTTCTATAGGGCTCTTGTGATTTTAAGGTAGTCTAGTGTTGATAATTCCCATTTTCTGTTTATTTGTTTGTTTTTCTTACAATTATTTTATCTAAGCTACAGTGTCTCTGCTATCAGAAGCATTTACTTTCATTTTCACTTCATGGCATCTTGAACTAGGCATTTAAAGTGTCTGAATCACTGCAGGTACATGTGGATTGCTTTCAGTAGTGTGTAGCTGCTCCATTAAAAGGAGGGAAAAAAAAGGTGCTATAATTTTGTATCTTGGTGTATCCCTTGATGCAGTTTTTTGTCTTCCAACAGACTGGTTTTACTGTTTTTGATCCCTATGCAAAATATAAGAAGAAATAAGCTCACTGTGAAAATAATGGCATTAAATAGAAAAACTTCTTGTAAATGAAGACAATTCCTGATAAGTAAGACCTGAAATATTTTATTTCTTGGAACAACAAACTGATTATAAATTAAAAAAAAAAAATTAAAAAAAATAAAAGTAAGGATAAGCAGAAAGCAAAAACTAGGGGAGGAAGAACAGTGAAAATTGTGCAGCACTCTATATACTTACATATATATTTCCAGTTACTGTAACTTTAGGTGTTAGTTAAGGCAAGAGTTGATTAAACAGCAGAACTCCATTTTATGTTTAATACAGAGGATTTTATGCTTTATTTAACTGAGATTTTTCTAATAAATGCTGATGATTAAAGCAGTAGCCAGTTAAGACAGCACACTCCTCTCTATATTGATACCATAAAACAAGAGGCAGCCTAAAACATTTTATCTTCAATGACTTTTTTGCTACTCTTAATCCTTTTAGGCAACAACACATTCTGCAGCCTGTGTTTGTGTTTCAGCACAGGCTGTTAAGAAATAGCTCTTTGAATGCATCTCTAATAGTGCACCTCTAACATGATGCATTTACCACTACTTCTAGCTGAAAACCCTTCTCCTGGTTCTATATAATGTTTAGAAACAACATGCCTTTCATTTTTTAATAACCAATCTCCCAGTTGTCCCAAGTGTAGCTTCATAGTGCAGCTTGCAGCTGTGACCTTGCTCTGGGCACTGAGCTCAATGCTGCTCATGTAGGAATAGTCACACTAAAAACCCAGACAAATAAGTTGCTCCTCCTTGGTATTGTTTGCTCCTATGGGGCTTAAGCCATGTTTCTTGGCCCTGAAAGAATTTGGTCTGCTCTGGGAGACTGTGCTAACAAACTGGTGTAAAACATGCCTGGTGATGAACCACAGGGAAAGTCATGGACGGGTGCTGGAGAACTGTTCTCATTCCAGTGGATTGGCAGGCAGTTTTACTGCAAAGTGAGCAGGTTGTTAACTTGAGTGAGAAAAATGAAAGCAAACTTTAAGTTCTTCAGTGGCATTGTTAGCTGAAAACACTAAAAACATAGCTAAGATCAGGTCACAGGTTTATGTGTGTTAATGGGTCTGCACTGGGGACAACTGTGGAACACTAGACTTATTGAGTTCTGCAACCAAAACACATAAATAATGGTCAGCAAAACTCCTGAATTGTGATCTTAATACATTTTATGCCACCACAGAACACTACCAAAACAAAACCAGTAGATCCACACGGTTATAGTAAAGACATGAAAAAGATAAAAGGGGAAAAAATTACTTTACAGGCACTGCCACATGATTTTCAGAGAAAACACTGTATCATGTCACTGCTTTGCATTGCTTTGCTTTTGCTAGTTTAAGAGACAAAAGACCAGACAAAAACCTTTGGACTCCAGATCATGTAATCCAACTCTTTGGGTCCTCTGTTGCTGAAGTTGACTTATCTTACTTTATGTCTAAGCATATTTCTGATACAGTTTTTCTAACAAGCATGAACCTGATTTCAGGGTTTTTCTTTGAGAATTGTGTTAATCAAAGGCTATAATTAATCTGTCTTTGTTAGACTCTGATTCCAGAGGACAGTAAATCCAGTCATAGGGTTTCTAGTACAAGTGTTGTGCTCACTCCGCAAGGTTTAATTTCTTCTGCACTAGATCGGTTATTGTCTGTCATGTCCTGATGAATCACAGCCAGCACTGACAGCAATGTACCACATATCCTGGCATTCTTTGAATTTGAATGGAGTAAGGATATAGATATGTGCAACTGCTGGGGACTAGCTGGTGATTTTTAAGCCCACACTATATTATGGACTTACTATTTCATTTGTCCATGTCCTGTATATCACAAAGTGTTATTTGTGTGTCTGGATGTCAAAGGTTTGTATCCAGTGGGAACTACTCTGGTTTAAGTCAATATATGAATTTTAACAGATGTAGTTAAAAACATGTGAATTACATAGATCCTGCCTTAAGGAAGGGATATTTTAGATTGGTAGAAATTGAGGAGAAACAAATTTGTCTCCAAATACAGCATAAGCACTAGAACAGTGTACAACATTCTTCTGCCTGCATGGGAACAATGCAAAGGAAGCTGGAGAAAGCACCTTCCAGTGAAGCACTTTTAAATCAATTCTTTAACACAAGAAAAATCAAAAGCTACTTTGTTGTCATTTGTATATATATGTCTCTGACCTAACAAGCAAGCAAATAAAAGGATTCAGTGATTGAAAAAAGAAAGCTAAGTAAATTAATGCTAGAAACAAGATGTGCTGCTTAGTAGGTTAAATTGTGAGGAGAATAAATGATTGGTGGAAACCACTGGCTGCAGTTGAAAAATTTCAACTTCTTGGTGTTTTTATACCATGGCAAGGTGTTCTTTTAGAAGATTTATTTAATCACTGGAATCAATTTAGGTGCAACTTTGTGAGACTCTGAGTCATATATATAAATTTTGTATAGCAGCTTGTCAGTTGGAGGAATAACCTCATACTAACTTTTGCATAGTGTGGGACTGTGTGCAGGTAGAGTTTTGGTTGCATTGCTGTGAAAAGACCTCATGACACTTACTTCAGTGACGGATTTGACCCATGCCCCTCTGCAGTTTTGTCACAACTGAATCCAAATTCTTATCTACAGCATGGAAACTTAAACTGCTGGATCAACTCTGGCAGGCAAGACAGAAATTTAGTATGGTCCTGTTTGTGACTATTTGAAGATCCTGTGAATAGTAGGTTAAAAGTGGGAATCAACATCTAATCTATTTGATGGACAGATGTATCACAATTTGCTTTACAGTATATGGGCCTATTCCTGATCATTTTGCTCACAGTGGTGCCTTGGAATTGCCTTCTGCTTTAGCAGGAACATGCCATTATAACCTGGGGCTTCCTAGTGTACACAGCCTATGTGGAGCCGCATCCCCATAGGCACTGCATTGGCCAGGATAGTGCCTCACCTCTGCCCTGGGCCATATAGCCAGATTAGGGTCTATAGTTTGTCTCTGGGACAGAAATATTGTGACTTCATCTTATCTTGATGACCATCTAAGATCTTATCTGCTGGTGCTGGTGCATTGTTCAACACAAAATGTTGTGTAATAAAGAAGAAGAGTCAAGTGTTTGAGCTCGGCAGTGAAGAGGGGGCAAATTTTGTTTCCAGGGAGTAGCTCAAAATAGAAATAGGACTATGCTGCCTATCTTGGCTGTGTCACTGCCCACTGCTGTGCCTTGAGCAGCTGAAGGTACAGGTCCTTAATGTAAGCTGAGGACTTGTGTTCATCACTTCTCAATCGTCTTATTCTTTCTGTTCCGTACAAGACAAAGTGAGCATTATTCTTATTTTATGATACTTCTTGTGCCTTGACAAAGCAAACTCCTGGAAAAGGCCATAGAGATGGAAAATTACAATAATCATGCCTGGAGAAGACAAAAGTGTGAATAAGACTTTCAGCAGAAGTGTGACTGAGACAGTGTTGAATATAGGGCAATATAGTGAAAGTGTTAATAAGCAGATTTACAAAGACAGGAAATGTGAGAAACAAAGGTAAGCTCAGGATCAAAAAGAGCAGATGGATTTCTTTCTTCAGACTCAAAATGGCATTAAACTCTTAAAATTGCCAACACACAAGTTAATGACTTTTCCACAGTGGCCACCACTAGAGTGAAATGGAAAAGATAAGTCAGGTTAATAATAAGATTGATCCTCACAACAAGGCAAGCAGAACCTTCTTAACTTTGGTTAATACGCAGTTAATGGATACATACCTGTATGTAATAGATATTAACAAAGACTTCTGAGCAATGAGAGAGTAGAAAGTTTCACTAACCCAACAGAGGATCTCCATGGAGATTTTGGTGTCCTGAGATAAGAGGCATTTTCTAAAATCTTCCTGCTTGGCTCTGGTTTTTGGATTTTAAAGTATCATTGTATTTTCTGATCACTTTTCACTGCTTCAGGTCACAGTGAAGCTGCTGCAGTGTCTAGTGGTGTTGGTAAGGGCAGTCCACATCTTCAGCAGCAGAGGCATCAAATCCCTGTGCTTGGAATTATGCCAGCATGGCTTTGTGTGCAGGAGTGCAGTTGCCTGCATAAGATCCCAGTCCAACCAGTACAGCACTTTTTTTCTGCAGGATCAGTTTCCCAGCCTGTTTCATGACTTTGCCTTACAAACAGCGTGTTGGCTCAAGTGGTTGAGGAAAGTTATGGAGCAGCATTTCTGAGTTTCTAGCCTTTGCTGAAGCAATTGCTTCTCCCAACCTCCTTACATTTCTAGCAGGTGTTCATTATAAGGCCTTTGATGTGGTCCTCTAAAACATCCTTCTCTCTCAGTTGGAGGGAGATGGATTTGGTGGATGGACTGTTTTGTGCACGAGGAATTGGTTGGATGGTCTCATCCAGAAGGCAATAGTCAACATCTCAATGTCCAGGTGGATAGAGGTGGGCCCAGATGGTGTCCCTCAGGGGTCTGTACTGGAACCAGTGTGGTTTAATATCTTCATCAATGGCATGGACAGTGGGATCAAGTGCTCCCTAAACAAGTTAGCCCACAGCATCAAGGTGAGTCATGCTTTTGACATGCCTGAGGGACAGAGTGCCATCCAGAGGGACCTGAAAAAGCATGAGAAGCAGGCCTATGTGAATCTTACAAAGTTCAAGGCTGAGTGCAGGATCCTGCACATGGGTCAAGGCAGGCTCTGGTATTAACACAGGCTGGAGAAGGAACACATTGAGAGCAGCCCTGCTGAGAAGGACTTGGGGGACTGGTGGATGAAGAGCTGGACATGATCCAGCAGTGTAGCTCACAGCTGAGAAGGCCAACCTTGTCCTATGCTGCTTCCAAAGCAACATGGCCAGCAGGGCAAGGGAGGGGATTCTGCCTCTCCACCTGAGTGAGATCCAACCTGGTACACTGCATCCAGCTCTGGGGCCCCCAACATAAGGACATGGACCTGCTGAAGCCAGTCCACAAAGATGATCAGAGGGCTGAAACACCTTTGCTGTGTAGACAGACTGATAGAGTCAGGGCTGTTCAGCCTGGAGAAGGGAAGACTCCAGGGAGACCTCATTCCAGACTTCCAGTATTTAAACAGGACCTGTAAGAAAGACAGGGAGAAAAACTTTTCACCTGGGCCTGTTGTCCATAGGACAAGACACAATGGTTTTAAACCAAAAGGGTGTCAATTTAGACTAGATATTAGGAAGAAGTTTTTTTATGGTGAAGGCAGTGGAACACTGGAACAGGTGCCCAGAGAGGTGGTGGATGTGGATGCCACATCCCTGCAGGTGTTCAAGGCCAGGTAGCATGGGCCTCTTTGTAACCTTATCTAGGTTGGAGATATTCCAGCTCATTGCCAGATTGTGGGAATAGGTGGCCTGTAAAGGTCCTTCCAACCTGAACTGTTCTATTTTTCTGCATCTAACCAGGAATATCTGACTTTTTTTTCATCTTGCAGGAGTGCTACCCAGTATATTCAGGCCAACCAAACCTGATGTATAGCTAGTTTAATAGGCCAAAGTGGTGCTTTAGGAGCTGGCTTATAAGTGGATCGGATGGCTCAGCAAACAGTGATGTGTAATGGCCTTCTGCAAACAAAATCAGCCCTGGCTACCTAAGCTGCCCAGGATCTGTCATTATTCTCAGAGAGGGATCTGTTCCCCAAGAGTCCTTTTAACTGTGGTCATGGTTTGGCTGTTAAATTGCACTAATTGGTTAGGACATGAAACACTCTTGGGATATCCCAGATTTCCTTTAACAGGGGGACTGAATGTGGAAAAACATTCAGACAACAGCCATTACAAAATTAAATTGTACGTGGTATTGGAGATCGCTTTTACTCTGAGTTTCACCTGTCAAGGTTGGGAGTTTGCAGTCACATTTTCCTATTTTTATTACATTTTTCTCTCCCCTGTGGGAAGCCACACGAATGGTGGGCAAAGCCGACGGAGCAGCCGGGGTGGGGGAACTTGAATTTGTCAGTACACAAAGCACTGCCAGATGCAGGCACAAATGGAAACCTTGCTTCTAACAGTCCCCCCTGCTGAGGCTCATATTCAGTATTGCCTTTTATTGCCATGAATACAGGCTTGCCTGATAGAAAGTGAGCTATGGGTTTTCACAGCACTTTTTTTTTTTTTTCAAGTGGCTTGGGTGGAGATCACAGAGGAAGTATGTGACCCCCTTCAACCTTGATACCACAATGTATCAACCGAGATAAAACCTAAAAAGGGCTGTGCCAAGCTTCCACAAGATTCTCATACAGAACAAGACTTTCAAATTTAGAAAAGGGACTTTCAGCTCGGAAAGGGATGAATGAGGAGCATTACTCCACCACAGCCCTTTCCACCCCCATACCTACCAAAGCAAGGAGACACAGTTCTTGAGGTCCCAGAGCTGTAGTATATCAAAGGAAGAGTGAGTGAATTGTGGTCGGACAGAGTAAGAATGAGATAAACCTGCAAGGGTGTTCTACAAATTATGTTTGTCTTTGAGTTCAATCATAATGCTAGAACCTGTAGAGGACTAACTTGAAGAAAGATTTGCTTTTAAAAAAGGCAAGGAAAGGCCAGTACCTTGCTGGGGTCTGTGCAGGCTGGGCAGCACTGTTTCCCACAGATTGCCCTCAAAATATTGCAGTTTGAGACCTAACTCCATACCCACCCAAATCACAGATATTTTTCAGTATCCTTGCTGCAGACTCCTGATCTTGGGGACAGAAGGGACCTGTAGTGCTATTGAAAGTCTTCCAAGCTGCAGCATTCCCACAGGTACTGCGTACCAAACTCTGCTCTGTGTGGACATATTGAGAACAAATATATAAATACATATTTTCTGATTCCCTAGGTTGGATTCTTCTCCCCATGGATTTCTGGCAACAATGTCTTAGAATAAATATGACCAAAAGAAAGGTATCAGCTGTGACAATTAGTTGAGAAGAAAATACTTAAAGTGAGGGCAAACTCTAGGCTTGCTCCTGGAGGTCTCCCTTTGGAAGCCTCCTTCCTTACTCGAGCATAAAAACAAACACAATTTGCTAATCAAGGCTTTGTAGCTGGCCCTGAATTCATACAAACCCCTGAATGCAAAGTAGCACTGTATTTTCTTGGTATGGCTTATACCTGGACCACTGGCATATCACTTCCCAGTTCCTTCTGTCTAAATTGTCCTTCATCAGTTTCCCATCAGTTTATCTAGATGTGGGATATGCACCCTGAGCCAACAGGCAAATAGAAATGCTGTTTCCTGTTGAGTTTAGCTCAGCTATGATAAGTATGACCACAAAAAATGTCTGCATTCTACACCAAAATAGTAACATTGAGTTTCCTATCTAACCCACAGAAGCCAGGAAATTAATAACCTATTCTAGGTTAAGCATAAAAAGGGGATTGTAAAAAAAATATTTTAAAAAATAATAAGAAGAAAAAGAAACAGGCACTACAAATACCAGTGTCTCAATGTCAGGCCAGAATTTCAGGCAAATTGTATTAACAATAATTAAGAAGGGTGGAGGAGAGGAGGAAGCATTCCCAATAGCAATCCCTGGAAGCTGCAAGATAGTCCCAGGGCTGGACTGGGGCACCCCAGGGGAAGGCTGGGACAGCTTTGCTCACTAAACTCTTAACAAGGCACAGTCAACACTTAGCTCCCACTTCTGTCTGTTATTTGTTGGGTTTTGACATTTTGTTGTTACAAGAGCTTAAAGAATTTTTTTCTGTCCTTCCAATTCTTTCTGTGGGACTGTTGACAGCCTCTGGTGCATACACATTTCCATTGTTTTCTCTGCTTAAGCACTTAGTCAGATTTCCCCATTTGTTTGTGGGTTCTTCAACTGGCAACAAAAAAGATAATTTTAATATATTTTTTTAACATAGGAAAATGTGATGCAAAACCACAAACGTTGAGGGGATTCAGGGACAGGTGTAGTGATTAGGAGTGCAGTTAAGTTTTTAAAATGGCCTGGATTTCAGCTGTTTCTCTATTCTTTAAGTGTTGCTTCAGAGTATGAACAACAGAGAAGACAGTAATTGCTTTCCACTTTCTAATAATATTAAAAATAATGAACGAAATTCACTAGAACTGAGCAGGAAAAGTATGAGGCAGGAGAGCAGAGGAAAAGAGGCTGTTTCTTTCCAGCAGAGGTGGAGATTTCCATGAGGGTGACCCTTCCAGCTCAGTGCCTCCCACAGGTTTCGCTGGGAGTGCTGAGCTGTCCCAGGACTGATCCTGCATAGACACTGATGGGTTTGTGTTTTGTGGTGCAACAGTGCCTGAAGACACCTGTCAGTGCTGGTTAGAGACAGTGTTGGGTGAATGTGAGATGATCTTGGAATAAAACCTACACAAACTGGCTGACCTGGCTGTGAGAGAGAGCCTTGACCTGCATCTCCCTTGGCTTGTGCAGCTGCAGCCCCCACCTGATCTGCCTCTTAGAGAAGAGCAGCTCACCATCACATGGGTGCCCTGCATGCAGGGACTCTGAAGAAAGAACTCCATCCAGATTGTAGTTTCCTCAGTGGAGTATCTTCAGCAGGCGACACAGAGGTCATAGAAGGTCAAAGAGTATCTTAGCCAGAGATTTTCAGCAGAAGTGAGACCAGGGCTTTGGACATTGGCAGAGGCACGCAGCAGATTGAGAGCAGTGAGCACTTTATTGTATGAAGATGACTGCACTGCCAGGATGACTGAGCCTGCCCTGAATTGTCTTGCTTTTGTTTGCTGGTTCTCAGACTGTGCAGAGCTCAGACAGGCCAGAGCATTAAGTCTTTGGAGTCTGTGATTTCTCACAGAGCTCCTCATACTGATAACACTCAGAGGAGAACACAGAGAAAATCCATCCCTTAAACACAGGTATATGCATATATTTAGGTGTTGTTGCCTTTGTGAGCAAATTTAAGGCATAAATAAATCAACACAAATTATGGGGAACCTCTATTAACACACATTTCATTTTATAACTAAGCCTGCTAGATAAATATTGTGGGAAAATACAGAGACGTATGCCAAAATGAATGGTGTATTTGGACTTGTACATGCTGAAATAAAACCACATAAAGAACCACATCCATTAGCTAAAATTGCTACAGAAGCAACTGATCTCTGAGCAAGACTGCTGGCTCTGTGCCTACCAGCATACGACACAAAGCAAAGGGGGAATAAGCAGCAGAAGTACCAGGGGTGTTCACAGAACTACACAGTCATACATTCCCCTTTTTAACCTCAGTAACCTCTTTTCTCCCACTCATACCTCCACCCTCACCCTGAACACCCAATGGGTATATGAAATAAAAACTGTATTTGTTAGTTATATGGTTCATGATGACTAATGGAGACTTGGTTGTATAAACTAGTGGGGTTTTATCTTTTTTTTATTTGTGGTAAAAGTGCATTAAAAATTACTCACAAGCTGCAAATGGGGACTGTTTGAACCTGGTATTGGAGAAATTAAATTTATGTGAATGGGTGAGCCAAAATGAAAATGATCACTTGAAATCAGTTTTAATAAGGAGAATATGGCTGTAAGGTAGGTAATGTTAAATGAGAGCTCAGATATAATATGGGAGACTAGTTCTTGGAATGAAAGTGGGCAGGGAGAAATGGACAAATTAGGGGGAAAAGTAATTCAACAAACAGAACTGGTTTTTAAAAATAAATGAAAACATGGACAGAAATATACAGTGAATTTTAGGTGAACTATTCATTTATGTTTTTGTAAAAGCACCATGCTTTTTCTTTTACATGTTTTCATCTTTTTTCACATAAATAATAACCAATATTCCTTGGAAAGAAAGTATAAAAATATATACATAATGAAGAGAAATTGTTGAAACAGCTTCAGATTTTTTGTTTGACTTCCTCCCCTTTCCCACTGAATCTCAATTTTTTCCCAGTTGGTTTTGACTTTTTGCTATTGATAAATTAGGCAAAATAAATCACAGAAATCAAGGTTCAAGCCCTACATTGACCATGTTATAAACATCTGTGTGGGCTATTTAATTAGTACGTGAGTGAATGTGGATCTGTTTGATTTGCTTTTTGTCCTAAAAAAAAAAACCAAAAAAAAAACAAACCTGAACTTATCATCAAATGATGTGATTTTAGGATACAAATCTTTAGTGGAGGTGACACGTTCATAAGATTTATGGTAATCTGTATGGGCTGACAATGGTTAAAGTCAGCAGACACTCACTGTGATATATCTACCCTTATGATTTAAGATGTTCATTTCCAAATTCAGGTTCATTATTGAAGTACATTGCATTTGTCTCTAAAACAGTGCTTAGATAAATGGGAAATTGCAGAAATGTGAACACTTGCTCCTAGTACTTCATAATGAAGTGAAAAAGTGTCCCTTGTCCAAAGTTGTTACCGCAGGGGCCATTAGCTGTGTTCTTTGAAGTCCTAAAAATGTGGCTTATCTTGTGTCCTGGCTGAACATTTCAATTTAAAGTCTTTTTGTGGAGGACTTCCTCCTGGTCTGGAAGTGGAAACACTGATGCATGTTGAGAAAAAGTGTTCTTACAGTGTTTCCTGCCTCTCTTGCAGCTGCAGCTCACAGAGATCGTATTCTCTTCTTTGGGCTTCGTGTGTTGCTTAGAAGCTGTGAGAGACTGGGGTAGCCCATACTAGTGCCCCAGTACTCAGCCAGACCAGCCTTAACTCCTAATCCCATCAGCCCTGATCATCATATCTTCATAGGTGAGAGGAGAACAAATGTTTTTCTACTTAGTCAAAAACATTGTGTCCTTGTGCTTCTTTTTTTTTTTTTTTTTTTTTTTTTTTTTTAAGGAAATGCTGGCAGGGAAGGGAGGTAGGATGGAAACTTCAAGCCTCAGATGCAACCAGGGGATTGCATTGCATTTTTCAGTATTGCAGTGGTAAATTAATTACATTGATTGCACAGATCTAACAGCACCCAACTGAAGAGCTTTGGTTGTCAAATCGGTGTTGAATAAAAAGTGAAGTTAGGTCCTTCCATACCACTTTGAGGTGTTGGCCTGGGGAGCACAGCGAGTTGATGTGTTCATCAAGTTTTGAGGCTCAGAGTCACGTTTTCATTTATTCTTCAGATGCTGGGTTGATCTGGAAATAGTCAGCATTTCTGGAAACCAGGCAGTGACTTCGGGGCAAGGAACTTGCTGACTCATTTCTGGGTAATTATTGTTAACCCATGTGTCACATCCAGCTCCCAGGAAAGGAGGAGGAGGAGGAGGAGGAGGTGGTGCTGCTGCAAAGCAGGAGCTGACAGTGGAGAGTTGAGATTGCAGCAGGGAGAGGTACTGAACTCTTGGCAAGGAAGCCGGTGGTAGATGCAGCTTTGGCATGGCCAGGGCGGTCTGCAAGCAAGGATGGGCTCCATACGTGCTAGACAAAAGGGATGGCGGGTGGCCAGGGGCTCTGCGAGGCAGCAGCGTGTGCTTGTTGTTGGGGGTGAGTGTCCTTGGCACGGAGCTGGAGGGGCCCTGCCATTGTCAGCCTCCCCTTGATTGCTCTGCGGGCCTGGAGGGGGATCTGCTGTGTGTTTTGTTTGTCATCTTTTGTTTGCAACTTGAAGCAATCGGCAGAGGGTAATTGCGTTGTTTGTTTCTGACAGCCCGAGGAGAACATCCTCTGTTGTTTGTCAGGCCTCACTAGCCGGGCGGGTGGGAACCTGCGGAGGGAGGACAAGACAGCATGGATCCCTTTGTCCAGTGCATCCACAGCCTGGCAGAGGGCCCGGGCCAAGGTGAGCTGGGGCAATGTCTGCCAAAGCACCGCTCTGCAGCCAGAGCTGGCTCCTTCCCCTGAAACCACCTGGCTGGGTGATCACTGGCAATGGCAGAGGGGATCTTGTCAGCCGGGTGCGGACAAACCTGAGCTGCTGCGGGACTGCCACAGCACCAGAGGATCAGCAGCCCGGGGAGGATGCAGGTCACCACCCCAGTGTCACCACCCCAGTGTCACCACCCCAGTGTCACCACCAAACACGTCATACCATGAAATCATAGCTGCAGGAGGAGAAGCTGAGGTCCAGCTCTGGGTCACCTTTCAGGGCTGAGCCTTTGCAGTGGCTCTGCCCATGCCTCACTTTATAAGCAGACAAGGGACACATTCCTGCTGGGAGTAACTTTTGTGGAAGAAAGCACCATGGAAAAAGCCAACACTTTCATTAGCCCAAATAGCATGCACTGGCACCGTGGGCCTGCTGCAGGACCACACCATCCTGCTGCATCCCCATGGAGTGCTACAGCCCTGCCTGAAACGTGAGGGGTCCCAAGGTCACCATCCATGGCCAAAAAAATCCATCTCCTGAACATCTCTTGGTTCCTGACAAAGGGGAGAGGTGCCAGCCTGTCAGGCACTGTGCAGTGGAAAGCTCGTGCAGGATTGCTGTGTGGCACTGCAGCCAGAGCCCACTGCAGTCAGGCAGCTGTGGGACTGGGACTGGGAATGGGTCTGGAACTGGGGCTGGGAATGGGACTGGGGCTGGGACTGGGACTGGGACTAGGACTGGAGCTGGGACTGGGACTGGGACTGGGACTGGGACTGGGACTGGGGCTGGGACTAGGGCTGGGTCTGGCTGTATCTCTTGGCAGCGATCCGTAGCTCAGGCTCACGTGGGAACTGTGCTGACCCACATCAGGGTCGAAATCAGTCATGCCCTCAGAAGCACGAGCCACTTCCCAGTTTGCAAGCAGCAGGGTCCCCTTGGTGGTTTGCACCTCTCTGATTATTTTTAAAAAACATTTTGATACCCTGCCAGTTTTAAAGAGAAGTGGTTTCCGTCTGCTGCCTGCTCTTTTCAATAACAGGATTTTCAACATGTTGATGCATAAACAATTTGCATTTAGATTTAATGGCTTTTTTTCTTTCCTTTCACCCACTTTGATTTTGCCTTGTCTGTTTGGCACAGGACAGTGCGGGTTTGTGCCACACACATGGCCCTTGTCCTTTTTGCTCTGCATGGAAGGCATGAGGAGCATTGCTGACTTGCCAGCTGAGGCAGTTCTTGACCACTGCATGGTTAATGCAAGGACTGTGCAGGTCTGGTCCTGTTCACCTGGTCACAAAGACCAAAGCTAATTCAGAGAGATCAGGGAGTAACATTCCCATCATCTGCAGCACTTGGAATTCCCTTTTGAATTTAATTTTTCTGCCATAGGGCTCCCTACTTTTTTCTCTCTTTTTTTTTTTCCTTCCTTCCTTTTTTTTTTTTTTTTTTTTTTTTAATTTTTATTTTCTTTTTTTTTTTTCTGGTCTGCTTATCTCCATCCCATAAAAGTCAGATGTGAAGATCTGAGCTTTGTGGTCTTTCTGTGTCACTGCTGTGTGACACATTGAGATGCCTTGAAGTTTTCCCTATTTTCCCATTGCCTTTTTTCTCCACAGAGAGACTTAGGATGCTCTGGTTTTACTGAAAAAATCAGATATTATTGTGTCTCTCTCACCTTAAAGTGTTTAAACCGGTGCTTTTCTATGAATGTCCCTTTTCTGAAGTGCTAATCTAGAATTAAAGCTGCATAAGTAGAAAAATAAAGACATTCTAGATTGCAGACTTTATATTTAAGGTCCCATCCACAGAAGTCAGGTTTCTCCTTTCTCCCATGTCTTCTGTATGTATTTTAGCAATTTTCTAGCCTCAGAAAGTTGAAAAATATAATTTGTATGCAAACAACAATTAGAAGCCTTACTGCCTTCCTTTATGTGTATATTTTTTAACTTTAGAAACCCCTCAGGCAGTCTCTATGGATAGAGAAGCCACATCTTTCATAGAGTATATTAAGAAAGTACCTGATCACAACTAACAGTAGGTTTGTAATTTCACTGTTTATTTTTAGTGGACTAGGTTAAAAAAAATTAAAATATAAAAGAAGAATAATAGTAACTGCTGTGATACATAAAATTATATGGTTTTAAAACAACTAGAGTGTATGTGAGATTTTAACTATTATATGCATATTCCATGACGCATAAGTGGCGATAAAGCAGAATATATTTGGGAAAAAAATTATACTACTGATAATCTTATATTTTCACTGATACCACATCATCTAATTACTTTAAACTTTCTTAAATATCTGTGGAGATTTTTATGTTCCTAATTTTGTTGTGGAAAAAGTCACGCTTCTGGCATAGTCTGTATTTAAACTGGACAGAGACAAACTGAGAGCCAGTGCTCTGAACTTTTTGAGCTTTTGAGGCATTGCCTCTACAAGAAAGGGGCAAACTGGTTTTGAAACTTTGAAAACATTGAGGTACATTAAGAATCTACTTTGGTTTAGAATCCTGTAGACTGGCAATACTGACAATGGTTTTTTTTACTGGTTTAATTCTATTTCTACATCTGTCTGGATCATGTTTTGAAGTTTTCAGGAGCTGAAAACACTGTAATACAACTTTGTTTTTTTCCTCTGTGGTTTTGATTCTGTTTAAATGTAGATTAAAAAAAAAAAAAAAAAAATCAAACAAACCCTAAACCAAAAATTTTGCAGATTTTCCTCGAGATACAGACTTCATCTTGGCTGAAATTGGCTTTATCTTGATTGAAGTTGTTTTGATGTTGCATTTCTGCAACTACTTTTCTGGTTTCACTGCCTTTTGAGTCTGAAAGCTTGTGGGAACAGCTGATTCCTAGCCCCAAGATTGTGGTTCAATCTCTTTATGGAATTCATTTAAGGGCTGTACTCAATGATCCTTATGGGGATTCAATGATCCTTATGGGTCCCTTTCAAATCAGAATATTCTGTGATAACCAATTTTTTGTATACAGATTCTAATTTAATGCCAGTCCTTGTATCCTTGCAGTCTGTCATGTTTCATTTTGCTTGGGTGTGCTTTCTGAACCATCCTTGTATCTTTGAGGAGGGGCTGATGATTGAAGATACACATAGCTCTGAAGAGCTTTTGCGATGCTGTTAAAGCTTTGTCTTCTTTTGATAAAAACTTCACTTTGGTACAAAAGCAACCTGTTCAGCCATAATTGAGGAAACTTCTGCTAAGCAGCTCAGTGAGAAGTCATGGGACCTGGAAAGATGGCTTTTGAAATTATTAAATGCTTGCTACTGTACAAACCCATGCTTGATGACATCAGAAAGAGCTTTATTTTGTAATGAGCTCAGAGTTTGCAAGGGGAAGGTAGGGATGAGCAAAGGAGGATAGCTGGGACTTACCCAGAGAAGTGGGCATTACCCAATGCAAATTATCTTAAAGCTAAAAGGCTCAAATCTGTCCTTTTGCTTCACCTCCACTTCATTGCTGGTCTTTTTCCATTACTACCCTTTCACCACTCTAAAATTATTACAAGTTTCAGAATCTTCTATAAAGCAATATAGTCCTACTGGTTATTGCTAGGCTGAATAACAAAAGAGAATGCAAAAGATAAACTTTACTTAAATCTAAGTTCTTAAGTTTACTTAAATCTAAGTTCTACACCCACTCGTAACCTTTTGACTAATAACATAACTTCTGAAAAATCCTGCTGTGTGCAAGTGCCTCCATGCCTCCCCACACACATTGCTGGGGTAGTCCAACTTCTGAACTCTCTGCAGGTAATTTTGTCCAGCCTTCAAGAACACTTCAATTTTTTGCTGAGATCTTGGTTAGAAGTCAAGTTCAGAAATTAGTCTGGAAAGAGTTGAGAGTGATGTAAAATGGGCGAAGTTGCATGTCAACTGTCCAGTTTCTTCTGAAGGGACAAGTTAGAGCAGCATTATGGTCATTGCACATTCACTGCCAAGGAAGTAGGATGAACTTCTTCAACAAACACATTTTCTTTGTAACAGTAACCAGTCTAGCACAAGAACAGTAAGGTTCCCATACCTGCCAGTTACCTTTAGATTAATGGATGGATGTTAGATAGACAACAAAAGGGCATTAATTTGAGGAGATTTTTAACATCTGTTTGAACTAGATCATATTTTTCAGGGTGTTTGATTTAAAACTTAAAGGAGAAAAACTGAGCATGTTTTCAGTTCACTTTTCCTATTGTGAGGTGCAATAATTAAATTCAGGTCTATCCTGAATCATTTTGTCTATTGCCTGGAGGAAAAAATAAAGAGCAAACACAACACCTAACTAAAGTGTCACCCCTTCACCCTGTCTTTCACTAGTGACTTCTACCTCCTCAGATAGCATGTGACCATGCAGTCAGTTGAATCAGGCACACCTGAGGGAGCAGAAACATCTGCTGCAGCAGTAGGATCTGCCTCCAGACCAGCTGGGGCTGCACTACAAAACCTCCATGGGCAATAGATCTGAGACAGACCCCACACACTACCCCTAGTTCTAAATGGGGGACAGAGGGGAACACATGGCCAGAGGAATCTTAAAATAATGATAAATTAGCAAATGAAGAATACTATGAAAGTGAACATTGATAATCCAGTCCTGTTTACTGAGTATTATCCAAAAGCACCTTCCCTCAGCTGCTAGTCATAGCATGGTGTCATGTCTTTACAAGCTAAATTAAGGAGCCCTCTACCACTAAAAATCTACTTGACAAGGTGCTTAAGCTGCTGAAGTGTATAGAGGATAATAAGGTCAATTTGTCTAGCTAAAGTAATAGTCCTCCCTGCAGAGGCTCAGGTCACATTAAAGGTTGTTGTGATTTTGTAGAACTCTGGTTGAGGAAGGGAAATAACACACATATGTTATAAGGTGCATTTATATTGATATGCCTGCACTTGCATGTGATATCTTCCTGACACACCTGTCTGTGACAAACAAGGCTCCTTTCTGGCATGGTTCCCACTTCCAGGTTTAGAACAAACTTTACAGTTTTACAGGAATGGAGATGAGACCTTGGCTGCCTGTGTGTTCTATACATCACATCAAAGGGCATCGACCTATTGGAGTGAGTCCAGAGGAGGGACACCAAGTTGATTAGAGGGATGGAGAATCTCACTTATGAGGAAAGGCTGAGAGAATTGGGTTTGTTCAGCCTGGAGAAGAGAAGGCTTCAGGGTGATCAAATTGCAATTCTCCAGTACCTGAAGGGAGCCTACAAGAAAGATGGAGAAGGACTTTTTATAAGGACATGTAGTGACAGGACAAGGAGTGCTGGCTTTAAAGTGAAACAGGGTAGATGTTAGAAAAAATTCATTAGTGTGAGGGTGATGAGGCACTGGAACAGTTTACTCTATACCTGGGAGTGTCCAAGGCCAGATTGGATGGAGATCTGAGCAACCTGTCTAGTGAAAGTTGTCCTTGTCCATGGCAGTGGGTTGGAACTGGGTGATCTTTAAGGTCCCTTCCACTTCAGGCCATTTGATGATCCTATGATTCCATGTCACCATGTGTGTCTAGGTGATTTTGCCATTGGGTTTTGTTTTCTTTTTCCTTACATTGTGCATGCTTGTAACAAAATGGCCTCAAACGACAATGAAATTACTTCTATTAAAACTATGTGACAGCATAGTACAGTGTCAGTTTCAGGATGCTTTTTTTATTTGTAAAAGCAAACCACCCAAACTAGCACCATTAGTCCAGAGTTAGGGTGTGCTGTGACCTTAGTTCAGCTTGGCAGTGCTGACAGACAGTGTATTTGCCATTTGTAGTCACTTAATCTACTCAGGGCCAGGCTGTTACCCCTCTTGTGCTTTGAGTTATGCCACCAGAGTTCAAAAGCCGCACTTATGACAAAACAGTTTAAACCAGTGCTGTTGTGGTGACTCACATTACAAATCTGCTGCCTCTGAACCTCGTGGTTGTTACCCTCACCTGAGGCAAAATAAAGGGAAACCTGTCACCTGCCACTGTGGCTGCTTAAGGCAAAGAGTTTAACTTCAAGCAGGAATAAAAGCAAAACACATTCCCAGTAATGTCTGCCAGGAGTTATGTCTGTACCTATTGAGGCTCAGGAGCTGCTGCTGTCAGGTGGAGACCAAGGAAAGCAGCTGAGACAGAGCTCCCAGGCTGCCTTATGTCTGCTAGGGGCTGTCAGACTGCTTTAGCTCTGTTAGTAACACATTATAGTTTAAAGCTTCTCGCTTGTGCCTTTTAAATGTCATATCTGAAATCCCCTGCCCAGTCACCGGAAGCAATCTCAGTGGCTTCAACAGACAATAGTGATGCCAAGTTTCGAGGTGGCCATATGTTATCTCTGTATCTGCACTTCTGTCTTTGCTGCTGTTTGTCAGTGCCTGCACACAGAAGATATGAAGGGCAGCACCTGACTGCAGTATTTCACAAGGTCACATGTAAACAGTTAAATACCTCTCAAAAAATATTCCTTCTTTTATCCAAGAGGGTGCAAGAATTGCAGGCAAAGGTAAATCCACAGAAATGCAGGTTAATACCCAGTTCCTAAAAATATTACTAGCTTCAGTCAAAATGTGGTGTGGATGACAGAGCTGTGAGCAGTTGTATCTGATGTATCTGATGAATGTGAATGACACAGTGCAGGGAAGGAGGAGAACACAGGAGAGAATCCAAAGGAAGCCTCTCAGTGCTGCTCATGAACATGGTATGTGTCCTGAAGGGTGTCTGCCCTCACATTCCTCTTCCACCACTTTTTCATGAGAGGATAAACTGCTCTGGACAGCACAAAAATCACTGTGGTCCTGTGGTGGGTTTGAAGAGACAGCCCAAGGAGAGATGTTTCCAGGTGTGCCATCCCAATGGCAAATTCCCTGAAATGTGACTGAGTGATGGTGCAGTCGGCCTCATCCACTCCAAAATTAATGAATGGTGAAGGAGTACTGCAGCCAGTGAAAAAAAATTAAGCACAGAAGGAAACCCAAGAATACCTTAAATTTGGTCAGTTTTTTTCTCTTATTGAATTGAATCATTCTTAGCATACAAATGTGGATTTAGAATTTACTTAAATTTATCTGTGATTGTGACCATGGCTTTCCAAGAACACAGGAAAGCAACTTATACCATGCAGTTAACTTTTCAAACAATGTATGAGAAGCATCCCCCAAAAGAGCACACCTCAGCACAATTGTGGCCTAATTCCTTTGTTTCCTGTAAGAAATCTGTAAAAGCCAGTGATAGTGAGGAAGCTGATTGGATCTCATATGCCTTCAGGATAAACATGAGGCCACTGATGACTTGATTGAGTAGCCCTATCACTGTACATCAGTAGTCTTTGGAGAATTTATTTTGCTTTCACCTCTTAACTCACTTAAGTGATTTAAGCTAAGTCGTTTCTCTGATGCCCTCTGTAGACAGTGAGGAGCCTGAGAATCTTTGGAATACCTTCCAGGCCTGTACTTCATTCTGCTTTTCTTCACATGTGTCTAATGGTCTTGTCCCCTGATAGAACAGATAGTTTGTGAATGAACCTTGAAGTTTTTTCCTATTTAATTCTGGAAAACCTTTTGAGGGATAAAGACATGTGGAGAACACAAGAGTGAAGCTATTACATGTGGATATGTGACAATTTAAAAATTCCAGCTGTACTGTATATAAAGTAAACTTCCTTCAGAAAGTTCAGTGTTCCTTCTTCCCCTAATGAGAAGTGTCCACTTTGCCTTCTCTCTCAACTCTTCATTGAAAGCTCCCAAGCAAAAACCAGAAGCATGGCATTTCTCCTCATATGCACAGAGTAGTGAGAGCCTCCAGCCCTGCTGAGAGAATCTAAGGTGTGTGGACTTAAGCCCTTACTTCAGCAGAAAAAAAAAGGAGAGTAAAGGGAGACTGAGGAATCCTGTCATTGAGCAAATAAGAACTCAACACTTAGTCTGCACAATGCTAAACATAAGGGAAGTTTCCTGTATTTCACTGATGCATTCAGACTTTGAGGATATGCAAAAATTTGGTCTACTATCCTTCAGAGCAGAAGTATAGCAGCTATTTCAGGTCAAGAATATTACGCTGCTTTTGGTTTTGTATGGTGCAAACAAATAACCATGTCCTGAGAAAAGAATCATTTACTATGAGAATCTTTAAACATGCACTGTTTATTTATCTCTTAAATTGCAAGTGCATCTCTCCTTCCCAGCTAAAAATTTTCCATGTGACATTGTCATTTAGCAGTATTGGTATTACCAACAGTGTTGGTAATATAGTGCATCTGTCTTGAACGGGATTAAAATTTGGTTTTACACCTCAGTCCCCTCTTAAATCTTTAACAAAATCACAAATTCTGGGCAGAATACAAAAGTATTTATATTTTTTAAATATCCAAGATGTTTCATGGCTCTCTAAGAACACAGTACCAGAGCAAGAACCTTGTCAAGAGATAATAAAGCACCCATCTTTAATTAATTCTGATTTAATCAAATCTAATTTGATCTCATCTAATCTAATCTCATGTCTGTCCAACCAGTAGACTTTTGTTTGTCATGTCTGTTATCTGTAGACATGATGCTCACACAATGGATTGGGAAGTTACTCCCTGCTTTAGACATGGGTATTTTAATAGCTGGACTGGTTAGTCCTCAAGTTCTTGTATCATGGGATTATGCCATGGAAAGGGAGGCAGATTGCTCTGGCACTGGTATGAAGTGTTTGCATCATGTCTAGAAGCACCAGGTGTGGTTCTTTTAGTTGATCTGCTCCTCTGCAGAGAGCAGGAGTAATTTTAACAGTAACAGCTAGGCTGGTCTAAGGAAAATAGCAACGGGAGGCAATTTGTGTTACTAGCTCAAGTGATAGCTGGAAAAAAGGGATAACATTTCAGAAACATCAATTTTTAAAAATTATATTCTTTAAAGTCTATTCTTTCCAGCTGTCTTAATTGCTCTAGTAAAAATCATTATTTACCCCTGCAGAGCTTTCCTTGCTGTTGTATTCTTCTGTGGTTTCTCCATTTCCTCATCTCTAAAGAGCTGACAAGTCACTGAGAGATATGTTAAGTCACTGGGGGAATATGACAGACCTACAGGGACACCATCTTCATGCTCAGAGCAGGCAGGCTCTGGTTTAAATACTGTGTGGACACCATGATGACTACCACACATATGTTGCAGAGCTGCAGGAGGCATCCAGAGGACCTGCATTTCCTACTGGTTTTCCACTTCTCTGTGGAAAAGCACAGAAAGAGGATTCTTTATCCCAAATTTTACCTGACCCATAGTCAAGCATATGTGGGAATGCTTTGCTGAGCTGTTCTTTGTGAAGACTGTTCGCTGACCCAAACCTATGGCGTCCTGGTCCTTCTGTGCAATAACGTAAGCGAAGATCTTCAGCACGAGTCGCAGTCTGTGCAGACGCCTTGTCTGCGTCCATCTGAGTCAAAAAACAGCGGCAGGGAAAATCCCTGGGACGGGAACTCGGTCATCTGTGCTGCTACCTGGTCCAAGCAGGCAGCAGCCCTCCCAGCAGGTCGCAGGCAGTGCTTGGGAGCCAGCATGGGCCATTCCCAGTGACCAGACCGGAGGCAGGTTTTGGAAAAGGAGAGCAGCCGGTAGCATAGACACAGGCCATACTGTGCTGGCTGGTCTCAGTGGCCAAAAGCAGTCCCTGGCAGGCTGAATTTAAAGCTGTATAGGTGCAGGTTTAATTTAAATCTGTACAGGTAAGGCTGTAAAGCTGGATTGTCTTTGGGTGACAGTGGGAAGGCAAAGAGTGTCCTCATGCCAAATATTGATGGGTGTTTAATATACACTTTGGGCACATGCTGTGACTGGGGAAGATTGCCTACTGATGTTGTGTGAGTGCTCCTGATTCCTGCAGTGCTGTGGTGCGGGATGAGCACAGAGGAGAATCACAAGTGTAAAGTGCTTTAAAGATCACACTCCAGCAACTCTTACCAGAAAAATACTCTTGATTTGAAGTGTGATTTTTTTAAACAGCAGTTCTATGCTACCAAAAGCCTTTTGTGGATGCAGTTACACTAAGGAAAAAGTAAAAGCAATGAGCAGTGCAGCTTCTTTAGTTTGGGGTGTGCCTGTGAGCTGCACTGTCAGCAGCCTGGTGCTGTAGACAGGAGCAGTTCCTCAGGTGGAGGACACAGACAATGTTATTTGGTCTTCTTCTCTAGTACAAATTTATTCATCTTTTGCAGCACTAATGGATTTTTAGTTATAAGCCATTCTTGCAACAATTCCCATTGGTAGTTGTAAAGAGTTGTCTGTTCTCAGACTGGTGTAAATTCCAGTGACCCTTCCTGCCAACAGCAGTGATGGGTATGGTCTGAGTACCCAGAGGTGTTGAGGACTGCCTCCTGCCTCTCCATACCTTATCTCATGACCATTGCCACTTGGCCACATGGTGCTATCACTCTTCCCTGGTGGACAGGGTCAAATCCCTCACTAAGCCTGCCCCAGGGGGTCAGCTACTCTGAGTTTGTTGCAGCAAAATTACATTGCTTGATTTTTCACTCTAAACTCAGGAATAATAATTATTCTGAAATCAGCCTGGAGTGAAGACAGAAGTAAACCAAGTTTAGAATACTTCATTAAGAGAATTTAAGGCAGGCAGCTTAGAAGTCTCAGTAAGATGCCTAACATCAAGTAGACGAATCCCTCTCCTTCTCCAAGAAAATCCTATGTGCTGTGGAAGGACTTCTGGAAATGCACTGTGTGTAGTATAAGAAAAGAAAAAGGCAGCTCTAAAGTGACACAATGGCTGACTGGTACCATATTCTATTATGGATTGCATAGGGCTTACTGTGCAAGCATCATCCATCTGCAGGTATGTACACTCCCTTGTGGCTCTGCTATTAGCAGTAGAAGTTCACATGCACACACATATTTCTACTACAAAGCACATATAAGAGGAAAACTTGTCTTTAAGCAAATTGGGCAGTGTTTGGATTGCACGTTAACAGTGCTGTAGGGGCATCAGTAGGTAGGTGGTCCCAGGAAGGAAAATAACACATCCATTATATTTCCTGTTTCTGAAAGGAGGAACTGATACCCCAGTGCCACCACACCACTGCCCCAAGCTGGCAAATGTCTCCTCGTGCGCAGGAGATAGGGCACAGCAGGGAACTGTAATGCTGGCACTTAGTGGATTGCATGTCAGCCTTCTCTCAGTGGGCTCTGCAAGCCCATCAAGGGCACAGATAGAAGAGAGGGGATTTGCCACTTACTGAGAGGCTGCAGGAGCAAAATGCAGCTACATGAATGCTTTTTTCCTCTGCAATAGACATGGTGTTTGGAAAGAGTCTCAAGAACAAAGGGTAATGGGAACCATTACCTGTCCCACCTAAAATGTTTGCCCTGTAGTGTAGCAAAGCTTTTCAGAGAAGACTAGTTGAAATTATGTGGGCAGAATTCTTTTTTTCTACACTCTCTCTTTATAAGAGATGAAAGATTGGTCTCTGTTTGCTCTCAGGTCAGGATGCCACTATAGCAGCAGACTGGCAGATTCCCAACAGAAAGATACTCCCCACCTTGGAGAACTTGTGATTTGAAAGTCAGACAAGAAGCCCTGGACAAAGACACAGATCTGTCAAACAGTCAGTAACAGTGGGGTGTTTCTGCTTGATGCTCCAGCAGCAGACCTAATGAAGAAGTATGGCTTGGGAATAACCTTGTTGCTTTTTGATGTAGTTTTGTGGAAATGCATCTCAGCAAGGCAAAGAATTAAGAATTATAATTGTTAGGGAAGGGAATTAATTAACTTGGTCACACTTGTGTGGGATGCAAGGGATGAATCTCAGTGATGAAAGGGTTATAAGCCCCAGGGCAGGTGATCACATGTCTCTTGTGTGGTGGTCAAAGCTGGGCTGAATTTGTTTCTAGCGTTTAATGTGGCTTAAATGTGTCCTTGAGCTGGGCATGGTGAGGCATCGCCTTTGACATCAAGTCCTGGCCACAAAATGTGTCAGTGAAACAGCAAATTAGAGAAGGCACCCTAGTCCAAAGGAGGCTGCATGGCTACAGACAGGTCATGCAGAACTGAACGAGCTGCACAAGCCTCTGCGTGGCAGGGCTGCAGCACTGCAAGCACAGCTCTCACTTTTCCTGGCCATAAACACCTAAGGTCTGATTCTTCTGGCTCTGCACTCTGCATAGTCATTAACACTGCTTTGAAGAGTCGGGTTAGTGGGTGTAAAATACTACCATTTAGTAAGGCATCATTTTACCGCCACTTCACAGCACTGTAAAATGAGAATCTAGGCTATGAAGCAGTGAAAACCTGAGCCCCAAGTATTCACCTCATTAGAGAATCCTTTGCTGTGTGAATGGGAAATAACAAGGGCAATTCCATCTGTCCTGAAATTAGAAAGGTTGCCTTAGTTTGGTCTGAGATTTTAATGGAAGACCAGAGGAATAGAATAGAAAAAATATTAAATTAATATGCAGTGCTAGTGGATTTGGTGCAGGGGCTGAATTTTACTTCCCATTTTCCTGCTTTTATGTGAAACTTCAAGCAACACCTTTTCTACTGCATTGAAAATAATTCGTATAACTAATAGATGCAGGGACAAACAGGTGTATGTAGGTAGTGTAAATACATATTTGGAGATGGCACTATTCTCGATATGTTTTCCAGGGAAATTCTATTTGAAAAAAAAAAAACGTATTTTGCCCTTTCATGTGGATTCTCACGCTCTTTGCATGTGTCTTTCCTGTGGAAGGTAAGTACTTATTTTTTTTTTTTTCTTCTTTCTTGGCTTAGTTTGGGTGGTTGTTTTTTTTTTAAGTCTTCTTTGCCAGAGGCCCTGAAAACAATAACAAAAAAATACTGTGGCAGTTGCTTCCGTGTGGCTTGCCAAAGGGGTGTTAAGAAATTTTTCTGGTTGTTCTGTATGTGTGAGATGCAAAGAGGTGATAAATTGCTGAAGGAAATTAAAGGGGGGGGTTGAAGCTCAAATTTTATACTCTTCAGGTTCGGGCAGTCTGGATTATAAACTGCTGGTTTTGTTAGAAATCAAAAGTTTAGCTTCTCTAAACCCAGGGGTGCTGCAAAGACAGATTAAGAGATTAAAAAATCATGCAGCCTCTGTTGCTCCCTGTGCTTGGTTTACTCAGGTGCATTTCTAATCTTGGCAATTCCCAGAGCAGGGCTCTGCTGCCCTCCCCTTGCTGCTGTGTGGAGGCACCCAGCCCATGTCCATTCCATGTCCATCCCATCAGATGCCAGCTCCTCCTGTGCCACTGCCTCACTGACAGCAAAGGAGGTTGGCTATCAGCTCAAAAATTGTTTCTTGGATTCTTTCATGGCCATTTAGCAGCCGCTGCCTCTCAGGGAACGATGCTTTGCTGTGAGTGGGGAAGTTGTGGCAGCCAGTTGCAGCTGCTAGCTGGTCACAGCTCAGCTGTTTTGCTTTGTGTTTCAATGGCCTTGGTGTGCCCACCCTTTCCAAAATGAAATTTATGCATTTGGCTGTGGTGCTGGCATGAGTCCATGTGAAAAGATTTTGTTTCCTTCCCTCCTTCCCCCAAGTTCAAGGTTGTTTCAGTTTTACCTTCAGCATCATCAGTTATGCTGGCTCTTAACTAGAACTTTTTGTCCAAACATTTTGCAATGTTCCATGAAGGGAGGGAAGTTTTATGGACTCTGGGTTGCAGATGGGAACACCAAGGTGTGGGGCTGGGGCAGGCTGCAGCATTATTCAGCAAGAGGCAAGGCAGTCTGGGCAGGCTGGATGATGGCTCAGAGCAGTGTGTGGCCACAGGACCTTCAGTCATCGCTGCACCATCTTGCCTTAAACCTGCCCGAAACTTGCGTCAGCCCCAGCTCTGACACGGCCTGGGAGCTGCCCACAGCAGTGTGTGGGCTTGCACAGGCTGCTGCTGCCCTGCTCTGCTGCTCTGGCTGCCTCCTTGGCCGCAGCAGCACTAGCCTGAGACCGGTATTTGCAGCCACACTTCACACGCCATCCCCTTTCTGCAAGCTGATTTTCTCCTTCCTCAGTGGCTGTAACATGGGAGCTGGTGAGGTGTGAGTCAGCAGCTGCTGCCTGCTTTTGGGGTGAGAGCAGAAAGTCAGGGTAACACCTACAACACCCAGTGTGCCTCAGATGTCTGTAATTCCCTGAGGTCCAGCTTACACATGTTTTCTTGGACTTGCTGCAATAGTGACGACCCAAGAGGACAGTGGGATGTGCCTGTTGAGATCAGCTGCAAGTAGTGATGCACAGGGCAGGGGTTCCCCAGGCTGATAGACTGGAGCTGCAGTGTTGATGTCCCAAGTCTGCCACTTCCTTGTGACAGTATCACTGCTCGAAAGAACCGTACCTTTTGTTCATTTGTAAGGCTGTGAAGATACATATGTGCACAAACACATATCCAGGATGGGGCTGAAGTGAGATATCAGTGCTCAGGTTCCTACAGATGTGTGTGAGGCTCAGACACTGCCTTTCCTGTGTGCAGCCTGGCATGGTGTATGGCAGCACTGCCCACCAAATGCTGCTGGGCAAGGGGTCCCAGTTGCTTTGGGGCAGCTTCAGCACATGCAAAAGGATGTATTACCTGGCTGCAGAGAGGCTGCATGAAAGAGGAAAGCATTGAGCCTGTCCTTTGTCTCTCTTTGTGTGCCTTGGCCGCATGAAACACCCCACAGTGCTGCCTCCTGCTGAGGAATGGGCTGAGGGCCCTGTGTAGCAGACTGCAATGTCCAGCAGGTCAGGAATTACCCATACAGAGTGTAGCTCCAATGCAGAAATAGGAATCTCCTCCTTTCCTCCAGAAAACAGGAGTTAAAAGTGGAGGATTCTCCCATTAACCTATTTGCCCCAAACCCTTTTGCTAAAATAAATATTGCCATTTGACCAAGAAAAGCAATCTATTAAGGCAAGCTTGCAAAGCCCTTCAAAGCAGCAATGGCAAAAATTAAAACTGAAAGCAACAGCATATTGCCCTCAAATTGCATCCTTTGGCATCCACTTCTGAGCTATGGGATCCTGCGAACCGCCAGCTGCTTGAGGGGAGCCTGGGACAGAGTGGGAACTTCTGTGAGCACAGATGGTGGCACACTGCTGCATCTGCTGTGCTAGCACTGGACACAATCATGGACAATTTTCAAGGGTCTGGGAAGACGTGTCCAGCTGTGGAACATGATAAAAAAAGAAGTGAAAAAACATGACAATGTCCAATTGGATGGTGTTGGGTCATTCAGTGAGAGTTACAAGTACATGTGTCACCAGTCTACTGACAAGCCAGAGCTTACATCTTGCCCACAATGTGATTTATCTTACAGTTTCAAGCAGTAAACCAATATAACCTAAATTAAGTTGTTCCTTCACAGAAAGAAGGAAGGGAATCTTTGTTTCCTCAATAATGTGTCAGGAATATTACCCTCTGCCCTTGCACAATGCAGTGTAAACTTGCTTGTAATTTGTGCTGGAGGGGAGAAGTCAGCTCTCTGTCTGTGTTTCATTGTAAACTTACACTTAAAATCCTTTCCTGGCATTGATCCCAGCTTTGATATGCATTAGTAAACATTCATGACACCGACATTAATCCAGAATGAGCTTATAGTCATTTGTTATATTAGACACTAAGAAACAGTCACGAGGCCATGATTTGATAGTGTTATCTCAACACCTTGCGTGGAGATGCAAGGCTGATTTGGTGACATATCATCCTTGACACATGACACATAGAGACCATGCTTCAATCAACACGCCGTGCCTCTGGGCAGTGTGGGGTTACAGCCTCTGCAGGGGAATGCCACTGCCCGCGAAACCGCCTCCTGCAACTAGTGGTGATGGCAGGGCTGCAGAGGTTGGGGAGCAAGAAACACAGCCTGCCATTCGAAAATCAAACCCACCAAAATGTAACAAGTCTCCTGCATCTTAATGTTGTTTCATTGTTTTTCTTTTCTTTTCATTTTTCTTTTAATTACCTATTCTGTAAATAAATTCTTAGTAGCTCAGTTGGCCCTAGATCTAGATATAAACACATGATAATTAGTATAATTTCCTTTAAATTCTGCCCTAAATCACTCTGCTTATTTAAAGCCTAGTCATTCTGATTTGCTTGAGCCCAGTATGCCCATGGGATGCACCTGAAAATGTAGGATGGTCATGAGCAGTGAGTTGCAAATGGAGTTGCGTCACCAGTGGGGAAATGGGGTGACCAATAAAATTTTCAAGGTATGAAAAAAATGTAGAGTATTATCATTTGATTAGAAGTGTAGTCAGGATATGTTTTCTTAAATAGTAGCAATCTGGTTTTGCTGTGAACAGGATCTGGCCTTAGCTGTCCATGGGCAAAGAAACAGCAGGTTTCATCATTGCCCCACATATGTCTTCTAAGAGGAAGAAGAGGTCGTGACAAACCTTTCTGGTGGTAAGTGCAAATGGTTTTAATGCAAGAGCTGGCAGAAAATACAGATGAAAGTGCTTCTTTACACAAACCAGAGTTCACACCCAAGCTCCTTCTCAATCCTGTGTTTTAGTGATGTGGATGTGCCTGCTGTATGAGGTGAGTGCTGACTTTTGGCTATACTAGTGGTAACAAAGGGTTACAGAAATGCTGAAACTCAAAAATACAAACATAAATACCAGGCCTCTGGCCCATCCACTGGGCATTTCTAATTGTCAGGTGAATGGATGAGAACTGTTGTGATAAATGTCATGTATCTTTTGGGCTGCTACACAACTGTGATAAAGAAAAAGGCAAGAAACAGAAAGGAGAAAGCTGGGGCTGCCCGTCTCTACTTGGGAAATAACAAGTCCTTCATTAGAAATGCCTTTCAAAATGTTATCTGGAATTTATAAGATTAGGATTTGTATTGAAAAGACTGAGTTTTGAAGCATCACTATGTTGCTGCCAGGGCTTTGCACACATTGACACTCAGGATCAGTGGCAGACAGGCAAAAGAACAGGTAAAAGCTGGACAGATGAGAAAGTGCTGCCATGCTCAGCCCATGCCAGTTGCTGCTGTCAAAATGGCTTTCTGTCCTTGCAGGCAGCTGTGTGCTTCAGTTCAGGGTCCCTGATGTTTAATTGCCAAAATGAAAATCGTGTATGTATGTAAATACTGGATTTCCCAGAATACTATTGCCAAGGAGCTGAAATACTAACATAAGGTGGGATTGATAGCAGTTTGATTTTCTAGGTTACAAATTGTGGTGGCAAAGGCTTGCATACAATTCCCATCTCTCCTAATGCCTCCATATACAGACATACAACAATAAACCTGCTAAATCACTCCAGAAGGACTTGCAGGAGCTAACAAGTCCTCAAGGATTTACAGTGCAAAATTCAGGCAATAGAGTTTGCAGAAACAACATTGATCTTGCTAGGAGAGTTAAGTTTGGACTTTGGTCCTATCTCATTATTTACTTTCATAAGAAAACTTGCACACATTATGTAATTTTTCTACCTTTGTGGCTATTCTCACTTGGCCATTTCAAGGGAGGCACTTCTAATGTCTCCTTTAATGTCTCTTGCTAATTCAGGGTGGCAAAAATGATTCCATGGCATGTCATTAGCTCTGGTCATAGCTTAGTGTGTGTGTGCAGGCTTTGATTAGACACAGAGGCTGCTAAATGACAGCAATTTTGCAAGCCCTGAGCTACTGTGTACATGATGTGGGAGTTACTGTGGGTTATTGCTGAAATTTGCGGTGTCATGGGTAGTATGTAGGCATTCTTCAAAGCCTCCTGTACCTAGGAAAGTTTCAATGGTTTAACTTAAAACAAGTTTCACACTGGGGAAAACTGTACAAGTACTTGGTTTCAGTTTAAACACAATTGATTTTAATGTCATCTCTTTGGGGAGGGTTATTTTTTCTTTTTGTACCAAGATAAGTGGAACTAAATGCAAGGTGTGTGCCTACAAGCAAAGCACTGGATGCCCTGGCACAGGTGTTGGGGCCCTCGATTTGCATAGAGACATTGTTTTTCTTGAAAGCTGTCAGTCAGTGTGGTCATAGAGGAGTGCCAGACACATCCAGACACATTCTAACATCACAGTGTGAAGGATTTGTCTTTGGAAGCCAGAGCTGAGGCCACTGAGAAAGAAAGAGCCAAGAACAGAGGAGTTCTCTTAGCTGCACCTAATTCTGAGGATGTTCAAAAGCTCTTGGTCAAAGACTCTGACTGTCTATTTCCAACTTGGGCACCTTAAATTAAATCTTCTCCTTTTTGTGTCCAAACTAATTGTCTTCCTCATGACTCTCAGCCATGAAACTTTGACTCAGCAATACAATATTGCCAGGCTGCTGCTGCTGTGGGAAGAATGAACCACACTGAAAGGATGGACACACTTGTGAGGAAAGCCTCAAGTGCTTCCCACATAGGTGATGATTTATTCTCATGTCCAGTTAGCTGTAGTTTTGGCACTTCCCACTTAAGAAGATAAATTAAAGGATGTGCAAAGCATCCTACAATCAGTTAAATGCTTGAACCCAGTCAGAGGTTGGTCCCTCTAAACTTTGGCCTTTTGTTCAAGCCAGTGTCTTTTGATATATATTTTAAAAATATATGGGCTAGCACCTAGCATCTTTATTAATATATTGATAAATGTAGAGTCATTCTACAACATACACAGTAATTACTTTTCAGCAAGATCCTAGACACATGAAAGATTTTTGAAAGAGCTACGCTTTTCACTGGTGGCAAGTTTTAAAAAAAATAAAGCTGACATTACTTGAAGGAGAGAAAAGGCCATGAAACAGGTATTTTTACTCAGCAAAAGAGAAAATGTTTAGCTTTTAAATGTGCAGAGACACTAAATCAACTATCACAAATATGTGCTGGTGATGCAGCCAACAACACTTAATTATCAGTTCTACAGGAAAATTAGGTGAGAAAATGACTTGTCTTTTTATATTTATTTTATTTATAAAAGAATCCAAAGACAATGACAATTCTCTCACTACAGCATGTTAGACAAAGATAGCTTGTCTTTTTCTTCTCCCTTGGTGATATAGATTGATAAATCCCTGCAGTGTACGAAATTTAATTTGTGTTACTCTTTTTCAAAGTTGAGGGTTTTTCCTACAATGTTGAAGGAAGCTTTTTGGTAGAGATGAAGCAGGCTTATCTTTTATAGGGTCTTAGACTAGAAATATTTGAGATATGGAGACAATAACTCTATTTGGTCTGATACATTAACCTATTTGCACCATGTGTGCCACTGTTTTCATGTTTTGATATTATTTGCTTATGCATCTTACTTCTTTCTTCCTCATAAATAATTTGGTTCAGTAAGCAACATCTAGGCATGAAGATACTGGTCATATTAACATGGCTTGATGTATATTCTGACATCCATACTTTGAAGATGACTTAATATGTGATTAACTTTGTGTTCCATATCAGGCCTTAGTTCCTTCATGTCTGGGTGTGTAGTAAAACGGGATTTTAACAACAGAGTCTGTTTGGTCTGTGATCGGTCCCGTGTGGATGTCGTCTCTTCCCAGATGGATGGAGGTCACCTAAAAGCCACTGAAAGCTTTTGTGCTAGCAAGACTGGCTTTCTCCCTAAGGAGCTCTAGAGGACAGGATTTACTCTATTTTGTGTTTAAAAAGGTAACTTAGATGGCAGTGGAAGAATTGTCTCAGCCTGAAACGTACTGAAGCAGCTGGGGTTGAGTGATTCCATGGGTGGGTTTTTTTCTCCCAATAGCAAAATGGACTGAAGCAGCACTTTCTTCCCCTCTAGATGCTTGGTCCTGCTCTGCAACAGCTCCTAGTCATGACTGAGCAGGGCTTTTATCACCCAGGAGTCCATTGCCCCTATCAGTAATCTCTAATTTATTTTTGCTTTTCTGTATTTAAACTGAGTTTATTTCTCCATCCACAAGTGGATCCTTCTTTCCAAAGCCTTTTTTTGAGCCACTGAGCTGGCAGATTTCTTCCATCTTGTATCTACTAACCATAAGAAAGCTAATTATGTGTAGATTATGTATAGGTGATAAGCAAACTCTTCTGTTGTGTAAATTCCTTTTTAGTGGAAAATCAGTGAGAAACTTGAAAATTCTGGCCATCTGTATCGCTTTCTGAAAGGCAGGTAAGGAATAGTTAAGTAATCTGTAGATTGAGAAGCCAAGCAGTTGGCTGACTTTAAAATTACAGTTACAATTATGTGGTATCAAAGTGAATCTGTGTTAAAAGTGGTCTATGATGGACATCTCTTCCCTTGGCCTATTGAATGCAAGTGTATCTCAGGATATGAATTCTTCTCAAGATGAGTTAAGGGAAGGTGGAAAAGCAGGGAGACAAATAATTTTCTCAACATTAGAGTAAGAAATAAATCATCAGGAACTAAACTGGTTTGGATTTTGTTTCTGGTGCCCATCTGTCACCATAACCCAGTGTAGGTGCTACTCATGAATGTGGCAAGAAAAATTCTGGTTTAAAAAATCTTACCACATGTGTATGATGAAAGATAAAAGAAAAGAGAAGGTGAGGCATTTCAAGGCAAGAAGGTCAGGAGTGGGTTTGGTTTTTCCTTGAGTTAAGTGGGAATAGGTGGTGATCACATATTTTCCTGATAATTTGTTAATAAACATGCAGCAAGGGTCTAGTTGGCTGTAGGCATTGATACCAGTTCTGGTGCTAGTGTGCCCAGCCAATTCCAGTATTTTATAGAAGAGTACATGCCATTGGAGCCAAGGAAAACCTGTTCTCCTGGGACTCAGATCTAGCAGTGTCTAATGAAAGGCCTGATGAAGAAAAAATTCTGGAAGGTTTGTTTTCCCCTGGGAAATTAAGCAATGTGCCTGGCATATGGCTGCCTACCCATGGGAGAGCTGAATCCAGTCCCTGACTCAGCAAAGTACTGTAAGCAGTGTTTAGTTGTCAAAAACAGGACTTAGGCACAGGTCTAAGGCTGGACATGTTTTTAGCTGAATCAAATTCATTTCACTTGTGCACAGAAAAGGTAAAACACTGAGATTTGTATTGTGGCACAAAGTTAGGGTTTTCTTACGTAAGGGCTGGATCAAAAAATGGTAGCAAGCCTATTTTCCATATTAATTCAATTTTTTTTAGATGTGTTACTTTGTCTCTTCATCTTGCACATATCATTTGCAAACGAGACAAGGTACACAAAAATTGATTTACAAGTGCACAATCCACATAGTGAAATAGCTTTTCTGGCTGTTACCTCTATTACTTTTATTGTATCACGCTGTTCTGATTGCAGGAGACAATAGCCATATACTTTGCAGTGGATGGTAAATGAACTGACAAACAATCAGGCATATTTCTTTTCTTGGCTAATCATTTACAGATTTGTTAATGCTCTAATGTCAAAGTGTTTCTATCCTGGTATGTCTCACTGTCTAGGAAAGTTCTGCCTGCCACCATGTAAGTGTCTAATTCTTCTTTTTAATGCTAATGGTAGGTTGTACCAGAGAACCCTACAGCAACATTTTAACTCTTAAAAATCTAGTCTCCTTGATGGTTTTAGGCTATTTTCTTCTTAATTACTTTGCAAATTTCTTTGCTCTTGCATTTAAAAAAAAAAAAAAAAAAAAAAAAAAAAAAAAAAAAAAAAAAAAAGAGAGAGATCTGAGATGTCATTTTTTTCTAAACAGTGCTACTTTGAAACCAGAGACCTGGTTGTGGGTGTCATTCTATGCTTTCAGACATCACCACCTTTCTTTTGGAGGTTTAGAAATTGGTATGCAAATACCCAACACTCTTTTGCATCAACCTCATTAGAGCCAATAAACATTTCACTCTAAACATCAATGTTCCCAAATGGGAGGGTTGAAGATCCAGCCTGTTTATCTCTTTTGAAGCAGGTGACTCCTCATTACCCTCTGAAAACATGGAATACAAAGCAGTCTCTCATCTATAGCTATTACAGCCTGTGATGCTGTGTAGTCAGGGTTTATTTTCTCTCTTCCTTTGGTGGCCACTTGGCCATCAAATTCGCACACACTCTCTTAAATATTCATGCAGTCACACTCGTGTCTTAATATTTGCACTGATTTCATTTCTCTCCACTTTGCATTCATCATAGAAAACTCTTCAGACCCTTCACAGTGAATGTGGGGGACAAAGCAGCAGTGGCAGCTGGACAGGCACCCCTTCCATACCCAGCTCCACTGCAGCTGGGTCACCAGCAGGAGCTTTTACAGTGTTTGTGTGCAGGGAAATGCAGGTGCAGTGGGGCTGAATGAAGGACATGCCACACCGAAGAGCAAAGGCATGTAGTGCTAGAACTAAAAGAGAAAATTGCGGGTTCGTGCTAAGCTTAAAAAGCAAAAATTTCTCTCTGCATTCAAGAAAGAAGCATGGCTTGGTGGGTAGAGTAGGCAGCAGAGCCAGGACAGAGGTGCCATTTCTGACTTTGTTACTGGCTGTGGTGAGACTTTTTTGATGGCCCCATTTCCTATTTAACATGAAGGTTGTACTTGCTAAAATGGCAAGAACCAATGGCTCTGCAGGAGATTTGGCTGACAGGCACAGGAAACAGCTAGGGATCTCTTCTGTAACTCATTACAGATTGTAACTACACTTCTTCAAAGTCACTCAGATAAAGAACTAAATGACTGAACTAAAAAGAAAAAAAAACAAACTTATCAAAGTTTAAATTCATTTTTAATATGACAGCTTTTAAAAGCATTGAGACATACCCCAGAATTTTTTGCTCTTCTAGAATCCCTTTTCTTGCCAAAATAACATATGCAAGAAGTGTAAGTAGGAAGAAGAGGGGAGACTGTGCCCCTTCTCCCTCACACTTTGAGCCAACAGCTGAGATTCAAATGCAAATGCCAGTATTCTCTAACTCTCCAGGAACTTTTGAGTCTTGGTGTCTTACACCTATGTGACAACTTAGGCTAAATTAAAAATCAAAGAGATTTCCCCTGGAGTAAGGTACTGCTTGTTATGAGTGAGGATATCATAATTGGAGCTGCCAGGAGGTTTATGAGCTCCACTTGCTGAAGGAGGCTTTGGGACTCTGAAGCACCAAAGTCTGTATTTTCTGTCTGGAGTTATCCCAGCTGCTGTCCTCCCTGAGCCAGATGTGTAAAACCAACAAACATGCTGCAGATCCCATTTAAATGCTAATAGGTGTCTCTGTTCTCTGTGAACTTGGTAGGGCTGGGGGCTGAGATTGTGCCCCTGCTCTCATCCTGCTGCTGTGGTGGCTCCTAGATAAAAAGAGAGGCAGGTCCTGGATGCAGGTGTTCTTTGTAAGGGTGCTGTGCAATTGCCTTGTCACATCTTGTCTGACTGGAGCTGCCTGATGTTGACAGGTCAAGGTCTCAGCTGTAGCTGTGAGTCTGTGCACTTCAAAGCTTTGATTGCCCCCCGCTTTTTCCTCACTGTCCCCTAAGCACGTGCCCACTCACTGTAGCTAAGGTGGTAAAATGGGAGAAAACAAGCCTTTGGCAGCTATATTTTAGCAAATATTGGATGGGACATTCAAAGTCAATAACTAGAAACACAGAGGTTTAATGGCAGAGGAAAATTTTTCTTTGATCTCTTTATATCTGCTCTTCATCTTTATCTTTCCTCAGTACCTTAAATGACAGACTCTTCTAGAAGAAAACATCATAGCTGAGAATCACATTGAGGTTTTTTGCTATATGTGAAATTTGACAATTTAAACCTTAAATGGGGCATAGAAAAATGTACTGTACCTCTGCTGGATTGATTTAGTCATAGGAATCATGTTCACATGCAACAGATAGAGAGGAAGAGAGGAAAAAGACTGATACTGTTTGAAAGGAGAGTAGCCATGAAAACTTGACAGGAAAGCTCTAGCAAGTTTGCTAACTTCTATGAAGTAGTAAAAGTTCACTTGGCCTGTGATGCATTGGTGTTTCCTCATTATAAAGTGAGGTGATTGAGGTGATTGAGGTTCTCTGTGCAGACAGAATGTTTTTTTCAGGTTTCACAACCTTTTAAAATGTACCATTTGACAGGGAAATGGTAATTTTAAATAAAGAGAAATGTTGCAGTTTGTGGTTTTCTTTCATTTTTTTAGGCATCTACAGGAGGAATAAACCTCCAAAGAGATCAGAGAGATCTAGGACCACCAGATTAATTTGCAAAAAGAGTGATTCTGTATATGATAATTCACAGGCAGAATTTATTAAGTTTAATATGGCTTTCTCCAGTTTGTAGCCAATGGGAAAATTTCCTGTGGAATCAGTTTGTTCTTGGCTAACACTGCAACAGACATTTTTGATAGCAAACAACAAGTGTCAAGTGCTGGTATTTTGCAGCTGTAATCACTTTCCCCCAGTGCAAAGGATGCAAAAGAAGACAGTACACAGAGTACACAGCTGTGGACACTGAAGATCAGCAAGTATTACCATAACAGCTCACTGGAGGTGTTTGGCTCTGGCCCATGTTAAAGGCTGACACAGACACATGATTTAGGAGACTCAAAACTCAGGTAGAGAACTTTTAAATAGGGGGGTTTGTATATACATCACTGGATCAGTCCAAACATCCATCTGTCCTCTCCTTGGCAGTGGCACACATGCCATATTTAAGCAAGGAATGCTTCCTGGGCTCCCTGCATTACATTAATGTGCCTGGCAGCACAGTCTTGGGTGTGTTTTACCTGGGCTGTTCCAGGCCCTTTCCCATCTCTCCAGCAGCTTTTCTCAGTGTATTATCCCCACTTTTGCAGTTATCACAGTTATCCTTGTCTTTCTGCAAGTAAACAGTGAGGCAGATGAGTTTTTTAAAGAATGTGAAGTATTTTACCATAAATATTTTTTATTCCACTGTCAAATCTTGCGCCTATTTCTTTTCCATTTTCTATCAAGCTCTCTGCAGTTACACCTGCAGCACCTCCTCGTTGTTACTCACACAGAAATGCCAGTATGGGAAGGCTCCACATACAGACATACACATGCATACCTTTATTTTCCCACCTGATGACTTCTGTATTGGCAAACAGTTCCAGATTTTTATCTACTACTGCTAAAATAATTATTGGAATCTGTTTAAAAGAGAGAAAGCAAGTTCTAGAAATGTGCTTTGTGCAGGAGAAATTAGTCTATACTGCAGAGTTTATTTTTCAGATCTCACAGGAAAAAGGATATTGATTCTGGGATTGTTTTATTCCATGAGAACCTCTTCATTTAAAAGGACACCGTGTATTGCTTGTTAATTCACTGGCTAAAACTTAAGTAAGCAGAGGCTAATGTCTTTTTACTGGTTTAATTAACAATGATTACTTGTCTAAAGATAAGGTATTTCCAGTTAAAAGCTATCTCCTTCAACTCCAGATCAGCTGAGAATAGTTCAAATTAGTTTTAGGGTAGGGTCAAAGACCAGAATTTTAGGGGTTTGAAGTTTTTTAACTGAGCAGATCAACACATATCGTCCAGGAGAATACACATCTAAGTGAAAAGGGGGAGGCTGGGATTTCCATCTGCATGGAAGTGGATTCTTTGGAGGCTTTAAACAAATGAGTTAATGAGGTGGCACTGAAACACACATCTGTCCTCTTTGGGGGATCTGAAGTCCAGCACATAGTCCACTTTCAGGACAACTCAGAGGGGACTGTCTGGACCAATCAAACCTCCAGTGGGCAGCACCACTGGAGGAGGAGTCATTTTAAAAAAGGTGTGGATCCTCCCTCTGATTGGAACTATTTTTGTTGTTGTTGCAAACAGAAGCCAGCTTCCAAGGCACCCCTCCATCCCCAGGACACAGTGAGTGAGAAATTCCAAATGACATTGCACTGCAGCCTGTGCTGGCTGAAGGCCTTCAATCAGGAAAGCCACCCTTGCTTGTCACCAGGACAGCAGAGCTGCACACGGCCAGGGATGGTTTGGATGGATGAAGGCTGCATAGCTCTGTGCTTCAGCTGTATCAGCAAGCTCACATGCTGCCTGAACTTCTGTAGAAACAAAATCCCATGGCTGTGTCTGTGACTCTCCTTGCCTCACAGAGCCTTGCCTTCACAGGGCAAGGAGACAAGATACTCCCCAAGATACTACACAACCTTCACGCCCTGCTCTGGTGTTGATCTCAAGGCTCAGGGTCCACAAATATTAGTACCTCCTGCAAGAGGGGTTTTCTGGAAATGTTCCTTCAGGAGATGATCTTGAGCCCAAGGCAAAGTTCATCAGTCAGGGTGTTGGTAGCAGTCCAATTAAATGGTGGCTGCAGTCCTCCTGGGGTTATAGATGTGGTTCTGTTGAAGTAGTGATTCTGTAGAATGAGGGTTTTCTTCCAAAGCTCCAGTGATGATGTAGAAGGGTCCAGAATTGTCCTCTGGAATCCAGTGGAAAAAACTAACTGTGGTGTTCCAAATCTCAGATTATATCCAGGTAGGAAATGCTTGGATCCTCCCCTTGGGTGGGGCATTTAACAATGATGTAATTTTATTAGTCATGCAGTGGGACTAAATGTCTCATTAACAGAAGATATCTCCCTGGAGGGAGGATGGGTTGTGGAAAAGATAAAGAACACTGCCCCACCCGGTTTCAACAGATGGTGATAGAATACATACTTTTGGTCACATCCTGTTTTGCAAGCCAAGCCATTATCCACCCCTTATTCTATTACAGTCTGCATCATACCCAAATCAATACCCTCTTAAACTCTACAATGAAACTTCACACACTGTTCTCACTTAAGACTAGGTTACCCTATGGCATGGGGCTGTTGAAGGGTGAGTGGGCTTTGCTGACCACCCCTTGGCTCTCCAGCTCACGGATCATCTTGTGGATGGGGATCACAGCATCTCGATTTGTCCGGTACTGCCGGCGGTGCACTGTCATGGTGGCAATTGGTACCTGTTGCTCTGTCACTTTCAGGAGCCCCACTGCAGATGGGTTTTCTGATAGTCCAGGCAAGGTATTCAACTGCTTAATGCTCTCTGTCACTACAGCAGCTATTCCAAAAGCCCACCTGAACCTCTTTGGGTCTTTGTAGTAGCTGTTCCAGAGGAATCTATGCCTAGAATACATGGAACCTTTGGGCCATTTACAGCAGGGCATTTCTGCCACTCCTTTCCAGTCAGGCTCACCTGAGCTTCTAACAGAGTAAATTCCTGTGATCCCCCCATCACCCCAGCAATGGAAACAGGTTCTGCCCCCACATGTCCCAATGGCATTAGGGTACACTGTGCACCAGTATCAACTAAAACTTTATATTTTTGTGGCTCTGATGTGCCAGGCCATCGAAACCACACCATCCAAAAGACCCATTTTTCCTGTGCCTCTTCCTGGCTAGAGGCAGGGCCCTAGTTATCATTTCCTTCTTGGCATAAGTACTAGAGGTTCCTTCAAGGGGATCTGACAGGTTATCTTCCCCTCTGTAATACATGGCAGCTTGATCCTGAGAGGTTGAAGCTATGTTTACTGTAGCTCCCTCGGTTAGTGTTTCCCTCCCTGAGATGATGCACCTGTGCTGCCAGGACAGAATTGGGTTTCTTATCCCACCTTCCTAAGTCTTCTCTCACACAGAAAGAACCACAGGTCATCTCATGGGGTGTATTTTCTCTCCCTAGCTGGAGGATGTTGGGCTCTGTCTCTGGGGTCTGTGACTTGCACTGATGCCATATGGGAACCTTTCCTCCTCACCTCCTCCCTCATCTCCTCTTGGAGACTCTTAATCACAGCAGACATGAGCCTGCATCAGGCCATTGATCATATTCTCGCAATCTCTAAGCTTGTTGGGGACAGAATCCACTGTCTCTTGGTTGTTATCAGCATTAATCATTGCAATGAAGGTGGTGTATTGAGATAGCCCTAGATTTTCCAGACTCCACAATATCTGCCTTGTGTATTTTTTTAGTTGTGCAGTAGGACTAAATGGCCCATTAGCAGAAGATATCTTCCTGGAGAGAGGATGGGTTGTGGAAAAGATAAAGAACACTGCCCCACCTGGTTTTGACAGGTGGTCCATTAATAGAAGATATCCCCCGGAGAAAAAGATATCCCCCCACCTTGTTTCAACAGATAGTTATAGAATACATACATTCAGTTACATCCTTCATTGCAACCCAAGACAACTGTATAGCTATGGACCAAGCACAGCAGGGACAAGGACCGTGACTCATCTACCCTCTGCTTGTGCTGATTCTGGTTTATTGGCTTGCAGAGAGTCCAAAGAGATGGCTGAGAGCTTGTCCCACTTTTTTTGTAAGGATTTAGGACCAGAATTTTGAAAGTCACAGGGCACCTAGCTTCTGTCAACTTAAGACTTGGATTAAATAGTTTTGAAGCTTGGTGCTGGATGAATGTAGATTTACATGCTCTGTTATTCTGCTGTCCCCCCATTCTCCTTAGCAGCTCTGCTCATGATATGTTTGCTTCCTCATGGGTCAGGAAAGAGGCTCTGCCATGGTCACAGCCACCTTGTGATTCCAAGGACAGGGCTTGAAGGGCTGCACATTTACCCTGGTGAAAGGATGGATAGTTCTCTCTCAGGTGTTTGAGTCCAGCAAACATGAGAGGACAGATTCTGAATTTTTCAATGCAGCATCTTTGTTTTGACCATTGTGAATTGTCTGAACCTATCATCCTGGAGAAACCCATCTCTCAGTGTGGCTGTACTTTGTCAGCTATCTGTGGCCCCAAGGAGCCAGTCTGGGCTCGACTCCCCAAAGAATAAGTACCTAAGGACCTTATAACAATTTCTAGACATTTCTTTTTACACTGTAGGAACTACAGAAAATGGCACTCCAGAAGTTTCCTGGCCATTTGTCCAGCTCTACTTAGAAAAATACCTACAGGCTTTTGCCTCCTTCCCCTCTGCCTCCCAGTTGTATTAGAGAAAGCCACAGAAGAATAAGCACAAGCAAAAGGAGCAGGATAGTTACGCGGCCAGTTCTTCCCCTCACCACAGGCTCAGTCTCTGCAGCAACCTGAGATTGAATTTACTCCCTGAATGCAAACCCTCGGGGTTGTGCTGACAATGCCGGAGATTCAGTGACCCGTTTTCATGTACAGATCTTAGTTTGTGGACAAAAGTGCATTTAACACATTCCTACGGCAAAGGGAGAGGAGCCCTTTTTCCATCTCTAGTTTCAAATTTGGCTTGACCATTGTCTGATGCTGCTTAGTGAAAGCCGGGCCCTGGGCAGAGAAGGGAATACTCTAACAAGTGGCTTGTTAGTGAGGAATGTCCTGCACTAAGTACGGAGCAGCCTTGCCACTTCTCAGCCAATCCTCCGAGGACAATAAGGAAGGAGGACAAAATGAGTGCAGCCCTCCTGGGCCTCCCCTTAAGAGTTTAAAAGCAAAATATTGATTTTGAGTTACCCTGCTTCAACTCAGCTTCACTCTCCTGATATTTTTATTCCCTTGTAGGTTTCCGACTCCATTCGTTTTTTAAACAAATCACTGGTGAAATTGTGGTGTGTCCATGTAACATTCCTGCACCTAAAAATATGGTCAATTGACACCTTGAAGGTTTCCAGGCAACTCTAACCATTTGTGACATCTTTAGCTGCATCTCCAGTATGTTCAAAACAGATGAAGTGAATGAATTGATTTTAGCTGCATAAAACCCTTGACAAAAATCTCTTTGTGGCCATCCAGTTGGTCTCTTGATGATTTGTAGAGTATTTGCTTATGCCATGAACTTGGTCCTTCCAACCTCTCTGCTTGTTTTTCAGCTAGCTCTGCAGTGGGTTCCCTGCTCCAGAATGCACTGCAGTTGCCTTCCCCAGAGCTGGAGTAAGTCAGCCAAACAATGCTGGTCCTACAGCCCACTATGTCATCAGTTCAGACATGAGCACTATATATGCCATATGTACCATATGAACAGCACTCAATGGTGGCAGCCTTGTTGGGTGCTTTAAATTATTCTCAGACCCAAACTGCCTAATAAAATCAACAGATTTGTATAACTTGGTTCAAACTCCCAGCCAAAGTCAAAAATTATTTTTCAACTTGCTGAAGGAGATAGTGGATAAAACAGCACAGCAAAAACTTTGTCCTTTAAAAAAAAATAAAACAAAAAAAAACATTTGCATGTGATGAAACATGCAGTAGGCCAGGAATAAATTAAGTGCAGAGTCTCAGCTTCTTTAATCAAATAATTTGATGTTTATGTGTGTGGTCGAAAGGAAATTCTTTTGGAGACATATGGTCTTTTCATTGTATGCTATTTTGATCCAAGTTCCATTGTATTAACAAACATATAGATAAGTTGTTGATGGGTTTGATTGTTTTGAGTTTTTAAAGGTGCTTCCAACCCTGGGGATTCAGGCTTTTCCAAGAACAATGCACAGTAACCACCCATAATAGCAGTACTTAACATTTGGTGTCTCAGCTCCCCCTGACAAAAATGAAGAATGAATCAGAGACAGGAACTGGAAACACTGCTGGAAGAGCTGGAGTGCTGATAATAACACATCTTTCAAGAAGTGCAAGGTATTACTGATTACTGCAGAAACTACGGAGACTTTCTGGGTTCAAGAAAACCAGCAAACGCTTCTTTTGCCAGTAAGAATGTTCAGCAAGGTGTGAGCAGGACAACGAGGTCTGGCTTTGGCAAAGTGTTGGGTACATCCAGTTGAATTATGCCCTTATCTGATGCTTTTCTCTGATTAAACTGGTAATCACCTCTGAATGCCTCTAACTACCCTTCTCTGCAACACAAGCTGTAGGATTTATTAATCAGTCCTCATGAAGCATGGTCTTTCTGCTTGAGTAAGAGCATTTTCTAAAGGAAAACATCTGATCAGAAGGAAGAGTGACTGTGTCTGGTAAGCTGATCTTCTAACATTAAAATAAATATTAAAAAAAAAAAAATCAACAAAGCTGCTTCTCTAAAACATGTTTAATCAGAGGAGTTGAGGTGATGGAACCGAGCTGGTCTCTGCCACCAACAGGAAGATGTCTTGTTTCCTTCTGCTCATCCCTTCTCTTCTCCACCTGCTCAGTCTGCTCCTCAGACCCTGCTGTGGCTCAACTCAGCAAAATATTAAGACAGAGGAAATCATGATTTTCATGTGAATGGCCACAGGAAAATCACACTGAGGATTTCATCAGCTGAGTGAATGAAAGGGCCACATGAACAACAGACAACATGAACAACCAGAGTTCAGTGTGGGAAGGAGTCTTTGAGACAAAAACAGTGAAAGGGAGGAGCAGGGTGTAGGGGGAATGGGGTCACCACTTGACACAGAAATTCATCGGTCTCAGCTCTTTTGGGGCTTCATTTTTTGGGGGGAAAAAAGGCTACTTGCATAATTTACAGAAACATGCTGAAACTTACATGTTCTACAGGTAGTGATACCACTATGAAAAGGCTACATCCTCTCCCACTGTCCATGATGATCATATACTTGTTTCCTGATTGCATGAAAGTAGGCAAGACCTTAGGCTCTGCATACTGTAGGTATGCAGCTGTTGGCTGAGACCCAGCAAAGGTGAGAGCTGCTGGAGTCTTTGCTGTGCTCACAATGATACTGCTCTGTTCTCCTTCACTGTGACTGTCCCACAGTGCATGGGGACATGTGGGCTGTGTGACACTGGGGCATGGCCAGCTGAAGGAGCCTTTCCAGATGCACTGGGAGTGACAGGAGCACCAGCCATCCATAGATGCAGCATCTGATTCATTCTGCATTGAAGAGGTGAGACTGGATTCCCACTGGCCTGATGCTCAGGCTGGGGAGCACCTGGCACCAGTTCCAATCAGGTAAAAAAATTACCTGAGAGCAGGAAATGACACTGCAGCATGCAAGTAAAATCTGTGTGACTGGTGCAGGTGGGGATGTAGGGGGAGTCCTTGAAAGCTCATGGGTTTATCTTACCACCTGGCCATCACCCACAGCTTCACCTCTGGCACAAGGCTTGCAGCATCCTGCCCCAGGTTTCTGGCTGCTCTCTGGTGCACATGGTGCTGTTCTGAATTCTACTTGTTGGGAACCACCACACCAGCCAGCAGCATGCTGAAAAGCATCATCTGAGATGCCTTTTGCAGCATAAGCTTGTTTTAAAAAGCTGTGATTGTGTCAGCAAACAGCCCATCACTTCCCCCGACCCTCCTGCTGAAACTGTGGTGCACCCCATGCTGACCATCTGGCACCAGCAGCAGCATTTCCTCCAGCTGCTCATGTCCATGTTTCAGGACAGTCCCAGGAAGTCCAGCTCTCCCCTTACCCTTGTGTGGACAGAGTGGGCCCACAGCAGCTGAAGTCTAGTGAAGCATCTCAGCTTAATACAGCAGAGCTAGTTGGGTTTGGGAACTGGCATCAGAGTGTGGACCAGGCAGGATGGGGGTGGGGGATGCTGGGATTTCCTTTCAAGCTGTGCCAATTGACTTCTGAGGCTTTTCCTCCCCTGAGCCAGCCAAAACAAGCTGAGGCAAATCTGCTGAGCGATTGCTGCTTCCTGTCCCTTGTGCTGGCACCAGGGAGGAGAGGGAAAAGTGCAGGACAGCCAGAGCCCAGGGGACACTTCCTCCCCTTTTCTCTACATGGAGAAGACTCTTCACACACCTGCAAGAGCAAGGAGAAAGCTGAGGAGCAGCTGTTTCTCTTCATTGGTGGGTTTGTGGCAGAGCATCTGTTTGGGAGTTGTGAAGCAGAGTCTCCTCTCTGATTCCTGTCCTGCTGTGAGGGAAGGATGAGCTGGGGGAAGCTGCAAGCAAAAGTGTGGCAGAGAGAGAGGCTGATGCTTTTGGTTTTGAGGACTTCACTCTAACACCTTTCTGCAGCTGAGTGCAGCAGGTGCAGGCAAATCACAAAGTCTCACTCAGGCTCAGTGCATCTGCCAGGGTGAGGGAGGAAGGTAGAGCTGCTGGCTCTCTTTAGAACAGCATCTGCAGGGCAATGCAGCCCGGCTCTGGTGATGCTCTCCTCTGCAATGTACCAATTACTAATGCAGTGGGTGTCTTGGGAGGTTTCTTCTTGGGGTTCTGATTTTCCCATCAGGGGTACCCATTCCTTTATGCCCACACTTTTCCAGCCACCATGGTTCCCCACGGGACAGGGTGCCCCAGAGGTAGTAGGTAATGCTGCTGGTAGCTGCATAGGGGACTGAGGAAAAAAAAAGGTAGCCATAGCAGGTCATGCTTATGGTAAAAATAAGGGCTTAATAAAGTTGCAGGAAAACATTTCTCGGCTAATGTGCCCTGCCCATGAAGACTAAACATGAAAAAAAAAAAACCTTGACAAAGTAAGTTCAGAGTTGGTTATGGTTTTCCTATTTGTGCACTAGACTGGTCAGCAGCCCAACCTATTGCTCTTCAAACATGGTAGTTTCTCACAAGGATTTATTCTAAAGAGAAAAATGTTATTCCAGGCCTCCGATTTAAATATACAGAAATCCAGATGGGAGAAGTGTTAATTTGAATTTACACATGTGATATCACAGCCTGTAGGGGTTAAGGAGAAGGTAGGAAAATAAACCTGTACCTTTTTTTCCCTTCTAAATAAATTACACGACCAAGAGTTTGGGTTTTTTTAACGCTGTATTTAACTGCCATTACTATTCTCAAAAACATATATAACTCTAAGAGATTGTTTAGTAAGATTTGTCCCTATTTCAGCATTAAGAAGGACAAATTATTTTGGTAGCCAACACAGGTAAGGTAGCCAAACTCAATCTATACTATTTTTTCACCTGTCCACTGGTATGTAGCATAATCAATTAATAATATTATGCATTCTCAATTCCACAGCATCAGTATTGCTGGCTGAACCCCTCTCATATGGCTGGTACAAGAGCCATCAGGAAAGGACATAGATGTAGGTGCTCAGGTTATTTAGAACTGCTAGTGGCCTTTGGCCAGGCTGTGCTTTCAGAAGACGTCAAAGGTGAGTTGCTCCCAGTCCGGGCACCATCTGCTCTGCTTTTCCCTCCAGCAGAAGTTTAAAGTGTTGAAACCATAAAGAGCTGGTTGTATACCCTGGTGTTCTTCAGTGCTGGCTGTAGGAAACCCAGCTGGATATGGACCACCACCAGATAAGCCAGCTCACTGGATGTGATGTGCTGAGAGCTGATGGGGCAATGCACCAGTACCAGCAGTTGTGGGATGACATTAGGGCCTGTCTCAGCATGCAGCCACCCTGGTCACCTCCAGCAGGGACACACAGACAGTGCAGCTCACAGGACAGCAGGACACAGATCCAGAGTACTCCTGGGAAGGTGGGAAATAAGTTTGAGTCTGGGTGCTGGGACAGACCTGTACTGGTGCAAGCCCCCAAGTCAATTGTAAGGATGTCTGCACCACACACTTGCCCACACTGAAAAACCAGAAGGAGAAAAGGTGAAGCTGGAGTACTGGAGGTGGGATCTGCTGAGGCAGCAAGGGATGAAAGGGTTGGGATGAGGCTGTGTGGAAAAACACATTGGCTACACTTAGCAGAGATGTTTCAACCCTAGTGAATCTCTGACATGTTCATGTGAGTCACAACCAGGGAGAGTTGTTCTCATTGCTATTGAGAAATATGATGGGAAGGAGCCTTGAATTTTTTTTTTTTTTTCCATTTGCTCACTGGTTTATTTTCCTGTGAATTATAGTAACAGTTCAGCCTGAAAAGTTGATGTAATTGTGAAATTTTCTTCAGCTGTCACAATTCAAATGCCCCTGTGTGTATGCCTTAAAGCAGTCTGCCTTAACAGCAATTTGGCTGTACCTAATGCTTTTATCTAATCTTTTTGTTTATCTCAGTTTTTGTAGTGGTATTATGCTAAGCATATTTTAGTGCTTCTTTTTACAAGCATCATTTCCACCTCTTGTTTTTTGTAATTGTTTGCAACTTCTATTAAGTCAGAATTTCCAAAAGTAGCAAGCTATGGCAAGCCAAGTATTCAATCAAGATTTGGTAGACATCACTGTGGTCCTCTTTCCTTTGGAGGCTGTTCACCTGTGCCTTTCAGGGATTCACTATAGCAGAGTAGAGTACATCTAATTCACAGACCTTTGAATATTTTTTGTGGAAATGGCAACATATTCTTGAAAAAAAGTATATGTTACTGAAATTCTTCTAGTTTTACAGAAGATAATATATGGCTGAACATACTTTTCTTAGTCAGCTTTTGGTGGTGCTTTATCAGTGTGTATCAGTTGAAAACTATTGATGCTTAGTGAGATAGGGTCTGCATTAGGTTAAATAGTTTCATGCAGACCTGTCACTAGCTGAATAAAGAGATGGAGGTAAATTTTATCTGAGCAGCACTGTACAGAGTCTGCCTCTCTGTAGAGAAATAAGTCTCTGGCAGTCTCATACTTATTTGGAAGGAGAGGGAAGCAAATTCAAAGACAAATTTGGCAAAGCCTTTGCACAGGTAATGGGCACAAAGTGCAGCTGCAGGAGTTTGCAAGGCTGTGGTTTCAGCATGCTTTAGTGGTCACAGGGGTTCATGGGGTCACTCACTGCTCTGCAATGGGTTTTGGCCCCTGCAGCATACCATATGACCCCAAGAACAACCACATGGGGATTGGGATATGAGCATGAATTTTAAGCACTAATTTAGGTTTCTGGCTGACAAGGAGATCCCACCAATGGTTGGACCAGCCTACCTGACCAGGCCACAGCTGGGAATAGGAGTGATAGAAAGGGCATGCCCCCAAGCAAAATGCTGTGAACCTGCAGCAGCCTGAGCTGCTTTATTCTAACCAAGCATAGTAAATCATCATTCTAGCTCTTAGCCATATCAGATACCACTAGATTACACTTTGGTGAGAGAGACAGAAAGTGCAACTAGGTGTGATCTGCCACTGCCTATTACTATTCTGAACTGGCAAATTTTTGACTCTGGGTTTTATGCAAGTGAATATAGAGGAAGGCAGGCAGTGGAGAGCTGCTTCACAGAGGTGTAATTGCCTCTGTCCTGGGTGTTTGAGATCAAATCTGGGAAGAGAAATCAGTGCTGACTGATTTAACTCTCTAGTTGCTGCCCTGCTTGGAGAGCCTAGAAGGCCTGACAGTGTCACTGCCCCAGTCCCTGCCATAAATACAGCTGTGCTGTGGCCAGACCAGCTGCCAGACAGCCAGAGTCAAGGGTGCAACTTTCAAGGGATTTACACTGATCACCAAATCAGTGAAAAAATCAGGGTTGAAACCACACTTTTTTGGGAGCAGGTAATAATTATTCTCTATCTGGCACACTACACTCAAACTGTGGGCATTTCATATGATACAGGATCAGGATCTTGTACATCCTTCATACTCTTCATCTGAGGTACGTGTACCACTTTGACTCCTTCCCCCATGGGACAGGATTTTGTTGGCTTGCAGATTGCATTCTCTCTAACAACAGATTTCTTGTATGCAAATCAAGAAGTTGAGAGGAAGATAAGGTGATGAATATGCTAAGCATGGAAAAGCACTATCATGTTATGGTTATGTTTGCACACATTTAAAACAGAAAACCATCAAATACGAATATCACAGAATCAACCTCAGCAGTTCTGCATTGCAACAGAGGAACAAAGATGCACTGTTGTAGAATTTACAGTTCTACTGAAAATAAGTGATTGTGGCTTAAAATCTTTGTTGAAAACAAATTGTTATGTTCTGTAAATTGTTTATGAGAAGAAGTTATTTGCCACGTTTCAAGCATTTCTGCCTTGCTGAAGATTCCTTCTTTAGGATGCTGAGGAAGACATTGTGTTGTATGATCAGGTGAGAGGACACAGGGAGGTGGAAATTTTAAAATAAAACTGCAGGAAAGGTTAGAAAAATGTTGTTTAGTGATTCTGACAAGCCAGTAGATAACAGCATATTCAAAGTCACAGGGGTTTAACCCTTTTGTCAGCATGGATTTCCACATTTCTCAGTGCCCAGCTCTAAACAACAAATATGGGAATCTGTCCCCTTCCTTATCCATCACTGTGCCCCTGGATTACAGTTGAGCTGGAATATTCTCCCAGATTTGATGGAACTGGTGGTGGTTTACCTCAGTAAGGCTCCCTATAAAATGGATGGCCATAACCAGAGGGTTCCCTGCTGCCCTGCCCTCACTCTGTTTCCTGCTTCACTGAAACATGTGAGCAAGAAGAAGTGGGGCTCATCTGCAGAGCAACCTTGGTGTGATGTTCTGAGCATCCCACTTGGGCCACCCTCCTGGGGCAGGCTGAGGGAGAGTCAGGCTTGTAACTGGGGAGGGAGGCAGCAGCCTGCTGAGCCCAGGCAACTCAATGCATGAATGCAGGCAGCCAGGAGCCTGGGCTGAGGAAAGATGCTGGGCCATGAGGAGCTAGGGTAAGGCTGGGGGCTGCTTCTGTTTGTCTTGGTGCCTGAACTCTTCCACAGAGCCATTGTGGAAACAATTACTTCTACCTTGCCTACTTGTGGTAGCCATGGATGTCACCATTTTTTCTCCCACCTTTTCCTTAGAATGTCTTCTCAGCCTTTCAGAATTTCTGAAGGGAAAGAAAAAGAAGGCTGTTTCCAAAATGCAGCTTCCATTTTGATATTTCTTTGGTATCAGTGGTTCTCTTCTACAACACCATGTGCCTCACTAGGAAACCAAATTCTTCATTGTTGCATGATTCATATGTGGTTTGTATTTTTTTTTAGAAATATTTCTCATTCATTAAAATGAATGCCTGCAATCATTAAATCACTAAAATAAAATTAAATAAAATGAAACCTACAAAATGTAGCAGCCTGGCCCTCTCTTCCTGTGGCCTCTCAAAGAGAAGTGTGCAAACCAGAGATTATTGCTTTCTCTTTTCTGTTTAATATTTTCTTAACAAATACCTAGTCATTTATTTCCATGAAGCTGACTCTCTTCTTGGATTTGGTAACCAATTTAATTGTTTGGGTTTTTTTTCCTAGGTGATTCCTAGCACATCAAAAGTGATAATAAAATATGACTTCAGCAGAAGTTTTGTCTCGATAGGGGCTTAAAGGATTTTGGCCACCTTGTGTTGAAAGTGAGCCTGTAGATATTTGTATGTGTGTGTGTCTGCATGTACATTGTACACACATATGTGTATGTGTGTGTGTGTGTGTGTGTGTGTGTGTGTGTGTGTGTGTGTGTGTACGAAAATATCTGTGAAAATGCATAATTTCTTGGCTCTCATCCTAACCTTTGTGCAACTGGGTGCTGGGATCTGGATATTCAGTGTGCTTAGCAGCACTTTTTAATGAAGAGGTGTTTTCTCCCTTGGAGCTGTCATTCTCTGCCACATCACAGGCTCTCTCAGACAGAAAAATAATTGGCCACTTTCTCCGGAATCGGGGAGCCCCAGGGACCAGCGGAGTGCTCAGCGAACCGGGACAGCAGCTCACGGTGGTGCCCACTGGTGCCGCCCCAGCGGGTGCTGGTGCTGCTCCCCTCACCTTCAGCGGCACCACCCACCCTGCAGCTCCTCTGTGACCTCTGGTCGACGGTGAACGTGACAGGCAAGACCCAAAACCTTGGAATTAGAAAGGTGAAACAAAATGGACAATTGCTTCCAGAGCTGTTCTGCTACCAGGTGGAAATGCAGGCTTGCTTTGCTCTGTTTTGTTTTTTTTTTCTGATACCTGTAATGGCTGCCTGATGGGATGGTTTTCCATGTTAGCAACAGGATTTATTTTTTTTCCCCAAATGTGGATTTTTAAACAGCATTTATTCTACTCGGGGTCTGACAATATCCACCTTTCATCAAATAGTCCCCAGAGTTGTCAGCATTCAGAGCATCCCTTAGAACTTCCCACCTACTACACCCCAAGTGATGAAATAAATGGTGAAGGCTGGATACCAAGAGCACTTGCCTGGCAGGAGCACGCCAGTATCCCAATCCAGCCAATGGCTCAGATGCAAACACAACACAGTTTAACCTATTCGGCAAAGTTCCTCTGGGTCCAGCTCTGTCACTTCCTCATCACTGCTCACTGTCCTGTGACTGCTCCTGTTACCACAGCACAGACCCTGTGGCGTCCCACTCTTTTCTTCCAGGGGTCGGTGACTGGAGGAGGAGTGGCCCGTGCTCTGCTCAGCTGGTGGCCACCATCTGCCCTGCGGGTAAAAAGCTCTCGTAGCTTGCTCGGCCGAAGGAAAAGCGTGTCCTTAGCTTTGCTGGGATACCACGGGCCGACTGCTTATCTCTGACTCACTCTCACGTGGCATTTAGGAGAAAAGGCTGGGAAGAGATCCGGAGGAGCAGCAGCGGCAGGCATTCCTTCCAGGAACCGGGTACATCCATCCTGCGGGCAGCAGGAATACAGCCGCAGGGTGGAAGGGTACGGCCCCTGTTTTCTATCATCGTCCCGGAGCTCTGTATTTTACCTGCCCTGTTGTTCCCCAAGAGTCAAATCTTACGCCTTAGGCTATATATAAGAGAAATTAAAAGGTAGGATTTTAGCCTGAATAGGGTTGAATAATGTGTAAACTAGGCAGAAATGTTGCCCTGATAACATTGTTTACCAAGGCCTCACCACCATGTGGACATCAGGGTCTGAATGCTGACGCCAAGTTCCGTGCTACTTTCTAATGGGTCGTACTTTAAAGGAGATGTATTTTAATTTAGATCCTTTTCCTATTTGTTACAGCCTTTTCTACCCTCCAATCCACAGCCGTGGGCAACAGGAGAAGCAGTAACTGCCTGAGATGTGAACAGTGGAAAGAGGAAAAAAATAGTAAAAATAAAATAAACAAACCCCAGAAAAACAGACAACCAAAAAGCAACATGAAAAGAATATGTATTTACTATATGGTTTAACGATCTTCTGTGACATTGCTCATTTATCTGTACTCATCTGTAAAATTTAAATTCTTCAGGCTAAAATTTTCCCTCACTAACGTGTTAGGAATCAACACAGTCATCAGTGATAGAAAACACAGTACTCATACTTCACACTGAGCTTATTTGGAGAGATGTGATGCAGGGATCACTCACTTCACATTGTCCTTGTGTCACCGAAAAGCAAATTGTGGTAGTTCCATTGCGAGGGGTGTGGGGGTTTTTGGGTGGGCTCGGGGGTGAAGATGTAGGTCACATCTCTTTTATTTCTTCATAATGGAGGATAATTCCTTCTGCTGTGTATATTCTGAATCCCAGCTCCTAAACAAACAAAACCGAGAAGGACAATTCTGCAGGACTGGTACCAACGGCGGGAACCCTCCTGCCCGGAGTGAGGAGGTATCTCACCGGGGTGTCCACAGCCGTTTCCTCCTTAGCTAATGTTTTTCTGATGGAAGTTGTTTTGATGGCTTCTTTTTCTTTCTCTTTTTTTTTTTTTTTTTTTTTTTTTTTTTCCCTTTCGGGCCATTTAAGCGGAGCCGGGGGCCAACCGCGCCCCCCCGCCCGGCCCCCCCCCGGGCTCCTCGCTCCGGCGGACGCAGGCTCCGCAGGTGCGGACACCTTTGAAACTGCCGCTCCTGCCAACGGGATTCCCAGCCGAAATTCACGTGGCAAAGAAAGTGCCCATTTGCTTCAATTATTTTCTAACGACTCCGCTCGCTTGTGCCTTTGGTCTTGCCGGTACCCAGATGGGTAATTTTGGAGCTATTTGCGTGCATGCCCTTGTTTTGAAGGCGCAGAGGTCTGTGAGCTCAAGTACTTACAAGCAGTTAGTGGGAATTAACAACTGAAAAGGCAGCCCTATGCACCCCGACCCGGGATCACTGCCGTACCCGGATTTCAAAGCGCCCGGCGTTAATCCGGCCGGATCGCCCGCCGGATCTCGCTCTGGGGCTGGGATGGGGATGGGGATGGGGATGGGGATGGGGATGGGGATGGGGATGGGGATGGGGATGGGGATGGGGATGGGGATGGGGATGGGGATGGGAACGGGGACGGGGATGCCATGCCCGCCTGCCCACCGGGGCTCAGTCACGGAGCCACAGCGGGTTCTGCCGGGATTCCCCGCCGCAGCTGCGGGAGACGGGGTGTTCCCGGCCGTTCCGCAGGTCGGAAGATCTGGCAGCGATGTTTCGAAACTGGTTAAAAGAGCGGGGAGAGAGGCGGAGGCCAGCATGACCCCTCGTCTCCCTGCACCACTACCCCTCCCAGCCAGAAACTGCCTGGGGGCAGCTGTAAGGAGCTGGCCTCGGGCAGAGCTCCCGGCCGGGATCGCTCCCCGCCACTCGCGGCTCTCCCCGCCCTTCCCGGCGGCTGCTGCCGGCCCTCGCACCGGGGAGCCCCCGGGGAGCATCCCGGAGACTGGAACTGCCCCGCAGATCCCGCCGCGGACCCCCCGCCCGCCTCCAGGGGCACATTCGGAACACGGTCCCCTCCTCCGCTGGGCTCCCCTCCCTCCCCGGCTCCCCGAGAAAAGGTGCGGACCGGCTGGAAGGGAAGATGCCGACTCCATCCGCCCCCGGTAGCAGTGGGATGCTGGTGGGAACCGGGGCGGGCAGCTAGCAAGCCCGAGCCCTCCCTGGGAGAGGAACCCTACAGCTATCTTCTCACCTTCCCAGAGAGTACATATGTCGTCCCCGTTCTGCTTTCTGCTAATTTTTATAGCGGACTCGCCCATCACCGCAGTTATTTAATATGTGGTTCCCTGCAAGGCCTTGGTATTTGATTGCTGTCACAAATAATACCAGGTGAAATTCCTCATTGTTTCTGCAATTACACTGTAGCCCACTGCTATTCGCTTTTTCAGCCCCTAGAGTTAATTGTTTTCCCACTGCACGCCTCATACCAAATGCACAGAGAGCAAATAAAACACCAAACCTTTCAAAACTCATATTTCTCAGCTATTATGTTATCAGCAGGAACTATTTCATAGCTCTGACATCATAAGCCCTGAGCAGCATGAAATTTATCAGGGCCTTCACATGATGAAATTGTACTTTTTAAAGCGAGAAAATAAAAAAGAAGAACATCTTTCTACTGGATTTGAGCTGCTAATTTTAATTACTGTGATTGCTGAATCCAGGCTTTTTTAATAGTAATTTCTCATACAAAGCAGGAGAAGCAAGCCAAAATTAGCTCTTTAAAACTGTAACAGATCTGTAAGTACAAATAGGACCAAACTGCCCAGATCTGTGACTGTCACACCCATGACATGGATCTTGTTATGTTCTCACATCTCTGTTGTGTGATTGTCAGGATGGTTATGGGAACAAATCTATACATGATTAGGCAATGTTGCTTTAAAACCAAGGAAAATGTGCTAGGCAAACCTTACTAAATTTATTGAAGGGTGAAAAAGCAAGCATTTACAAGGAGCTGTTTGGAGATCCTATGCATAAATAATCATAGAACCGTTTAGGTTGGAAAAGACCTCTTAGATAATGTAGTTCAGCCACCAACCCAGCACTGCCAAGTCCATCACTAAACTGTGTTCCCAAGTGCCTATAAACATCTATAAGATGTTTAAGCCCCTCCAGGAGTGGTGACTCAACCACTTTCCTGGGCACCCTGTTCCAATGCTTGACAACCCTTCCAGTGATTAAATTATTCCTAATATCCAAACTAAACATCCTCTGACACGACTTGAGACCATTTCCTCTCATCCTATTGCTTGTTACCTGAGAGAAGAACCTGAGCCCCACCTTGATACAGTCTCCTTTCAGGGAGCTGTAGAAAGCAGTATAGTCCCCTTTGAGCCTCCTTTTCTCTAGGTTAACAGCCCCAGCTGCTTTATCTGCTCCACATAAATTTTGTTCCAGACTCTTCACCAGCTTTGTCACTCTTCTCTGGACTGGCTTCAGCACCTTGATGCCTTTTTTGCAGTGAGGAGTCCAAAACACAGGATTTGAGGCAGCCCACACCAGTGCTGAGCACAGAGGGACAGTCACTGCCCTGGTCCTGCTGGCCACACCATTGCTGATCCAGGCCAGGATGCCATGGGCCACCTGGGCACATGCTGGCTCATATTCAGCCAGCTGTTGACCACCCTCAGGTCCTTTTCCACTGAGCTGCTTCCCTTCTCTCCAGCTGCTCTTTCCCAAGCCTGCAGTGTTCTGTGGGGTTCTTGTGACCCCAGTGCTGGACCCAGCACTTCACCTTGTTGAACCTCACACAGTTTGCCTTGGACCACCGATCCAGCCTGTCCAGATCCTCTACAGAGCTTTTCTGCCCTCAAGCAGATCAACAATCCTGCCAACATGATGTCATCCATGAACTGGCTAAGGGTGCACTCGATCCTTTCATCCAGATCATCAGTAAAAGTATTAAACAGGACTGGCCTCAACTCTGATCCCTGGGAAACATCATTTGTGACCAGCTGCCGACTGGATGTAACTCACACCACCACCACTCTCTGGGCCTGGCCATCCAGGTGTGTCTTCACCCAGCAGAGTGTGCCCAAGCCATGAACCATATTAAAAATATGAATTGCTGTTCATGGCTATGGTAGTGTTTGTGATCCTAATTTCAGTCTCTTTATTTCACTATGTTTCTACAATTCCATTTGGACCAAGGAAAGTCATCTGGAAGCTAATGACAATTTAATACTCTTCCATCTCCCTTACTATAGATTTCCCAAATATTTGTCAAAATAACAAAGGTGTTCACTTTGCAAAGACTTACACTTTCTCAAACATATTTTCTTTTTCCTTCTTTAGCCAATAGGGTACAATAGACACAACAACAGAAAGTTGTTGTGTGGTCTTACCTAGCAAAATTAGCCATTACCAAAAATTTACTTCAAGTATTGAATATGTTTGCCCTTGTCTGTCTATATTTTACCAATTAGGATCAGAGTTTGAGTATTTTGTACTAACCATTGCATTTCCATTAAATTTAAAATTACAGCTAATGATTTTTAGGTGCTATTTTTCTTTGAAGGAGGGGAAAGGAAGTGACCAATGAAGTTGCTTTGAATACCACTTTATTTTCACATACTAAGTTGTCTCTTCCATGTTCTGTTTCACTGACTTCTGCCTGTTCTTTCTGCTTTGTGTACCTTGACTGTAAAGAGCTATTCTTTACTTTCTGATTGTTATAAATTAGCCCTGCCCTTATTATGGGGTTTATGTCTACGTATGGCCATTTTTTAAAAGACATATGTCTGTATGCTGATTTTTTAAAGAAAGTGGCAGCTAAACTGAATTATTACCAAAGGGTAAAATTGCTGTTAATTTGACACCTTTCCTGGTCAATATTAAAGATAATAGTTCTTTGGTTATGTAGGGCTATTGATTTCCACTATTTAAATTCCATATATATATATATTTCAACAAGAGTTGACTCTACTTTTTAACCCTTTGGGGTACAAGTTTTCTCAGCCTCAGAGTAGATTTTAAACTACCCTTGTTTCTTTGGGACTGTGTATGTCTGCACACTGAAAATCCCACTTGGCATAAACTAAAATGGACTGATGTTTTTTTGCAGTTATAGCAGGAGTTGTTTTCATCAGAAAATAAAGAGCATTTTCAGTTAATTCAGTCTCCTAACATTCCCGTGAAAGAGATGGATATTAACTTCATGTGACAGAAGAAAGTCCCTGGGCACTGAAAGGGTGTGACTGACTTCTCCATAAAAACAGTCCCTGAAATTAATTCTGTGACAGGCTGAAAAGCCAAGCCTTTCACAGCCATATTAATACCTTCTTGATTTTTCTGAGTGCTGGAAGGACTCAATGGCCATGAAAAGAAAGGTTTCAAGAATTTAAAAGGGAAGTACTAATATTTGACTGGCCACATCTGAAGAATTCCAGGTTTAGTGATTTTAAAAATGCCATTGAAAGAGTGATGAAAGAGTGGAAGTTAAAAGTGTGTTCCTTCATTTGCCCAGTGTGATACTCTATGTATAAGTTGAAGTGGGGTAAAAAAGCTGACAGTATGAATTACTGCAAAAATAGAAAGAAAATCTGCAAAATCTCTGCACAAGCCAGACATAAAGGTGAAAGTACTAAAGCCCTTTGGGAACTAGATGCTAGCAAATTGAAGAAGATATCCAGAAACTTACAGATAGTTTTTAACCAAAACCAAACAAAGAAAAAATTACCTCACTGTATATAGTTTCATATACAGATGTAGCATTCAGAAAATACTTGTGAATCCTGCCATGGTGGCAGCAGAACTTCAGGAAAATAATACAGCAATGGAATAGTGTGACAGGTCATTCTAATAACCAACACTTTAAAAGTGTCCATGTAGATCCAGTGGAGAGTGTGTATGTATCCAGATCCATATTTATAAGGATAAAGGCCATATCTGGCTATAAATGGTGATATGTGGATTTCCATATGTACATATACACATATGTAAGTGTGTCACATCCTGATAGATTCCGTTGTTCCCAATTTCTCCTCTTAGGCCCTCCTGAGCAGGGTGCTTCAGTAGTACAGTTTCAGTCACAAGAGTGAGTCCAAGCAATTTGTTGAAGTGGAAGCTGTTTTCCAATTCTCTGACAAATGAGGAAAGGTCTCAATCCCAGCCCAAAAGCAAAATATTAAATATTTCAGTCCAGTGTACCACTACTGTCACCTGGGCTGCAGAAAAAGAGCTCAGCTCTTTTGGAACAGGTTTTTTAGAGCCAGAGATGCTCCTTATTTGAATAAACCCCATGAATATATTTAAATAAAGCCCAACAAAACAAGATAATCTGTAACCCTTTAAAGACCTAGGTCTTCTTTCAAAAATGTTTCTCTTTTTGTTTTTGGTTTTTTGCTTTTTATTGCTTTTTTTTTTTTTTTTTTTTTTTTTTTTTTAATTGTGGTTTAGAGGTTAATTTGATAGATGTACAAACATAACATGCTTCTTTCTGCTTCACCAGACTCTGCTGTGTTATCTTTAAGATAACATCTAAAGGATCCATTCAGAAGTCTCCGGTCCTACGGGACTGAAACATCCCGCAAACTTCTTTGGGGCGATGTTCCCGGCCAGAGCCCGTAGAGCTCCGGAGCAGGGAGTAAGGAGGGAGAAGACTTGTAGGGGGCCGGAGGGGGCATTCCCCCGGTTGCCCCCTTGATTCCCAGGGACGGTAGATTGGCAGGGGAAAGGAATGACAAAACTGGGTACCAAGAATTTGCGAAGGTGACCGTGCTAGCTTTAATTTGCGGGATGCAGGAGGAGGTGAATTACAGCTCTTCCCTCAGCGTAGAGAGGGATTGAAGAAGACCCGCGTTATGGAGATTCCCTCCGAAGCACTGCCGAAGGTCTCCGGGCAGTCTGGTTCCACGGGACTCCCGTGGGGAGCGACCCCGACCCCGGATTCCCCCGCCACAGCCGCCAGAGCTCCGGCGAGGCAGGGATGGAAGCCAGGCTGCTGTTCTCCCGAGCTGAGCTGAAAATAACCCCAAGTCTTAGAAAGATTAATCAATCCTTCCTTCGTTTGGGAGAGCTTCACCCCGTGCGTATTTTGAACCAAAATGGAAGGGTCTCCCTTTCCCGGGACAGCCACAAGTTTTATGCCCCCCTCTCGGGTGAAATCGGCAAGAAACCTACGCAACATCGAAAGCTTGTCTGCCTTGCCCAGATGAACGCCGGAATACCTGTGTTTTAGGGGAAAAACACAAAGAAACCGCAATAGCCTTTACGAGGCACCCGAAGGAATGTTTGAAATATTGTGTCCCTTTCAGTCTATGTGTCCGTAAAATTAAACCCTTTAGAACCTAAGAGTGGTTTTGTAAAATCTCCTTCCGTGGCTGCCCTAGCCCGGGAGAGGCAGAGCCCGAGGGAGCGGGCTTGCGGGGCCGGCCCCGCCGGGAGGAGCCGCCCGGGGAAGGGGCGCAGCGGCTCGGCCTCGGCAGCGCCCGGCAGGACGCTCCTCGCCTTCTTTTGCTTTCAGAGCAGCTTGGCCGAGCTCTGCTCCTCTCCGCACCTCGCGGCTTCAGCGACTGGTTCGCTTCGTACTGGAGTGTCAGACTTTTTTTTTATCTTATTCTGTCGAACGAAATCCACGCAAAAAATTGAGGCAAACATCATCCCGGAGGGAACGTGTGGTTAGGGTTGGGGCTGGAATTTCATTGCTGGCTGTGAGCAGGCTCATGCCTGTGTGGCCGCAGCCCGAGGTGGGCACAGCAGGGGCCCTTTCCCCGTCTCTCGGCTCCCACCAGGGGTGGGGGATTGAGTCCTGCCCGTCCCCGGCCTCGGCGGCCACCACCGGGAGAGCGCCGCCCGCACCTTGCGCAGGATGCGCATCCCGGCGGGGCTGCGGCAGCGCCTCGGCCCCGGCTCTCGGCGGCGAGCAGGGCGGCAGAGCTGGGCTGCTCCAGCCCGGCCAGATCCTTCTGTCAGGCAACGAAATCCTGGCCGCTCAGCGGGTCTCGTTTAAAATTCAGCCGTGAGGTAGAGGCAGGTGTTCGCAGCGCTCTCTGCGAGATGGCCGGTGGCGGGCAGAGGGCGAGGGGCTGCGGATTTGTAGCTGCAAATCATTCGCGCCGGCTCTGCCCTCTCCACAAAATCACACGGGCACCTATCACTTCCCAAGCGCTGTTCCCTACTCTTTGGGGGCTAAAGGCTCGGGGATTTGCACTGGGAGAAACCCCAAACAGATCTGGCACCCGCCTCAATTAAAAATCTGCCTTCCCAGTGGGAGATGCTGAAGAGGAACGCGGGTTTTGAGAATCCGACTGCCGACTTCCTGAAAACTGGAATTGAGAACTGTACCGCCACTTCCCACAGATAAGGTGAAACGTGTTAACCCCACGATAAGGATGCTGCTCAGGGAGCGGAGAGAGAGGAAGGAGACTGTTGGACTCAGCAGAGACACAAGCCGAATTGTTTCAATGGAGAGGCGGCCGGCGAGGAGGTTGCAGGGGCCACTAGCCCGGTTGATAGCCGCCCTCCCTAGCTGATGGTTGCCGGCTTTTCCACCCAAACCTTTGCGTTTCGTCCCCATCTCTCGCTCAGCCCCGGGGATCCTTCCTTACGCGCCCGAGCGGTAGGACGGTGCCACCTCAGCAAAAGGTTTTGGGTTTTTTTTTTTTTTTGGAAGAGGGGATGCCGGTCCTTTCCCCGCAGCCACGGTGGGGTGATGCGGATCTCCCCTCAGTCCGAGCCGCATGGGGGCACGGAGCGGGCCAGAGCCCCTCGGGAAGCCGGCTGCAGAAAGGGGGGCCATGGAAGAGGACGGGGGCGCGCACCAAAGTCACAGGTGACTTGTTCCAATTAGTAGCTGTCTAATTAAATTAGTGTTACGCGGCCCAGCCAATGGGCCGGCGGGGGTGGAGGGCGACGATGAGGCAGCCCGGCGCAAGCCCCTCCCCAGCGGCCCGAGGAGCGCCGGTATAAATGGCCTCGGCCGAGCGCCACCAAAGCGCAGCCCTGCGCGGGCATAGGTCGGGGTCGACCGGATTGAGCGGAGCTCGAACGCAGCGCCCATCGAGGATGCAGCTGGGAGAGCCGCTGCTGACGGCGGCGGGGGCACTGCCGGGGGGCCCGTTCTACCCGCTGGAGGGCGGCGGGCGCAGCGGAGCCGCCGCCGCGGGAGCCGGAGCCGGGACGGGCGCTGCCGGCGGCTCCCGCGGGCCGCCGGGTCCGGGATCGCCGCCGCGCCTAGACCTGGACAAGATGCCCAAGAAGTTTGGAGCGGCCCCCGCCATCCTGGGCGAGGCGGAGGCAGTCGAGCCGCCCTTCGCCGCCCCCAAGCCGGACGGCCGCAAGGCCACCCCGTGCGGGGACGAGGAGCTGCCGCCGGCCGCCGCCGCCCGGTACTCCATGGACAGCCTGAGCCCCGAGCGCTACTACCTGCAGTCCCCCGGGCCGCCCGCCGCCGACCTGGGCGGGCCCTGCTCCCTGTTCCCCTACCCGCCGGCGGCGCAGCACGGCACCGTCTACCAGCCGCCCGGCGGGCCGCGCTACCCCTACGGCTCCGTGCTGTCCCCGGGCGGCTTCGCGGGCGCCGTGTGCCCGCCCGGCGGTCGGGCGCAGTTCGGGGGCGGCGGCGGATACCAGTACGGGCAGCCGACGGGCGGCGGAGGTCTCTACGGCCCTTACCCGCCGGCCTCGGGCTCCTGCGGCGGGCTCGGGGCGCTGGGGGTGCCAGCCGCCGGCCCGGGGATGCGAGCGCAGGTTTTCCTCTGCAACCGGCCCCTCTGGCTCAAGTTCCACCGGCATCAGACGGAGATGATCATCACCAAGCAGGGCCGGTAAGTGGGGGCAGGAGAGAGTGGAAAAGGAGGAAAGTGGTGTGGTGGTCGGGAATGGGGGGGAGGTGGCCCCCCCCAGGGACGCTCCGTGTCGGGCTGCCCTTGCCCGCTCCCCCGGGAAGGCGATGCCCCCTCTCTCCGTCGGTGGTGCCCCGGGATGCTTTCCTCGGGAAGCGACTCCCCAGTTTCCCCACACAGGGCGTTCGGGAGATAAGGCGGGGATCGGCTGGGGCTCGCCGCTTTCTTCCTTAGGCTCTTTGGTGCCGGCACGGACGGGGCACTCCACGGCCGCCCACAGCATCCGCCGGAGCCCGCGCCCCCTCCCCCGGCCCGCCTCAGCATGTCGTGTGGTTTTCCTTCTTCCCCCAGGAGAATGTTTCCCTTCCTGAGCTTCAACATCACCGGCCTCAACCCCACGGCCCACTACAACGTCTTCGTGGAGGTGGTGTTGGCGGACCCCAACCACTGGCGTTTCCAGGGGGGCAAGTGGGTGACCTGCGGCAAAGCCGACAACAACATGCAAGGTGGGTGCAGGGTCCGGGAGTCTCGCCCCCTTTTTCCGCGGGGCGGCTTCACGGAAAGGGTTCCCAGTTCGTCCACCCCCTCCCAGGGTCTTCCCCACACCCGGCATCCTGCCGAGGGATGAGCTGACCTGTTAAGGTCTTTTTGCGCCCGGCGTCGAGGCTGTGGGGGAGTGTGGCCATCGGGGAGCCGAGGGGCTGCGGAACAAAGCCCCGTGCCCGGCCGGCGTCTCACTGGCTTGTTTCCCTCCAGGTAACAAGGTCTACGTTCACCCTGAGTCCCCCAACACCGGGGCTCACTGGATGAGGCAGGAGATTTCATTCGGGAAGCTGAAGCTGACGAACAATAAAGGTGCTAACAACAACAACGCGCAGGTAAGGAGGGGGAGGGCTTGAGGGGCTCTTGGTGGCTCAGAGGGGGAGCCCTGGGATTTTGGGGCTTTTACAGCATTTCATCGAGCCGCTAGATCACTGTGCTTGTGACTCGTTCTCTTCTTGAACGGGGTCACAGAGCTTGTTTTGTTTCGTGGTATGAATAGTTGAAAATGTTGGAATAGGATGTACGACTTTCTTTTGTTTTTGCCAATAAATTGACCCTCTGGAGATATTCAAAAAGGTGGAGGGTAGCTGATAGCTCTTAGTGAAACAAGGCTGCAAGCTGTGACTCAGCTCCTGATAACAGTTAAAACTGCTCCATTTCTAAACCAAGAGATTACAATTTACAGGAAGAAAATGTCAAGCTGTAAAATAGGTCTTTTAATGCTAGATGTGGTTTGTCTAAAAATGTTGTTTCTTTCGTGGTTTCTTTTAGATGATAGTACTTCAGTCCCTACACAAGTACCAGCCCCGACTTCACATTGTGGAAGTGACAGAAGATGGTGTTGAAGATCTGAACGATTCCTCAAAGACACAAACATTTATTTTCCCTGAAACGCAGTTCATAGCAGTTACAGCATATCAAAACACTGATGTAAGTATGGATGTACAAAATTACAATTAAGTATAAAATTGACTTGTGTGTTCAGCATCTCATGTTAATATATTCTGCTTTCGCTTTTAGATTACACAGCTCAAAATTGACCATAATCCTTTCGCAAAAGGCTTCAGAGACAACTATGACTCGTAAGTACACCCCTATCATCTTTTGCAGATGTATCAGTTTAGGAGGCATGATTCTGGCCTGAAATGGCTGTGGAAGGGTTTTTCTTTAAATACTAATTTAGTTATTTAGCATCAGTACTTCTTCCACTGGGAATTTTGCTGTTCTTAAAATGTCTGAATAGTGTATTGTCTAGGTGACCTGTCTTTCTGCTAGCTTCTGAATTTTGGTAGGAAACTGGCAAAACCAAGGTGGCCTGCAGATTTTACTGGCAGCATTTGGGTGTCTCCACAGAACAGGCAGCTTTATTCAGAAGAATTGCCTAATAGTCACTTTCTGCCTTCACTTGTGCTGTTGCTTGTACCAGTAATAGAAAAATTTACAGTGGTCTAGGAAAACCACATACTCGGAATAAAACAAATAGCCAATGTAGTTATGCTTCTAATTAAGAAATATCTAGTTTTTTCGTGTTTCTGTTGTGTTAACTGTCATACTGAAATTGCAAGGAAAACCACTCAGTTATTCCTCTTTTATGTTGTAGCATGTACACAGCTTCCGAAAATGACAGATTAACTCCATCTCCCACGGATTCTCCTAGATCCCACCAGATCGTCCCTGGCGCCCGATACAGTGTGCAGCCGTTCTTCCAGGAGCAGTTTGTCAACAACCTGCCCCCAGCCAGGTTTTACAACGGCGAGAGAACCGTCCCGCAGACGAACGGACTGCTGTCCCCGCAGCAGAACGAGGAGGTGGCCAGCTCTCCCCAGCGCTGGTTCGTGACGCCCGTGCAGCAGCCCAGTGCCAACAAACTGGACATGAACTCCTACGAGACGGAATATTCTCACAGCACCTTGCTCCCTTACGGCATTAAATCCCTCCCCCTTCAGACGTCCCACGCTCTGGGCTACTACCCCGACCCGACATTTCCATCCATGGCAGGCTGGGGGAGCAGGGGCTCTTACCAGAGAAAAATGAGCACAGGACTAACTTGGACCTCGAGAACAAGTCCTCCGGGATTCACCGAAGACCAGCTTTCCAAGGACAAGGTGAAAGAAGAAATGGGCTCGTCCTGGATAGAGACTCCACCCTCTATCAAGTCTCTAGATTCAAATGATTCTGGGGTCTACACAGGTGCTTGTAAGAGAAGACGGCTTTCCCCTAGCACTTCCAGCAACGAAAATTCCCCGACAATGAAATGTGAGGACATTAATAATGCTGAGGACTATAGCAAAGACACTTCAAAAGGCATGGGCTACTATGCATTCTATGCTAGTTCTTAAAGCATCTTTTTTATTCCAATTGGCTGAATATTTTTTTTCAGGGTGGCCTTGGGTTTTTTTTGCATTACAATTGCCAAAAAAGACTCTTGCCTTCCACCTTGAGTTGTTGTGTGCAATTCTAAAGAAGGTGCCAAAGCTTTTTGACTGTTGCAGGTAACAAAGTAGGGAAAGAGCAAACCATGGGAGATTCCTTGTTTAGAAGGAGGGGGACTGAAAGGAGGATTTTAGTGTCGAAATATGTGGCATATTTGTTGGAGACACTGAAGTGTACAGTTTGGGTTGGCTCAGAGGCCTGATCAAATCTATGCACTCCTGAGCAAGGTAAGAGGGGTTGGGATCCCAAATTTAATTTTCTTCCCTGCTTGATAAAGGGGAACTGGGTTACAGGGTACTGCACAAATGCTATGTTCTGCTTTAGACTGAGCTGGTTTATTCAACCCATCCACAACAGTTGGCTGAGTTGAATATTGCTCAGCTACAGCATTTTTTTTTGGCAGAAAATGCCAAAAGTAAGGCCTGCTTGCCAGGCAGGATTTTGACTTGAAGGTCTTGTTGCCAACGACAGGATTCCAATGACCAAATCTGACTTTTCTTAGCTTAGAACTTGCATTAAAAAATCCCTGCCTCCATCCCAAAAGCCTAACCTTTACTGAGGTGGCCAAAAATAAAGTGTACAGTTGTGTTTTGTGTAGGTACACTGTAGAATATTGTGGAATAATGTATAAATAGTTGACCTATAGCTGTTTGATTGGAAGGGCATCTGGTGGTGTTTTAAAGTCCAAAAGGCATTTTTTGGTTAATAAAACTTAGCATACGAAGCATTGCAAAAGGAGATTTCTATTTATGTGTACGTAAAGTGACTTTTTCAGCTGCCCTGTATGAAACTGGAAGTGATGTGACTTGACCCATTCTTGCCTCTACTTTCAGCCGTTTTAAACTGATCAGCCCCAGAGTAACTGGCCCAGAAACTTTTTCCCCACCCAAGAAACTCGTTCCTATTTTGTTTTTTCTATGTACATAGTAATAATTTTTAATAAATGTGGTGGTGCCTGGCATAAGAAGGTATGGCTCTGCCTCATCTTTGCCTCTGCTGGGTGTCCCAAAAGGGGAGGAGGGAGCATAATCCTAGGGGGGGTTGTGTTTTCGGTTTCTAAATCTAACCATCTTTTGCAATGCTGATGCTTTTGTGGGTGGGTTTTTTCCTTTAATTTTTTAATTTTTTTTTTTTTAAGTCTCTTGGCTCTCGCTTTGCCACGGTTCTCATGTGCATCTGCACAAACCAGGAGCCCCTGGCTCGCTCCAAAACACGGCTGTCTCGTGCCCCTGCCACCCCTCCATCCCCCGGCTGTGCGAGCTCGGCAGCGAATTGTGAGCCGAGCCCACCCCACCTCCGGGGGCCGCCTCCTCCCGCCGCCCCCTAATCACCCCCTCCGCTTCCCGGAACCAGGCAAGAAATTCCCCTGCCCGCTTATCTGAGGGGAAAGCTTCTGGCAGAGCGATTGAATCCCGGCTCCTGCGGCAGCGGGACCCCTTTCCTGAGGATATGCAGGCAGTAATGGGATTAAGCTGTTAACGATTCCCGGCTGCAAACAAAATAAACCCGGGGCTGTCCCGGGTGGAGGTGATGCTGTCGGGGGGCAGCGGCAGGGGCTCCCCTCCTCCGGAGCGGGGCGCGGCGGGTGGCCCAGGAGATTTCGATCAGCGCTTCTCTTCTCGGGCCACGCTCCTGCTCTGCGCGGTGGCAGCTGTCCTGTCACCTCCTCCGCTGCCCCAGGACCCCGTCTGGGACAGAATTTCTAAAGAGTATGGGCTGAGCATATTATTCCTATTATTTTTATTATTATTTTTTATTATTTTTTGTTTTCCAGAGGGGCCACCCCGTTCCGGAAAAGCCCCCGGGCAGGGCTGTCCCCCGTCCCGAGGCGGGGGTGCGGTGGCACGCCGCCCATCCCCAGCCGTCCCCGCAAGCACCGATTACACAGCACGGTTCCGCCGCGCTGCGTTATTAAAAGCTGTATATTTTTGCACCGCACGGCGAAAAGAGAGCTTAATACTTGTGAAAAGTCCTCACACTGTTTAATAGAAACGTAAGTGCCTGGCTGGCCCCAATTAACACCTTGTGATTATAATGCATTCCTAAAATGGGGTGTCAGACGCCAAATTGTGAATAAAGGTATCTAATTAATCTTCATAGGATGACACTGATAAACAACGCCAGATTTAAATAAAGATCAAGGATCTGAATGCTTTTTATTTGTTTACATTAACAGAAGATAAAGTTAACTACCCCTGCACTTTGCTTCGTAATGTGATTTACTGCCACAATCAGCGGGCGGAGAGCCTCGCCTCGCCTCGGCGGGTTTTTTCTGGCGGCTTTGGAGGGAGGGGGACACCCCGAGGGTGAGTGAGTGAGTGCCCCTTCCTCCTCAGCCCCCAGGGAGGCGGGTGTGTGCCGGGAAAAGCAGCGGCAGCTCGGCCTGGCAGCGAGCGCTGGGAGGGAGGGAGGGAGGGAGCCCCGTCCGCGCCGCTTCCGACGCTCTCGCACGAAAACCGCGGGTCTGAAACGTTTGCTGGACGGACACGGAGGGTGTGGAGCGAAATAAAGAAATAAATAAGAGTTGTTTGCACCACTGCGGCGGGAGGTGGAGTGCGAGCCCTGCCCTGTGAAGAGGGAAAACTTCGTTCTAGGGCAGGGACAATCCGAACCTCCGCTGCTGCCGGCGGGGCAAAGGCTCTGCCAGGCTCGGGGCTCGGCTCCTGCCCCCCGGCGGCCCGTGGAGCCGGGATACGCACCCTGGGGCCGTTCCCGACAGTTAGCATCACCCTGGGATATTCCCTCCCTTGAACCGAGGGAGAGGTTCGCGCTCTGGGCGCGTAGCCCTGATTTTTAAACAGCACAAGCTGCCGGCGGGGCAATAGAGGCAGCAGAGACGGGTTCGCCCGATGGATTGAGGCCATTCCTCGCCGAAATCTCTGGGTTTTGTGTTGTTTTCGTTTATTGCAGACCTGGCACTTCGAGAACAACCCTCTGATAATTATTTCCCAACGAAACTTCATCCCTCGCTGCCCGCCCCGGACCGTATCGCCGCCGCTTCACACCCGGGGGGAAAAACGAAACGACCCCGAAACTTCCGACGGCACCGCCCCGATCCTCTCTGGAGAAAGGGCTCACTCCTCCTCAGGGTGGCCACCTCAGAGCTCCGGGGAGGAAGGGGCAGATATTTCTCGGTATGTTTCCTCTTCGAGTAACGGGATGGGGTTTTACTTTCGGTCTGAATTTCCGCTCCCACCTTCCTCAACGCCGCCCTTTAAACACCTGCCCGGTGTTCTCACCTCCTCCTCTCTGAGGGAGCGCGGCGTTAATGGAGGGGGCATTCCCAGGAAAAGTTATTTTTACAGCCCCCGCTCAGGGTCGCCTCTGAGGTGGAGACAGCCTAGGTGGGAATAGGCTCCCGATGGCTCCCGTTTCTCTTCAGAAATTCCCTTTCCCAATGGGAATATCGGCGATTCGGCGCTGGACGGCTGTGGGGTCTCGGCTCCGGGTAGAAAGCAGAGACGGGGGGGGAATGAGGCAAAGGAGACAGGGGCTGCCGGCACTTCCCTCATGCCCGTCCATCCCATGAAATGGTGACTTTCATTGCAATATTACTATCATCATCATCATCGTCATCATCCTCATCATTATTTTGTTACTGCCCTGCATTTTTTTATACATTCAAACCCAATTCCCCAGCCCCCTGAGCTCTGTAGCCCACTCATCCTTTTTCCCCAGATTTTCATAGCTGTGATCAGCTAATAATACGAGTATGGCTAATATAAATATTAATCTAATCCTTATTGGAAGGATTTCAGTGCTTTCTGGGTATCACAGATATGTAATCCAGGGGAGAATGACATTAGCCTGAAAGTGTGGAGTGCAAACTATGATTTGAATAAAAAGATAGGGTGGTATCTAATATTTCCTTTAGGGAGTACTATACTCTGAGCTGTCACAACCGATTGTGTAAATAGAGGAGACTGAAGGATGTGATCCTAATCATATTGATGAAACATTCATCTGAAAGACTGAGTGCAACCAGAAGGGACTCACTAGGAATACAATTAAATCCTAATCTGGGCAGGAGGAATCCTCTGCAGACTTTCCTCTAACCTACCACCCTCTCCCCCATTTTTATTTTAGAGTCAGATACAATTCAGGAGAGGAAGGGGAAATACAGGAGAGATGGAGTGCTGTGGGTTTGCCTGCCCTGAAGGACTGCATAAACACAGGGAGTGCTCCATGGAAATTGCAGATCAGAGTCTGCAATTCTGATCGTGGTGAGTAAAAATAAAGGCCTAACTTTAGTCACAGGGAAAACTACCTGCCTGCAGAGGGTTTCCACCTGTGAGTGATGTTAATCAGGTACAGGAAGTCTCTGCTTCTGGAGGAAGAGTCCTTCTCCCACCCAGGCTTTGACTATTAGGTCAGTTCCAGACTGCAGAGCAAAATTGATTTTTCTGTCTGTTGTGTTCTATTTAGTTTCCTTCTGCAGGAGGAAACTGTTTTCTTGATTTTTTTTAACAAAGGGGTTAATTTCCAACCTGTTTTGACCAGTGCCCATCAAAAGAAGATCTGGAGATCTTCTGGATGAAGGTGGATGGGACTGGCTTCACATGATGTGGTTCCTTTAACACCACTAAACCCTGGCTGACTGCTCTTCATCTATCTGGCTTTTGGGGAAGGCATTGAGCAGGTGTGTTTTCCTAGTGCGTGCCACATTTTGGCTTGTACCTCTAAAATAAATTAAAGTAATGAACACCTAAATTCATGCAATGATGATGTTTGCAGCTTGAAAAGAAGGCTGTATTCTTCATCCTCATACTGTCAGACTTCTTTGAGTGTCTGAGACCCAAATCTGATCAGGTGCTTTTAGAGCTTTTCCAAAGTCACTTGTTTTCTATCATCAAGCTCAGGCAAAAAGCAAAGTGATTTCCTTCTTTCTGGAGTGTTCTCCACAGAAAGCAAGCCCCCTCCCCCCAACCAAAAAAAAAAAAAAAAAAAGAAAAAAAAAAAAAAGGAAAAAAAAAAAGATCAGTTCTCTTTCTGTGGGGCATGATGTCTGCAAATGAGGAAAGGATGCATGAAGTGGGACATCCATTAACAAATCTATATGAGGAGCTCCATGTAAGTCCATATTCTCTTCTGCTGAAGTAGGAGCTCTGCAGCTTCACCAGTTTACAGAAGGACTCTTGTGGATGAAGTAGGCACTGCTAAAGCATGTACCCCATCAAGCAGTATCATTTTAGCAGGTTTGAGAATGAAACTTCACATTAAGGTTCCTCTGTACTGTGATTTTATATGGCAGTACACAGTAGGAGGGCAAAGGGGTCTGTCCTGTTATAATCCCTGGGTTGTTTGGAGCAGGGTTAGGTTTCTGTGGTGTGGGTAGGGCACTGATCATTAAACTTCATGGAGTAGTTATAATTCCATTTGTCTACAAAGCAATGTAGTTTTTGTAAATTGCTTGACATAGTTGCAAACTTCCTTTGAGGAAGAAAACAACCTTTATTAGGAAACAAAATAGTTTGGTAATGTTTTAGAGAGGGCTTGTTTTTAGTAATAAGTTCTTAATAACAGAATTAATAACTGCTCACTTCCCATGCCAAGTAGAAATATTATAACATTATACTCCTTCTCTGATGAAGGTATGATTTGAGCAAGCAGACCTGTTAAATTGACACTGCAGAGGAAATCTCAATGCAAAGATGACTTTCCAGGAGCTATTCACAATAGCATGTAAATTTTATCCTATCTCTTGCTGCAGATAAGACAGACAAAGCCTCATCTGTGTAGCCTGGTGTCCTCTGATACCTTGATTAGCTTATTTGCCATTAACTTTGTGTTGTATATTGCAAGATTATGGTTAACCCAACTCTTCTGTTACTTCTTTCAGTGAAGGCAGAATTCAGCTCTGCTGCCTTTGTACTGCAGCTCCTTTGCACCTCCTTTGCAGCATTATTTGAGAGGAACTATCAGGTAATTTCTTGTTTGGAAGGCAAATATCTTTGATCCAGAAGAAAGAATTTGGCAAAATCTGTGACATTTGAGTGGTCCTACTTTTACTCAGAGGAAAAATTAAGTTCTTTGGGTTTGTGCCAGTAATGATCCTGAATAGCAGATAAATCTGCTATCTGATTCAAACCTCTGATTCAAATATGCAAGGTATTTCTCTGCTTCATCTGCTTAAATTACATGTGCATAACAAACCTCTGGAAATGTCTTCTGTTGGGATAGGGTAGAGAACAAGAAGATATTTTTCAGTCACATCAATTCTCTACTTCAGTTCATGGTACAGCAGCAGAAATGCTCATGCTGGCACTGAGCAGAAAGAAGAAATGGAGCAGAATGTAAGAATGAAAAGCTTGCATATTCCTGCTGGGGTGCTGGTGACTGCTTTCAGAAGTTTAAGCAGCAGTATTTGCGATTTTTTTTTTTTTTCCCCTTCCATACCACCCCTCACCACACAATTACAGCACATGATAGTGAATGTCTTGATGGTGACCTGGCCAGTTTAGGTACTGGTCTTCAAAAGCAATTAAGCAGGTTGGTATAAACACTCTTATCTGGAAAATGGTGAGAGGACTTTTGGATAGGGTGGAGATGCCACAATGGTACAGTCCCAGCCTTTAGGTATCTGTGGGTACATGGTGAAACGTGGGTTTAGAGCACCTCTCATAGCCCAAAACAGCTGTCCTTGTTCTACCATTTTGTGGTTCCTTGGCTGTGGACAGATCTTTCTAGCAATGTCCTTATTCCAACCATGGGAAGAGAAAGCCATTCCCTTAGGTATCAAGAAACATGAGCTCCCTGTTATTGCTGTACCACAAAAAGCTTAATCATTGCATGGTATAATGGAACATGTGTAATAGCCAGAATGTAACTTCTACTCCCAAAAACTGTGGTTAACATGTGGGTTTCTTGTTTCTCACATTCCCACTGAGTGAGAAACCTTAGAGGAGATGCCGTTCATTCCCCTGGAAATGGGCTGCAATATTAGGAATTTCAGGGCAGTGTCTCATGGAGCTGCAGGAAGGATGCTCTGTGGCAGGCTGCTTTTCATTTCACAGTTGGCTTGGGACAAGGGGTGTGTTTGGATCTAGTAGACTACACAAGAAATGAACAAGTAAAAAATACTGAAGTATTTCACCACAGACTTAAAAAAAAAAAAAAATTGATCCCACAACTATCGATAGGATTGTTCTGAATTCTGGGGTGATGACTGACTTCTGCTAGACTGGATTGTGAGTGTTTTGGTAAATGGTTAAGGTGTCTCCCTCTGCTCTGACTTGTATTTAGTCTCTGTAGAGAAGCATGAAGGATACAAAATGAGACACAATGTCCTTTTAATGTTTTCTCCTTCTACCCTGGGACTGGAGATTAAAACAAAAAAAAAGCCTACTCTAGGACTGGAGATTTAAAATGAAACAAAACCAAAACCACAGATCCATTTTCTTTTTGTTGGGGTGTTCTCCAAATCAGGAGTTGCAGGGAGAGCAAAAGCAGCGGGAGACAACACATTGTGTTGCTCCACCCTACTCACATCCATCACGCTTGATCTGCGTCGTTCTCCACGCTGATATTTCATATTGTTCTGCTGAGAGGTGCTAATGGCTCATCCTGTTTAAAGATCACTGACATATAGAGGGAAAAACTCTCTATAGAAAAGTTTAAAGATTGACCATAACCACACCTAGAAAAAACCCTGATGGACAGCAAGGAGATTAAGACTCTTTTGTCTTCCAATGTCCTCTATCATGAGGCTCATAGGCCAAAGCTCTCAAGTATGGCATTAAAACTAAAAGCTCTCTTATGACATTCCTTTACTGAAGAGGAAGAGTGAATCTGTGGGAGGGGGATTGATGGTTCCATTTATGGGTCCATTTACTGTGAGAAAGAGATATGAACCTCTCTCTCTTTAGCCTTTCCTTTGTATTCTTGACTTGCACTTCTCACCTTGCACCAGCTGTGGGGCTCATCCAATTTCTCCATGAGTCAGCTAATTTTAGAGACTTGGCAGAAAACACACCCAGGAGAAAAGGACAGTTGCATTCTGTTGGGTTCTCAAGTTGGGTCGGCTCAACTAAGGCCCAAACAAGAGCAGAGGAGAGGGCAGGATCTGGTTTTGGTGTAGCCTTATGCTTGTCAAATTTGTGATACTGCAAAATTGCAGATTTATCATTCAAAAAGACAAAATTCTCTCGTCCGGATTAAATGGTGTTTTCTCAGGCTGTTGGGATAAATGTTTAATGCCTTTCCATTCATTTTGAGTGTCCAGAAAAGCTGAAGTCCCTGGGAAAAAAATTGCAAAGTGCCTCACTGTGCTGTAGGAAATATGGGGATCAGAGAGGAGCAGTTGACAGGGGACACAGTAATGCAAATATTGCTTGAGTGTGTGACTTTTCTTGTGCAGGCTGGTGCATTAATTAACTGCAGTTAATGACATCCCTGTTGGGATAGGTTTCCTGGGGCTAATTTGTGAGCAAGGAGATACACATTGCATTAACAACTTTTGCATCAGTCTCTGGAAGTGGAAAATGTTTCCTTTGTCTTTGTGAGAAAGCTACAATTGCAGAAAACTAAAATCCAGTATATGAGTAGCAGGCTGTGCTAATTTGAAAAACTGGAAGCTTATAATTAGGGACTGGCTGATTAAGACTGTGCTGCATAGGCAAAGTCATATTTGCTGTCATCTGACAGGACACTTGGAAATTCCAGCCAACAGTAAGTGAGGAGAGGAAGAGATGAGTGCACAATTATGTGGTGGTCATTGTCCAGACACACCTAATTTAAGTGGCTTACATGAATCTTTGTCTTATTTTAGAAAGATGATGCATGCATTCAGGAACATGGAGCTGTAGTTCTTTGGTCTTAAAAAAATAAAAAGCAGTAAAGATCCTTGGTTCTTAACTTGCTCTTGCAGAGCTGTTGATTCAGGAATGACACACATAACCTCATCCTAGTGTTTGAACTCAGGAGTAAGGTGCTCTCTACTCATCCCTGCTGGCTTTCCACCATGCCTGTTGGAATTCCTGCATGCTGGAATGGGCTGTCCTGCTTTGGGGTGGTGGTTCTTTGTCTGTGTCCAGCTCTCACAGGTTTTTTTTTCCCTTCCTCAGCAGTCTTCCATGGGATCCTAACCAAGAACAGCTCTGAACTAAGATGAATTCTGCTCTGAAGAGTCAGTTTGTAACTATTGTTTTTCTTTCTCACTTCTCAGAGCTTTTACCACAATCTTACAAGTGCCCTTTACATCCCGTTGTAAGAAGTCCAGAAGACTCACCAGTCATATGAACAAAGAACTTGCCATCAACACAGACTGGAGATGTGGATTGTCTCTGCCCAGATGCATTACCCTATCTGCAGATATCAGGGTGGTTCTCATCCTGAGCACTAAGGGGGACCAGAGCTCTGGAGTAACAGCTCATGGAGCTTCCTTCAGCTTTCAAACAAAGGCTTCTCCCCCTTCCCCTCTTGATCAGGTCTGTAGTAGGCCCCCAGCACAAGGTTATCAGTGTTGGACTGTTCTCTGAATCTCACCCGTGCCTGGACTCACTTGTCACTTGTTCAAAGCAAAGCAGTGTGTCTTGCAGCCAGCCCTTTGCATGGCTCTGTCATCCACATTCCTCACTTTTCCAGTGTGTTTTTTCTCAAGAGCTTGTACTCACCCTTAGAAACAATCCAGCCATGTGAGTTATCCCACTGTGATCTCCTAGTTCCTGTGGGATACCACCAGCAATCTCATTTTTACCTCAGTTTTCAGACTTCAGGTACTTTCTTTCGGTTCCTCTGAGATTTTTTGCCACAGTCCCTAGGATTCCAGATTCTCAGGGGTGAGTGCTTTTTTTCAGAACTGCCTTTTTCTCACTCTGCCTGTCCCTCAGTGCCCACCCTTCTTTTCAGCAGTGCCTTGCTCTTGTCTCTTTCATCAAGTAAATGGGAGCACTAAAGTTTTAGTTTCTCACTGCACTGGTGTGGTTGCAGAGTGGAGCTGGATACTCCAGCAGCCCTTGAGCTTGTTACTGCTCTGAGCCTTCAGGGAGGATGCCTGATGTGTCCAGCTTTGGCACTGCAGCACCTCGAGTTCCTGTGCTGGGAAACTTGATTTCTGGAGGCAGTGGTAGAGGAATGAGTGCTCACAGGGCCTGGCAGGAGGGTCCTGCATGGATGCCCTCTGGATTGGTGTGCCAGTGTCAGGATGCTTCTGCTGACTGCTGTGGGCACCCAGCTCCCAGCTCAGCAGCAGCCTGCACAAGGAGAGAGCCTGGATCAGCAGGCTGGAAGTTGATGGGGTGGCTCAGTAGCAGCAAAAGGGAGGCTTGACTCTGGTGGATGGGAAGGGAAGGAGAAAACTTGGAGGCCTGGATCAGCATTGAAGGGTATGCCAGGCATGCAGTGCTCAGCAGAGAAGAGGAAGGTACAGAGTGAAAATCTGAGCTGATGAGAAAAGTCAGTTGCAGAGCCAGGGTGAAGATGTGATAAGTATCAAACAAAGATCAAACAAAGCCTGCTGAAAGAATGGAGCTGGAGTGTGTCCAAAAAAGGACAACAAAGCTGGTGAAGGGCCTGGGGCAGCTGAGGGAGATGGGGCTGTTCAATCTTGAGAAAAGGAGGCTCAGGGAAACCTTATTGTTCTCTACAACTGCCTGAAAGGAGATTGTGGCCAGGTGTGGGGTCAATCTCTTGTCCCACATAATGGGCAATGGGACAAGAGCAAACTGCTTCAAGTTGCACCAGAGGAAACTTAGATTGGATATTAGGGAAAATATCTTTGCTGAGTGCTCAGGCATTGGAACAGGCTGCCCAGGGAAAGTGATGGAATCACTGTCCCTGAAGTGTTCAGCAAACGCATAGACATGGCACCTGGGGATATTAATTAGTAGTGGAGATGACAGTGGTGCATGGTTAATGGCTTGGATTTCATGATCTTAGAGGCTTTTTCCAACTGAAGAGTTTTCATCAAGAAAAATTATTTCATGAAAGCATAGTGATTTATGTCATGTGATTCTCTCACTTTTTAAAATATGATGTTAAGGGCCCTATAACCAGTTACCACTTTATGGAATTATGTCTATAAACACTGTGTTTCTGTTTCAAAGGAGAAGTGTTGGTAACTGCTATGAACTCATACTTAACCCTCAATCACAGAATTATCACTGTCATAGATATGTTTGACGCAGTATGAATTTTGAGTGCTACTATTATTATTAATAAGCAAAATGCACCTTCAGTTTTTATTATACAAATGGATGGAAAACTCACAGAATACCAGAAATTATTACAGGCTCACCATCAGTTGTATTATGATGAAGTATCAAGAAAATCTCATCCTGAACCAATGCTTTATATCGCTGAAAGGAGCCAAAATTCTAATGAGAGGTGCCAATCTGCCAGGTAAATAAGTGTATTTATTGTATTATCTGTACTGGAAATACCACTTTCACTGAAATGGATCAGTAGGAGCTGGCTCTTTGGTTTCTGTGTCTGCTTTCCATGTAATACTCTGACACTTTTGATGACTTTCAAATGAGAAATTCCCTGTTTGTTGCTTGTACAGTCCTGACAGTCTGTTGCTTTTTTTTCTGTGGATCACATAAAATCATTCAGCTGCTGAACTCTGAAGTTGGTTCATGCTTTGTTTCTGAGTTGTAAGTTAGGTCTCTTCTCTGCTTGAGCTCCTGATGAAAAGTCAGACATAAATTCCTAAGGAAGAGTATGAGTCTGCAGAGGGTGTAGGGTGCTGGACATTGGAAAAAAGAACTGTCTGCATCAAAAATCCAATGGTCAGCACTTCCCAGGGACAGGCCCTTGAGCTGTAGCTTTTAAATGCCAAATTGGAGCTTCTTGCTTCTTTCCACAAACTGAAGTCCAGTTGTGCAGCATGAAGCCCAGCACAGTCCCACAAGGAAGAAATGGGAAGGGGCTGCATATGGGTTCTCTTTGCTAGTGCAGGGTGTTAGTCCCTATTGCATCCCATTTGTGCATGCCTGCTCTGAAGCTGGCTTCCTTTCAGCACATGAGTTAGATGCTTCCAGACCCATCAGGAGCCACTGCACCCTGCTTGGTGTTTCTCACTGCTGAAGATGTTCTGACTTGCTTTGTTTTAAGTTCTGCTCTGTAATGCATTCTTAGCAACCCCTGAATTGTGGAGCTGTTCCTAAACTGTAAGAATTATTGTGTCAGTGAAAACAGGGCAGCCCTAGGAGGAAGGCATCCCCAGAGTGGAGGAAGGTTCCAGGTGTCAGCCTTGAGGGATGTGCCCAACATCCATAAAAATAATAGTCTCCATTTCCAGTTTCTATGCAGCAACTCATACAAGTTTACAGACCTGTTTTCTGGGCTTGCAACTCTCCAGTATTTCTGACTGCAAATGTAAGCCTTGTCACAACAAACAGGGTATATTGTTATGGCTGTGGACCATCTAGCATGCTCCTAAATATGCAAAGGGTGTACATACATAATCTAGCATGCAGTCTGTCACATGCAGCTTGGAAAAGGCAAAGGGGTGTGGTTAGAGGAAAGAGAAACTAGGATACAAATAGGAAAACTTTTCCTAGAGAAGTAGGAATGTGTCTGGAATTGTTGGCTGGAATCAGAGACTTTCCAAAGGTAGGGTGCCTTCAGGCTAGCTGAGAGTGAGCCTAGATGTGATGGTCTGCACATTGATAAGTAGGACTTACAAGTTGAAGTCTCACTGCATGCTATTTATTTGGGCATCACTGTTGAAGTTAATGTGAGTAGAACATGCTGAATTTGGCTCTAGGTTAGTAACACAGAACTGTAGCTCTTTAAAATGGATTTGAACAGGGAGGTATGGTCCAGTGCTGCATTGACTCTGAGACTTGTTGGTTTGAAGGGATTTGCTATTTTCATTCTGGCAGGTTTTCTTTAGGTGTGGGGGATGGCTGGTGGAAGAACAACATGGTTATTTTTCCTACAAATCTAATAGGAGAAGAATTAGCCTAGAAAGGAGAGAAAATAAAGTCTGTTCCTTTAGCTGTTATGTAAGGTACTGCCTTGTTCCTCTTAGAAATAGAGCTTTCATGTGTTACATTGCATAGTAAGCCCCCCAAAAAGATTAATATCTTTTGCCTGGGGTGAGCAACTCCTGAGATTTCTGAAGTCAGGCTAGTACATTAACACCTTAGATTTAGGTAGCACGGCTACAAGCAAATGTCTTTGGATGACAGAAGCAAATCAGACACTGCTTTTGTATGTCACAAGGGATTATTCTGTTTTAGTGCTATGCCCTTTGGCTTTACAAATGCACCTGTAGTGCTCCTGTGGTTAGTGCAGAGGATCTTGGTAGAATTAATTTACTAGAGTTGTTTTGTCTTTGTAAATAGCAAATGTTAGAACTGGCTGTACACAAACAGCTCTTCAAGCCTTACATGCATTTTTTGCAGTGGTTCCTAGATAGGGAAGCCTTCTGTTCTTTAATGCTAGCACTGAGTGCAGCAAAGTACTTTTCCATTCACAAAAAGTGATCCTTGTGGACATAGGAGAAATTGATGGCTGTGTCTGGGCACGAGAAATATGGGAGACAAATTCTAGGGAATTTGGGGTGGATCACCAGATACAGGTTTTGACTGTGCCTTTGGTGAGAATTTAAAAAATTCTCATCTGATTCCATGTCATCTGCTGTGTTTTTTTTTTTATTGGAATAAAGGGCTCTGAGAGCTCATGATGCTTATGTGGCATTATCACCAAACAGAAGTAACTATTATCTGACATTTTGGGAACAGAGATATTGGTCTATGAAATACTGTGATAAATAGTGAGCACTTTGAATCTTCTGAAGATATGGAAGGAGCTAAATGTTTGTAGTATCAAGAAAGTTTGTACCAATATCCCCTACTTCCCTTTTATTAGCTACAGAGAGGATTAAAATTTTAAAAAATCTTCAATTCTGTTTCAAAGACAGCTTTGTGGTTGAGGTTTCTGATTGGTTTTTATATGGCACAAAGATGGTATCATGTGTCTTATTGTTAGGTGAATTTTGCTGAGTACTTGCTGTGCTTTTCGTTTGCAGAAGACAAAAGTGTAAAAGCAAAGAAGAAAGAACAGGAAAGAGAGAGGCTATGACTTGTAAGTCTAGGTGGCTTTCTCATTATCTTGCTAATAAATTCAGCATGTGAATTTATTAGATGCTCTGAGACCTGGCAAGTTTTAATGGATATCAGCTGCTGAAATCATAGATTTTTAGCTGACATTTTAATCTGAGTCTGCTAGGATAAGACAGGATAGAGAAGTCTTACCTAAGGCAGGCTGGTGAACTGTGGGTTTTTTCAGTAATGTAGGGTTGGAAAAAGTGGGGCAGAGAATGAAAAGGAAACACAAGAAAGGTGTTAAGAGCAGGAAAACACTTGGAGGTTTTGTGCTTTGAATGTTAGCATTTAGACCTGGGCTGGAGGCCTGATGTGGTTTGCTGGGTCATCTCTCAGGATCAGCGTGGTCAGGGGCTCCTGGGTGCCAAGGTGGGGCACAGGAACATAGAGGTTGTGTGGCATCTGGCCAAGAGTCTGCCTGGAGCAGCAAATTGTCCCTAGAGCAGCTAACACAGTGTGAGAGACATCAGTGATTGATAGCTCTCCTGAGAGCTTCCAGACACCAGCTTTAAGGATTTCCTGAGCCCTTTCTGGGCCATCATGCTTGACACTTCCTTGATGTGGTTTAATCTTGATTCCCTGTAGGAACCCCTTAAATTCTGCAGCCTTGCATTGCAATAATTTTGTTGCAGATTTCCCCACTGGAAATCTCAACCCACGTTGCTGAGATTTATTCTTTTCAAACCACTTCTGTTAATCATCAGTGCCAAATGAAAACACTCTAAAAGCACAAGTGGGATTTGCTTATGCCCCTTTTTTGTTGATTTTAGATATCATTTTAATCTTCTAATTTTTCCATCCTAAACTTTTTTTTTTTTTTTCCTAAATAGCCTACATGTCCACCCAGTGCTTGAATCAAATCAAAACATAAATGCAATTCCATGTGACAGACTTCTCTTATTTTGTTTCTAGAGCTACAAACATTGGGTACTTTGAGGTACTGATATAGGGCATAAGTATTCCACCTTTTTGCTATTTATTGTTCTTTACTATGAATGTAACTGAATATATTAAGTGGGGAGCCTAAAACTACCTAATTTTGACAGGTATCTTGTGTTAGTGGTAGGTTGATATTTAGGGGTATATTGTGCTTATTATTTGTATCTGAATACTCTAATCCTGAAGACAGAACATTTATTTGGAAGCATAAACAGGGCTGAGTATTTACAGATGTGCAGACACACTAATAAGTTTTTACTACCCTTCACCTGAATCTGCCATGGGCTCTTTTTAGGTTGTCCTGTGAATGAATATCTAGGTTTCTGTTTGCTAATACAATCTAAATAATCACATTATAACAAGGACAGAAGATTGTTTTCTTCAATAGCATCAACTGGGATGTAAAATTCTTTTTAAAGAAGCTTTTGATATTTTCCCTGACATCAAATCCCTGGGGATGCAGGTAAACCATAACTGTAAATTTTTATCCAAACCTGGAGCTGGAGTGAACTCTGCAGGGTATATTTTACCCCAGAGTGATTTGTTCTCCCTGTCTGTGCAAGGTGTACCAGGGCAGCACCTGAGCACACAGTGCTGTGGCTGCTGCCAGCCTGGGTGGGAGAAGGTGGGAGCTTTTCACTCAGAGAAGAGTGGCTTGAAGCCTGGTTCTGCTCAGATGAACAGATGCTGGGCTGAGGACCCTGCCCTGATGTGTGTGGCTACAGTGCCCTCTTGTGCAAGCGAGCACTGGAGAGCAGCTGCTGATTCCAGAGGTCTCTCCACAGCTCCTGGCTGCTGGAGAAGGAAGGAAAGTGAGCACAAAACCCTCTTCTGGCTGTGACCCTTTGCAGCTGCATTTTGTCCAGCAATTTATTTGGTTATGCGGTACAATGCAAATATAAGGACAGCCCTTGGGCTTTTACAGCTTCAAATATCTTTGTATTCTGCTAGTATTTTGGCATGGGTTGGAAAATGAACGTTTACTATTTCTGTTGAGGTGATGCCTGCAGAACCTGTTATGGAGAGGAGCTCCCAGATATGCTAGATGCTGTCTCCACATTCATAGCTTGGGCCTTAGAAATGCTGTGGAACTTCAGCTTTATAGCAAAAAACAAGTAGCCAAACCTGGTTTCCTCCTTTCTCTGTCTCAAACTTGTCAGCTCCACTTCATCTGCCTCTGAAAGTAGAGAGATTGAATTAACATGTTTTGATTGGAAAAAGAAGAAAACTTGCGGGAAGAAAGGGCACAGTGATCAGAACAAAGTGAGCAGGACAGACCCAGGAGGGTTTTGACACATTATCATTTGGAAATGGCAAAGCAGAAATCTGCTGTGACTGCAGTGTTTCAAGATTACAAGGCAAGAAAAGTACCTGCCTACGCAAATAAGTTCAACTGTGACATGGAAAACTTGGAGGTGTGTCCCACTCATTTCATAAAATGCCTTTTGGTCATTCTAAAAATACAGCTATCCTTTTGGGGGTATACTGTAGGGAGCATATGTGACAGCTAAGGAAGAAAATTATCATTGCAGTACTAAGACTTGAACTGTGTAAACAAGAATGTTAACATTAAAAAAATGAAAAATTCAAACCTTGTTCTTCAATGGAGGCCATTGGACTGGACAAATCTAGGGGGAAAAATGGACTTGGTAAAGGCTAAAATGCAAACAGAACTGTGTTGCACAGGAATCAACAGAGAAATGGGAAAGAGGGGAAGGATGTTATCCTGACTAGAAAATAGATCCAGAGTGCCAGACCATCTGTATGAAAATAACTGGGGCAGAATTCAGCTACTAAAATGCTCTCACCTGTCTTCCAGTCCTACTGCTGTGTCCCATTGTGCTCTCCAGCCCACCCTCCCTGGGCGCTATAATTGCACCTGCAGGTACCACCACAGCCCTCAAGGTGAGTAATGTGAGGTTGGCTGGAAATGCCATGTCTTCTCATGTGCTCATGAAGCACATGAAGTTCTTGTAGGTTAGGATCTTGTCACAGAAAGGAAGTGAGTATGCCATAAAACCAGTTTATTCACTGCTTTACTTTGGTTTAATAAAGATAGGCTTTGCTTATTACTCAAATGCAAGACATGAACCGAGTTAATATTTATCTTTGATATCACAAAACTACCTTCAACTTGGGATCCTATTAATTAAATGCCAGTGCTGCTCAGCAATGTGAAAATGCAAGAATATATTTGTTCTGTTCCATACTTACTGGATTGTATTTTTCCACCTTAAGTTCCCTGACTATATAAACACAAGATACTGGCAAAGGCTCTGCCTGCTGAGGGTTGTCCTGAAGACCAGTATTATTTGTGCAGTGAGCTCTGATTCTCCTGGGATACTGCTTAGACTGAAACTCCTTCCTACAGAGTGCCTAACCAGGAGATTTAACTTTGCAATACATACATACTATTTTTATTATTATTTTTTTTTTTTTTTTTTTTTTTGGGCAGGTAAATAAGGTATTTTCACCTATTTCCAGCTGCAGTCTTTTCTTCCAAGAATGTGGCTGTAAGCTTGCTTATAAGGGTTTTCCAGAAGTTTCAGCATGTCCAATGTATTTGCCACTTGGCAGGTCAATTTTAACATTGCTGAGAAATGTTGAGGTTTCAGATGCAGGATCATCAGTGTCTACATGGACATATGGATTTCTGGTTGAAATCAGAGCACAGTGAATTGCAGCAGCCTTTGCCTTTCACAGAAACCAAGTGGTCAGCCAGGTTGTCCATTTTATTCTTCAGGATGGATGCTGGCTACAGCTGGAACAGGAAGGAGCACAGCAGAATCCCAGAGCTCCTGTCCTACACAGGAATAAAAAAGCCCCACAGAATCTGTTGGTCCCAGCCAGACAATGACTCCACACTTTCACTTCCCTGCCAGGGATGCCACAGGCTCAGCTGTTTCTCTAGCACCTTGCAGGTCTGTGTGCACAGCTCCTAGTCAGCTCTGGAGGAGCCCAGCCCTGGCAGTGAGGGAGTGGACACCTTTGTCTGTGAAGAAGACTCCTGCCAGGTGATGTAAAAGCATGGCTGAATAATGGCACAGCAGTAGGTGCTGCTCAGGGAGGTGAGCCCTGTCCCCAAAAGTTGCAGAATCTGAATATAGGCACACTCTGAAACTGCTAAAGTAGCTAAAATCATGTTTCATTACCTTAAATCTATGGATGTTTCAAGCCCCACCTAACCCACATCTAAAGGAAAGTCATCTTCAAACATGGATGAAAAGTTTTGCAGGTCTTGGAACACATGCAGTGATGGTGGCTACAGTCTTTCAAGCAACCCTGTATTTGTGCAGGAGCACCTGTGCACAGTAATTTACTGGCATAAAGTCCACAAAAAAACAGAGGCTATAATGTAAGTGGTCCTGAAGTTCATCTCTTGGCACAAGTGGTTTTCTGAGTTCTGGCAATTAATAGTTTCCTTTTAGCAGTGTGCTCAGGTTGGATAAGCTGTAATACCCAGGGGTAATGAACTGGAGGATTTAAGAGTGAAGCACTGGCTAGCTTTCAGTCAAGAGTGTGTGGCTGCTGGAAGAGACAGGGCTCTTCTTTTGCAAGAAGTGAATGATACCTACAAACCTTGTATTTACAAGTATTCTACCCCTGCAGCTGTGCAGGGAGGAAAGACTGCTCACTGTCATTCATTTGGACTGGCTGGTCCTTTATTTGCAAGCAGGCTGAGTTTTAACAAGGTTATTCTATTTAAATGAAAATTGATGTTTTTGTCAGGCCAAAGGGACTTAAGAGTTTATTTAATATGCATTGATCTTTGTGTATGAGAATCCAGAATATATGCTGAAGCAGGTTGTAGCTGGTTTTTGGCTTATTTTAAGGCTAAAAATAATTGGTAATATACAGGAATGGGACAAGACAAGCAATGACAGATGTGATTATCACAGTTTGTGGAGTGCAATATTAGAAGAAGATTTACCATTCCCAGAGGTGAGATGCAGATGTGCCTTTTAGTGGTGAGTTTCAGGAGGAAAGGAAGACATACATTTTGTATCATGTCAGTGCTTCCTGGTCACTGTACCAGCATTTGCCTTCCTTCATGGACTTTGGTTCATGCAGGATTAGTAATGTTCTCTTGGTAGATGAGATGTTGTTCTGTAGCATTGAATATAATGGATTATTTAGAGTTTGAAAAATCAGTTCATTTTCACTCCAAGAAGGATAACATATAACGTGAACAAGTGCTGTTTGTGTACAAAAAATATAAAAAGCATCACTTTGGAAGTATCTTGTGTTTCTCTTTTGTATTTACCATTTTCTTGTATTTCCAGCAGAGGGCAGGTTTGTGCTACAAAACCTGTTTGCTCGCCTGAGATAATCCAATGTGACATTCACCAGGCATGTCCAATCCTTCCCAGGAGGGGAAAAGAAAAAAAAAAAAAAAAAGAGAGAAAAAAAAAAAAGGTGTTATTCTGTGGTAATTTTCCCTGAAAAATTTTATCAGTTTTTTTCTGTTTAGTTTTTGGGGTTTTTTAAGAACAAAATGAAAAAAGCTAGATGGAATACTACTGGTAGTCTTGCTAAAAATCTAGTCCCCAAATGCATTCCTCTTGTTTCCTAAAACTGTTGTGAAATTGCCAGTGGTTCATTTCTCTCAGTGCAATTCTTCCCTGTTTCTTTCACAGTAGGAATATTTAAGGTGTTTTCAATAGTCAACTGTTCAATGCACTTACTGTTGCACAGACATGACATGGTGGTGTTCTGTTACAGTTATACAGCATAAAATGCTGTTGTACCAGCAAAACACAAATATAATTAAGGCCCAGAGGCTAAAAAATTGTAAAAAAAAAATAATTGTATAATCCTGGCATGCAAAACACCAAGGAAAAAAAATCAGGTGGTTACATCACAGCAACAAGCCCCAGCAGGGTTAACCACATGCCCATGTTTGTGTAATTCTTCTCAATGCCATTTTGGTTTCAAAGTGACATGTTGTGGCAGTGCCAGAACAGGGCGTTCTGAAGCAAAGGAGGTGAATGGTTTTCTAATTCGTGTGTCATCCCTAGGAATCTTGTTCTCTCTGCTGCAACTACTTCACCTTGTGTTGCTTGTGTGTGAATCAACAGGACAATTTCAGGTCCTCAATGGATGCACCAGCTCCTGCTTCCTTAGTGTCTCATTGCTGCTTTTTTTTGTCTTCCATGTGAATTTGAGCCTTGGATTTTACTTTTTTTTTTCCATTGTCACTTTGCATGCTGTGTCCCTAAATGCCATTTTGATGAAAATAGACATATTTTGCAGGCATTTGTACCCATTAGCCAGTGTTGTTGTTCACTTTCCTATCTGCTATACAAATTCACATAAAAAGCTTCTTAAAACTTCTTTTTTTTTCCTTTTTTGCTATGCTTTTCATCCACTCTCCTCAATCTGTGTCATTTTGAAAAGTATGGACTAGCACAATATGTTGTCATCATAATCTAATATTTTGACAATCACAGCACAAGTGTAGCCTGCTGCCAACAAGCTGTGCACTGCTGAGTTAGAAGCTTTTTTTGTCAGTGTTATCCAGGATAATGCCTTCTCCTCACCTTTAAGCTGGTTTTGTAGCTTCATGTTTTCTGTTATTAGAGGGTGAGTGACAACATTTTCCTCTGCATTGGAAATTGGCTCTCATTCCCTCCAGTATTAACATTATTATCTGGATGAGTCAGTATTAGCTAAAGAAAGAGTGAACTGCACCAAGTCAGAAAGCACCAAGTCAGAAAGCATAGCCTTCAGTTAACTGGAGAAATGTTAGTGATGACTCTCAGCCTCCAGTGTGTCACTGGTGTGGCCAGTGTTGAACCCAGGTCTCCAGAGGTGGAAAACTGGCCCAAGGGATAGATACCTTCTCTAAATCCCATCACATTCCTAATAGTTATTAGGGCAGAATAATGTTTCATGACCTTTGGGTTGTACCATTACCATAACATAATCTAGCTGAGCGAGCTTTGCAAAGGTCATTGTAGAAACAAAAATATTGCCTGCTGTGATCCAGACCCTCAGACACAAAGAAAAATAAATATCCTAATAAATGTAGTGATATTTGCACTATAGAGCACAGTGCAAGGGTCACAAGCCATTATTCTGCCCTAGTAATAATGTCACTATTTTATTCTTGCCAGTGGTTACTGCATGACATTTGTGCTTGCAGGGAAGTTCCTGTGAATATCAGTAACTTAAAATACATTGCCTGGAGGGCCCATTGTTCTCCCACTGAAGTCAATGAAGTCAATTTGCCATTTGCTTACCAGTATCTGGGCACAGGACTGACCAGCAATGCTCATGATCAAAACTGAAATAGTTTCAAGGTGGGTTTGGAGTTTTGTTTTCTTTTCCTGTTAAAAAGTATTTGTACATTGGACCTCCAGTGAAACATGTTTCTTAAAAGATTGCAGCAGATAATTTTATCATATCCATGGGAATTGCCATTACAGATATGTAGAAGACAGATTATATGATGAGGTTTTTTATTAAAAAAAAAAGTTCAAGTCCTAATACTCCTAGGTACTAGTGTGATGAATTATGACCTGGAAGAGAGATATTACCCAGTATTTCTTCACTATATTCTTATGTGATAGGTAAATGACTGTCTCTTCTATTTCTCCAACAAAGAGCTATATTAACTCAGACTTTTCTGCATGACATGGCTGGAACAATATAACTGAAACGACATAATTCTTAAGATAGCCTGAATTTTGCAGGTGTGGAAGTTGCTGGTTTTGTCCAAGAGATTCTTGATTTTGTGCTAGTGTAACTGGTAGCCCTAAAGCGTTTTTGGGGTTTTTTTTAAGCTGAGGTGTGTCAGCCTTGGTCCATCCCTATGAGATTATGAATTATGCCTGAGCTCTTAGAGAACATGGTGGACAGTTTGTATGCAACTGTGGCCCATGCTGGCATTGGCTTTTGTCTGGAAAAACACCTTAGCAACCAATGAGTTTAATGTACCGCTGCTAAAAAGTCTTGGAAGAACTCCACTTCTCATGTGTGACAAAGGAACTATCTGAGAGCTCAGTCAGTGGCAGGATCATTTGTTTAATTGCTTTGGATAATGCGGTGCCTGCCTGTAGTCTTGCTCCACCATGGATGAGGTGATAAATGTTTCCTTCCCCAGCCTCAGTATGTGTCTGTATCAGAGAAAAACAACACCAGTTCTGAGGGAAGTGCATAGACTGTTATTTTTCAAGAGCTTGTGGTGACTAAAATTGTCCCCAGCTGCAAGGGAGGGTTCATGTTTACAATCTGAGGAAGCAGGCAGCTTTGTACCATCCAGGGTGCCATGTCCTGATTGCTTCTCAAACATGCTGCAGCAGGCTTGGACAGAGGAAGGGTTTTGGTGCAGAGCATTGTGAGGGTGGAAGAGGGGCCCTTGTAATCAGGTGCATCCTTACAGCAGGACTTTGTTAAACACAGAAATACAGTGAGATCTAGTGGCAAAAGAGCTGTCACCTCTTTGAGATCCACTAAGCTCAGCTCAGTGTCACACCAGCCTGTGGCTCTGCCTTGAACATGAAGTCTAACTCTGGCTCCTGACAAAGAAAAAGTGGGAGCCACTCATGTGAGCCACATCTAGTGCATGAGACAGGGCAAAGTCAATACACAGGGCTGGGGAAAGACTGGGTCTGCTGCTCCAAGGCCTTGCACTGAACAGCACAGGCTGATCCTGTCCTTGTTTTCCTACTCCTTTTCCAGGCCAGGAGAGCAGGCAGATTTGCATAGTCTATTCTGTAGGCAGCTGAGTACAATTTTTCCTGTGGGTGGTAGTATTTAGAAAGTGTCCCGCCTTGCCACTTTCAGATTGCTATCGCCCTCCCCAGTGGGATTAGGAGCCTGGCTTCACAGGCATTGCCTGATCCAGCTGGCTTTCATAGGGATGAGGTGGGTAGTGGTGAGAAAACAGGATGGGTGATGACTGTGTAGCTGTGCTGGTAAACTTTGCTTGGGGGAGGGAACTGAGGGGAAGACATGGGAACAGAGGAAAAAGTTATAATTCTCACCCATAGAAGGAATTCCTTTAACATTTGAAGGAAATTATCAGGGAGCAGACACCAGTCATGCTTTTCTGACTCATTGTCCTGTTTTCAGACAGCATCCCACTCCAGTCTCCTGCCTGTAGCACTGCTGTCCCAATTTATATCTGTAAAAAGTTATCACAAGAATTTCCCTCTTTAAAAATATAATTAGAAAATTAATGTTGTAATACATGCAGATTTGCAATGTGCTGAAATCACTGAGAAAGTAAAATTTCCTTTTTAAAAATAAAAAGCAAAAACATTCATGCAATCTACAACCTGCATGATTTGAGATGCTCTCATGAGCTCTTCACTTCTTTAAGTAAAGTCTGCCCTTTGCTCCCAGATGATCCTGACACAGGATGCCTTCAGAGGAGCACAAAGTACAGTTTGATCTTATAATGGATGGTTAGGTGAGAAGATGTGCTCTTTTCCCTAGCTTTGGAAGGAGGAAGCTCTGCAGAAGAGCATCCACAAAAAAACAGGAAGAGTGGTCTGTGAGGTACAAATCTGTGTGTGTTTTCTTCTGAGTCTACTTCCCAATTTTTTTACTAATATACTATTTGGGAGTACTGAGGAACAGGCAACTTTCCAAGCCTCTTTTATACAGTAGAACCCAGAGGTGAAAGGCCAGTATAACTTTGCAGTGTCCTCATGAAAATTGCTGTAAAGACTGATTTTGCCACAGGTAGGTTTGAAAGCTTGACTTAGCACGTCTTTAGCAGCAGCCACAAGCACTTTCACTTCTGGTCCAGAGTTTCAAGGATCAGCTTAGTCAGCAATAGAAACTCAATCATCTCATTTGATACCCTTTAATTAGACATGCATGCATATATAAATGCATAGATTATCTAATGCCTCCTACTGCAAATTTCTCACTGAAATTAATGAGGTTATTCAAAGAGTAAACTATGAGTAATAATGAATAATATTAGTACTCAGCATGACTAATAGTGGTAAGAGGGAGAGTCTTAATGACTTAGACAAGGAGGGTCTGCTGGGAGCCAGCATAACGATTTGCACAAAAAATTCCTTTTCAGAGTGATGAAGCTTGGAGCTTACTTGGAGCCAATCATTAAAGTACAGACCCCATTTATCACAGGCGTCTTGATCTCTGTCTCTGTGCATTTCTTGAGGCACAGCTTACTTGTGTGGCAGAAAATGAGTCATGCCCAGGCAGTTGGTCTTCTGATCCCTGCTCTGTTTAGTGTAGTCTGCATCTTTGCAGCAACTTTTATGGAGAGATCATGTTTCAAAAAGCCTTTGACAAAGCTTGTCACAGGATCTTATTTTTCATTTGACTGGGAGAGGGAGAATGAGATGAGGAACTGGCTAAGCAGTAAGAAAAAAGCAGAATGAGATTATATTTTGTTACAGTTAACCCTTCCTGGTGCAGTGCCTGGGAGTCTATCTGAGGATAAGCCATACTGTAATATATTAGTGTCTCTGAAGGATCTAGAAGTGTGTAAAACGTGATGCAGAATTAAAAAGCAACATTTATGAAAGTTTTTAAAAGAATGAAACATGAGATTGTTTTCCTTGATATTGGGTGCTAGATGGTCTGCTCTGAATAGATGCCAGTGTATATTTGAAGTAATTAAGACAAATTGGTATGTATATATTACTGTACATAATAAAATAAAACTGCTCTCATGCTATTCCTCTTTGCTGCAATTTTTTAGGGAAAGACATGGTGAAAATTAGTTTGGGATGAGGAAATTAGTATTCCACCTCAACTACAAAGCAATCAGAACTTCTTTGGAATGAATACTGAAAGGGTGAATACTTTTTATCATTGTAAAAACTCCAGTTCCTTTCTAGTTCTTATTTCCAGTTCTTGCCACTACTTCCCCATCTGTAATGCCTCTGCTTTTCTCATTATATATTTTTCAGTAGTTTCAAGCCACTAATACAAAAAAATCTGTGAAATGTTAACAATTTAAAGAGATCTTTGGTCAGGCTGGATTTCAGAAAATAGTCAAGAGGTTTAGAAAAAAGGCAAAGCTGTAAAAATCCAGGGTTTGTCCTAATCTATCATTCAGATGCTGCTATGGCACCTAATTTTAACAAGTTCCATGTTTAGAATCATAAGTTAAACTAAATAGATATATCAGATAATGGGCATCTGAAAACAGGTCATTTCAGGCTGTCTTAATTGAAAATGTTGTCTTGGGGATTTATGATCCAGGTCTGGACCACAGTAATATTTAAAAGTTTAATCTGTTAAGTGTCTCCTGTTGGTTGAGGAAAAATGTTAGTCAAAGTGTGAAAGGATTAATTCCAACAGAGAATCACTTTTAGATACTGTTTGTGTGTGATTAAAGCTCAGAGCAGAGTAGTCTCTATATTAGGGCAGAGAGAAAACCACCTCTCAGCAGTAATTTTGCAATATGATTAAAACACCAAAGGCATACTCAAAATCACTCAATCCATTTTAATTCTTCTTTTATATCGTTCCCAACTCCAAGTTTTCTGATGCTGTCTGCTAATGAAAAGTAAAACCTATGCTGCCTATCCTAAAGGAGAACACTACTGTAAATGTTCTTGAAAAGCTGTATCCATAAGCAGCATCTAAGGGATGTAATTTTAAAATAATTCTTGCTTGTAGGCCTCTCATTATATCATTGACCTAAAGATGATCAGGCCCAGTTTAAATACAGTTGTCAGCTGCCTGCTTGTCTGATTACTGCAATATTACCCCTGTTGTGTACTGGAAGGTAAGAGTTTGAAGGTGATGTGGATCCTGGAGGTCAGTTAGCCACCATAGCATGCCTTTTCCATGAATATGACTAAAACAACTACTTCTTTTCTGTTTGATGGATTAGATGAATAGGCTTCTTCCTTACAGAAGAAGACTCAGCAGATTGATTGTTGCATGAGGCAATGAAGGTCAGGGAAAGGGGCATTACAAAACTGGTGAATGATTCTGATTGATGGAACTTTTATTCCTAGGCATGCAAGAATGGAAATCTCTTTTATACGAGCTAACAGAAGGCATGCCAGAATAACAAGAATGTTCTTGTTGATTTATCTGCAGCTGGTATTGGGTCTGCGGTAGTGATTAAGTAAATAACAGCAGTTCTATCAAATGTTTGCAAAAGTGAGCAAAATCAACAGCACATCAAAGCTGAATTCAGATTTCTGGGGTATAAGTTTTGCATTTTTATGTAGTACAGAGATTTACCATGAACAGTCTCTGATCTCACCATTGCTGTGGCAAATGCAGTGTTCATTCAAGAGTGCACTTTACATGTGGCAAGTTGCAGTTTGCTGTTCCTTCTGGAATCTTCTCTGAGTTTTAAATCAAAGCCTGAAAGTGAGAAAAGCCTATGTGTATGGTTATTATATACCACCTGCTTGTCACTCAGCAGCAAACTAAGTTATCTTTCAAAGAATGTTTAAACATTTGAATAAATTACAGGGGGAGTTGTTTGGGTTTTATCTTGTTTTGTTTACCTTGTTTTATCTTGATAAACTATTGAAATGTGTTCAGAAATCTCCATTGCAAAAGAATAATGTGCAATGAACTTTTATATGTGGCAGCTGTTAATTACATCCTTCCCCCTTGCAAAGGAGATGGTTCTGTGTGGTGTAGCATTTATGGTATCTCTTAAGTTAGCTCTTTGTCATATCCTCTGAATAAAGCAGAAGAGAGCAATACTGCAAATGGAAGAAATTCTTGATACCTTTGGAATTACTCATCCACTGTGTTGGAAACTGTGAAGAAATCTTCCTTATTGTGTATCCTTCTTTGTCTGTTATTTTGAAAGAAAAAAGCTGCCACCAGCCAGCCAGAATCACCACTTAGATCTTCAATAAGCAGCTGCAAGGAGCTTGACTTAGAAATGAGACAGAGACAAAAAGCGGAAAAAATCCTCTCCAAGTGGGTGGGAAGGAAAGAGAGCTTTTACGAGATAGAACTTCTGAATTTCCTTCCTTGCAAGTATATTACAAAAAGTTGCCTTTGTTTTTCAGGAGGGAAATGCTGCTAGTGAAGTAGTTAAGGGTGAACCATTGTGTCAAGGTAGCTTGCTAGGGCCTGCACACGTGTTTCAGATCAGCTCTCATGTTCCTGCTGATTGTTATGCCAATGAGGTTTTGCTGTTGACTTAATTGTGAACAGACAGTGTTCTGTGTCCTTAATGGTTTATGAAGTTGTATATGATAGCTAAGATCTTCCATTTGCTCTCCAGAGGATGTGCTCTTCACACAAGACTGCCCATCTGATCCTGAGGTGTTCACCTTAATTTTTTCTGTTTTGTCAATAGAATTAAATGAACATTTTGAAGATCTAGTATTCAGTAGTTCCAGGAGCCCACACAAGCATGGACTAAGGGAGCCTAATAACTGGATAAATACATTTTAGGGAAATGACCATGTTTACTGACAACAGTTTTCTCATCATTCTACTGCTTGCACAATATTAACTATTGTACAGCTTTCTTGCACTTACTGTCATCACATTCTTCAGACTAGAAAGAAAATCAGATCATTGCAAATAGGTTTGAACACTTGGCAGTGAAGAAGCTGGAACATAAAAATAACTCAGGAGAAGACTGTTGAAATGTTTGCTGACTGCCATTTGTTTGCTGACAATAGACAGATTGGTTCAGGCGACCACATCATCCAGGATTAAAGCTAGACAAGACCTGGAAACCAACCCATTTCAATTTCAGACTCAAACATGTTTATTGTTTGTCCATTTTCTTTTCCTTTTTGTTCTCTTATTTTGCTTGCTGTCTATCTCTTTGTGTGTTCTCAACAGTTTCTGAGTTCTGGCTTGAGACAGAATAGGAAGTACCAAATGAACCTTATCTCAAACATGAATAAGTCCCCCCAACAAGTTAACCCATCCAGCACAGTACTGGGGATGGCTTTGTGTGCTTGAGAGAGAGATGATGTGAGGGTGGTTGTTTAACCCTCATTGCAAATGAGAGAACAGTTTTCAAAATATGGTTAGTAAGTTTAGGCTCATGGGTTTCTTGGAAAGGAATCTTGGAAAGATTTGATGGAGGAGAAGGACTAAGGCTCAGAATTCAGCAATTCAGATGTATTAAGTCTTCAAGAATGGGCTTCAAACTAATTACTTACTAAGTTACTTATTTTGTCAATGGACATGGCATAGGAACCTCCTGTTTTCAGACATTTTCCTGTGTTTGTTCTTTTTTCCACCCTCCCCACGTGCCCCTAGAAGTGGTGTTATTACAGCAGCGTGTGGGATGGAGTCATGGCTAGGATCAGAAGACTGATTTGTCTGAAAAATAAGCTGGCTGCAGATGGTTATGTGTCACTTGGGTGACACTTTTTTGTCTTAGTTTCTTCCTCAACTTTACCTCTTGCATCTCATGAACATGGATAGTTTAAAAAGGGAATTTAAGAATGTGGATCTATTGTTCATGTATGGAACTTTCTTTCTCATTTTGAGAAACTAAGGAGATTGTCTTCAGTAGTATGGAATGGCATTGATAAATCTAATTGTATATGTAAATTAATGACAATCATATTCACATCTCATTTTGTAGAGATGTCTAGCTATCAATCTAGATATGCTATGCATTAAATATGTGTAAATATTGAACAGCTATTTCCATAGTGGTGAACAGCTGACTGAAATTTGACTTTCCAGAGTGAAATATATTTATTTAGTGATCCTTAGTCTAATGCTCTTTGCTTACAGCAAAATTGACAAGATATGCAAAAACTCCCCAACCCTCTGAAAATATCCCACTTTGACTGATAATATGAGGAAAGATCAAATATAAAGTGATTCCTGAGACACATACCTTTAGGCATATTAGCTTTTAAGCAGCAGTGCTGATCTTCTTGGAGGGAGCATTGTTTTAGAAGACTGGCAGTCAGGTGACAGTCATCAGTCTGCTTTCTCCTTTTAGCTTTTGCCCTGGAAACATGCTATTCAGAATCATTATCTGCATTGCAAATATATTTGCAGTAATTATGCCTCTGCAGGCTAGATGAGCCATTTCATTTTTATTGTGGCATAAAAATGGTTTTGAAATCTCTGTACCAAAGTAATTAGCAGAAGTGAAGGAGGAGATCATGGGGCTGGAATTTTTTATTTTGCTCAAGTAACATGGATTTGCTATAGCAAGTTGGGGAAGGCTGATGTTTCACTCTGACTTCATCGATACTGTAGGAGCAGGAACAGCCATGAGCACTGTGCAACTGACTAATGGATTTACTTGGTGATTAATGCCTATTATCTACTTTACTTCAGACTTTGATACTTGCTAAACCGATTTTAATAACTAGAAATATGCTGAAATCACCTCAATTTCTTGCAAAATTGCTTCCTGTGAATAGGATGCTACTTAATGCAAGCTAAAACATGCAGTTGGTGATACCATTGGGGAATAGGCCTGCAGAGAAGACAAAACCAACTTTGAAAGCTATCATATGTTTAAGACACAGGATGAGTTTGGAGCTAGCAGCTCTCAGATTTAGTAATGTTCTTTTTTCCCCAACACTCAGCATCCTCTGGACAGACACTGTCTCAATTAATCTGTACTTCAATGCAGGGTCATGGGGCATGCATGAGGTAAAATGTTACCAAACCCTAGTCAGATGCATAATTCCTATTAAAGCTAATGGGAATGACATGCCTGCAATGTTAGTGTATGCACATGGCCTGATACTATCCTGTGATGCTCTTTGTGATGGTGTAGGGGTTTTGCAATGCCAAATACATGTTAAATGAAGTGTTATTATATACCAGTGTTAGCATGGTTGTCTGCTATCACGATCCTTTTGAAATGCTGTACTCCTCCTTTCCCTATCTCACCTGCCATGTTTCTCTTCTCAACCATGACTTGTGTTATTTGCACAACCTCTGTTCTCCAAAGCCTCCACACTCCTCTTTTTATTCACCCTCTCCTCAACTACATATGACAATGTTTTTCTCTTCCTCTAGAGAAGTCCCAGAACAGAATTGCTGTGTTTTCAGTGGGGGAAAGGGAGTTTCATTGGCCAGAGGAATTATTCACCAAGAGATTTGTGGAGCATCAGCATTATATGTGCCTTGTGACCCTGTGCCAGAGGCATTTGCCAGCTTTTTTCTCTTCTCAAGGGTCTTGAGATTAGAGAGAAAAAGGTGGCATCCTATAGGACAGACCCTGCTTTTTGTCAGGGTTAACAGACCCAAGGTACTCTTAATGTGACTGTCTTCCACTCTTAATCTCAAGAGCTAGTTTAGATACTTCCAAGTCCTTCTAGATACACTGTGTATCAGTTAGCTCAGAGCCAAGCTCTGCAAACCAGTAAAAGGTGTCTTTGGGAGAAAGGCTGCACTGTTTCTCTGTTATACATTTGTTGTTGCCTTTTTCTGTCTGGCTACGGAAATTGATTGCTGAGTTGTGAATTGAATTGAATCAGAGTCCCAGTCTCTGCAAGAGCATCCTTCCCAATTGCTTGCAACAGGGCAATTTTTGTAGAGTGGGACTTTGCTGCAGATGCCTTCTGGCTCTTCTTTCAAGGTTTGGCATAGGTGGCTTAAGCAGGTTAATTTATAGGGGAGGTGAGTGCAATCACCACTGGGAAGAGCTAAATGTTGTGGGCAGGCTGTCCAGACAGTGCTGTGCAATCCCTTCTTGCCCTTGGGGCTACAAACTTGGCTTTCTCTCTTTTTCCCAGGCCTCTTTAGCCCCAGTAATTTTCCAATATGTGCTTGGCAACCTGGAGAACTACAATGAATGTTTTTCCTCAGAGCAGAGAAAGGCAAAACTGCAGGCTAGGCTGCTCTGCTCTGCTCTGGAGTGAAGTTAATGATCTGAATGTACTGGTTGCTCCTTGTCAGGGGTAGGGGAAGCACTGTATGGGGAGGAATGCATATGGCAAAATGCCCTTGATGGCAGGGCCTCAGATGTGCACAGAATCAATGGCTGTGCAGTCACATGCTTAACAATTCTCCACATGAATATGGTGACCTTCAGTCTCGTGGTCTTTGCTAGGAGACTGAGAGCCAAGTACAGCTCAAGCAACTTGAGGAATATGTCTCTGCAGATTCTGGCATGCCTTGGCCTTTTTTCTTGTGCCAAGCTGAGCCTCCAATCATCTACACGATGCTCCCAGCACAAATTCACCCTTTTAACCTCTTAACACACCTTGTATATGTGCGTGCACATCCTCACGCTCTAAGGTGAAAGGGAGCCAGAGCACTTTTGGGGAGGATAAGTAGGTACAAGTTAGATGGATCTCCATGGCTGGTAGGTCTATAGTTCACACAGGCAAATTGAGTAATCTCACAGAGATAAATACTTTAAGGCTGTATGAGCAAGCCATGCAGGAAACTTTCCATAACCTGTGAAATAGAAGGTAAAATCAGGTCACAAAACTTTGTCTTTAGCAGGTCTCAGCATTTGTAATCAAATAATTATTGATCTAGTTAAGCTTGATATAGCACAGGCAATATTCCTGAAAGAGGGAAAATGGAGATAAAAGCCTTGGGATGGCCCCCAAAATCTCAGTTTTTACTCTGATGTTAGCCTGTTATTATTTTCAGCAATTTTTTATGTCTTGGTGTTTCCCTCTCCACCCTTGCACGGATTATGTTTAGAATAACCCAAACTTCCTCGTGTATTTTTAATCCTGGGTCTCTGTCTGATCCGTGTGAATGCAATGATGATGTGAAATCTTCTGCTGGCTGTTTAAGCTTCTGGAACGTGATGTTGGGTATGTGAGAGTTCCACACCTTTAACCTTCAATTCACTAAGGCATCTCCTCATATAGTGTAAAATTATCTTATTTGTTTATTTGTTAAATAATTATTATTGTTATTAATTTTTTAAATTTATTTATTCCTTAACACAGAGCTCAGGGCAGTGTTGCCCTGATCATCACAACCTTGTGCTGCACTTAAGCTCTGTGACTTCGGTGCAGCTTACAGAATCTGCCTGGGGGTTTGGAATTGGCAGAATTGGCTGAGTGCTGTCCTTTCACGTACTCATGCAGGACTAAGAGCAATGAAGTTCTGTCACAAAAGTCTGTCTGCTGCTAGCTGTGATAATTGCTGCCCCTTGAGTAGCAAAGGAAATGTGGCAGGGCTGGGCACAAATAATTTTTAAAAAGCCCACTTAGAATTGGACAATTTCCTTAGAAAACTCTTATCTTTTGGCTTTAGGAGTTCTATAGAATGGGCTATACAATGAAAAACTTCCTAAAGACTTCCACAAAGGGGGAATTAGCCAAGTGCTATTCATAGAACTCTATGTCTGTGCTGAAAAGGTAGCAAGCATCCATTCTGCAGGGCGCTCCCCCACAATAGCCAGGAGTTACTAAGCCTTTCAAAGGCAATAATGCTTTCAGTCTTTGTGTGCCTCCAATCCCCACAAACGACCCTATAGTTTGCTTGGGTACTTAGTAGAAAGTGTTTCAAATAGCCCATTTTCCTCAGCTGCCAGTGTGCTAACAGTTTCCCTGACAACTTGGCTATAGTAATTTCTCTTGCTTTTTTTCTATGCTGATTTCCCAAGAACTGGTAATTTCAGTTAATTCCCTCTTGGGAATATGGGAGTGAGATATTATGTTTGTTTTTCTGTGATGAATTCTGCATGAATGGTTTTGCCCTGCATGCAGGATGCAGGGAAGGGAAATTTGTAAAAAGCTTATCAAACAAAAGAAGGGAAATAAAAGGGAAGAAATGGTGAATTAAAAGCCTTTTAAAAGATGGAGAAGAAAGAAAAGGATATCATTCTTTCTTGCTATGAATGACTTATTTTTTTCTTTTATTTACCTTATTTACCATTGTGTGAATCATAATAGAAATAGTTTTTTAATTATTTGTTGACCTTTACAATCTTATAGCAGGAAAAAGTATTAGTGTCTGTAGCCTATATATCAAGAATCTATAGTGTAAGCCACAGTTTAGAAGATATTAAGTGAATTCTCCATTTTTAACGAAATGGATCATATTTTCAGTTTTTCTTCACTACAGGAGATCTATATGGGCAACTCTGACAGCATCTTCAAAAAGAGAAGATTAACTTCAAAATGTGTTTAACTCAGCTTAATGCCATTTGGTGCTGGAGTATATGGGAATTGTACCTTACTAATCCTAGCTGTTGACTACCAGTAATAGCCCAAAGACTCTGTTAAAACTATTAGTTCTCCAGGGTGTGAGGAAGCATTTAATGCACTGCTGAAACTGATTGTGTGTGTGGGTGCTGTGTGGTGAAATTCTCACAGAGTATCCCTGCCATGCCTTTCCGTCTGGAGTGTGTTCATAGGTGAGCCTTTCTTGTTCTGAGAATGTATCAAGATAATTTTTCATCAGTTCTGTCAGCTATTGAACATTTAAAGAAAACACAGATACAAAACTGCTGTTAGTGTGGGGCTGACTAACAATAACACTGAGTTATGCTTCAAAGATCATCAAAGAGTGAAGAACTGAGGTTTGGTAAAACATCCATATTTAATGGCCTCTGACTTTTACTTAAGACACTTAAGTTCACCATTAAGATCACCATTTAATAATCAATATTGCTAAATCAGACATTGTTCAGAGTCCAAGACAAAAACTTCTGCAACTGTAGTTGCGAAGTCCCCTTTAGTCCTGGCTTCCCAAGAAAGGCCCTACTGAACTTGCTTAAGTCTGCTTGTCTTCAGAGCATTTCACTGAGGCCTTTGGTATCTCACTAAGGCATTTAGCATCAAGGATTTAGGGTTTCAGCCGAACTGTGCCCCGTTCATCATCACCTAATCCACCACGCAAACTTGTCTGCTCGAGATTACAAGCGTGTAAAAACTAGAGGGTGGGAGGTGACCTGATGTGGAGATTCCCACTCCAGATAAAACCTTTCAGCTTGTCTGCTTTGGAGCTATCGCTGCGGTTTTAGCCAGTAGAGGGAGATGTCACACGTGTGTAAATCACACACTCTGCATCGGGTGGCCGTGCCCCTACAGGGGCTCCTATTTCCTCGAGTGCTGTGATTGTTCTAATGTGCTTTTCTAAGCTGCTTTCTTCCAGGAGAAGCTGAAAACAGAAAATTGTAAGAAGCAAGAGTTTATTCATTTGTTCAAGCAAATAAGTGCTCAGGCAAAATCAATGTAAACTGCTTGCAAAGGTACACAAATATTCCAGGTGCCTGTTACATCACTTTTAAGAGCTGTTCTGATAACACTGTAGTTAATATTATGAAGTAATGATGAATAATGGTAGCAGTGAGATACAGGAAGTATATGGAACAGCTACTAAGTGTTGTATTAGTGTTTTATAATAACATCAGAGCTATGTTTGGGACAGTCTGGCTCCCTGCACAGGTGTACCACCTGGGTACATAGAAAAACAAATGCTTTAGTGTAGTTTTTGTTAGTTTTTAAATTATTATTATATGTGATGTAATTGTAGACCATTAGACATGGGAAAAGGAAAGTGAGAGAATAGTGCAAAATCACTGGAGACTCAATAGTTCTTGTCTTTATAGTGGGATTGAACTAAAACAACTTAGAAGGGGAGTTGACATGGACAATGGCTGCTTAATTCTCAGATGTCTGTGTATATAGAGACATGTATATAGAGACACAAAAGTATTTAGCCTAAACTGTTTGTGGAAAAAGGAGATGCTCTTCATCATGACAATTCTGGGGAAAACTTGTTTCTCTCCATGCGTTGAGCAACAGGATTCAAGGTCACAAGGATGAGCTGGATTTTGGAGCTGGCACAGCCACAGCCTACACCTCTCTTCTCTATACTAAACAAGATTTCTTGGGAGGTAGGTGGACAGGGTTGCTTCAGAGCACTATCTGTATTAGTTCACTTGTCACCATAAAATTAATTTAAGAGTTTGGAAGGCCATCAAACCTCCATGAGAATTGCTGTGTTCACTTAAAACATGAGTGATGTAATGTCTAACTAATTAAACTCTCCTTGTTTTGTTTATAGCAAGATTAGATTATTTTAATACTACCCAACTTAGGACCCAAGAATATTTTGTCTCTTTTATGGATATTCATAGATTTCCTTTGTGACTGTACTTTAAAATATAGATAATACTCAGTTTAAAATGTCTGTTTCAGTTTGGTATGCCCTATAGTTCTCTTCTTGGGCAGCATCTCACAACCAACTTATCCAAAGGAAAAAGAAAATAAAATTGAAAAAAGGTCAGATACTGCTTCAGGCTTTACTTTAAAAACACACTCCTATTGATGTGCCTGAAAAAGGCTGCACAATATGACCTTGATATCCTCCACTTTAAATGCCTGTATTGAATATGTGAAGTGCTCTTTGTGTATAATTTTTTCCTTCTCCCTGTTTTAGAGGATTTCCTTTTGTTCTTTAGATTACTTTGGATGCTGACTTACTACTGTAACATTGCCATGGCAGGAAATGTCTGTATATGGATATCTTGCAGCTAGACTTCAGTAATTCCCACACAGACTGTCAGTCCTATGCAGTGACTATGTATACTCTGTCCTCATGTTGGCAAGAGAATTCAATTGTGTTCCTACAATGGGATAGGATTTAAAGCTTTTAGTTGCTTTTGTTTCTTGTGGAAACGATGGCTTCTGGCCATTGGAATTGGAGTGACATGGCCTCTTACACAGGACTTTTACCCATGTTAGGGAGCTGATAAGACCTGATTTTGAACAAAAATTTCAACCTGATACAGAAGAGACTTTAGGGACTGAACTTTTTTTCCTCCCTTCACTCTCAGCAGCTCAAATTTTAATGTACACTTACAGAAATTACGGACTTGGTGACCACTGAGTAAAATGTCAGCACAGCCAGACAGCTTTAATTGGTTTCTGACTAGCTCCCTGGCAGACAGTGACCAAATATCCATGCAAGCCAACCTCTTGATATCATGATAGCACAGTTCCAATAGGGATTATCTCTTCTAGTATTTATGATAAAATTCCAGGCCAATAAGTGGCGAAGGTACTTGGGACAATTGGAATTTAAACCCTACTGAGAGGGTAATAGTCAATAGTGTTGCATATCTCCCAAAATTTGATTTTGAAGAAAGATGTAAAATCAAGGTAATTGTCATCTTTTTGGATGTGAAATATATGAGACCCTCTCTGCATCAGTTCAATACTTTATTTGTGAAAGTTCAACCTTATCCTAACTCCATTATGATTCCAGCCCAATATGCCCTCATCCTTTATATCCTTCATCCAGCACTTTCATTTTTCAGGCCTTCTTGCTAACTGCTATCTTTGGCCATATTAGCCCTGTGGAGTCAATGGAAAGACTCTTAGTAACACCAGTGACAGTGGACAAGACTCTTTCCACTTCTCTCATCTAAATCTTTTTCCTTAGGCTGTATGTCTGTGAGGAACATCAATGGTTCTCATGCTCAAGTGGCACTTCTTTTTATCTAATTTCACTTGGAAAATTATTTTGAAGTTCTAGGTTGTTTATTCAGAAAAGCTGCCTATAATTATCTCATCAGCTACAGATGTAAGCAGTGCTTCAAGAAACTTTTTTCTGCTTTGGTTCTTTTTGATGGCGAGGTGTGTTTATTAGATTCTTGGAACAGTGACAACATCTGTTCTTATGACCAATGTAAAACTTATGATAGTCTGTAAATAATGTATCTGAAAAAAACAACTCTGAAATCAGCAGAGCAGAGATTTTCTTTGATTACTGCTTGACTCCTAAAATAAGAGTACTTGGTTATGTGGAAGGGCATAATTGTGCTAAATTGTGGAATTACCTGATTAAAAAGAAATCAAAACAATCTACCCTGTACATTGAGTACTTTGATCTTATTTAATCTTTGTTAGGGGTACTGCTTGCACAGATCCAGTTTTAGATAGGCTTGTCATGTTGGCCTTAACAATGTCATCTAGATACAGATAAACTGTTCTACATAGTCTTAAAATATTACAAACGCATTGAGGAGATAGTTCTCTCTTTCCCAGAATTGTATTGTTTGGACTTTTGGCAACTAAGAGAGCCTGGGTATGAATTAGCTAGAAAATAACCCCAAGATATAGCATATATTAGCAAACAAAACAACCCTCTCAACCTCAATTCTGGAAGTTTTCAAAACTACTTGATGCAAAATTACCCCATTTCTTTTGGCCGTCTGTAAAGCTTATTGCTTGTAGCTGTGGACTGTTTCATTGTTTCCTATTCTAAAATGGTAAAATTGAGGACAAGTGACCTCCCCTCTGCAGTTTATTAGCAGGACCAGGAGCAAAATCTGGGTTTGTCTGCTTTTCCCACTCCAGTGCTTCCACCCTTTGAAAGAGATAGAGATATTATTCAAAAAAGTTGATGAATATTTATTTTGAGTGTAACTTGGGAAGCCACATTTGAGTTGATCATAGAAAAACTATTTAACAACTGGGAATAATTAAAATTTTTTCATAAGTTGTTATGGCATTGAGGGCACTAATGGCCATGCCCAGCTTCCCCAAGGGATTTCCCTCACCCTGTCCATGGCTCAGCCCCCATTTCAGCCCAGCCCTGCCTTGGTGATGCTGCTGCAGAGTTAGTCTCCAGCTCCCTGCAGCCCCTCACTGCCTGACCATGGACCTGTACAGTACCTTGAGACAAGTCACAGGAGTTGATCCATTTCCAGATTTGCTTCACCATCACAGTTCCTCTTGTCTAGTGGTCAGTATAGGATGCTCTAGGGGAAGCATAGCATGCTTTTAATTAGTATGTGTGAGAATTTGGTCCTCAAAGGAGCCTCCTCCTTGTTGCAATGTGATCTCTAAATACTGAGCCTGGGAGCATGTAATTAGTTGTCTTTCCCCTTTGAAAAAATGGTTACCATAACTCTATTTTATAAATGTGTATAAACCCTGGTAGAGTCTTGCCTATCTTGCAGTTTCAGTGACACTGCCTGACTGTAGGGCTTGGCTGAAATTCTTATATTACATATATGTGTAACAACTTTCTTATCAGCTTTGAATTTATCATCTTGTGGTTCACTTCAGCATTTTCTTGGCTCTTTTGCTGAGAGGTAACAGAAATATCTACTCTACCCATTTCTTTTTTTTAATCAGCCAATATTTTACCTACTTAGATCACCTTGCCCAACTCATGTTTCATTAAAATCTACTGTAACAAGGGTGCTGAGGTCCTGTCTAACTAAAATCTGGGAAACAAGGCAGAAGTGAAAGCCTAGATCTAACAAGGCTGGTGCTCAGTTCCTCTGTGGCTGCAGAATTAGTCTGAAGTATCTACATGAAGCCTGGCATTGAGCAGACCTCTCTCAGGGTCTTTAGTCCTCACAGTCAGGCACAATACTTAGTTTTCTGATCTTGTGCCACAGCTGGAAGCCTGTGGGCCCCATGGTTCTGGGGTGCTCTGTCATCTGGGATCTCTTGACACAGAGTGGATGCCTTGCTGCAGTTAAAGTAATTGCCAGCTGTTTGTTGAGCTGCAATAACTGTGTCATGTATCTGTCCAAATTTCAAAGAAATCATGTTGGTTTAGACAAGTGACTTAGTAGATCTTAGCTGTCTATTGCCCAATCCTTGCTTTTTGTAGTAAGTATGTAAATACCCTACGGTTGTCTTTTCTGGCATTTGTTTTAGTGCATTTAAAAACAATGAGCTGGATTTTTCTCTCCACACACATTTTGGAGTCATGAATATGCTCTCAAAGGATGTGAGAGGTGCCAAAATGCCAGTCTGCTGGGTGCTAGCAAAGGGACTTGAGGGGATGGATAAGGACAATTCTTCAGTTAATAACTAGACCTAGTAAAGCTAAAACTCCTCGCTGGTAGTTTCAGGTGTGCTGTTATTACCCACAAGCAATAATAATGCCTCTATTGAATTTCTTTGGCTTTCCTCTATTAATGTATATGAAAGTAAACAGTCACACACTATACCTCTCTATTCTTGCAGATGGAACTATTCTTCTGAAGGTAGCTCACTGTTCTGTTCTTTAAATCTCTGTTTTCCTTTTTCAGTCCTCTCCGCTTGTTTACTCCATTAGCTCCACTTTTTAATTCTTGTTTCTCGGGCCAGTATTCTAAGAGATCAAGATAAACATTTGAGGAGAGTTCTAGCTGGGCAAGGCAAAACTTCTGTGGCCAGGAAAAACATTTCAGCTGTATGAAACTGTTGTGGCTGAAACCATAGAACTAGCAGGTGACACGGCAGTGAATCAAACACAGATATTCTGCACAAATATTAAATACCAGGAAATACCAATGATATATCTTTGTTTCAAGGTTAACTCTGATTCTTGCTTATGTGGCCACTCTGCTCTGCCCTGAGAGCAGAGACTTCTTGACAGCTCCAGGATTTTGGACAGTTTTCAGTGGGCATTCTGGGGTTCCTGTGTGTTACCCCAAGCTTTCTTGGCATTGCAGTCCCTGATAGTTTGTACTTGGTGTCCTGTTCAAAGTTAACTCAGGGGTGTTTCACACCTGTCAAAACCCTGGAGCTGTATTCCATGAGTTCTCTCTTTCCACTCGCTTAAATAGGTGCATCTGTATCTTTTCTCTGACAAATGCCCACCCATGAGATAGAAGTCCAAACTGCTGAAACACATCCTCTGTTCAAAAGAAGCCTGTGATACATATGGGCCTGTTGTCATATGATGATATAATCTTATGAAACAGTGCACTGAAAGGATATCATAAGGATATGTACATGTCTGTTCACACAAGGACTTTTTTACAATTTTTTTTATGAAAGGAGAGTGATCAAATTTAAACCTACTTTTTGGTTCAGAATAATCCTGATGAATGAGTATTTGCTGATCATCCCTTCTCAAAAATACCTTTTTAGACGACCTTGAAATACAATACAAACAGTGAGGACTTTCTAATATTTTTATCTGAGTAAAAAATATAAGATAACTGAATTTGAAGGCATCCGGAGTTATTACTGACAGAATCACTGGTGAGAATAATTCACCATGTCTATGCTGACTGACACCTCTGATTTTGTGCCTGACAGCAGCCTCTGCACACAGTTTCTGTCTCTCTGGAGGAGATGGTACTCAGCTTACTGTGCCATTAAAGTTCAGAACAGTTCCCTATTGTGGCCACAGTTTGCGACAGCAAAGCTGTTTCAGTTTGAGCAGCTTATTCTAGCCTACCTCAGCAAAACTAGCTCTAGATGCAACACTGAACTTCTGCCACTGATGTCTGAGCAGCATCTGGCTATGCCAGGAGGGATTCATTGTAAGTGCACACAGGATGTCTTGGTTCCTCCTCTGCTGCACCACTGCCTTGCAGTCAGTTCTGCATCGGTGCCTGCGCCTTTCAAAGGAGGAGAGGGGGCACTGCTGCCATCACCTCAGCCCTGCAGAGCAGGGTGGAGAGTGAACCTGGATAAAAGCTCTTGCCTTGTGCTCTGCTGTGCCTCTGCTTTGGAGGAACCTGTGTGATAAATGAATACAGTGAGAGCTGTACGTACCACTTCCTGCTACACGAGGCAGAAGTATCAGCCTAAAAGGGGTTGTTGGTATTATTTTCCCATGCTGAAGTTAAAGGTAGTCTGCTGTAAAGCACTTTCCTGTAGGGCTGTTTTGGTTCTAATTCTGCCATCATTACAACACCTTCAGGCTGACCTAACAGAGACTGATATGGAAACATGGTTTTTGGGGCAAGCAAACTCAAGAGAGAAAAATTTAAGAAATATCACATTGTGTCCAGAGCACTTTCTTGTCAGATGTTTCCATTAATGAATTAAGCCTTAGTATTTGAAATCCAACCCCAGTTTACAACTTGACTGCTCTGGTTTCTGAACTTATTTCTCCCACCTCACTCTCATTTCCTTTGAAAATATCAGTTATAGGGTAGGCAGCATATGAGGTATTGAAAAGGAAATGTTCTAGATTTCCAGAATGCAGAGTGTAAGGTATCTAAGTATCCAGCCTGAAGATCCTGGTTGTATCTGATGGATCGCTGGTGGAAACTCAGCCATAGAATTTGGATAATGTGCTTAGAATCATATAGAATATTTCTATTTCAAGGGTAAAGCCCCTGTCTCTTAAGTGTCAATCCTATGCTTTGACTGTGGAATCATCCCTTCTTCATTTCAGTGAGTAAATCATAAAGCATTACCAAATAGAGAGTACAGGCCTATTTTAAATCCTCCATAGATAATTTATTTTTGTGTTGTGATTTAAGTACCTTTTAGGATGTAGTGAATTGCTTTACTCTCTAAATTAAAAAACCAAAAAACAAAAAAAAAACAAAAAAAAACAAAAAACAAACAAAAAAAAAAAACCAAAAAAAAAAACAAAACCAAAAACAAAAAACAAAAACTATTAAGCAAACCAAAGTCAGATCTAAATGATAACAAAGATAGTAAAGAGGAGATGCATAGCAGTGTGGAGGCTGGCCCTTCAATGCTATGGATTTGTGTATTTGTTTGGCTGGGCATTTTGGTGAGGGCACTGTTTTTGGCTTGTATTGCACTGTGAATGAAGGTACAGTATGTGATTCTGTTTCTCTGAGCTGAGTGAAAAGGCCACAGGGTCAAATTTGAGAGTGCCTTTTGTTGCCACCTCAGATCCAGAAGCACCAGGGACACTGAGGAGGTGTTTGGGTAGGTACCACAGTGCCTCTGATACATGGGAGCTCCACCTCATCTGCTTGTTTGGATGTGCTTGCAGAAAGTTCCAGCCTTTCTGCACTGGGGTCTGAGCAGATCTGTTGGTCTGAAACCTCCCTGTAGCACAGGAGACATCCAGTTTTGTTCTTCTTATGGCCTGTGCTAAATCCCAGATCTGTGAGTGCTTATGCATGAACTTTACTGCTGTAAGTAATTCCATTCAACTCAATAGGGTTATTCATAGTCAAGCTGAGCACGTGTGTTCGATGTTTGCAAGATCAGGCACTGCAGAAGCTTGCTGCTCTGCCATTTAGGGCTGGCAATTCCACCCCTTAGGCTCCTGTATCCTTGTATGGAATGATTTCATTTTTTATAGACTTCACTTTGTTTTCCACATCATCCCTCAGTACATGCACTGTTAGTACATACCAGAGCTGAATACTTCTTCCTTAGATATCGTATGAAAAGAAAGCAAATTAAAAGTGCATGCAAATTTAAATTCAATTCCTGCCCAGTGAGCTGTCCTGTGCAAAACATTCAGAATACTTTAATGCTGAAAACAACAATCATCACTTCTGACAAAGAAGAGGTCTGCCTGGTTTACGTTGGATTTTTAATCTTTTCTTTTAACTGATTTGTAACATGTAAAGTGGTAGAAACCACAGCAGTTTTGGGATGTGCAAATACAGTGAAAAGCAGCTCTGCTCAACAGGAACTTGCAGTCAAGCATCAAGTTGTGATTGCCTTGAGGAGGAGAGGAGACACAAAACTGTCTGGATTTGGCCAAAAAGTATTGAATGAAAGCACAAAATGGGTAAAGGGAAGCCTTAGGACGTGCCAAATTAGGGGATTAAAGCTTGAGGTTTAGATATGAAGGAAAATACAGCCATAGAAAACAGCCCAGAGACCCAGTTACTCATTGCACTGTCCCAATTACTTTCAGTTGTCATCTTCCAGAGTGCTCACAGCTCTCTCCAGTTTGGCACTGTTTGTAGATGCAGTTAGTCTCTGCCATCTTTCAGACCACAGATACATACAACGAGTAGCTGAGGCTCTAGAGCAGTGTTCTGCATCACACAGGTTTATATACTTTCCAGTTGGACAAATTCTCAGTGATAACTCATCATTCTGAATATCTTTTTCATATTTTGTCCATAAGATGTTGACATGGCTTGCCTATGAGACTGTTATGTAATAGAGCATGAAAGTCTTAAGAAGGCAACAATCCAACAACTGCTCATATCTCCACTGGATTTTAGGCTTGCTGTCTGCCTTAAAGAAAATTAACTTGCACTGAAGTGATTTGCTACTGACAAAACCCTGCTGATGTGTCCTTATCTGTGAGGGGCTTACACAGGAGCTGAATGGTTTGTTCTGATGTCTTTCCAAAACGTTAAGTGTTAGGCTAAGTGCTCTGTCATTTCTGGGGTCCTCTTATCTCTCTATTTTTACAGATAAGCACTGTATTCAGCCTTTATCAAAAGCCTCATCCTTCCTCCACAAGCTCTCAATTGATAATTTTTAATGGTTCTGAAATGGCTTTGGGCAGTTCCTAAAAATATTTTGGGTCACACTTCAACAGGTTCCAGTCAAAGCCTGTGTCTCTTCTCTTTCCTTCCTTGCTCGAATTATGCCTTCTTTGTTAGTCACATTCTGTCTAATCCCAAATGACTAAAATCATCTGCTAAACAGATTAGTGGCCTATAGTGTCACTGTAAAGGGTTTATGTTGTTGCTGAGTATAGGTAGTAAGTCAACTTAGTGAACCAATAGAGGAGCCAAGAAATTTTGGAGATCTTAAAAGCCAGAGCAGAGTACTGTATAGAAAAAGTGACACTGGAAGAATTCAAAGGTTGGGCATGCTGTGAAGGAAGGGTTTTGCCAAAGTTATTCTGACAGTGGGGCTTATCTACGGCCCTGAAAACCACAGAATGGAAGGTTACAGAGTCTGTAGTAGTGCATGGTTAAACATCAATGTCTCTGAATGCACTGGTGTGTTAGAGAGGTTTTTTTGTTGTTTTTTTGGAAAAAATGGAAGACCTCAGCATAGCTTGGATCCAAGGCTCCACAGAGAAGGCTGGGTCACTTATGGCTGTGGTGTGTTTGAGATGCTGGGGCCTGTTCACAAGTGACCCCATCTGTGGGTGGCCCCATCTGTGCTTCATACAATGTAAGAGTTAGCTCTGACCAGCTCAGGAATTTTTAAAGCAGTTAAGCTCCAACTATGCTGAAATTCTAATATATTTTTGTTGAAATGTACTGACTGTTCCTCAGAGGGGAAAAAGGGAATGCTACATGACAGTGTATAAAATTATGTTTTGAACTGTACTTCTTTCATCCTCTATCCTCTGCTTTCTGTGGATAGAAGCATAAATATCAGTGCTATAGCTCTTATGACTGTTCTTATCTGAGTGGGAATCCAGCTCGAGACAACTCACTTTTGAACATTTTAGTTTGTTACAGAAACAGCTTAGCCTCATTCTTTCTTTTTTTCTCTTTGTTAAGATAGTACTTCAGTGTGGTGTTTTTCTCTTCCTTTTGCTCTTTGTTTCTAAAGACTTTTAGATGCAGCTCAAATAAAATGTCTGTATCTAACTCACAAAAAAAAAAATATTTATGCTGTTTTCTGTTCTTTTGAAGAGGGCTTGGAAAGCTAACACCCTTTCACAAAAACATACCCAGGAATCACACCCTGGTTTCAGTTAACTTGGATGAATTACACTACTAGCTTTCTAACAGTTAATTACAGTGCCTGATCTTGTTACCAAGGATGATGAAACTGATTCATCTGCTAAACAAAGAGCTTCCTGGGGTTTTTTTCCCCACTTGCTTTGTTCCAGCATTGCTTTATACTGTCAGTGTGTAATTTGGTCTGATTTATTTCATTATTAATTGTCCTTGAAGACTACATTGTAGTGGTGATTTTTGACTATGGACACCTGAAGTATTCCACACTTAACTTTTTATGAAAGGATACCAACGACAAAACATCATAGGTACTAAGAAATTTGCAAAGCAGATACACCTGAATTTTTCCTATTGAAAAGCCAGAAATTACTTTCTGACTGGAGACATAATTTCTGACTGGAGAGATAATGATTAATGAAGTAATTTTCTTGTCTGTGCACACTTCCTGAACAGATGTGGTTTTCCATTTTGACTGTGGGAGTTTATCAGTTGTTGGTATGGAGAAAGCATATAGATAAACTGTCTAATAAAAAAACTGATAAACACCAGATACTGGAAAAATTGAATAATGTGTTTGTGAAAAGGGAGGAGAAATAATCTTCTATTTCTTAATTTTGCTACTAATCAAATTATCTTGGTTATTGCTGTTGTCAGCAGGTGAAAGGGTAGCTGACTACAGGAGTAGCATATTCTTCTCACATATTAGATAGAAAACTTATGGTACCCAGTGGCTTGCTGTAGTCAGATGAGCTGCAGAATGAAACAAAAGTTATGTGCACTTACAAATCATTTATTTTCATGGCACAGTGAAATAATACAATTCAGTGGTAAATAAAAATAATTCATTTACCAGTGAATAGACGAAATGTGTATTGGTATATGCGATACCAACTTTTGAAATCCTAGACAATTAAATAGATTTTTGAAAGATAAAGACCTTCAGGCATACAAATAAGTCTCACTATTGCAACCAATGAATTGCAGTGCTGTCCTCCTGCTGGTAACTCCAGCTAACAGTTAAGATCTACAAGACAAGACAGAAAAAACATCAGTCCCTAGTCTAGAAAAGAGCAGCCAGAAAAAAGATTAAAAAGACATCAAATATAGACAAGATAACCAGAAAATGGAAAGGGATGAATGTTATCTGTTATCTTGCCTGTGTTATCTGTGCATGGTACTTGAGTTGCAGCAAGTGGTTTGGACTGGATGCAGGCAAGGCTTCATTTAATAGTTGATGTAGTTATCCTTTCTGCAGCCTTTAGGGGGAAAAACTGCACCATCACTGTGTTGAGAATCATATAGGTACTGCTGATTCAGTCTCAGGGCTTCTATATGAGGTTTCTTCTGGTCCCCTGTTCTGTGATTTCCTTTAAATGAGGCCCAAAGCAAAGCCCCTTTAGGCAATGAAAACAACAAGGGCTTGCTGAAAGGCAGCAGCCTGCTGTGTCTCTGGGCAAGGCTTAAATGTCTAGGGAATCTCCCAGTTAGGTGGTTAAGACTTGTCTGGTCATCTTGAGTCTCAGGGATACATGTAATGAGGGTGGGTCATGTATTTGTACATGAGGAAATAGGCATCTTACAAGAATCTCCTTGAAACATAGGGGGAAAACCCCCAAACAGCAACCAACAAGCAGACAAAAAACCTTAGTTGCTATTTGTCAGAGCAGTATATTTTTAGGACTCCTTCTGAAATGTGTTGGGCACTTTGTTCTACTTCAAGGAAGGAGCTAAGAGGATGGGCTGGAATCAGCTAATCTTATGCATGTTAGTGTTGTGAAAGGTGATGCCCACATTCTTTGTCACTTTGAGACTTCTTCCTCCACTAACAAGTCTCTTTCAGGCAAGAAAATTGTCAGTTGAACTTCATGGTGTCTGAACTTGTTCCTTGAGGCCTGAGCTCACAACTCGAGTGCTTTTGTTTGTGAAATCCATAAGATGACGCATCTCATCTCCTTGTGTTTGGCTCCAGCAGACAGAGGTGTGGAACCTGAAAACAATCACAGGAAAAGAAACATACATGCTAGATAATGGACTGATGCAAAACATGCAACCTATATATGATATATTTCTTACCTTTTAAAATTTTAGACCCAAATGTATTGAAGAACTGTGACATTTGCACCATAAAACTGTTAAAGACTTTTTCTGATGACCAGTGATGGTCTGCCTGATTTAGAGTATTCTCTGAAATCAGCATTCATGACTTTGTAGAGAAATATTCTCTGTCTTCTCCCTGTGGTATATCTTGTATGTTAAACAAATCCGTGAAGCTTTCAAATTGATTTTATTTAACCTAGAAGGAAAAAAAAGATTTAAATTACATCAATAGCAGCTGATACACAATGCTCACTGTGAAAGATGCTGATATAGCTTGATGAGCTATAGTAACTCTAATAATTCTCATCTCTCCTATTTTGTAAGTTCTTTAGATGCAGCTGTGCATCTAAGAATCAATCTAAGATTCTACCAATCTAGCAGTTATTTAGTTTGTAAAAGACCCTTATGATTCATCAAATCCAACCATAATCCTAACAGCTCTAACCAAGTTGCTGTTCTTGGTGCAGCTCTAAGTAGAGCATGTTTGTACCTGCTCTCATTTTAAAGGTGTAACTGGACTCAGCACTTTTTTTTTCCTTTTTCCTTTTATTTTCCAGTGGGATCATGAATACATAACATGGTGAAAGTATGATGAATCTCTCAGGTCTGCTCTGAATGCAGCTGTCTGCAGAGAGGTACGGCTTAAGTTACACCCATCTGAGGTAGTTCTATTTAAGCCAAAAATGACACTGTGTGCTACAATTTTAATACAGAATTGCATCCTTTTTTTCCTTCTTAAAGCCAAGAAGACACTTCAAGTGGGATGTAACATTGTGACAGTACCTGTGTGTGTGTTGTAGGAAAGAAGGGTTTTTTTAAGGCTTCAAATATGTTTAAAAGGAAAGACCAAATAATTCTTTCTGCAAGTATAACTGACTGTGAGAAAACTTTGCTGAGTGTGGTTCCAAGTTCTAATTTTGCTTATTCGTGCTTATTTAAATCTAACATATTTGCACTGAAGTCATTGGAGCTGCACGGAATTAAGCGATTGCAGAATTTACATCAAATGGTCCCCAGAGCTGTTTGTGCTGCCATAAGCAGTTACCATTCATAACAGTAAATGAGCTAATATGTGTATGGGAGATTCTTTTTGGATGGTGTGAGATACAGAGACTGTCAATCCAGTTCTCATGAATGGAATTTTCTACAGCAACACTGAAAAAAAATCACATTTCTTCTTAGTGGAACTCAGAAAACTTAGAGATACAGGAAATTCACTTGCATCTCAAAAAAAAATTTCCTTCATTGGTATCTAGGTGTTATTCTGTGATCTTTTTACAGTCCTCAATAGAGGCATAAAGCTGACAGTCTTTCAAGTCTTTTCTATCAGACAAAATAGGCCTAATGTTAGGAGTGCCTGTTACTGCAAAACTAGCCTTTTCTGTTTCTGGTCCAAGGAGCAGAAACAATGTTTTATTTGGATTGTCCTATCTCTAGGGAAATAATAACTTGCACATACAGCCTTTGAACTAGTTAGGGATTTGATGCATCGTTTTGGTAAACCAACAGTATTCTACGCAAAGAATCAGATTAACTCTGTCTGACATTAGATGTGATGCATTCCATCAGAGAGTTTTCCTTAGGCAACAGCAAAACACAAAGCTAAAGGAAATCAAAGCAAGAATCGAAATATTTTATGGAAAGCCATCAGTCTCTTTTCTGCCTTGCAACCTCTCCCCCTTTTTCTGATTAATATACTTTTTTCATTTTTTATTGTGCATCTTTAGTCACCTTCAGCTGAAAAGAACACCACCACACTGCCAAATACACATTTCTAGCAAAAAAGATGTTTCTTGAAGTCCAAGTCTGCCCTCTTTCTCCTTCATTAGAATAGTGTAATGTGTATCTAATGCAGGTTCTTCAAGTGTAGAGCTTATAAAGACTGTAATGGTGACTTGCACTTATGAGACCCAAAATATATACCTAGCATATCCAACATGTGTGAAGATGTCACATAAATCCTATATTGCATTAAAAACAATGAAACTGGTATTTAACCATGAGATAGGATGCATATCCATGTGTGAACATATCTACTGGCCAAGTCAGAAAATAGTTAAACTTGTCTGACAACATACAAGAAAAGAAATTAAGTATAAGTGCTTTCATGGGCAGAGAAACAAACAGAAAGAAGTCCACGGTCAGTCAGATTATTTTTCACAAACAATATCCTTTGCAAGAGTGGAAAGATAAAACCCAGCTTGAAGCTTGGATAAGGAGTTATTAAATGAGTTCTGTTTCTGCGAAGCTGTTCCAATAAGATAACATAAGAAGCAAACATTGTAGGCAGAGTAGTCAATATACAGAAGTTGGTTTCCACCTAGCAGCAGTGGTTTGTGTGACAGGCTCAGGCTGCCAGCAATATAGAACACTGGGTGCAGATCAATCTCTGCTAGCAGAAGTAAAGAGAGAGGTTATAATGCTTAGGCTAATTCCATGTAGATGAACTCAATTTCTTTATGCCTGTCACTAGTCTTGGCCAACGTGTGTAAAGCCAGGTCTGACACTAAAAGCTAGAGTAGATAGACTTTGGCTGCTTGGCTGTTATGTTTGTGCTCAGGATCTTTGTGATATGCCATCATTATGAGTGGCTACAGACACTAAATGCACAGGCAGTGTGAACGGCATCCTACCAGCATCCAAAGTCCTGTTCTGTGCTCCATGTCCACGGCAAATCTAATCTTCTACTCTGCAAGATGTGTGAATGCCATCCTGTGAGTATCTTGTCAAAATCCATTGGCTGACAAACATATTTGGGTGTGGGCACTTGAAGAGCTGTGTTAGAGGGCCAATGTGCTGATATTTTCCAGAGTCAGGTCCATCAGAAGCACTTTCAGTACTCTCCTAGCCTCCTGGTGTGCTCTTCAGGGGAAATTCTCAGTCCTTTCCTTCAGTCTATTCCTTAGGACACACCCCTGGAGTAAGTTGGTTTTAAAAGTCAAACTTTTTATTCTCTAACTACCTGCATACTTCTCATACATTGCAAAGGAGAGGGAATATAGATTACAGCCTTCCTGAGTGAGAAGAATTTGTGCCAGTAATATGAACTGCCTTCCCTTGCTCTTACTGTGTCTCTCTCAAAGTATAGGTTTAACCTGACTTAGGACAGAGCTATTCCTGCTGTAAATTAAGTCCATATCCCCCTCCTCAGTGTATATCTGCCAGGTATATATTATCAGGGATAATAATACCTCAAATCTGTTCTCAGTGGGCACTGCCAGTTCTTCTCCTTCTGGGTCTTAGGAGGTAAGAATGACAAGTGACAACATGAGTGACAGCACTGGAGCAGCATCATTGCCAGGTTTATCAAGAACCTGTCCATTCTGGAGGAGAGCCTGGCTTGTATATTTTCTTCACTTCTCAGTAAGGCTCTTGCTGTGCTTTTACCTGATGTGTTTCTAGTAGAGCCCACTTTTGCTTTCCAGGCTTCAGCAACCAGGTGAATGTGTGCTGCAGTGGGATCCAAGAGGCACTATAAACCTGCAGGCCTAAAGGATCCAGGCAACAGTACAGTTTTGAGATGGGGAAGGAGGCTAGGAAATGAGCTTTTCAGAAAAGTGTGATGGTGTCTGAGTTCCTGGGTGGAGGAGTGCTAAAAAGCAACTGCCTGAAGAACAAAGACACTGTGGGATAGCTGCTGGAGGATTGCTCTTATCAGGACCAGTCATATAGAACCTGTGCTGGCAATCTACTGGCAAAGTATGTCCAAAGAATACTTAGTTTCTACCATCTTATTTTAGTAACACACTCTGGACTTTGTTACCAGGAATCACATTTGGGCCTGTTAATAAAGGTACTTTGAGGTGCCCCAGATTTATAGTGTGCAGCTTGCTTGAGGACTGTAGCAAGGATAGAAGGAATGGCCTTTGATTTGTCCCTACCTTCTTGCCCAAAAAAACCCAGTCTAGTAATGTTGAGTATCCTGCAAGCTTGATGCTTATGAGGAATCTCTACATTCAAAAAAGCACATGAAGCAGTGAGGCATCCTGTGTCAGCAGCATGCAGGTGACATCCAGGGCTCTTTCATCAAAGCCAAATAACTTTGCTACAACTGGGCTGAAAATGTGCTCAGGGCTCACACATATCTGAGGGCAGAGTGGAAGAGCTGCTGTCTGTGGGGTTTAGTCTGTAGGATAGGTTAAGAGCAATTCTTCCTCTCTTTTACAGTAAGTGCTGCTGGCTTGAGTCACTCTGCTGCTCCTGAAGGCAGCTGCAAATGGGAGTGGAGGGGGAATTTTATCACTGAACCCTATTTCTCTCTGCTGAGCCTTACAGGCACAGGGAGCATGCATAATGGGTAACTTATTTAGTAATGTGCAGCCCAAGTAACACAAAGGCTCTTTAACTCACAATTCTTTTTTAAAATTTTAATTTAATTTAATTTTTTTCTATGTATTGGTGATAGTAACGGCAATGGCAACAGGTACCAGCACTGGAAGTACTGGTACTGATACACACATCACACGTTCCTTGAGCAACTGCTCTATTAGATCCAGGACATGGAACTTTTATTGCCTCATGTCTCCAGCTTAAATTTTCGTCCTGTATTTGAGCAGTATATAGCACAGGCATAGCCAGTACTTCAAAAACTGTCACATAAACAAGTCTTGCAAATAGGCAGGGTAAGTAAACAAGGGGGATATTTTTGATCTCTGTTTATAACACGTTGTCACTGCATGTCAGCATTTTCACTGATGTTAAGTGCAGGGGATTGGAAGTGGAAGAATAAGATAGCTCAGGGGATGCTTATAAAGAGATTCAGATAACTGAGAATCTGCCAGAGGAAAGCACAGGGCTCCAGTCAGAAAATCTAGGGGAGGAGATAGAAGAGTCTGAGTGATGGGCAAGCTGGAGATGTTAATAAAGGTGCACTGTTGCACCAATTGTAGCTGAACTCCTGGGGGCTGCTATGGCCCTCTCTCCTTTGAGGGCTGAGCCAGACAAAAATGAATCCTTTTTCTTTATGATTGGTTTTCAGCTGGCTCACCTCACCAAACAATTGCAGAAGCAGCAGTGCTAGTACAGGAGAGGAATGGTAGCATGCAGGGGAGAGCAAGACTGCAGCAGCCCAGGTGCAGATCAAACCACACAGCCATGGGATCACACACCAGCCTTCTGACTCTGAGTCAGAAATAATAGGTGCAAGGGGAGCAGTCTCACAAGTTAGCAGTTGATTTTTGTTCACTGCCACGAGCTCTCAGGGACTAGATTTGAACAGAGCATTTCAGTGGTAGAAATAGATGGTGGTATGTACTCCCTTGCATGGAACAATGTGCAAAACTTGGTAGTAGCAATAAGCTCTAGAATTGTAACTTGTCTCTGGCCTAGACATCTTGAGAGAACAATGCCATACTTGGGTTGTTTGGGGTGTAGATTCTCACAGGGGAAAATCCTTTCCTCTGTAGCCAGAGAGAACATAAAGTAGCCAAAAATATCTGATTACTATTGCTTCTGCTCTGAGGCATAATGGAATTTATCATCTCTGTTGCAAAGCTGTCCTATTTTAATGGAATCATTTTTCCCCACTCTGGGTCTTCTCCAAAAAGACTAGTGTCAAAAGGATTTTGTATTAACTAAAAACTAAGAAGAAGGAAAGCCAGATATGATCTTGAAAGTTAATCATTCTGTCTGTAGAAGAAACTATTTTCTAAATAACATAAGTCCTTTCAGTCTCCTAGTGCCAGAGTTCTTTGGGGAATTATTCTAAACTCTAGTCCTCAGCTAAGTAAGCTTTCCTGCAGCCAAGTGTTAAACTCCAAGCTTTATTTTTATCTACAGTTTTCTTGGCAAATTGTGAAGCTTATGTTTGGCATTTTATTTCCCTTTACAATCTTCTATCTTTGGTTTGTATTACAATTTGCAGATCTTAGGGTTTACACAGGGTTTTGGGTGGGTGATATAAATTCTAATAGGCTTTTATATAATGTAATTTAGAAGTTTATACAAAGAAAGCCATACTTTGTACTGGAAGATTTGTGCAGAGCTTTGCTGAACTTATGTTAATGTTGAATTAACAACTATTTTCAGTAGTGTTTTGTTTTTCTTTCAAATGGAACTGTAATGGAGAAGAAGGTGGAGAGCAAATTTCTTACTGAAATGCAACACTTAAATGTCTTGGGTGATCTGAGAATAGAGACAAAACTTGGGGCCCTAACATTTTCATTTTTATGCCTATTTACTTTGAGAAACCAAATCCTAGATTTTTTTTTTATAGACAGTTTTGATGTGCTAAATTTCTGGGATATAATTCTCCATAGTTATCATAGAAAATTTTATTAAATAGAAAAAAAAAGAAGTAAGTGTGTATAATGATTGCAAGGCTGTATGTTCTTATTGCACCTTGCAATTAGGGATCAAAAAGCATGTTACAATTATTGGTTGTACTAAGTCAGAATTGAATGTGTAAACATGATTTCTGTATCTGCTGGTGTAAATGAATGTTTTACTCACAGCTTAAGTAGGTCTGATTATAAATGACACTGCCAAAATCAAACCACACCATAGAGCTGAAGATAAAAGAGTTGCCTCTGTATGTTTTTACTTGTGACAGAACAATATAAATAAAAGTTTAAGACAAATGCTGATGGGAAAATAAGGCAGAAAGCCAAACCACAGTGCATATTACCTTCAAACTTCAGCAGGCTGATGGTGGCAGCTTTAAACTGGGAAGTCTCATATGGGTTTGTTGAACACACTTCTAGTACTGGTTTAGATCCAGAAACTGGGAAGGAATAAAATAAGAACCATCTCTAGGCTATAAATGGCAGCTCCCATAAAAGGCAAAGGAGAGTCATAACATGTCAGCAATTATCTGGGGGTGCATCCCTATGGACACCCAGAGGGATCAGCTCCATGCTAATGTGCCAACTTGCTTCTCTGTTTAGAATAGTCTCATGCCTGGTCAGCTTCCTTCCTTCCATCTCTCCCTGCACTCTTCTGCACTCTTCTGATATACTGCTATTGCTTAGGCTGTACATGGACTGCTTGACACAGATGCAGTCATGCCAGGGTAGCCAAGATGATTTACACAAGCTGCAAACCTTTAGTAAAGAAGAGTCTTGCTCAGAATATGTCTTTTTCAGGAAAGAATGAAACAACAGAGACTGTATTTGGCTTTTTCTACCCCTTCAACATCCAAGCCAAGATGATTTTCTGCTGGATACAGTTAGTATAGGTCTTTATAATCAAGTATTTTTGGAGTATTAGAACTACAAATATGGAAGAAAAAGAAATTTCTAAGCTGAAATAAAATAGATAGGCTTCAGGAGAACTACACACTGCAAATAGGATCCTGAAAATGGATACATATTAATTTTAAGTGCATATATGCCTTTAGATCACTTGCAGGTATCATCAAATTTGGTTTCTTAAAAATCAGCTTAGTGTAGATTATCTGCTATTGCCCTAAGATATTTTGTACTTGTGACAACATTATTCCTTTGGTGCCATAGGAACTTCCATTTTCCTGGAGATGGTGATAACATTTGTTTCCAAAATCCTCTTATCATTATGTTTTGTTGTTTTCTTTTTTTAAGTAGAATGAATCTGAAAACCTGTATCAAAATTAGACATGAACAGAAATTCTGTGCAACTCTTTAAAGAGCACTAGTGAATCTGTCTCTACAAGTTTTCTCTTTCCTTTTTATTTATTTAAAATTAATTTATCTAGTTATTGCTTCCTCTTTAAAATATGTATTATATGACCTGATATATGATTTTTATAAAGTCCTTTGCATGAATTTCTGAGCAAATATCGTGTATGAAACTTTCTGCTATGCTAGATGACCTGCATGATCACAAAAAGAAAAACTTTTCCTAACAAGAAATTTGACTTTTCTATTATCAGATAGGAATTTGAGATTGTCTAACTATGTTGCACCTCCAAAATAAACCATACTAAAGAACTGGCATTGTGAAGAATAAAAGGAGCACTTTAGCAACCCAAAGAAAATAGTGCCTATCCCATTTACTTGTACACCTGTACAGAAAACCATTTTTGCAATATGAAATACACAAGAAATGAACTCACAGTACAAAGGAATTTTGAAGGCACCTGAAGGAAGCTGAACGTGTCAGTATAGCCAGATAATTTTTGAATAAAGGAAGACAGGATAGAATTTTAATGTTGCAAATTCAAAGGAAGAAAATCCAAGAAGCTCTTTTCTGTCAAAATTTTGGTATCAATGGACTCCAACTTGCTTTCTTACTTCATTCCCCAATAATACCAATCAGTTGAAGAAGGGTAATTTTGAGATAAAATAATTGCATTTTACTAAAGCTGGAAATCCATATGCCCTGGCTATTCACATTTTAATCCTTTTCTAGACAAATACAAGTGCATTAGCAAACTGTTTCTGAACTTCTATGGCTTTTTTTTGCCCAGATTGGCCTGCAGCTTCATGGGCAAATGGTTTTGCAATAGCTATGGAATTAAGGTGAAGTCCATATTTCAGATCTGAAACTCTTAAGTGCAACTTCTCCATAATTGGAAATTCAGTGACTAGATGTCTGTCAGGGCCACAGCTATTTGTATCTTGCCAAAAACAACTTGGTGGTTCAATCACAAGGGAAAACTAAGCTTCCCAGCTGGCTGAAGGGATGTAATCTGACTCCTACCCAGTTACCAGAGTGCTGCAGAAACATGTGTTCCATTTGTTGACAGAACAATTGTCCTGGGTAGCATTTACTTACAATTCAGTACTTTCATAAATATTCTAAGAACTAAGGTGGTACAGCACAGAGAGTGCAGGTAGCAGTTTCCATTTGCACTGTGATGGCCTAGGGCCATCACTTCCAATCTCACTGCCAGCTCACTCAGCAAATCCTCTAGACTGGAGGGCAGGCTATTTAGGAATTGAGACAGGTCGTGTTGTACCTTGCTTTCCTTAGCTGGTCATTCTCATTTTTGGCTGCTTTCTTCTTGCTCTAAGCCTCACAGCTTCTTTGCTCAAAATTGTCTAATGGGTGGGATGTGTGCCATGGTGATTTCCAGACTAGAAGTAGAGTAAGTCATTAGAATTGAAAGCATACGTGGGGAAGAGTCCTGAATGACAAGAATCAGAGTGCACTTTGATAATGGCTCAGGAAAATTTTCAACCCTGATCTGTTTTTTTTTTCCCTAGGCTTTTTTTGGACATCCTACCTCTTAATACAATCTGGTGAATACCTCTTTACTAAGAAAAAGATACAAGGATAGATTAGATTACAAGGACCTAGCAAGAATTATTTTGTTTCACGTTATCTATTGGTGATGAATTGTTTTTGCTAAGAAGAATATTCTGAGGAACAGTAATCTCTGAATTTATGCTGTAATGACTATCTTTCCTGAACAAAGTACCTATATTTGCCATTGATAATTCTTCCTTTCAGTTGAGACTCTTTAATGTAATACATTGTAATGGTAATTTTCTCTAGAAGTCTCAGATAGGAGATCTGAACTTTCTAGAAGTCACATTTACACATGGGATTTGGACAACAGTTTCCTCATGGGAGGTTATAATCTCCATAATTCCTAATCTGATTTGCATTAGGGAATACATACAGCTCATTAGCAGTACTGTCATCTTAATTGCCACATAACTAAATGCCTTTGACTTGTGAATAAATGTTCCATATATCCATGCTCCTCTAAGAGTGCCAGAAAACCAGAGATAGTGAGGATGATGATCTATGCAGTACTTCTCTTTAAGTGGTGGGGTAAGCAAAGTAGGCCATCACTTCCTGCCCCAAAATATCACAAAGCTGTGCCTAGTGGGACATGTAACCTCATTTGCATCAGTCGTGTCCTTCATCCACAAACACATTTTTCACTATACTGACCGTGCTGTGTTAGGAACAATATTCAAATCTGTTCTCTCCCAGGAGGCCAGGAGTGAAAGAATTACCTTCCTGTTTTACTGGTACCTTATTGCTTAATTCCCCTTTTAAAGTAAAGGTTTTCTATCTATCCTGGAGAAAATAGAAATATACAGGGTAATGCTTTAATGTAAGAGAAAAAAGGCAATGTTTAATAAATTTGATAACATTCAGTAAAAAACTTATTTTGCAATCTGTTATTAAATAATATTGTATTTTGATTTACTATAACTGTTTATTTAAATATTATAAGACTATGACTTTGTTATGGCTCTATTTTCTGTACTGCTCAAGATGTGAAACATCTTATATATGAAAGAAGAGCATCTGAAGTAAGGCATGCTTTTTGGCTATGTTCTCAGCCAGAAAATGACCACAACAGCAAATTGAAAATATTATGTCATAAAGATACTTCATTTGGACAGGTGGCAGTTGTAGAAATTTATTGTGTCTGGTTTTGCTTTTGCTTTTTTTTTTCTTATACTAACTGATTACTGAAAAAAAGGAAAGTCATGTTAATGAAGATGATGTTACAATTGTTTATAAAGGTATAGTCACCAGATCCTGGGTGAAGACCTTGTGGTACATCATTTTGAAACAGAAATACCAGCTCTGAAGGCATTTTATATGTAGATAATTAGCATGTGGTGTATTGGGCGTTTTGGAACTGAGTCCAGAGGTTGTCCAAATTCATTTAGAACTTGGCTTTTCATCACAACAGGTATGATTAAACTCCCTGGTGTGATGGAAGAGAAATTGTGTGGGAAGAATATGATCATCTGGAAAGCCTTATGAGAAAAGAGATTTGCTGTCCCATATTGCACAATTTACCTCAGCTACCTGGAGCCCTGAGTATATGAATATATTTGGTGTTTATTTACTGTCTTCCTTCTGTGCATGTGAAAAATTTTTGGACGAGTTGACTAATCTTTAATATTCTTCTTTGGCTGAGGAACAGGTTAAAGGTTAAACTCATGACTTTAGGCTAAGTAGGGCAACAATAATAATAATAATAATAATAATAATAATAATAATAATAATAATAATAGTAATGATACTGATTGTTTTGGTGATGTTAAGACCTGCTTGGGTGAGGTTAAAATATTACACTGAGAGCCTGTATAGAAAACAAGGAACAAGTGCAGCTGTGAAATGTGCGAGACCACATGATTGGAAAGAACTTCTTGGAATCTTTTCTTGGAAGAGTCTTCTCCTACTGCAGGCATTTACATGCTGAAGCCCTTAATTACTACTTCAAGGTCTATCTTAAGCTAAGTAGTTTCTAGCTTTCTCAAGGCTGCCCTAAGCCTGTCCGAAAAGGGTTCCCTAGATTTCATTCTTCTGATATCTAGAAACATTTTCCAGCCTAAATTGTGCCAATGTTGTCTTTTATGTTAAATAGCTATTATTTTATTTGTCCTGGGGAAAAAGTAAGTATCATGGCTACCATAGGGCTAAATCATGGGAAGGTAGAATGTCAGCAAGGTGTCTCCTTCTCCTAAGCTGGCCATGGTGATGCTAAGTTAGTCCTGAAATGCAGTGAGCATTAAATACATGGTCAAGTCTGAGGATGGATTTCACTGCTTTTCTACACAAGGGTACATTTTAGGTATTGCATACAAGCTGGAGGGTGTAAGAAATACAAATTTGTGTTAAAAATCAGCTGCATATAATTGTGACTTGTATGGAAATTTAACTGAAAATTTCTTTGAAGTCTACTACTGCTACTATTGATGCTGAAATTTGTCATTTGTGTTAGTGTAGTTGGACAAGGTAGGTATCATGTATGATTAAGGGTAGTACTGAGGAGGGATAAAAAGCTATAGATGGACATACAGTCAAGACACTTGGCAGTGTAGAGCCCTTTCATACTATCTGACCACCCCTTCTAAAATGGCCAGGTTCTATACACTGAAGTTAATAAATATTTTCTTTCTGTCAGAGGTCTGTACCAGAAAATTATCAAGCAGCAGATTTTTCTTTTCTTTTTTTTTTAAGACAAAGTGAAATAAATTTCCCCAAACTAAAACTTCTTTTTGAACTATGTAACAGCTCAAACACATATCTGATTTAAAATGTGTATTCTTTCCCTCTGCATGGAAGAAATAAAGAAACAATAGGACAATTGATCTTTTAAAAGGAGAATTGAGGAGACAAAATGAAGTGGAAGTGATTTTATTCATTAAGTAGCCTGTCTTGACTTGCTATATACCTTTCAAATCTACTTTCCTCATCTGAACCTGTACTTGTTGAAGCTAGTGACTCTAATGATGGTGACATCATCGTTTTGTTTATACTGAAATCTCTTTTGAGTACAGTCACAGAAGAGATAGTTTTAGGAGATTGATTACTCTTCAAGTTTGGAATTTGGTAATTTTGGTATACCTCAAACATGCTGCACTTGTCCTCAAGTCTGCTTTTCTTAGCTTTAGATTATGAACTCATCAGGCCTTTGATTATTTCTTCATAAGCATTTAAAAACCACGTAGTACACTAAATCTCCTGGAAAGAAACAAGAATAACTTTGATCCTTGACCATATGAATTTACAATAAATATTTAGTCACAATTTTGCATTTTATTACACCCACAGACTGTGCAGAGATGAGCACTCAACATTTGTAAATCTTAGTTAAGGATCTGCTAGAATGTGCAGGTTGTTCTTAGTTTTGATTTGACCCTGTTGCTCATGTGCCTTATGAGATGGTTTTCATTTACACAGTTGCTTCAGGTTTTTTGGGTTTTATTTTATTTTATTTTTTTTTCACAAGATCATTCATATGCATCCATCACAGAAAATATGAGAGCATTTACTTAACGAACAACTTCTAAGTGTTTTATTTTAATTGTGCAGACTTAGGACATATTTATTTATTATTCACTGCACTGGAGTGACGCTATTGTTTTTCTTTTTTGCTTTTTACTAACATTCAAGTTTATATATCTTTTCTTTTTACTAACATTGAAGCTTATATATCTGCTTCTTTCATAAGCACTTTCTTGATAGCTTTCACAAGTATGAGAAGGGGGATTATCTTTTTGCAGCTGGCTAGCCAAACAATGTCAAATTTCAACTGATCTTCAGTATCTAATTTTAGATACCTCAACTGCTAATTTTTTTATATGCTAAGTATTGTATGACACTTGTCCTCAAAATGCAACATCATCTGGCTTCCTTTGCAAATGTCTTTGGCTTTTTTTCAGTCTGAGCCTGGTAAACAGGCACTCAGTGTAAAGAATGCACCATTTAGTTGAGCACATAGAAAATGTTTAATTTTTAAAATCTCCTATAGAAATTACATTGGCAGGGGTGCTGAGACTCTTCTGTTTTCTCCTATACTCCTCCTAGTAGAGAATTTTCCTCCCCTAGACCTTTTCCTTTAAGAACATTAGGTCAGAATGCCTCTTTCTCCTTTTGTAGCTCTAGTTTGTGTGTTTGTTACCTCACCCCTTCTTTCCATGTTTAACATCCGATACTTACCTTTCTGATCCCTGAGAAATCAGGATTATTTTCTCCCCAGGTTTACTCCACTTCTTTGCTTGGAGCCAGTCTTCTCAACCTACCCAGGTGTTTCCTTCTGTACATGTGATTGTTTGCACTAGTATTTGTCTCTTTTTGCCCTTACTCCTTTTGTTTGACTTTTCTTCCTCCTATTTGAATGTTCTTTGTCCTAGTGTAGCTATAGGAACTGCTTGTTTGCATACTGCTTCCCTCTCCCCCTCACACTATTTCTTTAATTCTGTTTGCTTCTGCCAGCATCAAATACTCTAAGGAAGAGGGGGCAGGTCCCTTACCTCCTCCACTCAGCTCCTCCTTTTATTTTCGTATTGATGGCTCCTCAGTATGAAACTCTGTCTTAGCCATGGAAATTATGACTGCTTTGTCTTGAAAGAAAAGGTAACAAGGACCATGGAATAATGACTCCTGGCATTTTCCTCCTTTGCCATTTTTAGGGGTGCTACTGCTACTAAAATAATCTCCTCTTGTGATTACCTGCACCAGGTACTCAGCTCCATTAAAGCTGACAGTGTTTTCATTAGTAATATTGTGACAGCTTGTAAGAACAAACAGTATTAATTGATAAAAGCCTTGAGAAAGAATCTATTTTGGTAGAAGTAATGGCTGTTCCAGTTATCCCATCAAACATCATCTTTTCATCCTGTTTGTGAAGTTCATGGCAAATTCCTGACAGAGATCCTACTTGCCAGAGCAGCTGATGACTGGAGTGGATCTGATGCTGGTCTCAGGCTGAGTGGAAGGTGCTTTTATCAGCCTCTAACTTCCTTTCTTTGAGTCTTTTAAATGCCTGGTAGTTGGCAAGAAATTAAACAGCAGGAGAATAAAGTGAAAAGCTGACTCTTCTTGCACTGCCCTAAGGAGACAGGACACAGGCAATTTCCTCATTAGAGATCTGGCTTATCCAACAATTTCTGCTGCTTCCATCTATGTCCAAGAATGTGTTTGGGGAAGGGGTGGGGAAGGAAAGAGAGGAAGAGGAGTGGAGGAAAAGCACCATCAGGCCACTGTTAGTGGACCAGGTACAGTATCTGTTAAAGATACTGATGGCCCACCTCTTCAGTGCCACACAAGCCCTACCCATCTCCTTTCATACATCACCTGATATATCAGTGACAGCTACACTCATATTCATATGCACAAATCTGCCCTGCTTCTATTTTGATAATGACTTCTGGGAGTTTTGGTAAGTTTTGAATGTTCTGAAGCTCTGGTCAACTTGTTGTGAACAGTGGCATCACTTTCTTTTTACTCAGGCAGCATGGCATGGGGAAGCTAGGCTGGCCTTTTCTGCTGTAGTTATACATATGGTGGCCAGATGGAATGCAGTGAGTTTTTCAGCTCAGCAAATGTCTGTGTTTTCACCTGGAGATGTTGTTCTCAGCAGAGTGCCAAAGGAAGTAAGGTGAATCAATGCTGGGCCCTACTACCCTGCTGAACCTTGATTTGTCCATTGGGCATTCTCTGATGGCAGTGAAAAAAGTGCTAGAGCATCTGGTCAGAGATCCCATCTCAGAGATCACGGGGGATCCTTTTATGCCAAAACCTAACTGGCATTCATGTCAGTAGGCTCCTTTTTGATGGACCAAACATTTTTCTCACTCTAACCCTTCATCTGTTGTCCCCTGAGAAACCTCCTAAATATTGTTGTTCACTGCACATTATGGGAAGTCCTGTTTTAGACATTACTGTTCTCTGGGCTGAATCCCCAGAGAATGGAGAAGTTCAGTGCCTGTGAAGATGGGTTGTGTTCATCTCAATATCAATGGAAGACCACTGCAATCTGCCTCCCAAGACTTGTTTAGCACCAATTATGTGAGACCTGAAGTTACAATCTATCCCTATTATACCCATGCTGTTTTGTACAAGACCGTTTTCAATGGTCTTTCTGGGCTGAAACTCTGCCAGTACTGTTCCTGGAAAAGGAAAGGACAGAATAGGTCATTATAACTATAACTGCAGTATAACTATACGGCAGGTGTATCAAAGCCCTTTATATCAAGGTTATTATTTTTGTGGTGGCTGTGCACAGTGCTTTATTATCCAATAAAACTCATCTGAGACCTGACCGAGTCATAATCTTTGATTGAAGAATGTGTTAAGACTGCTCTCTATTCAATCAGTTCCACACAGCTTGCCTTACTTCATCTCCTCAGTACAACTAGGCAGGTGTAGTTTGCACTAATGATGCATTCCTCAAAGGGCAGGTTTTAGTGACCTGGTGTAGGCCCATGCCAAATCTTTCATTTAAAACCCCCCTCCAGGTTGTATGGGTCAGGAGCTCTGGCCAGGACTGCAAGGACTGCATCTGTGCCCATTGCCATCCAATGGTGTGTGCACCTGCTATTCCCTCCAGGGCATTGCTTCTGTTCAGAGAAATGGTGAACTAATTTCTTTGCAGACTGATTTGGCTCTGCCAGCACCTTTCCTGAAAAGCATAGAGAGAGTTGCTGGTCATCAATCAGCTCTTCCTCCCCAGGCTCAGGCAAATGTCTGGAGCCTTTTGCTCTCCTGTGGCCAGCCTCCAAAGCAAGCCAGGGTTTGAGGCTGTGCTAAGCCTCCTGCTGGTAGGCAGTGCCAGAGGCCTGCTTTCCCTCCACAGCCAGGTTTATATTTTTGTCTGCAGGCTCTGCACAGCCTCCTTTTATAGTGTTCTTAGTTCAGCACGGTATTTGTTGATGCACGCATTCCTTTCATTTGCTGCTTCCAAAACTGCTGATAAGACCAGAAGCTCTTCTGTCTCTGTTTGAGAGGGCTTGTTTGAGACCCAGTCCAGATGAGATCCCCTCACGTTGCTTTGTCTTGACTGTGCTGCATCTGCATCAGTCAGCCTGCCTTCACTTTTACACTGATCCCATCCTGATGCTGAAACCTCTGTGCCTCCCATCAAGTGACTCTAGACTTTTTGCTTCTTTCAGAAGTCAAGCTGGGACTGGCCCTGTTGCAGCAAAGTCACTGCTATTTTCTTCCTGACACTTTCCAGCCATTCAGAGTTCAGACACTGTAAAAAATGCTAAGCCCAAAGCATCCTGAAAGTGATCCAGGGAATTGGCAGTATTGCCTATGTTATATGGTGCTTCGTGGCCTCTCTGCCCTGCTGGTGCCCATGTTAGAGCTTCAGTGACAGCTTGTGTCAGAAGTGTGGGCAAATAAATTCTCCTCAGGCCAGGCAGAGCGTCAGGGTAGAAAAAGGAGCCACAGTATGCAATCCTCCCTAAAGTGTAGTGGGGGCAGGTGGAAGGAGGAGCCCCAGGGCAACGTGGGCATGTAGACAAGAACAGGAAGCATGAAGAGACGGTTCACCTGCTGTACGTGGATGTTCAGCCCCATCAGCACAAGGTATTTCACAACTGAATGAGCCTAAGGAGATTGCAATTTTTACAGAGACAGACAGAGGCAAAGTTATCTCTACTAGACAAGTGTTAACAGCTGTTTCTAAAAACTTTCACTGGAGCAAAGCTTTACAGGGGCAGCCAGAAGTATAACCTTGATACTACTCCCTCCCACCCCCCCCATCCTTTTGAATTGTTGGACTATTCAAGCAACGGCAAAGAACATTATTTTTGGAAATGACTGAATTATTTTCCCAAAAGAAAAAAAAAAAAAAAAAAAAAAAAAAAAAAAAAAAAAAAAAAAAATCAGCCCGAGGCAGACACCTGGCATGGAAAATTTCAGCTTGCGTGGTAAAAGCCTGGCAGAAGTTAACGGCAAGTGCGAAGTGCGTCCAAAAAACAAAACAAAAAAAAAAAAAAAAAAAAAAAGAAAAAGAAAAAAAAGAAAAAGAAAAAGAAAAAGAAAAAGAAAAAAAAAGAAAAAGGATAAAAAAGAAAAAGAAAGAAAAAAGAAAAGGAAAAGGAAAGGAAGGCAAGCATCAAGCGGGCGCAGTCCCCGGCAGCGCTCCCGGGAGCCGATCGCTCGCGCCCGGCGGCGCTCCCGGCGCGGGGACCGGGCCCGCCACGCGGCTCCGCGTGGGACCGCGCGCGCCGCCCCCGCGCCCCGCGCCGCTCCGGCCCCGGCGGCGGGAGGGGCGGGGCCGCGCCGCGCTGCGCCTCCTCCCATTGGCCCGGGCGGCGGCGCGGGGCGGGGGCCGCGGGCGCGCCGCCGAGGCGGTCCGGGCTCAGCCCCCGGCGCGGCGGAGCAGTCGCGGCCGCCCCGTCCTGAGGGCACCGGCGCCGCCCGCCTCCGCCAGGCAGCGCAGCCCCCGCGTCCGTTTCCAGCTCGCCGTTCGCCTGCCGCTCCGCGCCCTTTTCTCTCGCTCGGTCTCCCGGGCGATCTCGGCGGGGCCGCGATGGAAGAGGAGCGGGCGGGCGAGCAGATGAGACCGTTGCTCACCACGGTAACGGGGGGTGCGGTGCGGTGGGGGGGGGCGCACAAAGGGGCCGCCGCGGGGCAGCGCTGCCCCGGGTCTCGCCCGGGGTGGTCCCGCTGCCCTCCTGCCGGGGCACGGCGGGGGCCGGGCCGCGGCTCCCAGCCCTCGGCGGCGGCTCCTCGGGCCGGGGGTCCCGGCGCCTCCGCCCGGCGTGCCCGCGTGCCCGCCGCGTGCGCGCGGCCGCGCCCCCCCAGCCCTCCCGCCATCCCCGGGGGGCGGCGGCGGGGCCGGAGCCTTTTGTTCGGCCGCGGGCTCGGTGCGCTCGGCGGCCGCGGCTGCCCCGGGCACCCCCCCCGTTCCTTTGTGAGAGCCCCGCGGGGCTCGTGCCGGCGGCGGTGGGCGGCGCGGCCGCCCCTGGCCTCGCCTTTCTGCCTGCCCCGCCGGCTGACGAGTTCCTGGGCGAGGGAGAAGTGCGCACACATGGCAAGCGGCGAGCTTCCCTTGTCCTCGCGTTGCGCGGCGGCGGGGTCGGCTCGGGCGGTGGGCGCGCTGCCCCGGCGGGTTTGTAGTCCCGGGGAGTGGAAGTGTCGGTGCGGGGGAGATGGGTAAACCTGCGGAGCTCGGGTTCGTTTCCTTCTCGGCCGGGTGGCTCAGTGAAGCGGGCATGTGTTGCCTTTCTGTGCTGCTGAAAAATACATGTGGTTCCACGCTTGTAATTTCCCCTCCCTTCAGATGACTCAAGGTCTGGATTTTGTTAATGAGCCTCTGAGCTCTTTCTCTGATGTTCTCCTTCAGGGCCTTTTCCAAAAAGGTGTCGCACAGGGATTTGTCCAGTGCCTGAAGAGGAGGGATGTGTAGCTCGTAGCACAAAGAATGCTGTGACGGACCGTGAAATGAAAACACATGAGTTTTCATCATCTTTCCGTTACTCTTCAAGGAGAGACTTGAGTCACATTTGATAAAATTGGCAGTCTAATGAAGTGCTCGCTTCCTGTGACATCAGTATGTTCAGTGTGTTTTTCCTTTGTTATAACAGGAGCTTGATAACTTAGTGGTTCAAAGGGCCATGAATTTTGCAAATGTTACAATCTTTGTATGTTGACTTCAGAAGTTAATGCTTATGCTCAGGTCAAAAGGTTTTGCACACGTGTTCTAGAGCATTTCTCCATCTTGTCACTGCTTATACTGCAAGAAAGGTATATTCCTAATTGTAAACTTGATCAAGGTATGTTCCATATAGAGAAGTGTACTTAATCAGTTTCATTCATGTTAAAACTACCTTTCCCCTCTGTATGAGGTATCTCTTCTTAGCTGGCAGAATGCTCCCATATAGTAAAGAGAGATGCTAAGCTGTGTGGAGGGAGTTGAAAAACTTTGATCTTCAAGTGTAGGGTTGCAGTGGAAGATGGTAATGGTTACCCTCAGGTGAATCCAAATGAAAGTAGTATTGCAGATGTCATGAAAGTCAGTGTGCCCTGAGCATAGTTATCTGGTCTGGCAGCAGTCATTTAGGTTCTGTTGTAAGAAAAATGATTTTTTGGGACAAATTCCTGCTGTATTATTGCATGGTCGTTTTTGATACAGGTGTTTTGAAGAGAGGTGCTCTGTGGAGGGGTCCAGATTGGTTTCCTTGCAACAGCAATACCCAGCTTTGGTGCCAGAGTGCATTTGGGAGGCAATTCCAGCTGAGTTGAAATGGTTAGAAAAGTGAGAGGATAGAAGAGTTGGTAGGAACTGGAAAAAAGGAACTTCTGGGGAAAACATATGAAGTAAATGGCTTACAGAAAGACAGGACATGCTGATCTTTGGGCAATTGCATGGTATAGTAGTATTGGACTTGTGGTTTTATATGCAAGAGAGCTACTTAATCCAAAGATAAGTACTTTTGACAATAGAGCTTGACTTAACTTTTCTAATCCTGTGTTTCTTGACAGTACAGGCTACCTTCCTGCTAGCAAAGCTTGCTGAAACTCCTTACGTATGCATAAGTTTTTCAGAAATAAACATCTCAATAAGATGAAAGGACTTTGTAAGAAAGTGCAGATCAAGTCTGAGAGCTTCATTGCTGTGGCTTAAAAGTACAGAAGTTTAATCAAACAGAGGGATCCCTAAAAATTTCTTTTATTCCTCCCTCCAGTGTTGTTTCTGTGTTCATGGAGTATTAGATATGTAATGAATTAAGATCTGGTGGTTCTCTTATGGAGGAGCACTTCTGTCAGTCACATGCTGCCCCCTCCCCCTCCCATTTAGTTTCTCAAAAATACAGAAAAATCCTTTAACTTTGCATGTTTTATACTTTAGGTCCAGCCTTACAGAAGAGAATGAAGAACTGTTTAGAAGTTTGGTGTTTTGAGGAACCTGATTGGTGGCAATATGTACTTGAATGTTAGAAGGCGAGGTGAAACAAATGCCTGATAGTTATTACAACCAGAGAGTAACTGATGATCAGAGCATCTGGGCTGACTAGAAAATACAAAACATAACTGCATATATCCACTACCTTGCATACTCTTAGATGTTCTGCCCCTCACCTTAGAAAAGATACATTATTATTGGAAAACATTCACTGAATAACAAGAAGATGTGAATTAAAGATGATAAAGGATTCAACAATCTAGGACTTGTCAGCCTAGTAGAGATGATAGAGTGATATAGTAAGGCTCTATAAAACTGTGGAGAAAGTAGGTGAACACAGAAGAGGAGACACAGTCAAATCAGACTTAGGTGCTAAGTTCAGAACAAATAAAAGAAACTCAGGGTAGGGATTCACAGCTATATTTCCTATACAATGTATACAACGTGAACTTAAGGGGAGATTGGAGAAAGGTTGGAAGACAGATACATTGAGGTTAGTGGATGAGCAGCAGCCCCAGGAAATCCCATTTGAAAACAGCTGGAGGTTGTGAGTAAGGAGGAGGAGTTGTATGCTTGTCTTGTTTTTCCTCTTCCTTTAACAGCTACTTATGGTAATTCTTGTTGGGTTGTTTAAAATAGGGGTGGGACGTGGTAGTTTATTTTTTAGACAGTGGTGAATTTTACAATTGCAATTATGGTATTAAAAATGCTTGATATGAGTGATCTTAGTTCCAGCTTCTAGCTTTTGTCATTATGGTGTTCATTACCACATAGTTTGGAGGGCTTCTTTGCAACAGCTGTAAATAGCATTTAAAGGAATGTGCAGTGCAGTTCTGTCTCTAGATGTTTTTGCAGGTAGTATTTTCAAAATACTTTGTTATCTTAAAGTAGATGGAAACTTTTTTTTCTGTTAGTATTTGTTACTGCATCACATATATCAAAATAGTCACAAGGTTGTAGATTATGCAGTATAGTTAAGTAATGGGTTTGTGTCATCTTTCAGTGGAGCACATCTGGTTGTATCATTAATTCTACTGTAGATGATGATAGAACTGAAAGTGGCTCTGTTGGAGAAGGGCATGTTTCCAGGGATCTCCTTCTGGCTTTCCTAATCAAACCAGGGAAGTACTGTGGTCTGCCTTATCTCACTGAAGAGGGCATTAGTGTCACAGTGCTTTTTCTGAAGTGGCTACATGGTTGGCTGCAGCTTTTTACTTTTTTTTCACAGCTGTGCATGCATGTTATCAGATGGGTTACAGTCACCATCCTCTGCTGTCATCTTATTTAACATGGGGCTTCTGTGATGTTAAGTCAAATGACAGGTCTCTGAAGAATATTATGCTAGTGCATACAAATTTTTTTTCCTACTGACATAGTAAGCTCAAACTGGTGTTTTCCCTTTATGGCTGGACAAGGGTAACTGAGGGTATGTTTGTACTGCATAATTGAGGACTGTGCAGGAAACTCTCCTCCCCCACAAGTTTGTGGCATCTGGCTGAACAAATGCTCTGCACAAGTTAAAGCAATAGAGTTATAGCTGTGTGGCAGTGCCCTAGCTAAATAGCCCTGGTCAGAGAGAATTGTACTGGCTTGCAGACTTGAAGCTGTGACTTTGGAGAGACAAGCTGCTTTTCTGTGTTGTGCTCTTTGGGTACGGTGTGTACCTCGTACAGCTTGCACTCTGTTGTGGGCCTCTGTAAAGCTTTTAAGTGTATGTCTGGCAGTCTTTCTGAGTTCTTGAAAAGTTACCATGGCTGTCAAAAACTTGTGTTATTTGAGAACTTTCATTATGCTTCATTGTAGCAGTTTTATTTTCTGTCCAGAATAAGCTGGGGTGTGCTAAGTGGGGTAGTTGGTTTATATCCTTGTCATTTATCTGCTTCTGCAGGTGACTTTCACATGACACCAAATTTGTTGTGGGCCCTTGAATATTGATGCCCCTTAACACAAGGATATATGTTGCACAAGACCTTTAGTAGTCCTGAAGCAGTAGTAATACTTAGTAAACAGAACTGCTCTATAACTAGTGTTAAATTGAAAAAAAACCCTAGAGTATAACTTTGAGCATCCTCAAACTTAGCTAGAGAAGGTCTCCAATGAATATTGTCATGTTTTTGGTATAGCACATTCTGGAATGATAAAGTTTAGAGATGCATCAGATTCTTTTGCTAAAATTAAGATAAATGTCCAGCTAATGGTTTGAAATAACGATACGAATAGTGAAGTTCAACTGAGTGTTTTGTTGATAAGGACACAGGGATGAGCACCGAGTACTACTTAACTGTGTAGATCAGAAAATGTCTGAATGGTAAAAATGAGAATTTTCATTCTTTTACAGATCATATTACAATATTCTTAAATATTTGAATTTCTAAATTTACATTTGCAAAATTACCAGTAGATGAAAATATTACGTTATTTTTAAAAAAGACCTACATGTGTTTGAAATGTCCCAAATCTCAAATCTGTCTTGCTGGCATATCTCAACAGTTATTAGAAGGGATTATCTGTCTAAGAGTCTTGTGTTTCTGTGTGGCACCCTCACGGTTCCTTGTTTCTGCACTAGAGAGTGTCATAACTTACAAAATATACATTTTAACCAGTAGATGGAGCCATTTTAGTTATGTATCAGTGTGTCTCTTAAGTTTGGAAAACTTTGTTTCTTAAAGTGTTTTTAGTCATTTTGTCTATAGAGGATGACTTACAATTTTTTTTTTTTTTTCCATTTCTTTATCTACAGAGAAGATGAAATGTTTTATTCTTCCCATAATAGTGCCAGGACTGTACAGCAGGAAGGCTATTCTGTTTTCATAAGTGTGGAGAAAAAAGTGAATGCTTGTTCTTTGTGGGAATTACTGTTGTCTGTAAATTGTCCAGTGTTACAGGAGTAGAGCTGCGTAGCCTTTGTACACCTTGTGCTGCCTGAAGTAACTTTTGGGAATATTGATCTGCAGTGGTGTTATCTGAGGGTCTGGATGCTCTTGTGACTTCTGCCCAGGAAAGGCTATTGGCTCAAAGTTTTTTGAGCTTTTTGAAATTTTGTTTTCCCTCCTCCAGTCCCTTAAATTAAAATGACTCAAAGCTATGTCATGAAATGGTTGTCCTGTTTGGATATACTGGCATCAGTTGTCTTATTTCAGCAATGCTGGAGTGCTTCCTAACCTTGAAAATACCCCCGATTTATTAATTCAAACAAGTCCCATTTTAGCAGAAGCATTCCCAGTGCTTTACTCATTGTGTTGTCTTATGTCTTCCTTCAGCATTTTCTTTTCTAAAATCTTTTTTTTTTTTTTTTTTTTTTTTTACTCTGCCCCTGTATTATATCCTTGGTAATGTGCCACCTAGACCTTCCCTTTCCCCCACTCTTGTTTCTGCTTTGAAGATGATTTTAGATTAACACAGTGCCAACTTGAAGAGTAAACCCTTATTCAAATCTTCATTTGAACTCTCAATATGTGATTCTTTGTGAGGTATAGGTGAGTCATCTTCTTTCCCAGAATCCTACTGAGAGATTTTGAGATGTCTTGTGGTTCAGGTCTTTTGTTGTAGTTGTTTGGACTTATTCAAACTAATTGGAAGTGTAAATTTTCTACAATTTATACAGAATGAGTACTGATATTTTTCATAAGATGTAGTTGTGCTCTAAGACATCTAGGCTTACTTTCTTGGCAGTACTGCTAGGATAGTATCCTGAAATACAAGAATATTTTTAAACTTGAAAACAGACTTGCAGGTTTTTTAAAATTTAAGTAGATGCTTCCGGATTGGGCACCTGTTGTCAAACTGTTGTCCCAGTTTAACAGAATGTCTGGAGTCTGCCTCCAAACAAACTGGAGCTTCCTGTGAATGAGGCATGTGGGTGGAAACTGTGGAGAGGAAGTGGGAATTACAGAGAAGCATCCCCTGTATGTTGGACTTGTGCTGTTTGACCTACTCTGCCCTCTGCTACTGTTGCTTTTACAGAGAAGCTATAGTGATCTGGGAGCTGACATCTGCTTGCAGGTGGGGTGAACTGAGGACTTGTATGAAAACCTGTCTGTTTTTTTTTGGCTATTATGTTTTTACTATGTGGCTATTTTTAGAGTGTGTATGTGGAAATACTGTCTTCAAAAACTATGCTTCTCTAAAATGTAAAATGAAGATTTTTTTTTTCCCTTACTCATTTTTGCGCTAGGCTGATTCCTTTTCATTTTCCATGACTAATGTCTACTAAATATATGCTGGCTGTGTCTTGACTGGGATCTTTTTTGGGAGGAAGAAAAAGGCAGCTAAGTTATTGTGAATACCTAGGTTATGGGAGGGGTAATGATACCAGTAATTCCTTGCTAGAAAAAGTAATTTTCTTCCACAAAAAGTGCTACCTCTGAACACTGTGAACACACTGCGTCACTAGCATATTATAATCAAAAGACTAAGAGAATCTCTAATCAGCTTGTTTTGCATGTATGTCTTTGTTACCAAAGAACAGAAAGAGGTTAAAGCAAATCTGTTCACAGAGCTGTTGTGATAGAATCTTGTTTGGTGTTCATTTCCCAACTGTGACTGCTTCTCAGTGCAAAACTTGTGTTGCTATGTCAAGAGATTCAGGCTGCTGTGTTCTGGATCTCAAAAATCATGCTAAGTGGAAGCATGTGTGATTACTTTCTTTTGGATAGGGTTATGAGTAAGCTAATACAGCTAGTAAATCACATTTATTGCTAACTAATCAGATTTCCAGTTTGCAGCCTTAATTCTTCAGATTTTCTCTTACATTTTTAATTAAAGGATGGCTAGCAGATGCTGGCGTAAATAATGCCTTGTTGTACAAAGATTTTTTTTTTTGTTTCTGCTGTATAACTTCTCTTTTTAAATGAAAAAATTGAAGTGTGTTTTCTCCCCTTCATAGTGCCCTTAGCATCCATTATAACTTTCAACCACCACGAAACTCTGGGTTATTTAACTCCACCCCTGCACAGTTAGATAATGTCTGTATGTTCTTCCCACTCCTGCTTCCACCTTTCATGTATTCTGTTTTGCATTTGAGCTCAGCCACTGTCACACTGGTCCATTGTCAGGCCTGCTTGGATACCTGCATGTTGTGCTTTGAGCATGTTGTCTTTAATGGTCAGCCAGTACTCACAGGCTTTGCCTTCACCCTCTTTTATGGTCTTCTGGGAGATTCTGCCAAGCAGATCCCTGGACAAGGTGAAATCTGCTTTCCTGAAGTGCCATGTTGTAACTATGTGCTGGGTAGTGCACTGTATGTTGTAATATTTGTGTTTCTTCTTCTCTCAGGACTTTAAACTCCATGATTTCATGATTGCTGCAGGCAAGGCTGCTCTTGGCTCTCACATCTCTGTCTGCTTCTTCCTTGTTTGTGAGCAACAGGTCCAGCAGAGCATATTCACTAGTTGGGTCATTGATGACTTGCACCAAAATGCAGTTTTCAAAAAATTCAAGAAAATTCCTGGAGTGCTTCTGTTTGGCTATACCCTACCAGCAGACACTACTCATTTTAGGCCCTGGAATGTCTTCAATCATCAAGTTTCCTTCAGCTTTCAAATATAGGCTTTTTCTACCCCCATCTTAATCAGGAGGTCTGTAGTAGGCACCTAGTACAAAGTTGCCCATATTGGACTGTTCTCTGGTCCTTACCTATAGGGTCTTCAATGCCTTGTCACTCATTCCAAGCAAGGCAGGGTGTTGCAGCCATCCCTTTGCATAGATTGAAACCCATGTTCCCTACTTTTCCAGGCTGTTTTTCCTATAGAGCCTCTGACCTTCCATTGTAGCACTTTAGCCATGTGAGCTGTCCCACCATCACTCTCTTAATTCCCATGAGGTTATAGCTCTGCAGTGGTGCATGGACTAAATCCTGTAACTTCCTGTGCTGTGTAGAAGCACTTGAGATGGGCTCACAGACAGGCCACTTCCACAAGGGAAGTGTCTGAGCCCCCTGACTTGTTTTCCCAAATCTTCAATTCTCCTCAGTGTGGCAACCTTTCTCTACCATGCCTAGTTTAAAGCCATACTCACAGACTTATTGTGCCTGGTGACAAATATACTCTCATCACACTTTATCAGATGGATCCTTCTTCCTGGAAGAGGTTTCCATGGTCATAGCATAAAAGCTCTGCTACCAACCATATACTGGTCCTCTGGATGCATCCAATCTGCCCTGAGCCTTTTGCTTCTCACTGGAGAGACTGAGAAACCAGCACATGGGCTTCCTTGCCCACAGTACTCAGTAGTCACTCTCAGTTTGCTCAGTAGATGGGTTCTGGAAGTATCACTGCTGTCCATATGGATAAGCAGCAAAGTCCAGTAATTCGAAGATTGGATGAGCTTCAGTTATTCCAAAATGTTGTTTGGCAAATAACAGATCTCCCAGGACCTCCTGCTTATCTTATCTTCCCTCTTGTGCCATGTATTTATCTCCTCCTACAGTTCTTTCACCTGGCCTGCTCAGCACCTCAAAGATAGCACACCTCCCATAGGGTGAGGGAGGCCACTGTGATTGACAGCAGTGAGCCAGGGAGGAGCACAGGAGCTCCTGCAGGCCAGCATCTGGATGGTGACATCCTCCCTGAGCACTTCTTGGATCTGGGATCTCTGATGTACCTGTTCCTTTGGCTGGTGTTGGAGACCTCACCTTGTAACATTGCATGATCTTGAAAGGTGTTCAGGGCCCTCTGTAGCTTTGGCTGTGAACTGCAGTGACATCTGTTGGCTGAGCCCTGGTAGGTGGATGTGCTGTTCCCATTTATGTTGTGAAGCTGTTAAACTGCCATCCAGATCTGTTCACAATATAGGTTTAAAACACCTATGTTAATGTGAATGCTTTGGTCTACCTGCAGCTGGTTTTTGATGGGCGTGTCATGTCAATATCACTTTAACAACTTCAGTTCTGTAAACTTGTAACAACTGCTATTTCTTCAAGGCACATATTCAGCAACAATAACATTTAAGTTTTTAGTTGGCTGGTGCTGATGCATTGGCCGATGTTGCATAACTTCTTGGCCTCTCAGCATGGAGAAACAAATACAACAGATTTTCATGTTCACATTTTGCCAGATCATGCACCTGTAATAATAGGTCTCTCTTTCCCTTATCTGGAAATATTTAACAGGATTTAATAAATACCTCATTATGTAGAGCAGAAACAGTTCTTCCATACTGGAGATGCTTCAGTTTTTGAAAAAACTAATTTTTTTTTATTTTTGTTTGTGATATCTGTAAACTTAGTTTGTTATAGGTGGAAACAGTGTTTCTTCAATCCATATTCTAGGAATTTCTTCATCTCTGTCTCTTTTTTAGAGGGATTTTAACTGAATAATGCTGCTGGTGCTTACAAGGGTGAGTACAAAACTAGAGGATCTTCTTTTCTAGTTGCTCACCAGAAAGATTGTTTAAAAGAAGGTATGCCATGAGTTCTCTGACTAAATAATGAAGTCAAAGGTCTGATTGCAAACTTTATTTAGCAGTCTAAGCAACAAGTTAGGATTATTTAGACTACTGCCAGATTTATTGCTTGTTTCTATTAAAGAAAAAAAAAACCTATTGGGAAGATTGTATTTAAACTTACTGCTTGTTTTAAAGTACTAATTTTTGTAATTTTTTTTTCCTTTGGCTTGTATAGAACTATTGTGAGGATATACTATTATGTAAGCACATGCATTTCTTTAACATGTCAAACATATTTCCAGACAGACTTTGTGTACGAAAAAGGAAATGAGAAACTTCTTACTGAATAGACACAGTTGGTGTTCCTGTTAGTGGTAAAGTCTTCATTTTGTTTGTCAAATGACTACACCCTACCAGCCATGAATTTTAAAACTGTTTAAATAAAAACAAACAGATAACATCTGATGATTGTTATGACTCATTTAAGGAAGTGATAAAACCCAAGAGTAGCAAGGATCCTTTCCTTTTTCAGCTTGTTTATTTTTATTAACTTTGCCGTGCTTGCGTGCGGTTGAGAGATATCAAAAAGGAAATTAATAAAGCAGATACTCTTAATTAATATTTGGTTGAATTGCAGATAGATAATGATTCAGCTTATAAATTAAGTTTACAAAACCAGCTTTAATTTTAGATTGCAATTACAAGCAACTTGTTTAAAGCTATTCTAATGGATTTTTGTAAAAATCCTTGAGATTTTCAAACTGACTGTCAGTCAGAAAAAGAACAACCTTTTCTTTTGCTTGTTGGCATCAGTGTTGCCATCCATTGCCTGCCTTAAGTGCTGTTGCTATATGAAATGCCTGCAATTTCTTTACATGTTTTTAGAAACATAACCAGAGGGCTTTTGCCAGCATATTGTGTGGTGTATTTTGCTAGATCGACTTTGATTGCTTTTACTGAAATATGTAAATATACATGGTTCTGAGTGTTGTAAGAATAAATATTTTTGGGCCTTGTTTCTATACACAGGTGCTTTAGGTAGAGCTTCAACTGAAGACCAGTTTATTGAGAAGTTGAGAGTGTTGTTTCTGAAAGTTAATGGAACAAAGATTTATTTTTAAACTAAGTAAAATTTTAGGTTTGAGTCTTTAGAGGACACATTAAAAAAGTTTGAAAAATCTGATCACCAGGAAAGAGAAAAAATTAAATAGGAGTAGGATGCTATCTTTTTTCTAGATTGAACAGCTGTCTACCAAACTATTTTGTCATGAGGGGAAACCTTACTTGTCAAACAACATTTTGTTTGATGTGGTTAAATGTACTTAAAATCCATTTATGGACACAAATAAATTCCAATTCTTAATAACTTTTGCATAGTGCAGATAGGCTTGGTAGGTAGCCTGTTGGCTTATAGTTTAGGAAGAGGATGGCCATATTCTGTTGAGTAAAGCCAAATAATGTTAGTCTGAGGCTTTAATTCTTAAGCATGAGTAAGTTGCCTTTACTATAAAGATATAAATGAAGGGGAAAATATAAATAGGGGTTTGAGGAGCTTTGATATGCTCAGGGCCAAAGAATGTACTACTACTTGTATTCTGTGCTTTGCATTGACTGAAGGATTTGAAAAGCCAAAACAAGAAAGTTCAGTGTGCTTTCTCATTGGCAACGGGGCCAACTGACTGTAAGCCATTTGGTATATGTGATTTTAGCTAGTCCTGATAGAGAAATAATTTGAAATACACTGCTTTGTTAAATAAGACAATGAATTTCTCTCTATCACATTCAGTGATTTGTTGTGGGACTGGATATTTAATGTATTTCCATTTATGGTAGCCCAGGCTTTGTGCCTGATGACTGCATTGCCTCCAGGATCCAGAAGTTTATAAAGGTGAGCATTTGCATGTGGAAACAGTAGTCTTCACACCAGGTCTGCTTCCTAGTCCACATATATCAACTCTATATCTGTGTTTCTCTGGGAGAGGGGTGGAAGAGTAGGTCTCATTTTAAAAACTATGCTGGGGGTTGATGTATTAACAAATAATTACCTTCACCTTTCTGGAAAAAGACGTTCTTGGAAGAAATGTGTAGTGCTTGATGACCATTGTTTAGATAATAACTTTTCAAACAGCGAAAGTTGCAGTCTTGTTGCCCTAAGAGATTGCTGCAGAATACTGTTGAGTTTAAATTGCCACTGGTGCTTATTCTGAGTAAAGTCAGAATTGTCCACTTCCAGGTGCTGGGGGAGATTGTAGCCAGAAGACGAATCTGGTAGCACTAAAAGCGCTAGGGACCCAGGAAAATGTGCATCTGTTTTCAGAAATTGCTTCTAGAGAATGGTGGCAGTATTTCCAAACAGAGGTTTAAGTTTATTTTAGAGGCTGCAGAGGTGGCAAGAGCTGGGGATAGCATGGGCAGTGGCAGTACAGGTGTCAGGTGCTGTTGAGAGCCCAAGGGGGCTGTGGCTGAGGAGCTGAGGACTTTTGGAAGTGATAGAAAGGGAATCTGTATTTGTATGCATGCTCATTTCTGGATACAAGTGTACGACATGCTTGAATTTCTAGTGAAGAGTAAAGAAATGCATACCTTCAAGGTGTCACGTTTGTTTCTATCTTGTGGCTTGTGTTACTGCTATAGTCAAGCTCAGAGGATCAATTATAAGTAAGACTGTGAACAGTTTTATGTATTATGGCCACTTTTTGATATAGAGAACCTGTTTGCAGCTTCAGTTGTATGTGGTATAAACAGGCTCTTGGGTGAAGATAGGAAGGAAATTTTTTTCTATCTTGAGGACTGCTAAAAAAAAATCCAAGTACCATGAATGGATACAATATGCTGTACAATTTAATGAAAGCTGAACAATGGCTCTTTGGTGGTGAACAGATTGTTTCTGTGTGTATGTATTTATCTTTAAGGTGTACTAAATTTAAATGGAAAAAGTTATGTATTGTTAGAGAAAAGAATGGACATGACCTTAATTTGGAGAACTTGTCTCCTGTAGAGCTCTACATCAAAATACATTTGTACAAATCTAACATGTCACTAACAGATACTTAATGAACATTTTTAACTCCATTAGTATTCCTGAAGTCAAGTATCAGGTAGAAAAGTGGAGAATAATCTGGGAACTGCTTTCAATGTCTCCTTGCTTACATAGGAATCATTAAGATAGGTAATGGTCAAGAAAATGACTTGTGAGAGGTGAAATGGGGCAAAGCAGAGCTTGGTGATATCCTTCTGTAGCTTCTGTGGTCATGGTAATTCTTGAGAATTCCATGGAAAATTAATGTGTAACAGCAAGCAAGAGACAAGTTTTAGGCATTTTGTCAAGTCTGTAGTTCTTCCTTTCCTCCTTCATTGTGGTTTATTATTTGATATCTAGTGCTTTTCATTGTTGGAGTGAGGTTTGCCTGACTTCCATCTTTAATCTCATCTGTTTATGGTTGGTCAAAGGTTGGTTTCTATAATCTTGGAGGCTTTTTCCAACTTAATTGATTCTCTGTTGGCAGCTGGCCTCCAACTGGATTGTCACTGAGTACCCTGTTCTGTGTGAGCAGTGAGTCTGTGATGTTGAAGGATTCCCACAGGATGTTTTCTATAAAAAATGTGCTTTGTAACTGAAAAATTGATGTGGTTACTCCACATACCTGCAAGAGTGACAGTGACTTATACTGCAGCAGGGAGAGAAGTTTTCTTGGTGGCTGTAGACCAGTACTTCTCAGTTAAAGTGAGGAGGAGGCATTTGCAGCTCAGCAGTATTTGTTTCATATATTGCTTCACATGTAGCTGAAAACTGACTTCCTTTTAAGTAGTGTAACATTGCCCTTCCTCGTGTTACTGTGCTACTATCTCAACTTTGGCATGAGTTGCTAAGCTCCAGGTAAAGTGTGTTCTAGGCAGAGACCCATAGCAGCTTTCCAGTGTATTAATTCTAGGCAGATAGTGATAAAAGCTGAAATATAAATGTGCCCTGTATGTGACTGTATTCTTTTGTTGGTTCTCTCTGACATGTGCTGCTCATATCACTGAAGAAAGTGGTTGTAAATCCCCTAGGCTCTGAGAAGGCACCTTTGTTAGAAGTTCCAGAAATAGAAGAGCCTGTAAATATGTTCTTGTTTTCCTTTGATATACATAGTGATCATGCTCTGGGATAGTCATGAGCAGTGATCCCCTTATTTTGCACCACCAGTGTGGGCAAAAAGTTTCAAACCAAGTTACATGCTTTATATTTTATATGACAAAAAGATCAGTAATCCTATATCAATCCAAATCATGGAAAATCCAAACCTGAAAACTGTTGGTTACAAGTGAACTGGCAAGACTCTAAACGAGCCCATGTAGAAGAAGCAGAGCTCTTGGTGCAATTGATCAGTGATAAGGAAGCTGATCTTTAAGTGAACACTACTAATTTTGTAAGTTAATGTGTTAAACTTACTTGTAGCAGGTAGTTTGATAGAAGTCTTATGAATGAGAACAGTGGTTTATATCAAAGTTGTTCAGAGACTAGATGTAATGAAACAGCCAGAATTACTTGGTTTAAACTGGATAGTTGGTTGTGGTCCTGTCATGGTGTTCTAAGACCCTCAACTGAGAGCAATCAAGTCTTCTTTTCATCCTAGAAAGTGCTATAGTTTACAGCTACAGCACAACAGAGGAGCTAAGGATTGAACAATTTGTCTTCCTTGGCAGCTGAGGGCTAAGTGAGCTTTCTGGTTTTAAATACTTACCAGTAACTTTTGTTGTGTGTATCTCTGTTATTGTAATAGAGAATGCCTGTAATTCACTCTACTCACTTTGCAAAGAAGTGGTGCCTGATTGTCAAGACAGTGTAGTGTGTGTGAGTTATGTTCATGCCTTCTTAGATCATGTATTAGTAATATCCTTTTGTGAATGGTGCTTTCAGTGGCTTCCAAATTTACAATAGTTAAAATTTTCTTCTCTGCAGTTTCAGAAATTTCCAATAAAAGCAACTTAAGCAAAGGATTTTTTTTTTGGTGTTGTGTCTTTATTGCTGTTTGTTCATAAAATCTTGGTGAAAAAGTTAGTGTGTTTCAGTTGATGCTTCAGAATTAATACAAAATATTAAGGATGTTCCACTTCAGCAGTGTAAGCACTGATGTCCTTTAAATAGAAATCAGACTCATTTAGGTTGGAAAAGACCTTTAACATCTTTGAGTCCAACTGTAAATATTTGTGCTTTATTAATACGCATTGACAGTTCTATTGTTAACATTAGTAAAAAAGAATTCAGTTGCAACACCTGGAAAATGAATGGTTAACTGAGAGTATGTGAGTTTTTGGGGAAGCTTAGTTATGGAGTATAATACTGCTTTAAAGTTTCAATAAGTGCATAGAGGTAAGAAAATTACTATTTAAAGAGAAAGAAAATGGGCAATTTTAGGAAATCCTTAGTGAACGCTCTTCTATCACCCTCTTCCTTCATCTTCATTATAAAGTGTTGGACTGTGAATGTGACTAATGACATCTCTGAAAACTGCATGCCTGTCTTTGTCTCCTAATGCTTCTAAAAAGACTTTTAGAAATGTGGGGTTATCTTGTATATTCAGATTAATACCCAGAGTAGAAGTGAAACCTGATGACGCAGTGGTTCCAAAAATCTGAATTGTGGTGTGGCACCCTGTTGTTCAGTGTGCCCAGGGTGATTCTGTTTAGGAGAGTAGGAATGTTTGACTGTCTGTAAGTTGCTAATAACATTATCATGTGTTACTGAAAATCCAAAAATTGCATCCATTATGGAATGAGTCAGAAGTAGTAACAAGCTTCAAATATGTAGACCAAACTTTCCTTCAGGCTGCTTTGTTTCATTTCCTAAACAGTAAGAGTAAAGAAACATTGCAGCCTTTTCAACTGCTTTTTGTTTAACATAATTTTCTTGGTATTGAGTTTGCAGCTTCATAGTTTTCTTCAATAAAAAAGACTGGAAGAATTGCAAGAATGGAGAGAGTGATGGATGCTCTCTGTACTACTGTGCCTCCTGTCTGAGGCAGGCTGTCAGAGTGCCATGGTTTTTTCCCATGTATGACTACATTTCAAATGTTTAAGCATTATGACCTCAGTTGTCTACAAAAAGTTCTCTTCCCTTGTACATCTAAATCACTTGTTCATGAATGAAAACTTAGAGTTAATGGCAGGATCAGAGCATGCAAGAGACTTTTGGAGTGGATTGCTTTCAGGTTCCCCCTAGTGTCCTGGTGTGGATGTTGTAATTCTAAAGTGAACTACAGTTCAGTTTTCCTTTAATGGGAGAGCTTCCTTTTGGCACAGTTGTTCTGTCCCAGTGAAAAAAGGGCATCTTACCCTTTCTTTGAGTTCCTGTCAATGCACAGGGACCTCAGACAGCATAAACAGCTTTTAGTAGACAGTTGGCCTAGTTATAAGTATTTTAAAATAGCCATTTATTTGTCTCATCGTACTTGAATAATTTTTGCTTTATATGCTTTAAAAAAACCACCAAAACCCCACAAAACAATGCTTCTGCTAGTGTTGAATTTGATCACCAACGATGAAAGTGTTTCAAATTGAAAAGACAGGTACATTTGGAAAACTCAGTTTTTAAAGTCTGTGAAAGGTTGTTTAAAATCAGATATGAAATTATTACTTCTGTTTTAATGAATTGCATCTCAGACAGAAGCTCTGAAATTGATGTTAAGATAACCAAAAGCTATGATGTTGTGCTGCCCCAAATATCAAAGTGTATTCAAATGTCAATTAAAAGGTGCCATTTTCTGCCAAAGTTGAATGTCTTCTTGTCATTCAGATACAATCCATTTGATTATGGTTAGAGAGCATTAGAAGCAGGTTTGGTTCTGTTCATTTTGTACAGGGGAAATTTGTCCAACTTGCTGTTGGTGATACTTTTCCAGCCTGGTTTAAAGGCTGTTGATTTTCTTCTGTAGAGTCAGTTCTGTGAAGAAATGTGAAGATAAATCCAAATGATTTGGTAGATAAGTTGATTTCTTTGTGTGTTCCCAGATTTAGGTGAAGTAACATTGGAAAAAGAATCTTGATTGTTAGAAACATGGGCTGTTCCTAGAGGACAAGTATGTTCAAGTTTTTCCTATTTAAATATTTCTTTACATGTTAGTTTTGGAGTAGGTGAGAAAGTTTCAATAAAGCTGCTCTTAACTGTTATTTCTCATGTATCTATTTATTTTTTCAAATTCTCTTCTATATCAGTTTGAGGTAGAACAGTCCTTTGGATTATGGAATGATGAGAGCTGTATTAGATTGCCAAAAGCCACCATGTAAAGATATTCTTCCCTCCCAGAAAAACCCAGTTGGATAAATGCATATGTAATTAAGATGTCTGATTGCAGAAATTTATTTGATATCATAACACATCCCCATGCTGTAAGCTGTGTTGTTCATATTTTATATGCCACAGTAAAAGGAAGTATTTTACTCTGTGTGGATGGGTTCTCTACAGATTTGATAGTATTGGAAAGAAATACTTGTTCTGGAGGCTTGGTTTCTAAATAATGAGAAACATAATGCAATTTTCTTTACTTTCTGTTTTTCTCCTTATCTGATATGTGTAGAAAATTCATTTGTTTGTCAGATACAATTGCCATTGACTAGACTAACTCTTGCATTCTTTTCAGCATTTAAAAATTCCCTGCAAGCTGTGAAATCCTGGATTAAAAATGCTAAGATAAAATTCTTGTAGGCATTGAGTGTAGCATATTTGATTCATATAGCTGGAAGGTCTTTTGCTTAGATCTCCAGTCTGGATGATGTATTTTATGTATTTGCCTTAATGTTTGGTTTACTGTGCATTTGCCTTGGTATTTTATTTTTTTTTTATCTGTTAATGGTATCAATTATGTTTGTAAGGACATCTTAAAGCTCTTTCAAGTTCAGACAGAGAGTGCAGGAGGAGACTTTGTGTCTAGGGCAATGACTTTGATTTATTGATGCCAGCTTTAGAGTTCTAGGGCTGGTCAGAATTGTTATGGTTGCATCGCAAGGAGCACGGCTGGTCTAAGTTTACTCTGCATGTTCAAATTTGCCTTACAAGAAAACCATGTCAGCAGAATTTTTATGGGTAGACTTTATGCAATAATTGTCTTCCAGAATTCAATGTGAAAACAAAAAACCTAAGTTCTTTGTTGTACATGCTCTAATTTGAATTAAATTGTCGTCTCAATGTCTTTCCTTGAACATGTATTTGTGCTACTGGATGGAAGTGTACAGGTTAAGGTGCATGAAAATGTGGTCTATGACTATTAGAAAGATGAGTGACTTCTGTTGTTCATTTTAAAATAATGAAAAATGCCTTTTCAGAGAGCACCTTTTTAATGGTTCTTGGCTGGTTAGAACTCCCATGCAAACCATGCTAATGCTCTCTGAAGTACAAATTCCAAGTGTGAAGCAAATGAGGAGCATTTGATCTGCCTGCCACATTTTAAATGCTGTCAACTTTTCTTACTAAGCAGCCCCTCAAGTCATAAATTTACAATAGGAGTCCTACAGCATTTTTTTTCTCTTTGCAAGAGAAATATGTGTCTTTCTTAACAGTATGGTGTTGTAGATTGTCTTTTACATCGTTATTCACAAAACAAAAACTAGTAAGATACTAAAACCAGTATCACTAGTTGTTCTCGAGGCAAAGAATGAAGTGCCTTAAAAAGATGTAGGCTTTTTTTTTTTTCTTTTTTTTTTGCTAATTTTAGATATCTATTTCAGTTTCCCTTTGCATTTCGTCAGCTGAACTTTCCTGTAAAATAAGCACCATGTGCAGTAGCATACATGAGTCAGTTGTGTCAGAATCAACACCTGACTTTTAAACCTTCTGGTTGGACATAGTGAAAGCATTACTTAATACATCAGAAAATCAGCTTCTTGTTTTCTTAAAACAGAAAACTAAAAGAGCTCATTTGCATAGCTTTACAAGATATTAGGCAAGACAAATAAGAAACAGAAGTGGATCTCCTTTTAAATGTCTCTTCAGTGGCCCTTCTGAAGGACCTTGGAATGACTCGTAGGAATTTCAAGTTCTGACATTTTTTGTCTAGCAATGTCTTTATTTCAGGCTTTTCAGACTTTTAAGACTGTTGTGCTTTAGAAATGCAGGAAGAAAATGGAAGAAATTTTGGCAAGAAGGTATGTGTCTTTAAAATATGGCTTCATGGTAAGGATGAGCTAGATTAACTAGTTCCTGATTTCTGAAAGGGAAAAATATCATTCCCACTACATCCTGTCTCATTTTTTGTAAGGCGATTCAACTTCTGAAGCTATTGAACCAACTCAAACAAAACCTTAAAAACCACCCTACAAGCTGAAAAAGGACTTGTCAGTTTTAGTTTTCTAAAATGAATGTTAACTGAGTTTTGTGTTCATTCTGTAATCAGAATCATTGAATCAAAAAATGGTCTGGGTAGGAAGGCAGTGTCTTTTAGTTCCAGCACCCTTAGCATGAAAAGGGACACCTTCAAGAAGACCAGGTTCCTCAGAGCACCATCCAACCTGGCCTTAAACACTTTCAGGGGTGGGCAGCCACAGCTTCTCTGGAAAACTTGTTCCAATTCCTCACCACCTGACAGTAAAGAATTTCTTCCTGATATCTAATGGAGTCTACTCTCTTTCAATTTGAAGTGCAAGAGACTTAAAGCCTTTCCTCCAGGGAGAAGTGCTCCATCCCTCTAATTATCTTGGTGGCTCTCCTCTGGGCTCTCTCCAGCAAGTCCATGTCATTCCTGTGCTGGGAACCAGGTGGGGTCTCACTGGAATGAAGTCACGGAATCACCTCCCTAGAAGTACCAACTGCATTGGCCAGGAATCGAACCCTGGCCTCGCGCTTGGCAGGCAAGAATTCTACCACTGAACCACCAATGCTGGTGTTTTATTTTTTTGGCTCATTTTGCATGTTGTCTTTATTTAAAAAAAAAATTGAATAAAACAAAAACTTCTATTCCACAAACACACAGGCACCACCAACTTCTTCGATTTTTCGCCTCTGCGCTTCTACTGAAGAACTTTGCTTTCACAATTGGGAGTTTTTTGGGCTGCTTCCCTTTGCCTAGCACTTAGCCTGAGTGCATAATATTAGTGACTGTGGCCAGTCTGGCCTCATTTTTCACGTAATTGAACCTTTTCTATTAGCTTCTAAGTCTCCACAGTTTCCAAATTGACAGTAGCACAGAATTTTTTTGATTCTTTTCAAGTGACAGTGTATCATGCCTACTTTTCTGAAGTAACCAGAGTGATGCTTGTTGAAGTTCAACCTGTGATGTTGCATACCACCAGCATTATTACCATGTCCTCTGGGGTGTTTTCTGTGTGTGTGTGCCTGTGGCTGATGTGCCTCCTCACCTTCTGGGTGTCCTTTAGTCTGGAAGGCATCTTGTCAGTGTGTGCAAGGGCAGGGGAAAAGCCTGGTGCTTGTGAGAGTGAGGAAAGGCGAAGGGGGCAGAAGTGGAAAAGTATCAGATCCAAGGTAAGGCAAAGATGTTGCATTGTCAAAATATTATGAGAAGAGTGGAAGGTGATGTGACTGGTACCTCGCTGTTTCTCCAAGCTGGGGTGTGAAGCTACAGCAGTGAAAGTGTGTGGCTCCACTGCAGTCTGAGCCAGGCTTTGCTGCAGTTACCCCATGGTCCAGCTCTACCTCCTCTGGGCTCAGCAGTCTCCTCTGCCTGCACCTCACTGGTACTGAGTGGCATCTGAATTAAAGTGGCAAAATACCGTCAGTGCAATTTTATTGCTGGATCAGTTCCCTGATCTGGTATGTTGCGGGTTCACGTTGTGGTCAGCACTAGCACAACACAGCAATTGCAGCTTTCTGGTACTGTCTGCTTTATTAATATGTGTGGATTGCTAAAACTTATTCCTTTTAGGTAGCTGTGAATTTGTTGTGGTAGAGGCTTGCTAGTACACTGGTGGCTGGTTCATATTCAGCATGTGTAACAGGGTAATAATCTGACTGGCATTCCTGCTACAAGGATTTCAAATACCTTCCTCAGCGTTACTTATATGAATAGAGAATTTGAGATGCAGGGAAAGGCAAAGGTGAAGAATTAAGCCTTGAATTCCTGTGTATTAGTGAGATTAATTTTTTTGCTTTTCTGTGAAACAACATATAGGTGAATAATCATTCAAAAACTGCACCATTCATGGAAAGAATTCTTCTATTTATTAGCTGCTGATGGTTGATGTTCTTGTCAAGGAGCTGTTCTGTTTGGGTGTTGTTTGGTTTGGTTGTATTTGAGCAATTTGTCCTAACTCAGTAATTGGATTTGACTTTTTTTAATTTATTTTTTTTCTTTTTCTTTTGCTGTTTACCTCCTGAGGATTTGCTGTCAGGGAAAGGCCTTCTTATGCAAGCACTTTAAATAATGTCAATAAAAGCAAGATAAAATTATCTGTCTCTTATTATGCTGCTTCATATCTGGGCTCATCAGCTGTTCACAAAGATGCCATCTATTCTAGGGAATTAATCTAGAGGATAAGTGTTTAATATTTGGACATTGACTCTTGGAGGGAATCCAGAGGAGGGCCACCAAATTGATCAGAGGGATGGAGCACATCTATGAGGAAGGGCTGAGAGACTTTGGGTTGTTCAGCCTGGAAAAAGGAAGACTTTGGAGATCTAATTGTGGCCTTCCAGTACCTGAAAGGAGACTACAGGTAAGAAGGGGCAAGATTGTTTATGAGAGAATGCAGTGACAAGGCAAAGGGGAATAGGTTCAAGTGGAACGAGAGTAGGTTTAAATTAGATGTGAGGGAAAACTCTTTACTGTGAGAGTGGTGAGACGCTGAAGCACGATTTCCAGAGAAAGTGTGGATGCCCTATTCCTGGAAATGCTCAAGGACAGGTTGGAGCTCTGAGCAGCTCTGAGAAAGGTGTTCCTGCCCACAGCAGGGAGATTGGAACTTGGTGATCTTCAAGGTTCCCTTCCAGCCCAAACCTCTCCATAATTTAGAATATTTATACAAGTGGCTATAGAGCAAAGAAAAACTAGAATATCTCTCAAAAATGCTGCCAGGATGCCTGGAGATGAATTTAGCTAAAGGCAATATGTTACAGTTGTAAAGTGAGCAGCTTTGAATTCCTCTGTGTCTCCTTACCATCCCTTCCCCCCCCACCCCCAGAAAAAACAACAGAAAACTCCCCAAAGTTTAAAAACCCAACCTCCTGAAAACCCCAGCAAATCAAATCAGCCAACCCTCCCTAGCCCTAGCTCACTGACATGGTGACAGACATGAGCTGATCACATGCTCACACATGCTGCTGTGAGATGTTGGTGGGGTTCTGTTGGAACATGGTGAATTTCATCCATCTGTGCTGAGGGATGGTTTTGAGTCCTGGAACATGTCCTGGAAAACTTTACACACATCTTTTGTTTTTCTACATCATCAGTGCATTCAGATCAGAATGTGGTGTGATTAATCAAGTAGTACACTAGAGAACATAGTAATCTTGCTGTTAATGAGGGTTCAGGTTATAAATTTCAGGGGATCTCTAGAGAATAAGTATTCAGCTGTCCAAATGACGTGCAATTGTATAATGTCAGGAGGGCTTAAACTAGTGATCTTCCTCTTGTTTGCTCTTGGCATCTTGGTGGCTTCTAAAAGCTGTCCTGCAATGTGCTGAGAAACCCAAGACTCCACTACTGGGGCAATTCACCAGAGAATATCTGTACAGAATACGTCTATCTTTTTTCTTCGTTTTGTATTTTGGAAAAACCCAGTTCCATGTCTACGTGCCGCTGCAAACTGAGGCAAGCTGAAGCATGCTGTGCAGATGTATGTCTTGAGAAATAGGTGTTATGTAGAAATTGTGTTCTGAAAAATACTTGTAGGCAGTATGACTTTTGGATTTTATGGTTAGTTTTATTCATTAAGTGATGAGCCACTGCCAGCAAAGGTTTCTGTGTTCCCTTGCTAAGGCAGTAACAATTCTTTAAAGGAATACTCTGTATTTAATTTCTTCGTAATAGAAACTTCTAGGAAGCTACCTTAATATATTAGAGTTAGTAGGTTCTCCTTTGGTCAGAAGCTGAACAAAACCATCTGAAGAGGTGTTTGACCTATGAACTTTAGACTGTGATGTACGACTTGCCCCCGTCATCGTCATAATCCCCAAGCACCTTGCCTCTCTCCTGACTGCCCCCATGGCCTGGGCTACCCTCACCCCCTCCAAAATAAAGCCTCGTTTAGAAGTATTGTCATGCTGTCTCATAATTACTTCTAGCTTTTTAAATTCTTTCCTAAACAGAGATGCTTAGAGCTTATTAGATGCTGTCCTTTCAGCAGAAGGTTGGCAGTGGACTGGGTTGGTTTTTTGGGGCTGCAATGTTAGAAAAGATAGTTATAGTGTCACAGACTAATTTGAATTGGAAGGGAAACATAGGGATCATCAGCTCCAACTCCCTGATCTAATTTACTCATATAACTAGGGGTTGATTTTGGACTATGGATGCAACTCTTAGCACCCCCACCTCCTAACCCCCCAGATCAGGATTTTAAAGCATCAATAGATACAGAGTTTACGGAGCTGCAGGTATGGGTATGTTAGTATGGTTTCTCTGCAAGCAAACACAGGCACTCATTTTCCTTGTGCTCATATCTGACTGTCTGATAGCAGCTGGGCTGGAGCTCATGTTAAATCCTGCTGAGAGCTCAGTCCTGCTTACTGCAGCTACTTTAAATGTCCTGCCATTTCAGAATGGCAGATTAAGCACAGCTCTGCCTGCTAGACGCTCTGCAGACCTTACAGTAAGGCAGTTCACTGCCTCTCCATAATGGACTGTGATCAGAATTGTATATCACTTGGGAAAAGATGAAAACTTTTATTTTAAAAAAAAAAGCCCTCATACTCTTCTTAGGGATTTTTTTGCAGCATCAAACATGGTTAAAATATTGCCCCAGCACAAATAGTTCTGCTCTGAGTTCTCACATTGTTGTCACTGAACATGTTCAAGGATGTGATAGTTTTGAATATATTTGCCTACAGTTTGTTTTAGAATACTTATGTAGTTAAACATGTTGAGACAATTGCAGTTTGAAGTTGCTCTGCTGTTCTCCATTTGATGGGAAGCTTTTTCCTGGTATTTACTCTAAGGGAAGAGCAGACGTTTATCCACAAAGTGTTTTGGTATGGGACTTAAAAGACAAAAACTTCCATCTGTTTGAAAAAAACGTGCTTGTATTGCTTCTGAGTGGTTTTTTTTTTGTTTGTTTTGTTCCAAGACTGAGTGACTGTTAACAAGGAATTGGTTGACTACAGACCATAAAGAAATTTCAATTAGCTGCTTCAGAGTGTTTTTTTTTTTTTCTTTAAGTATTCAAACCAAGCAAGTACTTTTTCCCAAACTTATAAAAATTTAAAAAAAAATCCAATGTGTGATTCCCACCCCTCTTATTCTATCCCTAAGGAATAGACAGCCTATTTTCCCTTCACACACCCACTCCTAACCTAAACAAACATATTTTTTACTTGTAGTAATTGAATTATTTCTAGTATGGGTTTATGCTAAGGAACAGTTCTTTGGAGTGTGGGAGAGGCACCAGGACACAGTCCATCATAGCTGTTTCAGTATTCATCTGAGCAGCTGAAGAACTGCATGAATCTGTTCTCTGCATTAGGGAAAGAATAGGTGTGATTTAGAATGCCCAGTTTAGAAGAAATCACTAAGAGTTAGGGTATCTGATATATATATGTTTAACTTTGTGCTTTCTATATGAATAATTTAGTTTATAGCCATTTACATATGGCAGCAGAGAGGCCTTCAGTAGCTTGGAAGTTAAAAGATGTATACGTGCGTTAGAATGAGCTTCTATTTACAGAGTGGAAACAAACTACTTTTAAACTCTCTTGTCAGCACTATCCGAGAATACTTCTATTAGCCTATGGTCAGAGAATTTTCTGGACTGAGGCACTGAGAGGAACTGAATGTGGCCTGCTGATTTCTCTGTAGTTAGGTGATAAATATCATCTTCATAGTTGCACAATTTGCACCAAGTTCATGGACAGTATGTTACTTGTTCTATTTTGTCCAAGTTGTTTGTTGGTTGGGGTGGCACCAGTCCAGCTTCATTGCTAGAGTTCTCATCAAACAAGACATAGGAATAAAAAAAGGAAAAAGAACAAGAAAGGCAGTGGCATGTCTTAAAGGTTAAGTTATAGATAACTCCTTAAAGAGCCAGTTTCCCTGAGCATTTTATGATGAGACAAGGAAGTTAGGGTATATCAGTGATGGAGAGAGTAAGAGTGAAGTGAAGCTCTGACTTTGATCTGCTGGAGTAGAGGCTGCATTTTTCAAAGGTTGGCTTAAGGAAGGAAAAAAGTACAGCTACTCATGTAATACCTGAAACAGAGACACCTTTCTCTGGGAGGACACGTGAGATTAATTGGAGCTAACATCAATGCTTTTTCACCTTTTCAACAGGAGGGGACCAGAAAAAAAGGATTTTTCTTTTTAGGAAGCCTTGGTTTATTTTGTTGAACAAGAAAATAAGAATATATAGTTTATGTTAAAAAAAACAACAACCCAAAACCAAACACTTGTATTGGAATGAATATTTGGTAAAAGGTTGATAATACAGCTATAAACACACTTAGCAGATGTTTGACTTCTGTGTTGTTCTGTTCTGGGACCCGAGGTACAAATGCGTTTTGTAGTGCTAAGGAAGTCTTGGATCAGAGCAAAAAATATTACCTTGGAGCTGTTCTTAGCAGCTGTTGATGCAGAAAATTTGCAGTGTGGAACTCAGTTCAGTTCCTTTTTTGGTATTCCCTGAGCTGGAATTGAAGGCATGCCGTCTTTTCCATTCTGCTGCTGTGCAACCCTGCGGTAGCCGTAGTCAGTGGCCTGGGAGCGATTGGCTGGGGAGCAATTTCCCGGAGTACATCTGTGTCAGGCACAGGCAGCTAAAGCAGTCATGTACGCGCAGGCTCTGATCTCTGGGGAGGTTCACTGCAGGGTCTCGCACAAGGGCATTCTCTGCTTCTGCACATCAGCATGGAAGAAGCTCGTCAAGGGAAGAAAATGCAACCTGTATGTAAATAGCAGCTGTGTAACGTAATAATGGCTCGAATGTGATTTGTTGCAAGCGGTATTTAGCAGCTGTGGCTAAGAATTGTGTGCTACCTTAGGCTCACTAGTTGTGGAATAAAGAAAGATCTGGTGATAGAAGTAGTAGTTTGAGTGGAGATTTCTGTATTAGGGAAGATATTTGCTGTGTTGTTAGAATTGCTTGATTATAGTAACCAGCTTAATTCAGAAAGAAAACGTGCTCTTACAATTGTGATAGTGTACTACCAGACTTAGAGAGTGGTTGAGTATTTTGGATTTGGCTGTTTCTTTTGAGTTATTTTGAGTCAGCATTTCTTAATTTGAAGGTTATTAACTGTGGCTTTGCTTGATTCTGTGCAAATATAGCAGGGATGTTTCTGGTAGAGAATCTTGAATTAGCTGGTTAATTGTTCCTTTTTGCAAGAAAAGGAAAGTGAACTTAATGAGCTGTGTAACTGAGGTAAAGTGTTCACGGAGATAACATTTTGTTCAGACCTCAGTGGCACAGATAAAAAAACCTCCATTTGTGGGAGTTTGTGCAATGAATTCTAGTATTAATTACAAGCTATTGCTTAGCTGTTGTATGGGCTGTCATTACCATATAACTGCAGCGTGTAACTGGGATTATTACTTTGAAAGTTTCCTGGAAACTGAAATTATGGGATAGAATTTTCCTAAGGTGTAAAACTCTAAAGATCCCTGAATGATTTTATATATGACAACTAAATTTTCTATCCCCTTGTGTGAGCATAAGAAAAAGTTTGATTTAGATGTGTTAGAGTGCATTAGATTGCAGTGGCCTTTTGTTTGTCAAGGTCTCTGAAGTACAGTGTTTGATTTTTGATTTTAATTGTGGTGCTACTTTCAGCTCTGGGCACAGAACTCTTATCAAGCATGCATATGCCCAGGAGACTAGGCAAGGATATGAGGTGACTGGTTGTAAACATTATGGTACTTCTGCTTTTTTTTACCTGTAATTTCAGGAATTCACTTAATTGCATTTCAGTGAATGGAGATATGGATTTTTTTTTTGAATGAAATTTAGTACTGTGAGGCAGTGATAAAATGCAACTTTGTAAAACAGCTACTATAATATTAGTAACGCAATTTGATATCTTGTGTTGGATTGGTGACAGCATTTGCTAAGTTTATGCATGGTGTTGAATTTTCTGGCTTGCAGAATACTCGGGCTGAATTCAAATGGGCATCTAATTTTTATCAAACACTCACCTGCACCTTACCCATACTTGGCTAGGAATCAAGCCATCCGTTTTTCTTGTGCTTGTTCTAATCCAGTTTTTTGGATGAATTGCTGTGGTGTGCCATGGTTGATAGTCATTCACAGCCAGTCTCTTGTTGGTATTACGTTTCCTTTTCTTTCTCACTTCTTCTTGCAATTTAATTTCCTCTTGAGATTAACACAAACACTTGGTTTACTGTCCAAAGACATGTTTAGTTTTTCTGGAATGGGACATGGCTTCTCTAGTATGTTGTGGTGTTCAATGTGACCCTGGCTGGAGTAAGGCCTGCTAGAACTGAGATAAAACTACTTATAAACATTAGATTTCAATGGTGCAAGAAGCAAAACATTAGCGTGTTTAGAATTGCTTTTTTCCTGAAAGGGCTTGGGTTTTGTGGTGCTTAAGTAACACATACACATCTTTAGTGCCCTTACTTACAGTTTTGGAAAATTAAAAGTACAATGAAACTTCTGGAGAGTCTGTCTGAAGTCTGTTGATATCTTTTGGACATACTTGTCCAAACAAGGTTTGTAGAGCTGCTGTGTTTATTGTAAGTCTTCTAGAAGCAGATTGGTCAGATGTATTTAGTAAGGCAAGCCGAGCAGTTAATTAGAGGATTAGTAGGCTAAAAAAATGTCTAAGTATCCCTAACCTCTTCCGTTATAGTTATGGTCTTACTGAAATAAATCTAAGTGTCACACCTTCCTGCATGGCTCTGAGTGTAGCTTTGGTTAGGAGGGGCTGTCATTTATATGTGAGGATTGTTGTGTGAAATAGGAATTGTATAAGCACAGGTAAAATTCACAGGAAAAGGGTGTGTGTGTGGTGACACCAAAGCCATTGAGCTGATCTGGAGTCATTCCTTCAGTGCTTGAGCAATACCCTCTGCTAAGATAGTAGGGGAGAAAACCCTGGAAAGCAGCTGTTCTGTGCAAAGGAGACCATAGAAAATACAACTGAGGGGGAACCCATCAGCAGTATGCTTCCTATTTTAAACCTGGCAAGTGTTCTGTTTGTGAATTATTATTAATTGTGCTCTCATCTGTATATATTTAGAGGGGAAGGCCAGCTAAAAATTGTACGATGACAAAATGAGACAGGGCTCATTTATATTTGGTGCATTTTTCCTTGGCTGTTAGGTTGATGTGCTTGATTTAGAGCTGATAGTGTTTCATCACTCTGGCAGCTTCTGACATTTCAATATTGCTGCATAGAGACTGCCCAGAGAACTTACTTCAAATGCATCTAAAGGTCCACCTGTGCAGTCCAACTAAAGTTGAACAGTTTGATAGACTGCCTAATACCTTCACTTACTGTTATTTAGAAAGAACTTTGATTTTTTTTTTTTTTTTTTTTTTTTTGTATTCTGGTTGTCCTACAAGGTGGCAGCAACTAGAGATGCCTGCCCTTCTGCCCACTGTGGGCTCATCTTCCCTCTGTTTTAAAAGCAGAATCAGTCTGAAAGAGAAGTAAAACAATATATTTAGAACTTACCAAGTGCTTCTGTTAGTTGTTCCTGCAGGTAAACTGTGTCAACAACCCCTTCCTATTTACTCACTTTTAACTAGGGCTGCTTGGTGCTTTGTATGGGTAGCAGGGGGAGACCTGTTATCTATATTGGTTTATCTATTTTTGAAAAAGGTCCATTTAAAAATATTTTGTAAATGTACACACACATACCTGGATATATTTGGAAAATGAGGTTTTGTAGTTACTCTTGATTATTTTTGAGATATATGGTCAAAATGAAGGTTTTTAATTATTTTATAGCCAAGCCTTAATTTTTGAAGCAGAGCAATATCAGCAATCTTATGTTAATTAATTTTTTTGTTTGTTTTTGTCATTGGAGCTTTTTTTGATGGCTGTCATAGCTGTCTCCTGAATGCAGATCCCACAAAGGAGGGCTGATAATAAAATGAGAGTCCTGCTTTGGCTGTGCTTCCTAAAGTCAAGCCACTGTTGACACTGATTCAGTTTGCACTATTGCTGTGGTCCTCTCCTGTTATGTCCTCTTGCAGACAGCATGTTGATGGATGGTTTGATCCAGCTGAACTGCTCCAATGTACTTACTGGTGGTGAAAGAAGGAAGGAAAAAGTGTGAAGGGCAAAATGCACTGTGCACAAATTCTCAATGCTGTTGAGCTTGGTAGATCAAGAGTAGTGTGTTACAAAGGTTTGCCAGTTGGGTCTGGAAGCAGGGTGTGGTTCTGTTTTGAGAGGGATGATTTGTTAGTGCCACATTCCAGCCTATGAACTAAATTCTGTCTACCAGATCTCCTGTGTCTACAAAAGCAGAGATGTATCCATGGGTTCTTGTTGGAAGAAGGGCAGAACTGTTTGCTTTCTCTTTGAGCCAGAGAGATTGGGACACAGTTACAGTCACAAAGCAGCATGTAGGACCACTGGGATGGTGTAAACAATTGTATTAGAATATAATTAAAATAAGAAGTGTTAAACTGTTGGCCAGGGACAGATGTATAAAGGAAAAAAGTTGATATGAGTGCACTCCTCCCTCCCCATCCTGAGTTGGGATTAGTAGATGGAGCACATAAACATTGATCTAGCTAAGTAATGGTCTTAAATGTTGAGCTCAAATTATTCTTAACACAGTTACTGTATTGCTCATAGATTCCAAAGGTTTACAGTTAGCTGTATAAGCCATTTATGATCACTGTCTATCACCAGAATGATTTGATTGAACTCTATTTCAAGTACCTTAAAAATGTGCTTCTAGCAAGTTGTCTGTCTTGGAAGTGGTTATTCAGTAATGCACTTTGGCAGCCTGCCTGTCTGAAATCTGTCGTGTGTGTGACTGCACAAGGTTAAGTGAGCTGCATGGTGAGAAGTGCTTGCAGAGATGACAGTGGAAACTTGCCTTTGGATTTGATACTCCACGCGTCATATTCGTGCTAGTCCTTGAGACTGTGGCTGCCACGTACTGCTGGAGCTTGTCAGTTCTTCCAGACTCAGTGCTTTCTATAAAAATGCATGCAAATTAGGATTGACCTTTTTTTCAATACTGGTTTAAAAAAACATGTAGTGTTAATATGGTAGATACCAAAAGTGTACTATACTAAATGATGACAGACGTTTGAGAAGGTAAATAAGTAGCGTTAATTTCTGCTGCTTGTTTTTCTGCAAGGGGGAATTACTTTTCTCACAGACTGAGAAAAGACATTTGAAAACCAGAGGTGACAAGAGGAATCCTACTGGGAGTCTGCTGGAGCACTGTGTATTTGAAAGTCTTGTCTGATCTATAGCATTTGGAAATGGATTTCATTTTCATGCTGAGGAGAGATAGAAGGCTGAGAAGACAGATACTAGTGTATGCAGGCACCTCTAACTGAATATGAAGGTTTTACTGGAGGTTGTTTCTGCACCATGTTTGAGTATCCAGAAATCTGGTGTTAGGAAAAAGTACACTTAGTGTATCTTAATACAATGTGCTAGGCTTTTTCTTTTATTTTTTATTTTTTCTTTTGAAGTACTCTGGATTTGTTCTGTTTTTATGAATTACCTTCTTGTTAAAAAAAAAAAAACCAAAACAAAACAAAACAAAAAAAAACAAACCAAAGGGTGAAAGCTTAATCTCTCCCTGGGGCACCTTGATTTCTGCTTGTATTGGCTTTTTTCCCCTTCTCAATTGTTCTTTTGACTGAAAGTGAAAGCTACATACATTCTAAATTAGTATAGAATTTTACTTTGGCTTGTCTACATCAGCTGTGTTTGGGCATCTGTGGGATTGTCATGCATAAAATTTCACATGCAGTGAATGGTAAACTGTCCAGGAATACTTGCTTTAAGGTCCAGTCATTCTCTGCCTAAAAAAGGGAAGTTGACAAGTTTTCCACAACCCTTTATTCTTTGTTTACATAAAAAGTTTAGAAAGTAGATGAGAGAACTAAAACAGCAACTGTAGAATTTTCCCTCTCTTCATGCCTTCAACTGACATGATAGATCATTTATAATTACTGGAAATCTGTGCCCTACAGACTTTATTTATAACCAGGAAAAGGTTGTAGTTTGGAATTACTTTATAATGTATTTGAATATTTTGATTTTTTTACCTGACCTAAGGCAAAAGTGTCTCATACTGGGATTTGCTCTTGGCATCACAAAACAGATATGTTAAAATGATGCTTTGTGTTTTTCTGAACAAAGGCTGTAAATGATATGCTTCCTTCATGTATGATATTTGTGGTTGTTAATGGTTTATTTTGGGAAGAGTCTATGCATATGTTGAGTACTTTGAGATGGTGATAGAATGGTTTGCAAGGGCACGCATGCCTTCCTGTAATCTAATCTTAAAAGACGTTACTTTCACGTGATGTGGTTTTTGAAGGCTGCTTCTGTATGTATGAGTTTGGCTGAGAACCTCTTTTACTAAAGCAAAGGGTGATAAGGATTAATAACGTGATATAGGGCATACAGCAAATCCAGTTTCAAAATGTTGTTGGGAGATAAAAATATTTCCTTATGTGTATGTTTTTGATGGTGTGTACGTAGTTTTCTGCTGCTATGTTGTTTGTATCGTCTGGAGAAAATCTTTCTTCTACGTCTTTTTTTCTAATTCTTCCATCTATTTCCATCTCTACTTGGAGTTTTATGGTAACATACATACTGTGAGTATCTGTTTCTGTGAACAAGAGTGTACTATAGTACGCTTGATTTTGGTGTGTAGGAGATAGGAATATACTGTGTCCCCCTACACTCCCCTCCAATCTTATTACCATGATACTTGAAGAAATTTTATCACTTCTTTATTAACAGGTTCTTGGAACATTTTCACAGTCTTGCCCAACAGACATTGCCTCAATTTTTAAAATTGTAGCTCTGTGAGAGTGTTCAGTGTTTTGATTTTTCTAATCCACATGCAAAACTCTGCTGTCACTACAGTGCAGCAGTAGTGACAAAGGTTACTGTGCAATGCCTTTCTTGGAAACCCTATTTTCAGGGACACAGCCCAGAATTTACTTGTATTTAGTTTTCAGATGTTTATTCTGCCATACTCTTGTATTTTTACCTATTTGCATAGTGCCAGCTGCTTTTGGTTTTTTTGTGGTGTAGCTGCATCTATCCTTTTGTTAAACCTCATCAGATTTTTTTTCCCAGCATGTGGTGCTCATCATCTTCATATTCTTTAATCTTCTTTCCTCAGTAGTTAAATATTTAGATTTTTTTTGTGTATATGCACACAATATCCTATAATAAAGATGCTTTTTGTTAAGAACAAGGAGTTCTGTGTTTAATTTTTTTTTTTTTTAAGTGGGAGTTGATACAGTATGTTTTAGCTTGTACCTGTTACACACAGATATGTTGTTTTTCATCCTTGCCACTTTTCCTGTGAGGTGACAAACTTGTTCTATATATAAAGTAATTGCGCAATTCTAAGACCAAAGTTTAGTTGAATGTTACCACTCTTAGGGTTCCCAGTTCCTGTAACACTCTTGAATTAGGCTTCTGTTTTTCCCTTATGAAACCATTATCACAGATCCTCCATGGACTGGTCTAAATGCATCAGGTCAGTGTAAATGCTGCTAGAAGCAGTGATCAAACAGATAAAACTTGTGGAGGATCTAGCTGTCATACAGCCACAAGAGAAGCCACTTTGGTGAGCTGATCTAATGGAAAACTAATCAAGTTGTTATAAAAAAAGCTAACACCTCCTCCCCCCGCCCCAAACAAACAAACAGCAAAGAAACCATACCTTTTAAAAGCACTTTTTATCTGATTTTGTGATGGTTAGGTTGTCCTAAAGGAAAAAAGTGTGTGCCCAAGGGAGCAGAAAGATCAGGGACAGTAATCTTTAGCCGTTAGCCTTGCCCTTATATTTGGATGTAAAATGTCACCCTTAGGCAGTTGTTCTTTTGGAGAACCAGCTCTGTCAGGAGGCTGTAGTTTGTGAGCTGTGAAAAGCAGACTTTATTCTAAGAAATGCAAACACCTGGAGAAATGCAACTTTAATGTTGTTTTGATGTCAAATCAATCTGAGATGGTCTTGAGATTTCTACTACTTGGTTACTTCATTTTGGTCAAGACTGAGCAAAAGGCAGTTTTAAGGTCTGTTTTAGCAAAGTGACTAACTATGATTAGGGGATGTGTTCAGAGATAAACATATATCTATTTCAAACATTTTGTGTTAGGAGTAGTGTGGTTTCAGTAGGAATGGAAGCTGAAGAGGTCTGCTGGAAACTGTTGCTTTTTAACTTTGTGGATTAAAAAAAAAGTGAATTAGGTTAACAAGCTGGCTGTTGAACCTGAATGAAGCAGTTATTTTGGTATTTTTAGAGCTGTTGGTCTAGGAAAGACACTAGGTTGGATGAAAAAAGCTTCTTATTTGTGCTGGGAAATCTCACACAGGAATTGCCCCCTACAGAGAAGAGCCTGAGATCTCTCAATATTAATTTCTGTATATTTTTATAAATATATGAATTGTTTTATTGAAGTAGATTGATGGCTGTTGAACAAAAAACTAAAAGAATACTGCAGATTTGAAATGTGTGTCCTGATTGTTGATAAGATGAAATCAAGAACATTGGAGGAAATTTTGCAGTATTAGCCTATCTGTTGATTTACTCTCTTTTCCTTCAATACAGAGTAATGCTTTCTTGAAAAATTGGATGGGTAGGTTTTCAGTGATGACATACTATTTCAGAATATATTTAGGAATTTAGGAAAAAAACAGTTTTATTTAGTTTTAACTTAAACTTGTGTCTTGTTTCTTCAGGGTCATGATGAAGAAGCTGTTGTGGATATGGGCAAAATCAGCTCTACTATCAATACAAATTTTGAGAAAGAAGAGCTAGAGAGTAAGTTTGTGGTGGTTTTCTGTTTGCTTAACATGCATTTTTTGCCTAGGGATAAAAGATGACTTTTCCTTGCTAAAAGGAATCAAAATTTCATGGCTTCATGAAATTCTGTGAGTAAAACTGGTGAAAGGCAGAGGTGACCCACCCTGTTTTTTGTCTTTGTGCATGCTAGTAAGTGTCCAGTGTTCTAATCTGTCGCTCAGAATAAATTTAAAAATTGAAACTTTCCAAGGAAAACTTGCTTCTTAGACTTAGGTTTGAAAAAAATTATTCCTGTTGTTAAGTAATTTTCCAGCATGAATGATGTCACGTTCTGCAGAATTAAAATAGGAAATAGGGGTCATGAGGGAGATGTTTGTTTTCTTTTCTGAAAGTTAAGTATTCTTGTGATTGTGATCATGCATTTCAAATACTGGGTCTGAACAGATATCTAACTGTTCTTCTGGTTCCATAGTAAACTGCTTGTTCCACAATCTGCTATCAGTAAAGTATTATGGTAGTCTTCATTATTTGACTCAGGATTCCACATTTAGCAATAAAAATAACAGTGATTCAGTTTCATATAGCAGAATGTAAGATTAGATATTTCATCTAAGACATAACTTTTTTCCTTACTTGAAAACAAATTGGTTTGGGATTAGGATTCATGGATGCTATTAATGAACAAGGAAAAGACTAGGGACCTATGGTGTTAAAATCTTCATTATTTGCCTCTCACATGGAATGCTCTGAAAGTTAATTAACATCTGCAGAATGTTAGAAGGCAATACATTCACTGAGTTGTACTGACTCTTACTTCTTCAGCACACTAGAAAACCATAATGGCAGCAGTTTCTGGCTAAGAAAAGTTAATTTAAGTTGCTGTCACGTTTTTCTCCTACTGTGGTATAAGAGGAGAGCCACAGTTTAAAGTGATTGAAGTTGTTTGCTGCTATTGCAGTCATACTCTTGCTCTGTTCCCTTCATTCTGTTACTGTTTTCTGTCTTGTGCTAACACTTTCATTGGCCTGACCAAACCAGCCCAGCTGTGTTAAGCAACTGGAAAATTTAAGTCTGACGAAGATGGTCAAGATCTCAGCTGCTGAGCACCCGAAATGCCACACACTGCATTTGTGCCAGAGCCGAGCAGAGGAAGGAAGTGTAGATGTGAGGCTGAGAGATGCAGCAGTGGAGGCTGTGAAAATGCTGATTTAGATGGGACTCTGCTGTAGGGAAACCACTGGCTTGGCTGTTTCTGCAGTTGAACCTTTAGTGCAGATTTAAGTTGTCTCCTTAATTTCTTTCTCTGCTTTTCTGGAGAGATGACCCAGAAGAAGCGTGTGTGTGTTTTGCAGGGAGGCAGGGGTTAAGGGGAAGCAGGCATCCAGCTGGAGCAGTATTTGAGGCAGCAGCCTTAGCAGCTGTAATACCTCGGCCACAAAGAGTGACATGGGAATGTGCAGCCAGATCACTTCCCCAGTCTCTTTCAGAGCACATTCTTGTAGGAGTGCTTCAGCTCCTACACCACTGCAGTTAATCAAGATACTGGGTGGGAAGGCAGGGGGCTCAGGCTGCTTGAGGCAGTTTAAGCACTTGGATGACTGCTATGGAAAATATTCCTGTCTTACCCATAGCCAAAGAGTAAATTAAGGTGAAATGTAGACTGCTGTCCCATGAACAATTGAGGCAATGTAGGCGCTTTTGAAAGGAGGAGTTGAGATCTCACTGTCCTCACCTTGCTTTTAGCCATGCAGCCTTATCTTTTCTTTCACTCCCTCACTCATTTTGGAGTGGCCCAGTGTTTGTCTCAATGCAAGAGGGAGCTGGCTATCCAGAGGTTAACAAATAACTAGTAAGAAGTATCTGACAAGAAAAATGTTTTCCAGTAGGATTATCACATACATGAAGCTGTATACAGGCAGAGATTTTCTCATATAAATAGGAATTATTCTTCGTGTCCACATATATTTTTTAGTATCTTGTCTATTTCTAAGGAATAAATTTTTTATTGGTAGAATGGGGCAAGGGAGGGGCAGCATATAGTTTAACTTTTATCAAAGTGAAAACTGTTACAAAGTAAGAACAAAATGTTTTTTGTTTCCATTGTGGAAGAGAAAGGGATATGTAGGTGTGATTGTTCAACTCATATATTTACCTTCTCAGAGATTTTTCAAATTCAGGGTGTTTTAGAGGATAAATATATGTGAACTCACATCTCTGTTTAAGAGTTCATTGTTTATAAGCTATTATGATGAAAGTAGGTATGTGGAATTTTTAGGTTTTGTTTTTCATTCTGATATTAAAATTCTACAAGGGGAGAAATGGAGTTGTTGGCTGCAAGCAGTAAAACAATTCCAACTAGTATTATTTTTCCTTTCTGATACAAACTTTTTCTTGTAGGCTTGGGAAGCCCTACAAGTACCTAAAGCATTGGGCAGTGGAAGTGTTTTAAGAGTCTAAACTATTTCAGTCTAGTCTTTGACTATGTGTTTCTGGTGACTTGGAAAGGAGTTCTAGGAATTTTGAACCTTTACAGAAGTGTACATTGATGTATTTTCAAGGAGAGTCAGCAAGCAGTGAGTTGAGTTCAGCTCTGGTGTGAAGCATCACACCTTTTAGAGCCCACATGGAGAAGTGGTACTTAACCTGTTTAAAGCATGTGCAAACTCATGTTGATAGGTTTGATACAGTAGAAGGCATAATTTTGCTATTAATACTAAAGGGAAGATTTCTTGGTGTTGTCAGTATTGGATACTTGTATTTTCTGGAAATTTTGTGATGAATTATTAATGGAAAGAGAAACAAATGCTAAAGGGGAAAACAGATCTTGGACTTGGAGCTTCTCAAGCTCTGCATTCTATTTATGGTGGCTGGCAGAGTGTGGTACCTGTCTGGAGTGACAGTGTTTAGGTTAGAAAGGTTAGGCACAGGCTGCTTGTTTTGTAACACTCTTCCCATAAAAGAGGAATGGTTAGAGATGGTAAACTGCAATTGTGGGCAGACTGCGTGTGTACTAAATAAAGGTACTGCAATTTGCTGAAGCTGTAAGGCCTTATTTTGAGTTAACAAATGTCAGTTTACAGAAGAGCTAGAAAGGGGAATAACATCTTAAAATAACCTTTTTAAGAGCACCTAATGTTCTTAACTTGATGCCAGGCTCTTTGAGCTACAGTGAATGAGAGTAATAACAAAGTAAGCCAGGAGTTGGAAGTAAGGCAAGAGTATTAATGGCAGAGTTATTTAATGTGATCCTGTAAAAGGTATTTTTCTGTTAAATGATGTTTAAGGAAAACTTCCTTTCACTTGAGTTAAGATGTCTGGCTTGATACTACCAGGATGCATCTTTTAAAATGTGTAGCTACTTTTCAGCCTTGATTTGAGGATACATTTGCTAGATACAGTTTAAGGGAAAAGGGATACATTCTGTTACTCGCAGCAGGCATAGCAAAGATAAGGAGTTTACACATAACTGAGGTTTCGTTCCAGAAACAATCTTGAGGTCAGGAATGTGTGTCTTGGTAGGCTAGTTTTCTGTGGCATAAATCCAAGCACTAGCTTGCAAGACTTAAGATGGTTTAATAGCTATCTACTCTCACATTATCCTGTGGCAGGTGTAAGTAATGTTTACATTTTAAGTGACCCTATTATCTCTTACACCTTGATGAGTCTTACTTTTTATTTAAGCAAAGAACTGTGCTTTTCACTTAATTTTAGTTGACAAGGACAAGTAATCAAATAATATTGTATTTTTTCTCCCCTTAGGTGGATATTGTGCATCCAAGTAGAAAATTTGCTGTACAAGTGTTTTGCAATTTGAAGCTTTTTAAAAGTGTTTGACATAAACTGTTTTTTTTTCTACGCGTCTTTTATTTAAGAGAACAATATTTAATGTTTTTGTTCTGACTGCATCAGAAATTTTATAAGAAGACAGCTAACTGCTAACTTTAATACTTTTATAATCTGAAACACACATAATATTATTATTAAAGTAATATGGTCATAAAACTGAAGTTCTACCAAACAGCATGAACCAAAACTTAAAACTTGCATTAAACTTCATAGTCCCAGATCACTCAAATAAAAAAAAAATTGAGATGAGGCAGAAGAGACTGCTTGATTCAGCAGCTCCATTACTTCTTGATGACTTTTCACAACCTTTGCCTTTTTTTAATCCCTTAAAAATCAGTTGTTCCAGAAATTGGCTAAGCTTGTGCCTTGTTGAATATTAGACCTATTTCTGAATGGATGATTTCTCTATTTGCAGTTCACTGAAAGCTAGTGTTTCATAGCAGTTTAAGGTTTTAAAGTGTGAGATTTACCTTTTTTTTAATTTGCAAGATAAATAAAAAAAGAGAGAGAGTTTGATTTTTTTCTCAGGAATGGACAACCCTTCTATGAAGCAAGATTACTTCTGTAATGTTTTTCATATCTTAAAATATCAATGGATGCATTTGGCAAACCAGTCCATTTAAGCGCTTGTACAAGAGAGGGGTGTGATCAAATTTGTAGTGACAATGTATTTGTGACCCATTGAGATGAAGTCATAAAATTTTTATTTCAAAAGTTTCTTATGAAATACTTTGCAAGAGCAGTGTTTTGAATGTGTCTTTACCAGGGGGATGGGAAGTGACGATCTTTAAGATCTGTTGCAACCCAAACCGTTCTGTGGTTTTATGTTGTGTTTAGTGGGCAGAGGGCTGCTCTTGAATGTTGATGGGACTTCCGCTTGAATTGCTTGTTTCTGGGTTTTCTCTCCTGCAACAGAAACAACTCTTTGAAATGACCTTGTATGTGTATCCTTTTTCCTGAGCTCTGTTGCAGAGACAGGCTGGACCAGGGGTCCTGAGCTCAGATAAAGCGTGGGGCCCAGCTCTGGCTGTGCAGTGCAGGGACAGCTTGTCCTCCCTCCCATGGGTACCAAGGGCTGGCTCCTTTCCCAGGCGAGGAAGATCGGTGCTGGCAGTGAGCCACAGGTGGAAATCTGCTGGAATCCCTGTGTGGCACTGCCACCCAGCACTAAGCTTTTCCTATTACTACTCCTACCTGCATGCCAGGAAGGCTGATAATGCCTTGTTGAATATCATTGATTGTGTCCAATAGAAGTATTCAGTTCATTTTTCTCTATGATTGCCAGTATGAACTCATTTGGTTTCAAGTCAGAAAAAAATTACTTCTGAGTGTAATGAGCAATCTGGCATTTAGTGTTTTTGTCAGCATAATATGCCAATCTTTGTCATGTAGTGAGAAAACACTCTTTCTGCACTGCTTTACCCTGTGCTATGCTAACTATGACTTGGGATTGTGCTTCTCAGTTTTATCAGTTCAAGTATAAAGAGTGTATTCTCAGATAGACCTAATTGCTAGGAGCAGCAGGAGATTTCAGAGTGCAGCCCAGGATGTGTAATGGATTCTAAAATACGCTATACTGTGGAGAACTTTGGGTTCCAGTCATGGCATGCTGCTATCCCTTGCAGAATTTTCTTTACTTCTTTGTACAGGTTTGGTTAGAAAATTTTATCTCAAATGTTTAATTCTGAGAACAAGAGATAGCTTTTATTAAATAGTTCCTTTAACAAGAAGAACCCTGTGTAATTAAGGACTTCTTAGTAGTCAGTTCATGTGTGGAAGACCAAGATTATATTAAATTATTTTATATTCACTTTTGATACATTAATTCTGTAGAAAAGAATTTGACTCTTTCTTGGGAATGTGCATGAGAAGCTTATAAAATAAGTGGAAAATGCTGTTCGTTCTGAAATACTTAGTTTCTTTCTTATGTCAGGAACTTCACTATCAATACTGTTTTGTGCATTTAGTTGCATCATTCAAAAATAGGACATTTTTTAAAATTAGAAAATTAGCATAGCAGAAATATTTTTTCTAAATTAGTGACTTGAGAGATTTTTCATTATAAATAAAGGGGAGTGTGTGTGTGTAGAGACATTGTTCTTATTCCTTAAGTTTTACCAGAGCCAAGAATATTTGGAGAAGTCCTATGAGCTGTGAAAATTTTAAGAGCAAGAAAAGACACTTTTATTCTTACTCTTCTTCCATCCACCTACTTTCTCCCATTTGTGTGCTTCTACCTTCAGAGCAGTCTTGTGACAGAAAAGGTCACAAGAAGTTGTGCTCGTAGATTGCATTGAGCTTTTTTTTGTGCATACAAGTACTCTCTGTGATGTAAGGGAAATTAATACCAAGGAACGAGATGCTGTGTTCCAGATCTTTCCTACTAGGGTAATGCATTTGGAGATGTGAGTGAAGACATCAAACAGCTGGATTTCTTCCCTGTTCCGTGATCCTAAGAAATGGATTAGGATCTCTCCTGCAAATACTTCCAGTTTTTCCATACTGGAACACTCCATAGTAGGATGAGATAGATTATGACATTATTCGATTAAAAAAGGCTTCTGCATAAAATAAATTATCCATCTTCAGATTATTATTTGAAGATTTTCAGGAAAAATAGTAATTATTTTCACAAAGTTTTGGTCTTCAGCAGACTTGAGAGCTTATTGAGAAGATGGGGTCACACTGGTACGTTGCAAAAGGGTGAGGGGGATCACAGATAAGATGCTATATTGGAAGTGATAGTTGGATTTTAGCTTTTTTTTTTTTTTTTTTTCAGATAGTGTGTTGTTGTAGGTTGATATAGGTTTCCTAGATAGGCTGTAGAAGATATGTCCTTAAAAATACTAAAAGGATGGCTGTCATCCTAACTAAACTGATGAAAACCATGGCTTCAGGTTTGAAGTTGGCTCTACTTTGAGCAAGATTGGACCAGGTCGCTCACCTCCCCATCCATCATTAATATATGATTGCTCTTAATTCAAATTTCTAAGTAACAGGATTTGAGGATCCACATAGATATAAACTTGATATTCTTTGCTTTTCCTTAAGATGGAGAACAATATCCTCCTTTCTATGAAGCTTAAAAGGCATCTAGCCAGAGGTAAGAGAAGGTTCTGAGTGGAATTGTACTTAAAGCCTAGTGACATCAGGGCATTTTTGTTGATCTCTCTCAGACTTCAGAAGTCTTCTCTTACCATTTCCATAAGAGCTCTGGGGAGAAATCCAGAAACATAGAGCATTTTCTTTTCTGTAAATGGGATAGGACTTTACCCAAACTGACTTTTGGAGTGAGACCAACCATGTGATTGGAGATCAGCCGTGTGATGAAGACACGTTTCAAGTTCCTAACATTTAAGTTTGTTTCATATCGATAAAGGCCTTAAGCAGTAAATACTCTCAGTGGATTTGAACAGCTAAGCTTGGATAAAGTCATGTTGGATTAAAATGAGCAATCATCTCTTGAGCTTTGTATTACTAAATTTAGTATTGGGCAGTCTACTAATTCTATTGATTATTGGTTTATAGTAATTCTGTAAGAAGCTTTGTTTGAAAGTGGTACTCTGCTACAGACATTTACGTGAATAAAGCTTTGAAGGTCACATAATGTACCTTTTGAACTTTTAGACACAATATTCAAGTAAAGGTTGTGTCCCCTTTAAAAATAACACCCAATGCTAGAAACTTGAAACCCAGCTTTTTTAGAGTAAAATTTCTTTCCATTGCTTTCACTGATGATATATTAATTTTCTATTAATTGCCTTTCTTAAAGATCTGTTTTTAATTTTGTTTAGGTTTAGTTTTTTGGCCAGGCTGAAGGATATCGTAAGTTGTTTCACCCAATTCATTGGGAATGGAGGAAAAAAAGGGCCATGTTTCAGTTTCATTTTGCTTTTCCTCATAAATTTATAAGTAAATCTTTATCTGTCCATCTACAAACATTATTACACCTATCTGAATAATGAAGCTTAAGCAAACAGACCTGCTCAGTGCAGCTATCCCATTTTTTTAGAGGGCTTCTCAATGCTTTTCTTTGTTGAGTTAGAATCAAAGTTAAGTTTGTCCAATTTGTATTATGTAATTTTGTCCCACCTTTGGAGCTGCATATGCCTGTAAAACTTTTCGGGTAATCACGGCAGTATACTCAATAGCAGTAGTTGATTTTCTAGACAGTAGTTGAAATGTCTTTATGACTGTTTGTGATACCAGAATGAAGGTCCTTTTCCTAAGGAACAGTCAGGTGCACTCATAAGCTTCTGTTTGTTGTAGGTAAATTTTTCTTAGTTTTATTGTGCTGCCACCCGCACTGCTTGCTCTGAAAAATATTTCAGAGGCTCTTTGTCAGCATCAGGATTTTTGTTATAGTTATTCTGATAGAATTACATTGGATTTACTTTGTAAATGCTGAACATCATTTGCTCATTGACATTTCATATTAGTCCCAAAATACCATTGCAGATATCTGAACACTTTTCATATACAGAAATGGTTTGGGAAAGGTATTCTTGGCTTACATTTGCCTGCAAGACCATGTCTATATGAGCAAATAGTCTCACAGTATGTCCCTTCTGGGCAGTGTGGGCTGAAGGGCAGGATAATAACCCATGGCTAGACTGTTCCCTGTCTCTGTGAGACCCTCGTTTGTTCAGGCAGCAGGAAAGTGCTTCATTTAAATCTTACTTTTGGAGTTGAACAGCAATATCAAATGCTACAGGTTGTGGACTGACTGTCCACTTGCTTGGCAGTGCATACTTGGTGTGCTTGAGGCAGCTCTGATGCACGTGGAGATGATTCTGTGGTTCTGTGATATTAAAAGTCATTTGCTATGGACACAGGTTGTTTAAAAACACCTTCTGTCTGTTGCTTACTTGAGCTCAGTTTTCCATAGCTTTTACCTGTGTCTTTGCAGCATATCTGCTCTCCTCTAAACTTTTCTACTGGAAAAAAAATTCTATGTCAGTGCAATTAGGTAGAAGGAGATAGACTCCTCATTTGCTTGTTCCACCCCTCCTCCATGCAGCAATGTGGTCTTTGACTATGGAAATGGTCATGCTTTTACAAATGCCAGTTTTTGCAATAGCAAGGTGTATTGTTTAATATGGAGGTCCTTGGAAAATCTGTGAGAGATTTTCATCTCAAATTAGTGGAAACAGCAGGAGACCAAAATGTGGAAGTCCTTATTTTTCAGGGAGTAAAATCCTGAGCAATTTCAGATTCCTGTAAAGGTTGGTGGTTTGGGTTTTTTTGTTTGCTTTTGTTTGCTTGGTTTCATTGTTGTTTTTTTGTTTGTTTGTTTGTTTTTTGTAGTGAAGTAGTCAAAATACATGGTTTAAACAGTCTTATTAACAATACTAAAGCAAGCAGTTATGTAAAATGCTCTCTAGAAGTATGCTAGAGTTTCTATTCTAGGAAGAAATAGTTCCTGCAAAGAATCCAACACACTGGCAACAAATAGAAACGTTCAAGTGTATATATAAGCTGTAGTTTGATACTTGCTAATTGGATATATGAAATAAAACAGAAACTCTTAACAGGCCTAGTAACAGCATTTGCAGTGAGTAGTGGCTCACTCAGTTGGAGCTTAGAGTGGGATGTGGTGAGTAATGCAGTTATTTTTGAACCTCATACTTTTACTTTCCCTATCCATAAGTTTATTGTATCATGATGGTGTCAGGAACATGACCATTGTTAATGGTGTCCCCTGATCATATTCTATACAAAGTGCAGTGATTCATAGGTGTCACATTGGCATTAATTTCTCTGGGAATTGCATTATGCATAGCAGTCATGGAGGTCAGAGGTTAGGCTGGTGAGCAGGGGCTGGCTATTGTTGTTGTAAGAAACTCACAAAAGACAAGTCTCTCTCTATAAATAGGACTGATGAGTGCTTCGAGAAATTAATCTCTTTTCCACTCTTACATGGAAACAAATAGCTTTTGATATGCTTCATTTCAGATTTGGTCATAGTGCCAGTCAGTCAACTCTAATTAAACTAGTGTTGGAAGTGTGTCAAGAATTGGGTCTTGTTATGTGAACAGGAAACTTTGACCAAATTAATTAAATGTTGAATTTACATGTGTTAATAATGATCTTTGCTTGTGTTTTTAGTTAATGTAGCACTGTAAAAATATACAACTTCTGTAAAGAAGTATCTTTTTGGGCTTAAGGATTTTTTTTTTTGGGAAATAAGCTTGACATGTTTTTGTTTCTTTGAAACTCTCTAACCACCAGGAATTTTCAATATCTTAATCTAGTGTATGTGTGCTAGACACACACATATATATTCGTATATGTGTAGTCACAGTTTCTAGGGCTTGCCTGCATAATGTAAATTTGCTGAATTTGCATCTGTCTAAGAGCTGGAAGACCACTTCCTTTTCCTTTGGTTAATGTCAGGCTTCTGTAATAACTCTTCAACGCTATGAAACAGAGCATTTAGTCTTATAGTTAATTTGTCTCTTCCTGTGATTGTTTAAATAGGAATTGAAAAGCCTATTGTATATACTATCTCCAATACAGGAGACATGGTAGTAATATTTTTATAACAGTCAGTTGATTGATATCTTTTGCTAAGATGTTGATGCTAGTATTGTCTTGATGTGAAAGGTCAAAGGAAAAGCAAGATGTTGAAAGTACATGTCTGAAAGAGCAGTATCTATTTATTTGATGATGTGCTCCTAAATTTTTTAAAACATTCTAGAATAGGAAAAAAAAAACCCATTCCACCATCTCTGGAAGTTATTTGAAGTGTTGGACATACATTTCAAAACAGAAGTTCCTTTTATATTCCTGATACTAAATTAATGGTGTGATTTAACATCGTTTTCACCTTGATGTATTATTTGCCACTTGAGGAAATATTTGCAACTCTTTTAAGGGTAGAAAACTACTTGCAGACTCTAAATGGAGGGTAATTTCTTGATGAAGTTAATAAGCTGAACCAGGAGATTATTTTGTCTGTCTTATAACAAACTTAATATGAATCCCTGCAAAAGAAGAGGACTGTAATGTAATTTCGCTGCCTTGGCCTCGTGTTTATCAAATTGCATCTTTCAGTGTTACAGGTCAAGCTTGTATTTCTGAATTACTTGTTTCACAACTAAATTCTTAAACTGAATAATAATATGACCTAATTTATCAGAGAAATGAGTCTAGTACTAGTTCCTTGACTAGTACTGGAAGGACAGAAAGGAAATGGTCATGTTAATTTACTAAAGGTAGTTTTGTCAAGTGATTTTGGATTTCTATTTCTTAAACCCCTTGTCTTTAGATACTAAATTTGGGCTGTAGGTAATTTTTTTATTTCCTTGTGTCCTTTTGAACTTTCTTGAAAAGGCCACAGAGCTGTGTATATTGGAGTTCATGTCCCACTCGGAAAGTCAGGCCGTCGACGGCATAGACATCGTGGGCACAAACACCACAGAAGAAAAAAAGAAAAAGAAACTGATAGAGAGGATGGCCGAGAATCTCCATCATATGGTAAGAAATTAGTTGTGCATGTTCTTCGTGTGTCCTGAAAATAAATCTGTAGTAGCTACTCTGTGCTTAAATGTTGTTTGTTTTGTGCTATTTCTTTTATTCTTGCTGTAATAAATGTCTTTTTGTGTACAATCAGACAAGGATTTTGTGGTTGTGTTTTATCTAAGTCAGAAGCTGTTGGACTTAGTCCAGCTGTCTGCATGAATGTTCAGCAGCCTGCACTGAATAGGTTAGACTAGAGCTTTGTAATGCTCTCCTGTAGCATGAAAATCTGTGTTATTTAAATTAGACACCTTTTTTCAGATTGTGTAGTCGTGTATGCTTCTTCCTCTGATTTTTGAAACTAAGCATGTAGCTGTGAAAAGCAGCATTTGCCATGGTAATTTGATCAATGATCTTATTTTATTTAAATATTTTCTTCAACCTTCTTGCTGTCTGTTAGTAAAGGAATTGCACTGCTTCATAAGTTTGTGGTTTGGATCATGAACTGCCCCCCACCCTGACCTATTATCCTCAAGAAATGACAATTCTGTCATATCATTCTCTGAAATGAAATTATTTGGCAGTATGCTTAGCAGTTTTTCTTCAAGACCCTAAGTCCACCTTTATTCCTACACTGCTATGAATGGCCAAATTATGGTTCAGTGTTTGAATTTAAGTGTGGACACCATGCTGTTCACTATGACCTTTCAGTGACTAGCAGCATGTTCTATATGGGGCCAGTACCTGAAACAAAGGAGTTTTCAAATGGAAATGCTTTGACAAATCTCCTTTTACCATTCTCCTATGGTTCTTGGTTTCAACTATCTTTGTGGCGTCCTGTCCCAAATACGAATTGTTATAACTGATGTTATGTTTGTAGAATCTTGCTGTACAGTTTTGAAGAAACAAGTGATTTTAAGTTGATAAAATTCACTTCTCTGTTCTGGTTGTTTCTGTATACTCCATGCACAGGATTTGGCAGGATTTTGGGGTGTGTTGGTTCTTGGGTTGGAAACAATCTGCTGTAGACCTGAACTGATAATGAATGTTGTTTGCATTCAAGAGCACATTTCAGAATTATGCTACTGGATGATGGTATATACCAGAACAAAAATGCTAAAGCAAAACTCAATTTGAATTGAACTTTGCTAGTAATTCAGATCTTATGTTTAAATCTAAAAGGCCATTTTCCTTCTACAGTAGAAGCCTACAGTTGTATGTTCATATGTAACAGCTGTGAGAGTGATGTTTCCGTGAACAAAGTTAAGAGTTTTAAAATCTGAGAAAATTTTAAAAAATTTTAAAATTGAGATTTACCTGGATTTTCTGTCTGACCTTCCATGAGATAACATTGTAATTAATACATTATTGAATCCTCATAAAGATGAAAATTCACTTGAGTTGATACAAATTCCTTGTATAAGTATTAAAAGTATCTAAAATCATGTGGTTTAATCCTGTTTTTTTTTAAGTTTTGCTCATATTAATTGAAATCTAGTACTTACTTGATCAATAAGGATAGTTTAATTTTCTAGCAAGCTATTGAACCTGTTCCGCTAGGCGTTATACTCTGAGAAGTTAAAATATTTTCTGGACACTTCAGCTACATAGTTTTCTACTTTCCTATGCTATTTATACATATTGCTCCAACCATGCAATGAAAAAATTTTATCCTACATAAATAGCAACAGACCACAGAAATATCTGCTGCTCTAACAGTGAGCACCTGGCTACTCACTGACTCTTTTGAACTATTGCTTGGGCAGCTAATCTGTAAGTAAAGCTGTTTGTTTCAACTTTTTCTTTTTTAGTGTCTTGTGTCATGAAGGTATTAATTATTTTGTTCTCAAAATGAAAACAAAGTTTCCAGTATTTTGGTATATTAATTTCTACTTTTTTTTTTAAACCAAATTTGCTATTGATGTTAATTTTCATATTGGCATTCTACAGAAGAGCCAAAAATAGTTAATTAATTTGCATAAATACAGATTTCCAAATGTTTTATTTTCAGAAACAATGCAAAATTTTCAGAGAACCTTTTTTAAGAAAGACATGTGTAGGTTTCTTTTGTTCCTCTTGCCTCTAAGAGAATGTTGTCTTGCATATTTCTAGCTGAAGATAGGAGATTTTACTGTTATATAGTGTTTCTTATATCATAAAAGTATGAATACTTCTAAATGATTCAGTTTCTCCCTTTCTTTAAGACACACCATCCCAACGAGTGCAGTTTATCTTGGGTACTGAAGATGATGATGAACACATTCCTCATGACCTCTTCACTGAAATGGATGAACTTTGCTTCAGGGATGGAGAAGAATATGAATGGAGAGAAACTGCTAGGTATGTTTGGAATAGAGTGTTTCAAGCTTTATCTTATAGTAATTTTATTTCAAAGAATTGCAAACCAGGTTTGGCTTAGAATCTTCACTATCTGTAGGAGTTGTTTACTCAAATCATGCTCAGCAAACCAAACTTTAGTTCTTCTTGTCCTACTCTGAAAGAATCAATAATGTTTTCAAAAGACCCTCAGTCTTTCTGGTGATGTGTTATTTCCCCTAAAACTGGTCAAACCAAACATTTAGAAAGGTAGGAGTTTGCCAAGTTATAATACACACACACACACATATATGTATGTGGATGTTCATCCACAGAGTGTGGTATTTGCAATTTCAGAAAGCTCTTCAGTATATTATTGCCAATATATTAGTAATATTTTTGCTGAAACACAAAGGAAGTTAGGTAGTATGTTTTTTCTTGGGTAGTATCTGGTCAGTTTTTAGCAAATTGCATGCCTGAGCATTACAGGATGCCATGATTGTTTTTAACCCTTACTTACTTTGCATCTGCGTTGTGGTGAATTCTTCTGCATTCAGTACTTCCAACTACTTTGTTGCATATTAACTTTTGTAAAAAATCAATTTGCATACTGCCTTTGAGTGGGAATCAAGATCAGTTTATAGTTTCATGTGTTGATATTGCCTAGTTCTGAAATGTCTCACTTAGCAACCTTAGGAGAGTTGAACATGCTATATGGTATGTTTCAGACAGCTTTCTAATCCTAAAATAATGAAATCAAGATGCAAATCAGGTAATAAGGCAGACTGCCATATCCTTCACAAGAACATGTGAATAGAGAGGTATTGGTCAAGCCAAAAGAAACAAAATAGGTAAAAATTAAACAGTTGAGAGTGGTTATTAAGGCTTGATAAAAATGTTAATCAGTTGGGCTATCTGAGAAAACGAAAGCTGGTATGATTTCATGGGATATTCTGTTCTGTGTCATGCCTAAGCCACATGGAAGAGTGGGATTGCTTGCCAAATTTTCCTTCCAGGAGAAATACCAATGTGTATATGTGAATGCATTTCAGGTGGCTGAAGTTTGAGGAGGATGTTGAAGACGGCGGTGACCGATGGAGCAAGCCTTATGTAGCAACTCTGTCTCTGCACAGTCTCTTTGAGCTGCGGAGCTGCATCCTTAACGGGACCGTCATGTTGGACATGAGAGCAAACACACTTGATGAGATAGCAGGTTGCAGCAAAAGCTTTTTAAAATATTTTCTTTCTAAATTCTGCTCCATAAATGGAGGTGTGTATGTTTTTGAAAATACTGTGTTGAAGAAACAGGTATGTGCATGCTTGTTGCACTTTTCTAGGTTGAGAGGAGCTGGTCCTACAAACTTCACTTACAGAAAGCGACGCTGGACGAGTAAGAGCACCTTAGTATGTGTTTTAGGATAAGGCCCAGATCTTGTCTTTATGTTCTAATCCCTTAATGTGTTCTCTGTCTTTATTTCTACAGATGAATTGTAAATATCTGCCAGAATATTTTAGGAGTTATTTGTGCACTTTAGTTCAATAATTATTAATCGTATTTTGGCTGATGTTAACTTGATCCCATTAGTGCAGTTGGTTGTTGCACATCTGGTATTTTTTTCACCTTTATAAGAAGTGAGCAGAAATAAATTTTATACATGATGTTTGACCTAGTGTATTGAGTGTCCTCACTAATCACATGGTCATTTTGGATACTATACAGGCAGCTTTGAAGACTTGCACATATATATATGTATAAGAAATAATTTATAGATACATGCACATATATATACATTACACATGTCTGCTTGCTCTAAATACCTTTGAATTAGTTCTACATAATTTTCCTGGTATCTCTTGCTACAGGTACCACACAGTGGAGTGCCATCTCAGGAATCATATTAGACTTAGGGTTGACGAACACGTGTGTGAAGGACGAGGTGTTTTGTCCTTAAAATCTTTGGCAGTACTTGAAATGTTTTCTTGTTCTGAAATCCTTGAAATTGACTCAGGAAATTGGTATTCCCTTCCTATTTTTCTGACTTACTGAGCAAGAGTGTTCAATACATAATTTGTAAATGTAATGTTTTGGTTTATAATTTTATTTTTAGTAATTGAATTTAGCAATAATCTTAATACATAAGGAAAGTAGTTGCTTAATTCCATGTAACCAGCACTCTGAGTATTGGATATTTTAGTTGGAACTAGGGTGCCTTAAGAGACTGTGTGAATTTGTTTCAAGTTAATTTTAGGTGCCATTGTGAAAGCACATCAGTTAGCAGGGCTTGGTATATAAATGTGTTTTCTTGTTTCCAGGAGCTGGGAATACCCAGTAGGCAATAGTATTTCTTAGTCATAACAGGAGAGAAAGTGTGGCAGGTTTCCTTTTGAGAACCTGTAAAAACTGGGTGTGTGTTACCAGTGATCTCAGAAAGAAGCTGTGCTGTACTGACAGACACTTTGCTGTATGTTGTTCTGTTTGTAAGGACAGAGCCCTGCCCTGAGCTCTGAACTCTAACATTTTTCATTGCAAGAAGTTCTATGCAATTTCAGTTTAACAATGCAGTTAAATCTTGATACATTAGTTAAAACCGGGAAAATATATTTAAAAATTTGTCACATGGGTTTGTGTTGCTTTGTGCAGGTTGGGGTCTTTTATGAATTTATTTTATTCTTTTATTATTAAAAAAAAATGGATCCTTAAGAAACCACAGTAGATGTTTTCCCTGGTATGTAGGCATTCTTTCCTGGTGTGAGCATACTGGTGAGATGCCCTTTTGAAACTTGATGTTGTTTGACAGATGAGTAGTTAGTTTTAGAGGATATACCTAGATTTTGTTCCATACTTCCTCTTTTAAAGCATGTGAATCACATGAAGTTCAGTAGAAAGTCTCAGGAGCTTAAAGCATCTGAAGATGATAGAAGTTGTGTAATTCATCTCATTCTATAGCAACTTCCATTTTTATGTAGTTGTATATACTTAGAAAAGTAGGGAACACCAGGTTAAGACTGCCACAAGTCTGTTTTCCATTGTGTTTGTCTTTGTGTACTCACTCTTAGTGTAGGTTTGTTGAATACAAAAAATACTAATTTTGAAAGTGAGTTTCCATTGAAAGTTGACGTAAATGGCTATAAGGTACTAAGTAATTTATTTCTTGAAATGATGCTACTAATAAATACTGTCTTGGATCTGAATGTTGTGCTTTTCTTATTCTCACATTTGCTCGTTTAGTGATGTCTGAAAATTTCCTGTGGATCCTTGAAGATGATTTCGCTAAAGAGAAGACTTTAAAATAGATTTTGATTTTCTTTTATTATTTGATGCAACTACAGTGCTTGTGTGAGGTGAAAGAGAGATTTGATAGCTACCTATATAATTTTCTTTTTTCTTCCTTTCTTATTATTGTGTAGATATGGTTTTGGACAGCATGATTGCCTCTGGCCAGCTGGATGAATCCATAAGAGAGAATGTGAGAGAGGCTCTTCTAAAGAGGCATCATCATCAGAATGAGAAAAAATTCAGCAGTCGGATTCCTCTAGTTCGGTCTTTCGCAGATATAGGCAAGAAACATTCTGACCCTCTCTTGCTTGAACGAAATGGTGAGATAAGTTGTAGCATCCAGTTCATACTAACCTGGTAAATGATGTTCTCACTGGGAGATGAAGGAAAGGTCATCTGGTAATAACAGATAAGTGTTTCCTTCTGGGTGAACAAAGAACTAACAATAAGAGTGTGTGTGATGTGTAGCTGTGGATGATATCTTTTACTTTATTCAAATATTCTACTCCTGCCTGTATACCATAGCATGCATTATTATTTTGAAGTATAGTAGCAGACCTACATTGATACTAATGTTTTTTTACTATATGCTTAAATAAAAAGTGCAATGTTTGAGGAATTTCATGGCATAACTTACATGTGTCAGATGGATCCTACTTGGCTTCTACAGTTTTTGTACAAGAGATTTAGTGATCATGAGTTCAGTGATGGTGACAATTACTGTGTTTTAACCCAGTGTTGTTCTGTTCATTTGACAAGAAGTTTGCTATGCCAATGGTGAAGGTAGTACTGTTAGCTAGGACACTGTTTATTTTTATCTTGTTTTGTAGAGAAGGGTCTAACGGGAACAAAAATCCCAAACCCAAGAAAGGCATTAGCAAAGTTGTTAGAAGCTGCACGATATCTTTTTTGAACCAGTTCCTAAAAATTTATTCTAGACATCCAGTCCCAAATGCCAAATAGTGGTATGTACTACAGAGCAGCTTACTTGTGTTCTTGTGTTTTTATGGGGCCTCTATTTTCATCTTTGTTCTTTATTTTCTTTTGCCTTGCATTAAGACACATAGAACTGCAAATGAAATTTTTTACTCTGGTGAAAACTTAATTCTGATTTCAGGGATCGATCCTTGAGGTGAACTTCCTTTTCTGTCTCAAAAGATGCCTCATTACTTAGAATGTGTTTCACTTAGCTAAGTGCTTGTTAGGAGCTACATATGCTGAAGTATTCTCCAGCAAATGCCAGAGCTTGCTGATGGTTTTTGTTAGCTAGTGAATATATGATATATGCTTAAATATTTCTCTTAATAGTTTCAGATTTATTTTTTCAAGAATAAAAATGCAGCTTATTTATCTAAGAGCATAATGTCTTCTGGAACTCCTGACTTTCATGTTTTGTCCAGCAAACATGAAAATTTCACACACACAGACTTGTTTTGCCCATCTTTGAGCACCTGTATCCCCAGGTATAATTCTGCAAATTTGAGATCTCTTTCTTGTCAGTTACCTTTCAGTATCAGTTCCGTTTTTTTAGCCCATTTTATTCTTAATACTCTTTCTAGAGGAGATTATGGGATATATGCTGAAACAAGAAACCAGTATAATATGATAATATGATGAACTCCTTGTCAGCATATATGGATTTACTTTTCTCTTTATTGTCCTTTGATAACCTTTTAATAAGCTGGTAAATCAAGCATGCATATGTGGATATTAGTTCTTAGGCTCCCTGGGGGTGTGTGTGTGTGTTAGGACATCTCATATTCATGATTTATTACAGGTGTACTTATGGAAGTTAGTTATTACTGTAGTGATTATTATAGGCAAAATCAATCAAGTCTGCTCTGTTGGTTCTATTTTCTTTACTACTCTGCAGTTTTATGTTTTAATAATTGAGTTTTGAGGCTTTTGTTCTTACATCAGGTTTGTATCTGTAGGATCCATTCTTTCACTGTTTGAAGGGTGGGGAATATATGTGAGTTTTACCAAGGTTTGCTTTCTGCACCTCTTTCTTAATTATTCTGGGGTTGTTCAACTTTCTGGTCTCTGTAGTGCTTGGTATAAATGTGAGAGTAAATGTGTCTAGTTTGGTGTTTCCTTGCTTGATGGCATGGTACATGAAACCAGCATGTTTTGGATTTCAGGGATTGTAGGAGAAGCCATCAGTAATATTTTCAAGGAGACTGGTCATCCCAGGAAAAGTGTTTGTGGCAAATGGGACAAATGGTATCACTAAACCTTTTAATGGGAGCCCTAATATGAGCATAAACAGTCTCTCTTCTTGTTAAGGAAGAACTGAAATCTATTACAAGCTCTAGTCTGAAGGAACTATCACAAGACTGTGTTCTCTTCATATGAAATTAGTGGGACATGGAAACTAGAGCAACGAAAGTAAACAAGGAATTTTGGAGAAATGTTTGATTTTAGGCATATGGGGCTACTGGTAAGTCACAGCAAGAGGATATAGACAAGGAGCTGTGTATCTCATTTTTGTGCCCTCTTCAAAAATATACATTAGACTACAGCTGCCTGGGAAAATTCTCAGTAAAATAAGACTTTTATTGGAAGTCAGTTACATTTAACACATTTCGATATGTTTGGTCATGATCACTTGAAAAAATTAATAATTCTTTGTATATAATGGATAGAGTTAACTGAAGTCTTATGATGTTTTGGTTGCTAATGATTTTTTAGTTTCTTTTTTGAATGGATTAACAGCAGCTGCTGTGCAATTTGGAATAAGGAATTCTAGAAAAATTGAAGTCAGTTTCAAGAGATTTTTTTTTTTTTTTGTTAATAAATCTTACTCTGACTTAGATATCTCCCTCAGATCTTTGGCATTCTAATTAGTACTCCTTAGTAATTTCTGACTTTCCTAATGTCTGATACCAGATTTTTATCTTATCTCTTACTTACTTGCATGAGTATGACACTTGGGCCCATAAAGCTTGCAATTTACTATGTAAATTGTTAATGCATATTTGTATCTGTGTGGTTTTGTTTTGTTTTAATTTAGTGTAATATATCCCTTTTGTAAGCCTCATGGTGTTCCATTTGTTTTATCTCAGGGGAAGGCCTCTCAGCCTCCCGCCACTCTTTGCGAACAGGTCTCTCTGCCTCCAATCTTTCCCTGAGAGGAGACAGCCGTTTGTCAGTTCTTCTCAGTTACCTCCTTCCTTCTTCAAGAGCTGGGACCCCGGCAGCCTCAAGGTGTACAACCCCTGTAACCACCCCTCAAAACACACCACCCTCCAGCCCTACCTGCAGGCTCCCGCCAAGCCCACCTCAGGGCAAGGAATTGCTGGTGTCACCTGCCAGTGATGATATTCCTTCAGTAGTAATCCACCCACCTGAGGAGGACTTAGAAGTGCAGGAAAGCCAGGAAACGAAGACAGAGGAAAATATTGGCAAAACACCAGGCAACTATTGAAATTTAAGCTGTCGATGTGTGATGCTCTCTGCATCTGGATCACTTGCATTGCAATGTTTTTGGCACAAAGAATATGATAACTGTTACCTCTGCCTGCATGTTTATTTCTTCTCAGTTGTGACTGTCTTCTTGTTTGGCATTTTTAACTTTTTAGCTTTTAACTAAAGTAAGCAAAAAATTCTTTAATTAACATTCATTTGTGTAATTAAAAAGGAGTATGGTTTTAAAATCTAATATATAAGCAAAATGTCAAAAATGGTGGCCTTTTCCTTTCACTCACCTACAGTCCATAGCAGGTTTTGCTTTGGTTTTGTCAATAGTTGAGTTAATGTTTTAAACCAGTGTTTTATATCCTGAGATAGGTATAGCTGAAACCATGGTAAAGTATTAGAGGTGAATACAAAGAGAGTTAGGAAGGATACAATTATCAGTGGCATTCACAGTTTAGTTGTATCATGAAGCCTTTAAGCAGTTTTATTTTTGCTTTTGTGCTTTTTACAACCATGGCTGTTAAAGCCAGCACTAGTTAACTGATGAAATTGTCAGGTTCAGTTCACCTGCAGCTGTTTCTGGATAGTTCTCCATTAGTGCACTGCTTTAGCATCAGACACCCCATTAGTGTTTTATTGTGTTCGGTATGCAAAATTTGAGACAGTAGTTAGGAGCTTGTAATTGTAGGCCAGAGCTCAGCAATTTATTATTTTTTTATCTGCAAAGCTATTCTTTATATGTAAAAAGGTATGTAGGTGTATAGATAAGTTGAAAGAAACTGTTAGAACTTTCCATCCTTCCTTGGAATGTTTTTAGTAAAAGTTTCATAACTTGTGCATTCGGCATATGTACTGTTACACTTGCTTTACTTTTGCAAAATTACCACCTATTTAGAAACTTCAGAATTCTTCTTGGCAGATTGTGTTTTTAAGAGGGGATCATTTTTCTTTTTGGTCTTCAGGCTCTTCTTCCCCTTCCTAGAAATTTGTCTTGCCAAAATCTATCTAGTAAGTTTATCTGCTTTAGGCCTGTATGTGTTGGGAAGGGGGGGGACTGGTCTCCCTCAGTTCTTCCATCAGTTGAGAGTTTGCTTGGTTTCTTCCTCACTTGTTAAATAAAAGCACAATAACATATAGCAGTGAAAATATGCTGACAGAGAAGAGGCTGTGGTTATCTGCCTTTTCACATTGGCAGCCAAGTCACTGAAAAGGAAAGAAACTACGTCATAGTTTCTTATCTTCAGTTGCAGTATAGAGGCCTCTTCATGACTTAAATTCAGAAAAGCACACACAAATCTTTGACTTCCTTATGGGAAATTAAGAGGTCATCTTCCAAATGTGCTTAGAAATCAGAAGTAGAATAATAGCTGTAATTTTTTTTCCAGTTCTCATTTCTCTGATAGGAATGACAGCATGCCAGACACAAGATCTTTAGAATCCAGGAGAAGGCAAATAAATGAAGCTCAAATACATGATACTATTATTATCATCACTCATAAGGCTTTCTACTAGAATCCTCAAGTCATGTTCAAATTACTTTTGTTCCTCATGCTGATGGTTCTCATAAAGAAAAGAATCTGAAAGGGATGATTTCCCAGTTAATCCAGAAGTCTTTCCAGAGAATGATAAAAACCAACAAAGAAGGTATTTTTGTTTTCTGGGGTTTTCTTCCCTTTTCTAGCTCAAGAAATCATCTGACCACAGAAAGACACGTTTTTTCCTTAGAGGTGCTTTTGAGGACATTCTCAGACTATGACTTCAGGGCTACAACTGAACAAATCTCTGTCTTGGGAGACAAGAATCAAAAGAAAACCCTGACAAGGAAGTCAACTTCCTGGTATTAATTAGGGGAAAAAGCCTGTTGGAGTCAGCCCAAATTTCCTGGTCCTATCCAGTATAGGTTATGGTCCGTATCACCTCTCTAGTAATTCAGAATATTTCAGTCTGAATAAATTTTACACATCTGAGTTTGCCTCCTGTGAGCATGAGGAATTGTGTTAATTTTCTAATACGTGGGTTTTTTCTGTTTACATTCCTCTTTCATTTGCCTTGTGTTATTCAGACACTTATTTTTTAGTTTTCATAAATAGCTGGAAGGTTACTGAACTTACTGTGAGTTACTGTAAAAGGAGGGAAAAGAGACACATCTTTGGTCTACCACTTAATTTTGATCAGCTAGTCATCAATTCATAGTAAGTCAGCCAGACAAAGGCTTCTCTTAATAATGTTTTTAAATTTTGTCATCAGTTGAAGAGCAGGATTTGTTTTCCCATCTTTGAACTGTTGAATAATGAATTCCATAGGCAGGGCTGGGAAGTAAGCTCTGTGTGTCATAGCTAAAAATTAAAACTGTTAATTCACCAGCATCACTGAGGTTTCATAACGTCCGTGAACAACAGCAGAGAAGTCTGTTTAAGAGGTCTTTTGGTCCACTGATAAATGTACTTTAAAACTGAACAGTGTAACATTTACAGCAGCTTTCCTCTTACAGTAATTGCTTCCTGAAATTAGTAATTCGGAAAAGTTTGCATATTTGCTCTGTAGTAGTAATTTAAACTTTTTTTTTTTTTTTGCATTAGAACTGCATTGGAATTTAGTTTTAAAAATGGATTTTAATTTCTTCAAATACAAATATAGTTAACTTCATATTTATAAGGTTTGTATTATATAATTTTTGCCATTCTAAATACAGTTATTTTGGAATAGTCATGCTTAGATGTTGAACTCATTATATTACTCATCTTTTTGTATGAAACAGATGTGAGACAAATGTATGTAATTATCTTGCTTTCTTTTTTCTGTAGATAATGTTAATTAGATTTTTGTGATCACAGTATTAAGTAGAAAAAGCATATGATCATTAGTGAAGTTGTAGTTATAAGTACCTTAACTTAAAAAATTTACGGGGTTTTATTCTAAATTACTCAAGGCTCACTCCACTGTAGTCTTTTGGAGGAGAGAGGTGGTCCATCTTCCTAACTAACATCTGGAGGAGTGCTGTGTTTTTAAGGATCCCCTTGGTAGCTTGGTAACAATGAGTTTCTCTGTCTTAAAATCTGGAAAGTACTACTAGGTAGTTGTCCTTGAGTTGTCCTGGAGAAGAGAGGGGAAACAAGTTCTTTTATTAATGTGAGATTTGAATAGAAGTGCTTCACTATTAAAGAAGATAATTCTTTTGTTCAGAGTTTCTCTATAAATACTAGAATGATGGATATGTGTAATGAAGTTCAGTCTCATGCAGAAATGCTTGCTCAGGTCTGTAAAGCTGTGAATAGTATTGTCTTGTGAGAGCAGCAGTCTGTCCAACTGTAAGGCCAACAGAAAGAAAAACTATTCACACATGGTTTAGGATCAGACAAATGCTCCTGTGTCAGTGCCAAAACTTGTGGGCCTTAACTGTGACTGTTTTGTGAAATTTTGAAGGCAAACCCTTTAGAAGAATCAGTATCACTTAAATACTGAAATAATAAATATTTCTGCTAATATGTAGAATCCTAATCCTCTGTCCTTCTCCTTCATTGTTTCTCCACTTCTTGTTCTCTTGCTCACAGTGTTTTTCCAGAAAATGCAAAATGATGCATTATGGCTCATCTTTTATCAGTTAAAAACATTTTAAGTTACCTGTATTGTTACAGAGAAGGAGGAAAACAGTGAAGAAGTTTGTGCTAAACTTCTATATTATGCTGCTCTTCTGCGAACTGTTTAATATTTCTTTCTAATTTTACAAACATGAACTCCTAAGCAGTTAAATACTTTGATCAGCTGATTTCCTAGGTGGTTGATGATATGATTCTTGTGAATGACACATAAATCTTGGAGCAGAAGAGTAGAACATGTTTTTTGCTGTTGGGGTTTTTTTGTTTGTTTGTTTGTTTTGTTTTTGTATTAGCTCATTACTTGTCCATGTTTATGAAGGAAATGACACCTATTAATTTGATTTGATTTTTGCTTCAGGAGAAGCTACCCACACCACTTATATTCCTTATGAACTGTAAGAATGAAAATTAGTGGTAAAGGCTTGGACCTGCATGTTTTTATTGATATGATGACTTTTTGGAAGTGGTTTTTGGAAACAAATATGGGGATGGAATAAAGTGAATTCAGTTATCACTTGAAATGCTAAAATAATGTCAAAATTGAGAAGTTATAAACATGGGGGTATGCAAGTAGTTATGTGACAGTAGGTATGATAGAACAGTACCCCAAAGATAGAGAGGGCTTTGTTTATATCTTGACTAGAGAGATGCTTGAACTAAATACAAACTTTTCTCCATGTAATTCAATGTTTGGGCTTCAGTCTTTTTAGATGTGGTTTCCCAGGCGTGTGAAAGCATGTTCTGTCACCACAGCTGAAAGGTCTAGTGTAGACAAGCAAGAAGGCCAAATGCACTTCTAGTGCATGTTAAACTGACCAAGTAAAAGCTCTGTAATTCAGAAGATGGGATTTGGGCTTGGTTATGCATGCCTAGACCAGCTTTTAAATATTAATTGGGTAGAGAGTCTCATGATGCAACATGGAATTCAGTGTGTATGAATGCTTGGGTTACTTGCCTCTTGCACCCTTTACTGAACCTGTAATTCAGTGCTTCTGGCAGTGTAGCAAGATACATAACATGGTTTTGTTTTGGTGCAAGTGTTAGAGGGAAGCTCTATGCTGAGCTTGAAGAACTTTTTTGTGTGTGCCTCTTCATCTCAAGCGTATGTTCCATATAGGGTGGATAAATAGTGGGAGCTTTGATCTGTTGATTGAAAGCATGGTTTGCAAGCTATCCTTCATGTAGTACACTGCTTACTTTTACAGCTTAGTTAACTAGTTGACTACATTCCTTGTAGTTGTAGTCTGAGGCTTGCTGATGCTTTTGACAATTGCTGTAACTGCTACACAGCAGAATTGAGGTGTTTGCATTTGGTATCCGAGGACTTCTTAGTATGGTGAAGATGCTATATACTAACTACTGAATCAGTTATGATTAATATGCCAACAGTTACTTTTTCTGTGATTAAAGTAGCTGATGTTTTCTGGTGACTGTTCTGCAAATGGCCATCATTTAGGGCAATACTTAATTTTTTAATTATGTCATTTTTTTGACAATACAGTGACTTGTTAATGTTGCATTTATGATACTAATGTAGGGCACTTACTGTGTAACGTGCACTTTTGCATTAAGCAAGCTGCCACATTGAGTTTTGGTAGTGTTGCACACTCAGTTGGTTTCCTGCACCATTTTGAACTCATCTCCTTTGTTTTAATTCAGGGCTATTGGCATCTCCACAGTCAGCACCTGGAAATTTAGACACCGGGAAAAGTGGAGATGTTAAAGCTACTGGAACAGGAGGAAGCAGAGAAAACAGCACAGTTGATTTTAGTAAGGTAAGAAACATTAAATACCTTAGTGTTTAGCATCAATTAACTATGTAACAAAAACTGCTGGTTGTAACTTCCCCCTTAGTTACATCTAAGTGTTCCAGTGTATACAGGCAATGGGTACTGAGAGAGAACTTGTGTCACAATATGATCTAGGCTAAATGTGTCACATTTTGAAATTCTTCACAGTGGGAGCTGTTTGATGATCTTCTCAGTATTTTGGTAACATAAGAGTGCAGTCCTGTACTTTCTCATGCAGATGGAGATACTTTCACATCTGCTGTTAAAGCTCTTATGAAAGCAGTTTTGTACATTGTATTGTAACTTCTTTTTCTAGAACTTTTTGTTGTTTCCTTTTTTATTTTTTATTTTTTTTTGTAAAGAGGGTTTTTAAGAAGGATTTGCTTTATATGTATATTAAATACATAATGCTTTAAATGTAGCTTCTTCTACAAAAGTTGTTGTACATCTTAATAATTAGAAACATATAATACCACTTTCTGAAGTAAACCTTGTAAAAAAATCTACTGTAAATCTCTTATATTTCTTTCATAATCTAAATTTGCTGGGCAAGTTCAGTCAGAAGTGTCATTTATACTGTGAAACACTGTAAGAAAATTGTTCTGCCAAGTTAAATTGTTTCATTTAAGGAAATAGTTTTGTTAAGGAAAGTTTACACTGTAGTTCTGATCTAATCATGGCAGGTGCCATATGTTCCTGCTCCTCTGTCACAGTTTTTATATTTTTGCTTGGCCTGTCCTTGTGTACACCTGCCTTGTCTCCTGTTGGACAGGAGTCAGCCTCCTGGCACTGTAGTTGTGGCACACTTGGTGTGGGACTCAAGAGGCCATCTGTAAGTTCTCTAGCCACCAATGTTACTGGTGCTTGTGTGTGTGTGTGTGTATGTGAACACAGAGTTCATGTGCTGTACCATTTTCTAATGCACTTCTGTAATTATGTACAGAAATAAAGGTGAACATTTTCAACCATTATATTCTTTATGAATAAAAAGATAAATATACTAATTATTTTTCAAAACTATGACATACTTGAAATACATGCCATTGAAATAACTTATTGCATTCTAGAAACCATGTGTAATTACATGAACTCTCCTTACTTAATCGTGCATAGATTTTGTTAATTTATGTCCTATCATGGGATGTTTGTCATGATAATATTAGTAAGGTGATTATGCAGTTTTGAGTCTTCTAGAATATACTAGGTGTTAGTGATTCTAACTTATAGAATATAATTTATTATTTGGCGGGCTGGCTGACATTTTCTAAATGTGTTTGTCTTTTCTGTACTGTGGGATATTTAATTTGCTTTTTAATTTTTCTTTGTAGCATAAATGTCTAGTAAATTCTGATTAAACATAATTATAGAATTCCTGCTAAGAAATGTAAGGGAATAAACACTTGTTTCATCTTTGTATGAATAGGTTGATATGAACTTCATGAGGAAAATTCCTTCAGGAGCAGAAGCATCAAATGTGTTAGTGGGAGAAGTAGATTTTTTAGAAAGACCTATTATTGCTTTTGTGAGGCTCTCCCCTGCTGTGCTTCTCTCGGGTCTCACAGAGGTTCCGGTCCCTACACGGTAAATAAATGCCTGGAAAGTCTGGCTTTACTTATGCAATAAGATAATAATATTTAAGGTCTCAAATAGCTGTAAATTTTTATATATACTGTATTAAGCTAAAGAAATGTAGAGTTTTGTTTAACATTATGTCAGTCATTTGCTGCAAAATTTGAAGGAATGAGATCTGTCACAAAGTTCTCAGAATGCATAATACATATCTAGATATATATCTGTTTACACACTTACATACATATATACATCTGTATATATGTAAAGATGCTGTCTTAAGCAAGTGTAGGAGGTGAAACTGATAGCTGATTTGGAGTAAAAGCAATGAGTCTTCCAAGTTTATGTTGACATTTTAGAGATGACCATGAAGATAGTTATAGTTCCCTTCAGTATGACACAGCTTGTCAGTGGGGAAGAGCACACTAAGTCTGAAGATCTGTCTAATCTGAACATCTTCTATTTCTAGACAAATGCTCTGCATATGAATGACTAAGGTGGTCAAAAAACAATGCCTAAATCTGTGTGATTGACATTGGAGTAGTCAATCTGCAGGTAGTAGTTTTCAGTCTGCAATATGCTGTCCAACCTGGTGCAGTCACCCCTGCTCCCCCAAACCCAAGGATCTCACCAGTATACCAGTGGTTATGTTTACCAAAGGTGTTCAAAATATCAAAATACAGATCTCATGATGAAAGCAGAAGATAATTTCATCAGTCATCACAGATGACACTTCATTTTCTGTGCACATTGATGTATTGGGCTGTTTTGTAGTTTTTGGCATACATTTGTGCATTTATGTTTTTGGTGGGAGTTGGATGTTTTAAAATTGTCAGTGTTTGTTTATCTTTGTGATTTTCAGCTTATACACTCTTTTGAAGGGTAAAAATACATATATGTGAGAATTTTCAGTTAACAGGAGTGCTCATAATGTTTGTTCTACGTGTTCTACGTGCAGATTACTGTATTATTGTAGTCAAAATTATTCTGTCCTGAGTTTTTCAGAATGGTGTAGACTTGCAGATCTGAATAGCATACTTGCATTCTGAAGATACACTGTCAGTTTCAGTTAGGGTAGTAAACTTGCAAAGGAGGCAGAAGTGAGCTTTTTTGTAGTATGAGTTGAAAGAAGACACTACATTTTTCAGATGTGTTGTGCTTGGGAACATCATTTTCATGGAATATAGGAAGAAGGTTGTGAAACAAATTACTAGGGTTCACTCTTTGGTTTGTATCCTTTTGAATTTATAACATGCTATTCCTGTTTAAGGTTTTGGTGAGCTTCATGTTAGGCACTGTTACTGCACAAGGATCTGCTAACATGTGCTGTAACCCAACCCTCAGTTTGGATCAGCTTCCCAGAATGTCACTTACTTTTTTAGGTTTTCCAATATCCAAATTCCCTTCCTTTCCACTGACACAGAACCAGGATATGACTGTATGAGTATGCCCAAGTGTATTGCAAGAGGTACAATAGGTGCATCCTGCCATGCCCAGTCACAGCAGGTGAGGGGGTTTAACTCCTGTGGAAAGGTGATCATCAGGGAACATAGGACAGGTTATACAGCTCCTAGGCTCCCACTTAAGGGTGTCTTTGCTACTGGGAATGTCAGCTTAGAATCCAGAGGAAATAGTCATTGAGCTCTAGTCTGTGGATTTCTACAATGTTTAAGGCATTGTAAGAATGTAAGAATTGTAAGAAGTTGAAAAATTAGGCTTAATTAAGAAGATACCTGAGTAATTTTGGCTCAGGATTTGAGTTAGTTCCAGTAATGACTTCAAGATGAAACTTTTCACAGTGTTGCAGCAATCTTTTAAGGTCTGAAGTGGTGAAAAAGGTATTTTTACTTCACCTCTAAATTTTCTTTAGGCATTAATTTGAAAGACCCCCTCTGAGTATATGCAAATGAGTCAGCCATACTCATCTGTGTTACTTTCTCCACAGGTTTTTGTTTTTATTGCTGGGACCAGCAGGAAAAGCTCCACAGTACCATGAAATTGGACGATCAATAGCAACACTTATGACAGATGATGTGAGTGATCTATTTTAAATGCTTGTAGTCTAGAATGATGTATTTACCAACTGATTTCAGTAAATTACTTGGAATAGTAGGTAAAAGAAAAAAATCAACAAACTGATTAAATGAAGAGCTGTAAACTTATTTATTTTTTGTGTTACTGAAGTAGATAACAGTATATTAACTTTCCTCCTTGTCTGTCTTTAAGAAATCCTAAATGTATTTCTGAAAAAGTTTGGCTTTGATGTATAGATTTAATTTTTGTTTCAAATTAGTTAACAGAACTGTTGAATAAAATTGCATATGATATGAGTCACTGTATGTCAGAAAGGACAGAAGCAGCTGTGCAAGTGCTCAGGGCACAAAGTTTTAAAAATGTATGCATTTGAGTCATCATAGATTTTTTTTTTTTTAAATCTAAGCAAAGTCATATAAATAAAATTAGAATTTTAATAACCTTTTGAAGTCATATGTGTAGAGCTCTATTGCTTTTAAAGACCAAAGAAGGGAACCAGGACTTTTTAAGTGTTGCCATCTTACTGACCAAAATTAGTATGTTTTAGTTTTGACTTCACATTGAGTGCCACCTACTGAATTGCTGGTAATTTTTAAAGTTATCTAGCAGAAATGCCAGTACTTTTTACTCTAGAACAATTTGAAGTTTGGTAATGTAAACTAGAAATTTGTCATTGTGCAATTGGTAATGAGTCTGTGAATACAGTTTTTGTTCAGTATGAGAATTCAATATTAAAAGCTTTAGTTGCAGCTTCTGATCTTTTTAGATAGGCTGATATGATTTTTAGGAATAGTCTAGATTAATGAAATAGAAAAAAATGTCAATTGTTTGATGGTATGAAAAGACCTGAGTAGACTTCAGAGATCTATTATAAGATTTAATGATCAGATTTAATGGTATTTGGAGAAATACAGTTCAGGTTTCAAATGCACAGGACAATTTAGGATCATCTTCTGCAAGCAGTTTTTTATAGCAAAGAAGCATTTTTTTTTTTCTCATCTTGGACTTAATGTTGTAGTAGTATGTAGAACAGTGTAGTTTTTTAGTAAGATTGCATTCATGTGCTTTCTAAGTAACCTTCTAAATTAATTAAGGTAGGTGTATAAAAATGCATTATTATTCTTAATAAAAACTTGTGGTTTGGTTTGAAGCTTATTTGAAGAATTTTTTGTCATGATTTAGCACAGCATAGTAGTAAAATGGCTGTAGGGCAGAATTATTAATATCCTGAATATTGAAAATTAACTTTTCATTTAATTTTTGAAATGAATTCAATATTCATTTTGAGTTGGAAGATAAAACTTCCATGTTTTATTGTCCATAGGAATGTGCATACTGGTAGTTTTTAGTTTAAAAGTATGTAAGTAAAGTAAAAGCCAAAGTTTTGAGGACCTACAGAACAGTTTCCATGCATTTTTAAAAATAATGAAGTGTAATCATTATATAATGATAATCAGTTCCTCTTTCAGAAAAATAAAATAAAAATTAATGTTGAGTACTTTCTTCTTGTAGGTTTTCCATGATGTTGCCTATAAAGCAAAGGACCGAAATGATTTGTTGTCAGGAATTGATGAGTTCTTAGACCAAGTGACAGTCCTGCCTCCAGGAGAGTGGGATCCATCTATACGAATTGAGCCACCAAAAAGCGTTCCTTCCCAGGTAAAAGGAGAAAAAAGGTCCAGTCTCTCTTGTGGTGTCTTGTGTGAACTGAGCATGGGATTTGAGCTGCTGAGTCCAGAGGGACAATCACTGCCCTTGTCCTGCTGCCACACTCTTCTTGACACACTCCAAGATCTCATTGGCCTTTCTGGCCACCTGGCCACACTGCTGGCTCCTATCCAGATGACTTTAAAGCATCAAGAAAGTCCCCACATCCCACATTTTGTAAGAAAAAGTGGATTGTCCATTTAAGTTAGAAAAAAAATTAGAAAGAAATGAAGAAGGGGGGAAAAAAGGCTTTAATCAGTTTTCTGCTGTGCTGTTAAGTTAATTTACAATATTTCCTTTTGAAATACTGAAATGAGTTCATGTGAGAAATTGTACTTGAGTTCATGTTACCAAATTTTACTACTAGTCTAGGAGTGATCAGCAAGAATATTTTAATTATATAAGAACTTCTGTTTGCATACAGCATTGACTGCAATGTTTAATTTTCTGTAGTATGTACTGTTCACAGAATGTTTTTAAAATAGATAAAAGTCAATCATATTGCTTTGTTGTGATGATGCAGGCTTAGAATGAGGGCTAATGAAAGTAGGTCCTTAGAGAGACTTTCTTTCCCTCTTCTCTCTTTGCAGCTTATAGGAATTTGGGCCTCCAGGATCAAAAGCAGGGGACAGACCAGAGGTTTTGGTTCAGAAGGTTGACAGTGGTGTCGAGTCCAGTGGTGGTTTGGCAGAGCGGGTGGAATAGAATGGGGTAGCAGCAGAGCAGTTTATTAATGAATAGCCTGAGGATACCATGTAACTTGTTTCCAGAATAAGCAGGGCTCAGGGTTTTTTGGAAGGAAGGCTCAGCTGAAAAATTTATGAGGATCTGGTAAGCAGCTTGCTCAGCAGGGGAATTACTTCTCATTTATATTTCAACTAAATACTGTGTGTATCATAAAAAGAGGTCAGTTTCTGATGCATGTTAAATGTTTCTGCTCTGGAAATGGTTGAAGGAAAGATGTATCTAAAGAGTTGTGTCTCAGGGTTGAGCCTCTTCTGTGTGTTGAAAATCTAGGCTTTATTTCATTGTGTTTCAGGAATCTATTTCTTGTAGATACAGGGAGATAAATACTGTTGTGCAAGGTACTAATAAGGTCTTCCAGGTGGTGTTGTACAGTTCTAGTCGTCTGTACTCAATAAAAGATTAGTTTGGAAAATGGAGGACTGCTAATGAGCTGGGAATATGAAAAAGGGTGTGGAAGGCATAGAATTTCGGCACGTTCTCTTAATTATACTTTTTAGTGTAAAGGTAGGCTTAAAGTTATTTTATTCCCTTTTTTTCCCCCATCTCTTCTGTAGGAGAAAAGGAAGGCACCTAAATTTCTAAATGGATCTACTCCTACAGGAGAGGCTCTTAAAGAAGAAGGCCATCATGCTGGACCTGAACTTCAGAGAACTGGAAGGTGTGTTCACTTCCTTAAATGAAATTAATTTCTTCCATAAAGAAATAAAAGTGATAAATCTTCATCTTAACGATTGACATTTAAACATTACAAGATCACGGTACAAGTGTCAGAGCGCATCCTTTGTCCTTTTCAAGTGTTGGATTCTTGCCTGTAAGTGCTAATGTGCTTAAAGTATTTTCAAGCCTTTGGCAATGTTTCTCAACACATTTGTGAAGGATTTCACATAAGATGCTGCCTAATTTAACTAACTGACTTTTAAGAGTTGAGTTTTAAATTTTAATTTTCAGGAGCATGCAATTATCATAATTACAGCAGGAATATGCAATTTTCAGCGTTGGGCTAGGTACTAGAAAATCCCATTAATGCAAATCTGTTTTATTAAGCATACATGGAAATGGAACAAAAAGAAATAAAAAGTGGCCAAAGGTAGTTTTGCATTGGTTAGCTTCGGGTTTTGGTCAGGTTTCTTAGAGATAAAATAAAATTGAAGGAATTTATTTCAGTTATTGTTGTTCTCTGTTAGTTCAAAAATATTTTCTGAAGAAGTCTCCAAAATTGGAAATACCTGCATATGATTAAACTTTAATATCTGAAATGAGAGTAGAGATTAAATCAACTGAAAAATTTTGGAATATACGTACAGTGTTATCCCCAGAATAATAAACTTCCAAATCAAATGCATCTTTTTCATAGATTTGCGAGAAAGACTTTACAACATTTCTGTTGATTTTTACCATAGTGGCTTTGTTACAATTACTTTTTATTGTTTTTGTAGCCCATATGTGGAGCTGAAAAGTTCATTTCTGCTCACAGAATTATCTGTAGATAAGGCTTTTATTTTTCTTAGGAGTGTTTGGGGTTTTTTAAATAAAAGTTAAAACAGATTTTTATATATGCAAATTAATGTCTAGCATTTTAAAGTATTTAAATTTTTTAAAATTGTTTTTTAAATCCTTGGTAATAATTTACCCAGTTGAACAAACTTACAGATATTTGGTTTTATTCTAACATTTATAGAATATCTGTGTACTCCAGATAAGAACAGTGTTAAAAATGGTAGACCTAAATGTATTTATTGACATAATCATATGTATGTAGAGAATTCAAATAAAATGCTGCAACTGTGTGTTGTAGTAGTAATATTGAAATGCATCAATGCAGTGATCTTGGTTGAGGTTTTGCATATTCCTCTGTTCCATTGTTCTGCATATCATAAGACAGATTTGACTTAAAGCATCGTTTAGGTAAAACTGTTTGCAAAGTTATTTTTCAGTATCTAGCCCATATATAAAAAAACCCTTAGCTTTTAAAAATGTGGGTAAGCTGCTTGATTGTATTTGGAATACCGCTGAATTGGAATAGATAAGATTCTCATTTACATTTTTAATTGTTATGCTTTAATCTGGATTATGAAATAGCTAATTTGTGCCGGCAATAGGCACTGGCAGTCATGTGTAGCCCATAGTTTTAAACTAGCTAGAATCCTTTAGTGTACAGTTTGACGAGTTTCATCTCACCTATTTAGGCTTTTTGGTGGTTTGATACTTGACATCCAAAGGAAAGCACCTTTTTTCTTGAGTGACTTCAAGGATGCATTAAGCCTGCAGTGCCTGGCCTCGATTCTTTTCCTATACTGTGCCTGTATGTCTCCTGTAATCACTTTTGGAGGGCTCCTGGGAGAAGCTACAGAAGGCAGAATAGTGAGTACAAAGAATGGTAGTGGCCAGGCTTTTAGACCTTCAGAGGCAAGTCACTGTGTGCATTTGTCTCATTTATTTATACTTGTATTTGAAGAATTTACCCACAGCACTTGATTAGCCTGCCCCAAAGCAGGTCTTCCCCAAAAGGTAATTGCTATGGAACATGTGGGGAACCTATGTGAACAGGAGAAGATGCACAGGGGAGGTAAAAAATGTTAAACCTGCCTTATTGGATGAATGGCTTCATGAATTGAGAAAAAGCTTGCATTGCCTTCTTTTTGGCCACTTAAGAGTAATGAAAAGTAAAGGTGCACCATCCCACTAGGCCTACTTTAGGCAAAGTCAGAGGCTCAAGATGGATCACCAAGAACAAGTACTGGCCTTGAGTAGTAGGCCTGTGAGGATGATAATAATGCCTGCAGTGTGTGGCCAGCAGTCCATTTATGAAACTGACAGGATATGTTAATGCTTGCACTAATATATATATGTTGCTGACAATAAAAGGAAGAGTTTGAGGTTTATCAGCAGAAAATACTCTTCATTGTAAATGACTCAAATGTAAACCATACGCATACAAAATTTTGGTAGTGTTATGTTGGGCAGTAGATAATACCAGCACCTTTTTCACCAGAATAACATTGCACTTTAGTTTTTGAAGCAGGGAAAAATTACATCATATCAGCAGTGTTGGTAACTTAGTGTCAATTGGCTTATGACTAAAAAAGTTTGAAGTGTATTTTCTGTTTTTAAATCTATCACAAAGAACCAAGGCTTTGTCCTTTTGTGGGAGGGAAGGATGTGTTTAGACATGTCCTTTACAAATGCTGAAATTCTATTGAAGTTTATAACATTACAAAATTCTTCTTGTTACTTAAAGAAATTTTTAAGCTTGTACTATATTAAAATTTAGTTAACTATTTTATCTCTTTCAATTATTTCTGTTGAGTCAGATATTTGTTTATTGATGTACCACTTCAAGCTGATAGAAAATATAGAGATCAATTATGTCTTTTCTGCGTGCTGGTTTTGCCACTGTAAATGTAGGAATGATTATTAGAATGACAATGTAAATTTTGAATGTACAATATGTATAATAATGAAAGTACCTTCCTTTCAAAGCTTGATTCTCAAACACCTTCTTTCTTTTAGCTATCTGGAAATGTTTGCGGGTTTGTTCCTGCCTTCAGATACTTGGTGTGCATCATTGAATAAAACATTTAGTTACTGCACACACATGTTCAAGCACAGTAGCTGACATTGTAAGGTACACAGTTTGTCTTTGAAACCTTCCCTCGCATTCTCAGAGGCCATCACCTCCACAGTGCTCCTGTCCTTGCCACCCTGACTGAGAGCCCCAAGGTTAATGCATTGACTAACCAAAATCACTAATTCAAAGGTAATAGAACAAGAGACTGGAATTATTTTTCTTTCCTAATGTTATGAACAAAGGACTGTTTTTCATTTTTAATAGCCCCAGTTCAGCAAATCATTTTGACCATTTTCAGATGCTTTCCTGAATTGGAGCTCAAGTTTGCATAATTCTCCTTTCTTAGGCTTGCATAATTTCAAAATAGCAAATGCTTAAAAGTTCCACCAGGAACTCTAATTCCATTCCAGGAATCTGTAATCCATGACTTCTCATAGTGGTAGGTGGTATAATTAACTATTTTCAAATAAATTTAATACGATTTTAATATTTAAAATTCTGGCTGCTCTCTTTTGAGGTGCATTTTAACTGGGTATTTTTGGCAGAAAATATTATAGGGAAACATTTAATTCAAGAACTGAAGTAGATACCTTAATTCCTTGAAAAGAAATGCATTACCAGGTGGGACATTGGTTTACTGCTCATCTATTTTTGGTGTCATGTATACATAAACCAATATTCTTCAGTAACTTCCCCTGCACCTTTGCCTGTCAGCTTTTTTTTTTTTTTTTTCCTCTTTTGTAATGCTTGGTTGACTGATGCAGGTTTGATACAGCACACTGTAGGTATGTTGCAAATATAAATATCAGTTTTCTTTACAGAGACCATTAATTTTTTCTGTAAACAACATGTTGAGTAGCTATTTTATATTTTCTTTGTTTGTTTTTTGTTTTTTTAAATTTGTATAATTGTTGGTATGCTTTTCCTCCAGAGCAAGCAGGGTTAGTAACTTGTTCTCATGGTTTTGGATGGCTTTGTTTCTCAGGGTGAAGTTTTCAAAATCTTGTCCATGGTATTGTTACTGCAAAACTGTGTTAAGTTATTCTTGTCTCAAACATGGGTATTAAATGCAATGTGTTTACATCTTGTCTTGTTTCTAAGTTAATGCATCTTAAAGCTGTATTTATGTCTTATGATGCTAAATGCTAACCTGAAAGGCAGCAAAGTTACAGCAGTTTTTTTTTTCCCCCAAACAGAGTGCAATAGAGTCTCTCTTTGGAGCCTCATTAACTGGGATTGCCTATTCTCTCTTTGCTGGGCAACCTCTTACTATCTTGGGAAGCACAGGACCAGTTCTAGTATTTGAAAAAATATTATTTAAATTTTGCAGGTAAGTGATGTTTATATTGGCTTGATGCACTTTTTAACATTCTAGCCTGTTACAATTGCTGTAATTGAAAGCAGATATGCAGTAAATCTGTATGTCCATGGATGTAAATACAGTGGCAAGAGACTGAGAAATTGAGATGGTTTGGCAAAGCTGTGAGGCACTGGCAAACCTGAATGAGAAAATCAGTGATAAGAAGTGGCAAGGACTTAAATAAAAGTTATATTCTGACTATGTGAAGTTGTTGGCTTTGCTTCTGCAGGGGTAAGCAGAGATCCATCTGCCCTCTAGGAGAAACCATCTGGGTAGTTCTGGCGAGATCCATCCCCATGATGCTTCCCAAGCTAGGTAGTTGCACTGTCAATCCTAGAAACACCTTGCAGTGTTGCTTTGCTTTGGTGGGAGATGAGACAAAAAAAAAAATTCTGCTTCCTTCAGAGCTAATATCAAGCATGAGAAAAGTGCTGAATACCTATAAAGCTTGGCCTCAATGTCTTTTCAAATATAATGTAGTACAGTTGGGTTTTGACTCAGTTAATGCTTTTTCTTTCTTCACACAGGGATTATGGTCTTTCCTACCTCTCCCTGCGAACTTGCATTGGTCTGTGGACTTCATTTCTATGCATTGTGCTTGTAGCCACAGATGCCAGCAGCCTCGTGTGCTACATCACTCGATTTACTGAGGAAGCTTTTGCAGCACTCATATGCATCATATTTATTTATGAGGCATTGGAAAAGCTTGTTCATTTGGGAGAAGTGTATGCTTTCAATATGCACAATGATTTGAATAAACTGACTTCGTATTCGTAAGTACCAAGTTTCTATCTGTTAGTGAAATAAATAGGAAAATACAGAGAGGCGTATTGTTTACTAAATGGCACTTCCAGGAAGGGTAGGAGGAATGCTAGGATTAGTATGGGCATGAGAAACCTCCAGAAAATTCTATTCAGGATACTGTAGAACTGAATTTTCCGTGTTAGCTATGGGGGGTTGGAAGGGATAAGAGGCTGTGAGAAAGTTTGCTTTATTGCAGCTTTACTAAAGGTCAGAACAGAACTTCTGCCTTGCTACTTCTAGGAAGTACAGCTTCATGAAACAGGATGAGTTGGGTTACCAGCTCACACCTGCCAGATGAAGAATCCTGTCACTGTTGCTCAGAGAAAACGGCTCATTACTCATCATTACTCATAGTTCAAATGAAATTATTTAAATGATAGTGCTCCCCTCCTGTTGGAGGACATGCATCTTCCAACTTTAGTTGTACCTGTGTGGTTACAATGTGGGTGAAGGACCCCTGCAAGGTCATCTCTCAGGTGAGACCTCAGGTGAGGTCCCTGCTTGTTGCACTGGGCAGTCATTCCCTAGCTGGAGAGAAGAGTACTCACTGTCCTGCTGGTCAGCTGCTCTGCCTGGCCAGGACAGTGATCATCTTGCACACAGGGTGACTTCTAGCAGTGTCAAACTAGATTTGGACTACTGTGTTTCCCCTTCTTCAGTACTTTCTTTCAGGGGAAAAGTGCAAACACCCTGTCAGACTGCTTCTTGTATTTCATTCACACTTGACATTTACACTTCCCTTTCTACTGGCTGCTCATCCTTCTGTTTCAGTGGCTCTGGGTCCTCACTGGACTTCTGTGTGGGCATGTTAAATCCACTGCTCTGGCAGAAACTGTACTGTAGGTCTTCTGGCACTTGGCACCTGATTGTGTTTTGCTACAGGCAGGCCATGAGGTTGAAGGCAGGAAAGTGGGATCTTAATTTGGTTTAGCTCTGTGTTTTTTGGGGCATACCACAGTGTTCAGTTTGAGTTTGTCCTGCATATTTTTCTCTCACAAAACTGTAGGAGATCCAGCTGTTCACAATTGCTTTCTTCTTCCTTTTACTTTCCTCCTCTTCCCCACTCTGTAACCCCCAGTGGGGAAAAGGGTACAGAACAAGCATGTGCAGTTAATTGAGCCACAAAACAATCTCAAATTCTCTTACATTTTCTCTGGGTGTGTTTTTTTTTTCTTTCTTTTTCTGGATTTCTGCTTATCTACTTGGTGGCGAGCTTCATCTTCATTGCCTTTGTTGAGAAATTTGTCAACTCTTCCTTCCGTGTGGTTGTTTATTTTGCTGCCTTGACCAACAACTAATCATGATTTGTCTCATCATGCTTATTGTTGCAATTCCTTTCTCTTCCAATGATTGTGTTGACCACTACTTTGTAGGAGTTACTGCTTTCTACTGCTTTCCTATTTCTGTTTGCTGGTACTTTAGAATTCAGTCAACGAAAGAAGATTTGTTTACCTGGTATTTTTTAAATTACCTAAACCTTGTGCTTTGCAAATCTAGATTCTTTTTGTCCAGGCACATTTAATGTTTTTTCCTTCTTAACCTTCACACCACCAGGATGCAGATTTTTCCTTCCATGGTTCATTGGGGGTTTTTTCAGTGTCCTTAGTGAATCTCATAGAAAAAGGAATCTTATTCTTGTTTATTACCTCTTTCTTCTCTTTTACATAAATGCTTAGTTGTTAAGCTTACCAGTTGGTATACTTGAATAGCTTTATTTGAAAACATCCCATTAAATCAATATTCAGTCTGTTGTGTTTTGGGGATTTTTTTAATCTGATGTATACTTCTGTTAGCCTGTCTGATGGAATGGATTCTGCAGTGCAAGTTTGCAAAATGCTGCAATAGAGAGGGGCATATTTACTTATACAAAAGTATTGCTAAAAAGTATATATACAGTTGCTTTAAAGCAGAGCACTCTAAGCATTTATATGTTTGGTTAGCTCACTACATTAAATATGGTGTCTTACTTGAGGGTGACCTGATTCTTCATTTCCCCTACCCTCTCAATAGTCTTAGGACATGTGATGTAAGGAAAAGCCTTGTATTCTGCTTCTTCCATAGAAGTTTGGGATAAATTCTGGTCTAAACTCTTCAGGATTTTTGAATTTAATTCAAACTGCTGCATTTTGGCACAGAGCTTAAAAGCATGTAAACTTTTCTTCTTCCCTTGAGATGTGTGTGTTCTGAGCCTGAGAAACCAAGCAATGAAACATTGCGTGTGTGGAGGACGATGAATAAGTCTGGGGAAGATATAGCTTGGAGTAACCTTACAGTTTCTGTGAGTATTTGAAAGCTGTGCATATATATTGCTGTGTGTGTATGTGCATATGCATCAAAATTAAATACCTGCAGTTTTTATAACATTTTTTCATCTGATTTCTTTTTTTAATTGAACCTGGACTTTTTTTCATAAAACTGTGTTTTTAAACTCTCTTAATTTCTTCCATAAGGCTTTACGCAGTCATTGTAGACGACTAGAGGAGTGAGTCCAGGGAAGTAAATGCTAATATAAATGTCTGCCTGAGGTAGCCACCTTAATGCTCTTAGACACCACAGTCATCTTCCTGCAGGTGAACATGATGAGCTGAATAAACAGGAGTTTGCTTTCTTCCAGTTCCTGAAAGAAATATTTTTAATATGATGTGATGATGGAATTTGTAAAGTGTGGTAGCAAGCACATTTCATTAGTTTGTTAGACATTGGTACAAAACTACAGCTCAATGGAGTTGAATCAATGGAACTACCTAAATATTGATTGGAAGAAAATAATTATTTGAAATTGAAAATAACTATTTAGAATAGGCTTGAAAGCATTAACTTCTGAAGTGGATATTTTATACCAATATCTAATTTTGTGTGTAGGTGAAGAGGAGGAAAGTTACCATGTGCAAGTGCTCTGGAAGGCTTTTAGAGAGAAACCCTTTTGCTGATAGTTTCTTGGGCAAGGTGCAGTGGAATAAATGCAGCTGTGTGCAGCCACATTGCTTACCCTGGCATCTGATTCCTATCTGCATCTTGAATGATTTGAATATGCTGTTGTATTTGTTATGCTTGCTAGGTTGTGTACCTGCTTTGGCCACCTGAGGCTGTCTAGAACAGCAGTGGATATCCTTGTATGGGTCCCCTCGTGTCTGAGCATAGACATTCTCACTAAAGCACCTCTTTTGCACAGCAGAAATTCCGTGTAAAACCTCAGTGCTTTACTTGACTTGTAGCAGAACTGGTTTTTATGTGCTACCAATGATTCCTAGTTTGCCATAATCTCTTAGGATGGCAGTTTCTTTTGAACTTAGTTTTTATATTTCCTTCATGTTAGTTATTTATTTTATATGCCTTTTCATCTATATGCCTTTACCTCTAAAGCATCTTAAAGTTGATGTCGGATATATTGCTTTTCCTGGGCAATCTTGCAATGCTTTGAAAAACAGAATAGAAGTAACATGACTGTAAAGAATTTGTTTCTTCTTGGGCATCTCCCAGCATTTTGGCATCCTGAAATAATAGGTTGCTACTGGGGCTTTTCTAGAACAAACAGCACACATCTGGCTTTTTCAGGGTGAGGTAGTGATGAAGGAAAGAACCCCCTTTATGGAATTATGAGCATTCTCAAATGTGTTTTATATAGAAAAGTTGGAAGCTGGGTTGAATGTACTGAATGAATAAACATAGACATATGAAGAGTTTTTCTCTTTGCAGGAATGTTTAGAATATCATGGTGTGTTTCGTGGATCAGCCTGTGGCCATCATGGACCATATATTCCAGATGTTCTCTTCTGGTCTGTCATACTATTTTTCGCAACATTTTTCCTCTCCTCTTTCCTTAAGAAATTCAAGACCAAACGTTATTTCCCAACTAAGGTAATTTTGATTAGAGACTAGACTATTGCTGCCTTGTAATATATACCTTAGTAGAATTTTGTGGAGTTGAATTCTGTCTTGAGAGATTTCTTTTAAGACAGGAAAAGAAATTTAAACCTAAAAGTCAGCTAATAATTGCAAAATTTAGGACATTTGAGGAAAGAAATCATTTGCAGAAAATTCGGTGGTTATTCTGTATTTTTGTGGAATTACAAGATATTCTAAACTTTGAAAGACCTAAGCAGTCCATCTTCCCACATTGATTGTTCTTGCCAGGTATTATTAGTAGAGACAATATTGCTGCTCTTTTCCTCACCAGCCATACAAAACAATTAATTGCTTTCCCCAAACTACTGATGTCTATTGGGTTTTGAGTGGTTCCTCAGGGGTTTAGTATTTTTAATAGATGCTAATGTGATGATTCCTTTTAGACTGATTTATGTAACTCCTTCTAGGCAAAATTAAGTGGTTAGATCTGCTATAAACCTTAGCTCATCCTTCTAATGTCTTCCTAATGTTTAATAAAGTTATCTTTGATAATATGAATGTATTGCCAATTATCTACTTCCTATCAAATAAAACACGTAATGTATGACTATTACTGATATAAGGTACCAGGGACTAGCTTTGATGGCCAAGCCTCCTAATGGGATTGAGGGGAGAGGAAGATGATGGAGTTGTTTGAAGTAATTTGCCTATAGCAGTAGACCACTTTTAAATAAGTGAAAAGTTGTACAAAATAATTGTCTTTTGCAACTTCATACTGTGCTGGCAGGCAGCCTAAATTTAAAGTAACAAGAAAAAATAGATTATGTCAGTGGTGTAGTTTAATTAAATAAACTTCACTTTTTATAGGGGAGAAAATTGTCTTTCTCATATGGAGATTATAATGGTGAAAAAGTAAGACTTAACATAAATCTTTTCTTTATAGGTGCGTTCTACCATCAGCGACTTCGCAGTATTTCTGACCATAGTAATCATGGTTGTGATTGACTATCTTGTAGGAGTACCTTCTCCTAAGCTTCAGGTTCCAGAGAAGTTTGAAGTAAGAAAAAAAACCTTTTGAAAAACACAACTTTTAAAATGCTTGCAGTTTTATGAACAGTAGAACAAGCGAGTTGTATAGAAACAGATTTTTTTTTTATTTTATTAGTTTATGTAATTGATCAAGTAGTTTATCTTTTCTGTTTTGGATGTATGTCTCATCTGACAGAAGAAATTGTTTTGTTTTGTTACTGAAAGGGAAGCATTCTTCTCTGCAGATGTACAAAATGAAGGAATTGAATGGATTTGTTTTAGTTTTTTCCACATAAATGTCATGTTCACCTGTAACAGCTAAATCAGTCTTTTGATCAAAGCCATTGGAAAACAACCTAAAGCTGTACTTGGGAGACTAATCTACTGTTCATTGAAAGTGTTGGTAGTGATAAAGTGTGCATTCTGTTTTAGTCATTTAATATTCATTGTTGATGGGTTGGTTGGTTTTTTTTTTCCCAGCCCACCCGAAAAGACCGAGGATGGTTCATAGATCCTCTTGGAGGCAATCCTTGGTGGACACTCTTGATTTCTGCTCTTCCTGCTTTACTCTGTACCATTCTCATTTTCATGGATCAACAAATAACAGCTGTTATTATAAACAGGAAAGAGCATAAACTGAAGGTAAAAGTGATTTTTAGGGAAGTCTAATGTTGTGTAAGTCAGATTTACTTTAAATCGGATTAATTCTGAAAATTTGTGAAATTACCATCAGCTGCTAAATATATGCATAAATTGACTAATCAAGAACAAATATAGTTTTGTGCATACTCTCAAAGTATCTGACTTTTGTGGTTGCAGGTTATTCACCTGCTGAGTTAGAAACATGGTATCATATAAAGAGAAAGTTTATAAAGTTATTTTTTTTCTTACTTTTACAGAAAGGCTGTGGTTATCATCTTGATCTGCTCATGGTTGGTATTATGTTGGGAATATGTTCTCTCATGGGCTTACCGTGGTTTGTTGCTGCAACTGTCCTTTCTATAAGTCATGTTAACAGCCTGAAAGTTGAATCTGAATGCTCAGCACCAGGAGAACAGCCAAAGTTTTTGGGAATCCGGGAGCAGCGAGTGACAGGATTGATGATTTTTGTGCTGATGGGGATGTCAGTGTCCATGACCTCTGTATTAAAGGTAAAAGACAGTTTTCCCAAAATACTTTCTTAGTGCTTTCGATTTTGATGTTTGTGATTTAGCATTTCATAGTGCAAGAAAGTTCTGTTATGTTAAATAAGATATGCCTGAACTTATTCTCAAATTGCTTTTTTAGCAACAGATGTTAGTTAAATAGAAACAAAATGGAAGGATGAAAGAAAATGAAATCTGAGAAAGCTAGGAGTGTAGTGAGTAGTGAAGAAAGCAACTTTTTCCAGTGTTGCCTGATTTTCTTGCCAGCTCTTTTTTAGTTTCTTGGGTACATACTACCTGAAAACGGCAGTTTTTCTGTGAGTACATAAACAGAGAGTGAAAAGGAGTGTGATCAAGAAGTAAAGTTACTTGAGCAGAAGTAATATAGTGTAGCAGAAGGAAGAGAAAGATTGCTTTAAAAGGGAGAAATGACATTTTTCACTTTTTGTTCTTCATCTTACTAAACTTCATTTGATTTTTAGTGTCAGGTTTATTTTCTGCATCATCACAGCGTAATGGTGATTTTGCAGGTTGTGTTGTAGCATCAGATTACACTTTATCTCTTAATTTATATCCTTAGTGACTTTTCAAAGACTCTATTGGAAGAAGGATACTTAGTTCAGTTGTTTTTTTGCTCAGATTTACTAAAATCTCTTCAACTTCTGCTTTGTCGTTTCAAATCCAGTAGTTAAAAGGAGAAACAAAAGAACTATCTTTTTGTTGCCAGAAGTTCAGATATTGCATAACTTCTGGTATTTCTAAAGAACTTTGTAAAAGTCTTATTTAAACAAAGAAAGATCTCAAGTAATTTCATAAGAAATGTAGCTTCTCAAATTTAGGTAATGGCAAAGAATATTCCTGTAAACATACAGCTATAGTTTAATAAGTAGTTATGTATTATATATTTTAAATAGTTGACCATTTATATGTCTATTAAAGAATATAAAGGTCTGGAAATAATAAGGCCATAGCAGTTACTAAAAATAAGTGTTCATATTTGATAATGACTCATTCAAAAGTTACCAAGACCTCAGCTGTATGATGCGAATATTCAGAATCAAAAGCAGAAGTACTGAAATAGATTTATTGTTGCTCAAAAGCAAAAATTAAAAGTGCTGGTTGCTGACAAAAAGTGTTTTAGACCCTGTATTGTAACTTTTACTTTGTGTTTTATAGACCCAGGGTCATAGGAATACAATTATTACTCCTTGCTCTTTAAGAAATGTTTTTCTTCTTCAGTGTGAATGACTGTTATTGTTCAAAAGAAGTAGGGAGAAACAAAGCTTTGCATCTGTCATTTGCTTGCTTTTGTTCCATGTGTGGATTTATACTGATTTAATGCAGTAGAAGATACAATATCAAATCACAGATCTTTACTAGAGAGACACACACATACAGTAATGAATCCCTAAGGCATAGTTTTATTTCACACTGTTTAAATTAAGGTTTTTGTTCAGTCTTGATAACAGCAGTTTTTGTTAAGATTTCACATTGTATCTTGGCTGTCCTTTACTTGAAGCTTAATGAATTCAGGAGCAAAGAAGGCTTCACTGCAGAGGTTTGATGCAAGTGCCACTGAAATCAGTGGACACTTGCTGTCTTAGTAAGCTTTAAATTTATAAAAATATAAAATCACACAGGAAAAATTTATATAAACTATATTATATATTACAATTGTAATTATTATAAATATTATCTTTAATAAGATTTAAATTTGTCTTCTTACTGGAGCAAAACTTAGCTTTGAATAATTAGCACAATAGCTCAGTATGTATGGTGAGGTTTTTGTATTGTCTGGCACAGATATGCAAGTGTTCAAAAGTAGAACTTAATGTGGCAATTTCATGAAGATATACAGAATACAGTAGTCTTGATACAGGTCCTCTCAAATAGCAACATAAAGCAGTATACTTAGCATGAATAGAAATTTTGATTGCAGTGTAAGGCAGAACTACTTTTTTTATCCTGGTGATAGTCTTATTAGTTCTAGATTTTTTTGCTGCTCAGTGATACGTATGTATTCTTTTAAATAAAGGCCCTCAGATTTCACTTAAATAAATATAAAGTGACTTAGTCTGTGCCTTTCTCTGATATGGACTGTTCTCTTATGTCATGTTGATTCCACTTTTAACTGTGGGTGTTTTTTCCTCCCCAGTTTATTCCAATGCCAGTTTTGTATGGTGTCTTTCTTTACATGGGAGTATCTTCATTAAAAGGCATTCAGGTAAAGTCTGATTTTAATGAGCACTTTTGTTTAACACTGAATGAAAAGGAAACTTTCGCACACACAAAGTTTCGCGAATCACAATAAAGTTGTTCCATATTGTCTGAATAGCACGTAGGATAATTTTCTGAGTGTGATGTTCAGGTTTATGTTCTTACAATATTGTGTCTTCACTTTTTTTATTTATTCTTACAATAGTGTAGCTAAGAAACAGATTTTCTGAAGTATTCTGTAATTTTTTATTATAAGTGAGAGGAGGAGACAACCCCCGCAAAATAGCCCCCAGTTCCACCCCCTTGAATGTTCACTGTCTTTCATTAGGATTTTATTTGGGTTTTTCTTACGTTTCTGTAGTCCCCTAAAGTGTTTATTTTCTTCTGTAAAGACAAGAAAAAAATTAACTGAAGAATGATGTTATTTTCCATGCAGTTTTTTGACCGTATAAAACTGTTTGGAATGCCTGCCAAACATCAGCCGGACCTGATTTATCTACGTTATGTGCCACTCTGGAAGGTCCATATCTTTACAGTTGTTCAGCTCACTTGTCTGGTTTTATTGTGGGTGATTAAGGCTTCTGCAGCTGCTGTTATTTTCCCTATGATGGTAAGTTTTCTGGTTTGCCAGTTAGTAATTTTTGTACAAGGTTTGCATGTATTATTCAGGGTCTGTTCAGAAGATGTTTGCTGCCTTAATGAATGAAGGGACTGGGAAAGAAACAAAAAGCCCCTGTAGCACAAGCCATTCACTTTTGAAACACAGAGACTTCTCATTTCCTGAAAACAAGCAATTCAGTTGTGAATAGCTATTCAAAGTGGAAATTATTACCTTTGGGGTAAGATAGAATCTAGTACTAGAACAAAGGGCTTCAATTACAGAGTCTGAGTGTACTGAGTGTGTGTGCATTTTTGTTCATTTATATAGTTTAATATAAAGTATTTTGTCTGTGGTTCCCTTTAGGTTCTAGCATTAGTGTTCATTCGCAAGCTGATGGATTTGTGTTTCACCAAAAGAGAGCTTAGCTGGCTAGATGATCTTATGCCAGAAAGTAAAAAGAAGACAGAAGATGACAAAAAGATAAAAGAGAAAGAAGTAAGTGTGAAAACAGTCAAACAGAGCATGTTATAAATTTCTAATAAATACTTAATGCAATTTAAAGAATTCTGTGTGACCTGAGCATATGACCTTATATACCCGATACATATTTTGAAATTCTTCACTGAGATGAACTTCTTTACTAGAGGAACTTAACCACTGCTGCTGGTGGTTAAGGAATTAAATCAGTGTTACAATTATGCTATTACAAACTATGATTCTCATTTGTCATCAAAATTTTCAAGCAAAGTGGAAAGAAGAAGTTGTTAGCACAAAAGTGTTGGGTTTTTTGTCTTTCATCAGATTAGAAGGAAAGAAAATGGAAAGAGAGAAAGGAGAAGGGATGTGGTGGAGTGGGATTTCTTTATTCTGCCTAAATTAGTCATAAAAGTGTTCATAATATAAGGGACATTTTGCTTATGTGTTTGTGGAGCTAGTTACCTATAATACAGTAATACAGCTTCTGTAACTTCTTCATAAAAGTCCTGCCTTGCTTTGCACCACCTAGATGAATTCCTTGTGAAGCTTGTAACACCCTCTTTCTCCGGGCTCCCTTGTACGCTGCCATAAAACACTTCTAAGAGGAAAGGTCATAAGCTCTGTCTTCTGTATTCAAGTGTGGTACCTACAGGGAAGTGCCTCGTATCCCTATTGAATGCATGTCATAACTTGAATAACTTGAGATAATAACTGTATAACTTGAGTTATTATTGTGGTTTCTGCTATGTGAGTAATTTTACAAACTTCTTACTTGGAATTTACAGGAAGCAGAGAGAATGTTTTCAGACAATGACAGTGTACACCTTGCATATGGACAAGCAAATCTGGATTTTCCTGTAAAAACTTTGAAATACAGGTATAAAATAATATGTCTGTTTAAAAGTTCTTTTATCAGAGACTATAATTCGCTTTATATTAAGTTGGTTGTTTATGAGTTGAAATAACTTTTTTCCCCAAGCTGGTAACTTAGCCATGATTAGGAAATATGAATATATGTCTCATGGAGCTACATTAGTATTTTTATATTGCATTGTTCTTTAAAACTGCATCTTAATTATAAATTTACATGACCATCTTGAACAGATCAGATGACTCAATTTCGGCCAGCTGTACTAAAGGTGAAGAAGCATCGTTGGTCAGTTTCTGTGGAATATTTGTGTGCTGCTGTGCATGAAATACTGAGCATTAAGCAACTAATAGCATCAGTTGAGCCATGTGTTTGCCAGCCACTTGGGTTTTTCAGAAGAAAACTAAGTGTGTAATTATTTGGTTTACCTAAGTGAGGGCTAAAGTCGTAATTTCTCTGGTACAAAAAACCCGTTTTACAGGCAACCATTTTTACTTTAAGAGGTTCTTTTCTGAACATAAATGTAAGAATAGGTTCCTTTCCAGAAAAGGAAGTACTGGAATTTCAGTCATGGAAATTCTTTCAGTTTTGGTAGGCATTTTGTCTCAGTTGGTGTCTCTCTTACTGAGATTGTATTTAGCTGAGTTGTCAGGTGTTCTCAACTGTTCCAACACAACCTGAAGATGTGACAGATAAACTTACAGATAGCTTACATAATACTAAGGGTTCCTAGGTTAAAAATTGGCTTTCCTGTGGATCTAGGATAGTATCAAATACACCCTGATGAGAGTTGGGAACAGACAGAAATTTGGATTAGACAGATATTCCTGCTGAGTGCTGTTGCCTATTCTGAGAGCAGGCTTAATCAGACTTAAGGAACTCAAATGAAAATGCTAAAGCTTTTTAAAAAAACATTTAAGTTGCTAATTGCTGTCATAGTAGAGCTGTGATTTCATTAGCTCTGTGTGTGTTTTGTATGTATTCTGCTGCCTTATGTCTTATGGGGATCCCTGAGGAAAAATGGCTTTGAAACTTTTTTCTGCCATTTGAAAAACTTACAGATGACCTGGGGTAGATTCTGAAGCTTAAATAAGGAACAGAACAGAAAACAGACATATAGGGAACACCTAAGTGTGCTGTACATTTAACTGTGGAGGACAAAAGTGCAAATAGACTTTAAAAACTTACCATCTGTGTGGATAAACTTATCTTCTGCAGCACTTGGGAGGGGTCTGGCAAAAGAACCTTGCAAAATATCTAATGAGGCTTTTTAAGAAAAAAAACATACCTGTCAAGATAATTAGAATTTCTGGATTTTTAATAATTTTAAATCTCACCTGAATTTTTGAAATTTTATTAACCGTTGCTCTTTTGCCCTTTTTTCCTAGAAGCCATTTAAAGTAACCATTTAATGAAAACCTTACCACAGCAGTGTGATTCAATTCATTATTTCTGGGCATGCAAAATAATTATCTGAAGTTAGGTGTGGGTTACCTCTCAGATATTCTCAATATCTTACTGGTATCTATATGAAAACCTGTTTTGAGATGCTGTGCAATTGGGGTAGGGCTAGTGAGTTTAATTTTCAGATTTTTGTTGACGTATACTTTTAAGAGATGAACTCAACTTGTGGCTGTGTAAATATTGAAAGAAGGCACAACTGATGTAAATGATGAGTGACAGTAAGTATAATAGTGTTGCAAGGAATTGAATACTAACCAGAAAGTATGTTTGTTCTTTAGCATTGATCCCTCAGTTGTAAACATATCAGACGAAATGGCCAAAACTGCACAGTGGAAGGCTCTTGCCATGAGTACTGAGAATGCCAAAGTAACCAGAGCTAACCTGAGGTAGCTATAATTACTCACGCCTTTTCTAACTATTGTCTTGTGTTTATTGAAATGTATCTTAAAAAAATGAGTGTATGTGGTTTATAAATCTGAGTTACTGACTTCTTACTTTAGAAGAACTTGAATTTGAGCTTAATTTTTCCTCTTTATTCTGAAGTTTATTAGTTTCTATAAGGAATTATTTTATTACTATTTTATTAAATGTATTATTTTAAATAGTAATTTTAAAATGACTGTTTATTTACTTAAAACAAGTGTTTACTACTCTGATGAGCTTAGTGTTTCTAAATACTAGAGTGTGCATGAACACAGGAGTGATTTGATCCTCAATAATAGAAATTCCATTGAGAATAAAAGGTAAGTCCAGCACTTTCACTGTTGCTTTGTACTGCCCTAGGATCTGCCCAGTTTTTGTGGGCGAGTGCATTGCTTGGATTGCTTTTCCTCAACTCATTTTTAATATCTAAAAATTAAAGCTGTCTCAAATACTACCTTCACTGAATGTGAAATATACTTGAATGAGGTACATGGACAGGTCATGAGCCCTCAGTGCTGTGAACATTTCCTGTAAGCTGATGCACATCTTCTAAGCTTTCTTCTTTCTAGCCTTTCTTCTCTGTGAGCTCCCCATCAAAGAGCAAAATCTGAGTGTGATGAATCATTCTGCTATTCTATCCTGATTTCTTCCCTGTCTGGCTGAATCTATCTAGGGAAAGAAGCCAAAACATGAATATTTATACAGACTATCCCCAACTTCCTGGAAGTCTTGTAATATATAGGGACTAGTATCTGTGGACTGCTCCACATCTGTGTAGCTATTGCTCAGTAGTTTTAATGTAGAAAAGGAGAGAATGGGCATGTTTGCCTCAGAAAACTAAACCTAAGCAATCCTGTTATCTTCTGTATGCATCTTTTATTGGTTGATGCCTTTCAGGCAGTTCAGAGGAAGGCTATTTCAGAGACAGAATTGTCAGGTTTTGTGTAAAATTATATCTCAGTGAAAGTGTTCATGGTGAGGTGAAAGTGTTCATACGCTGTCCAAGGCTGGAGCATGCCTACTTTGTTCATGACTCTGTCCAAGTCATCTCAGGTACTGTTGGAAGCACTAGTAGTGACTTAGCACTTGTATACCATCTGTCTCTTCACCATGTGTATTGCTCCAAACTAGGCATGGAAATATGCTGTTTTGGCCAGACAGCAGATCAACCAAGGGTAAGAGAGACAGAGGAAGAGCTTTGAGGTGTATTGGAAGAGAAAAGCTTGAGAGACTCATCAGTGCAAGCACCATTTCCAGAGAATGTCTAGGCTGCATTGTTTAAACATTTTAAAATGTTAAACACCTGTTTAATTAAAACATTTCAAAAAATTGAGTGCCACATGAGCGAAACCATCAAGAAGACAAAAAATAGAGGTATTAAAGAGATAAGCGTGTATGTGTGTCAGCATACCCTCCTTATTTAATAGGTTTTTTTTCTTTCTTGCTGTATTCTCAGAATCCCATTACAGAATTTGTGGATGATTCTAGTGCATTATCTGATAGCCATTCAGCATATAAGGCTTGAAGATATACAGGCCTGTATTTATTTTCCCAGAAGAATTAAGGTGTTTAAATTCAATTTTTAGGTAGTTATAAGTTAGTACAATTTTAACTCTCACTTTTCTGTTTCCTGAGTAGGTTAAGTTAGTATGGAATTATATGCAATACTAGCAAATCAGACTTCTGACCAGTTTGCAGTGGTTTTTGTTGTGCTTAGCCTTGTATTCGTTATTCCATCTATTTGTTATGTGCTATAAGACAATTTTTTTTAAAATTTCTTTGATTCTGTAATATACCCTGCTTGAGCTTAGTGCAGTAAAAAAATCCATCTTGATAGGGAGCTTGCTAAAACTACAAACGGAAAATAAAAACCATTGGTGCCAGAAACTAGCTTTTTGACAGGCAATCTGGTATTGCATTAATCTGGAAGATGTTGGAAGGCAGAGCCTTAACTCAATTGGTTCCTCTTTTGAGGTATTTGCTATACTTTCTTTGCATGCTGTTGAGATTCAGAGGTGACACTATTGGTTGTTCAAAAGTAATTTCCAGTAAATTACTCATTTCAGTTCTACTGAGGTTTTTCTGCATAACTGTCTTCATCTGGTGGTACAGACAGACCTTTAATGCTGTGGTAAAAGGCACTGCTATTTTCAGTTTAAATTCAAATGCCAATGCAGTTCAAAGGAAGAATGTCTTTTATAATTCCAGATGACATGTTGTGTGAGCTGGCATGATTTATTAAAAATCATCTATTTTAAAATGATAAATTTCTATTTTTTTTTTTTTTTTAACCTTTTCTGAATTGATCCAGATTGCCTTTTCTTTCTACCTCAACCATCTATTGTAGTTCACAGACTCTGTGGAGTCCCAGCACACTTGTATTTTCTAAGGAGACGGAGAATTTTTCTCTTTGCATGAATTTCTAATGTATTTTTTTCCTTAAAGAGCAACTCTACGAATGTGTCATCTCCTCTGAAATTCATCATCTCTCTTAGGCTGTTTCATTTCATCTTCTACTGACTTCAGCTACCTTGGGACATTCCTTATTGTCTTTCAGTCAGGCACTATTTGGTGTCTGTGTCCCTAAGAGTATCAGTTGTTGAGGTGCCTCTTGTCTTTAGAGTCTTCTGCTTCACTTGAGTGGACACTTAACACAGGTTTCTTCCTGTCCTCTGCTGTTGTTGAAAGTGTGGTTTCCCCTTTTGAACAGACTGAAATGTCCTCCCATTCTTAGGAACAGATGGTTTCCCTGCCCAAGGATAAAGACACATTAGTAATATTAGTTGTTATGTATTTTTAAGTATTTTTACCTAGACAGTTTTGCAGACTATGCTGGGGGTTTGTTTGTTTGTTTGTTTGTGTGTTTTCAAAGATGTTTTGCATGAACAGTTTCAAATCAATAAAAGCAGTGGTATTGATATGGTATTTATGACGGAAATATTGATGTTTTCTCTCTTTTAAGTTTGTACTGTTCCTGTAAATAATATTTAACAATTACTAAAATGTAATAGAAATGCTTCATTATAAAAGCACCCTTATGTAAATACTTTCAGTGTTCATTGTGAAGTATTAAATGTTTGAAATTTAACCTTTCCTAAAGTGACTTAGACCTTACATTTTCTTGTTTGTTTTCAAACAGCCCTGAAAAACCAGAAAGTGTGAAAATAGAAGTGGAAAATTCACCTGTTGTGAGATATGTGGATGCTGAAACATCTTTATAGAATGGAACCAATGGGAATTGTGTGTATTTGTGTGTGTATATACATCACTGTAGGATATTATACCATGGAAGTGTGATTTCCAGTTTAAGGAGCAACATATATTTAATTTCTGCCATTGTTTAGGGCACTGTAGATATGCTTGCATAATGTGAAGATTTTCCCATCAAATAAGATGAGTGGTAATCACACTTCAGCTATTTATTTTATTGGAAATTTTATTTTAATTTTTAAATAGGAAGACTGTAATGAATGCTTATTATTTTCAATAATCAATATGTGCATAAAAGTTACATCAGCTTTTGCTGATGATTACTGGTCCACATTGCTTAAAATTTTGCAATACCTCTGTTTATAATGTGCGCTACAGAAGTTTTGTTTTCCATGCAGGCAGTTAGTGCTTGTTTTTGCAGGGTATACTTTTTTTGTGGTTTCATAGAACAAATGTTAATGTGCAGTTGACAAGAACTACTGTGTTTTATGTCTCCACTCCATGCTAGTGTTTTCTGGATTCTGTCTCTCCTACTCTACAGAAGTGGCCTAGAGCCCTAAGTCAGGTGGTTAGTTAAGCCTTAAAATGTATCTAAATACCCAGGTGTGCTGCTTTCTTTGTTTTTTTGGATTCTCTTGAGTTTTCTTTATTGTCCCGTAGCAGTATGAGTGCAGTAATGGTAGTTACAGTCCCAAGTCAGTATTTGCCATTCTGGACACTCCATGTTTACACAGTATGAATTGGATTTACAGGCAGCAATTGGTATATAGGAAATTATAAGTACTTACCACATCAGTACTCTTGAATTCTTTTCTTCCTGTTTTTACTTACATTTTTTCCCATAGATTTTCAGCATCTGATTTACTCAGCTCTAAGATTTTAGGGTATTTTATATCTTCATCAAATATATTTCTTGGTTAATAAATGTTTTAATTTACTGCGTATTTGATTAACTTAGTTGTAGCTCAATTCTGGAATAGGTTTATGATCAGTATTATTTTATGGATTAATAATTGCTTGTGGTATTTGTATGTACAGTTCTGATCTTCTCCATTGTAAAGGGCATATATGATAGCACACCAACTTATTTTTAAACACTTTATTTATTTTAATTAGTATAAATTTTTATCATTTAAGATGAATTGAAAAAATAAATATTCATTTATTAAAGTAAATGGGATTTTTTGGGGACTCTACTGATAAAGATGCAGTCAGTGCATTTATTGTACTTACATTTTCAAATTCTAGTGTTTAGCTTGATAATATTTGAAATAATGAGAATTTTATATATAAATGAAAATCTTGATCACTTACCTGCGCAGTTTCCATTCTTAATAGTTTTTGCCTTATGCCTTAGGTTTTTTTTGGCTTTAATTTCCAACATTATGTCTTTACATTCTGAATTGCCACTAGCCCTTTCTGGATGCATTATAGTGGCTTTGATTAGAATCTGTGATCATTTAATACTAGAAGATGCTCTTTGCTTAATTCTGCTTTTGGCAGAGTTGGGAGTTTTACCATGGACCAAGTGATAAAATTCTCAGCAATTGCAAAAGGAGCTGTTTCTGGAGGAGGGCAGATTTATCTGAAGATACCACTTGAGGTGGAATTTTGGTGCTCTTCAGCCAAGTGTCACCTGTAGAGAAGGTAATTGTATATTACGAAAATAAAGCAATCAGTGGGAATAAATGGAAACATTTAAAAATAGTATTTATGTTACATGGACTGTTACTGTTCCCTTTAAATGTAATGCAATTATTTAACTCTTTTTTTTTTTTTTTTTCCTTTTTTCATTTAACTGAATTTCGAGAAGACAGTTTAAAGAAAGGAAATCATAGTGTACAGCAATATGAGTGATGGTATCCAAACTGTCATAACAGGCTCAGGTCAGTGGCAAAGCAAGAGAGGTCTGCATTACCAGATTGAACAATACTGTGTAATGACCTGCATTCTTAGATAATAGTATAGCTTGTGCCTTAGCTTGACTTCGTGCTCTCTCAGAAAATAACCCATGGTTTCCCTCTGATAAAACTGAGACAACAGTGAACCTACAGCAGATGGTTTCACAAAACTTTCTACGTTATTTAAAAAAAACCCCAAACACCATCTGCCTATCAGTAGTTCACTACTAAGTACCTCTTGCTCTGAATCAGAGGGAAGAGATATTTTGAACATTTTATGTAGCATCATCCACAATACAGTACTTCTGTTCTCTCAGCAGTATTTTACACTTCATGTTCACAGTCCTGCAACAGTGTCCAAAGATTCAAAATATTGCTAGAAGCCTCTTGGATTGCTAACTCTTTAATGCTGGAAATCAGGGTTCCATGGTGCTGCACATCTTGTATTTTGCTTCTACTTCATAAGGGTTATGTTTTGGTCAATATTACAGGAAGTAGGTATATTTTGAGTGAAAGTTGAAAGGCAACAAAACCAAAGCCCCACAAGTCTAATCACAGTATTTATTTAATTGTGTAGATATTTTAATCAGTGCCAGATATACCATGACTTGGCAAACCAGTTTACAGTAACCTTTAGTTCCAGTGTTCTTGGGCAATAGTTTTACTTGCACTTTCTTCCCATATGAACAGGAGAAGATCTGGTATTAAGTGCATAAAGCCCTGTTGCTAATGTATGGTTAAGTGATTCACTGCTCATTTTACACCTTCTCTGCTTTAAAATCACACATAGTATTAAAATGAGACAGCTAAGGATGTAGTTTATTGTATGTAGATATATGTTTTGCCTTAATGGATGCAAAGGAGCAGTGATAATTGCTGTGCACTGATTTTTTTTTTCATAGGGCTTAAGCCCTGTAAAACCTACGCCAATGGATTTCCATTCCAACAGTTAGAGGAAAATAAACAACCCTGCACTTTTTATAGATGCCTTGGTTTCCTGGAATGGAGCTTAGTGCTACTGTGTACCTGGCTGCAGAGCCACCTCAGGAAGTCCCTCTTTTTTTTTTCTTTTTTCTTTTTTCTTTTTTTTCTAATTTATTTATAAATATTAATGTTTACATGAAATGTAGGTCTTAATTTTGACCACTCCATTTAAATTATCATCTAAAATTAATCACTTAAAATGCAGTTTTGTATTTAAATTATATTCTAGAAAACTCATTCTTACTATTTTCATATGTTTTACAGTAACACATTTTTCATTCTGTTTACATATGCCCAAGTTAACGACAATTTTCTCCTAGATTAATTTTGCAGCTATAACATAATATTTTATACAGTTGTTCCATAAAATGTTCTAAATTGCCAAGTTTGCCATCATAAAACCTGTCAGGGTAAAACTTGATGCCCTAATGGTTTTGGGATCTTTTTCAACCAAGTATCTTGGCCATTTTTTTCTTCATTTAATGAAAGTTCTCCCATAAGTTATCATTTGCTTCACCTGCATCTCTGTGTTTATACGGTCACTTCCTAATTCGTGCCCTTTGCAAAGGCAGGTTCGACAGGCTGTGAAATATTTCTGTAACAAATGGGTGTCACGTCGCAGAGCCTGCACCGCTCTAAAGGGTTTGTCTTGTACATAGGTTCTGTAAATCAGAAAGTAAATGGTTCAGGACTCTCAGTTCACAGATGTAATCTGTCAGGCGAGCATCACCGCGAGCTTAGTTTTCTTTTTGCTTTCTCATGATTAGTAATGTTTTAATTACTCATCTAGGACAGAATTATCAAGTACAGTGAAATGTGGGAAATATTTTGTCTATACCAACAGTAATTTATTTTATGGCAACTTTTAAGACTATAGATGCACACAGCTTTGAGTCAGCATAAATGTAGTGCTATAAATAAAGCATATTGCTCAGTACGTTTGTCAATTTTATTTTATAATGTTTTTAGCGAAAACTTATAGGACTTTGTAGTTGGCATTGAACTTTATCTAAAGACACTTTCATATTGAATTTAGTATCTGTTGACATTTATTTGGAATAATGAATGAGTTTGAAAATTGATACTTTTTAAAATGATTTTATTGGAAAGACACATAATTTCTAGTATATTCCTTTCTATTGTTGCTGATGCTCCTTTGCAAAGGTGTCTTCCAGGTTCAGCTTTTGCAGCTGAACTGCAGTTTTGATTTTAATATTCTTTATTTGAAATGTGATTACATACTGTATGGTTCGAATTTTTTATGACTGCTTTTCTAATTACAGTGACGTTTTCTTACTTTATAAACAAATCCAAAGCAAATGAAAACATTATTCCAACTGTAGAATCAATATTCAGTTTATACAGAAAACACAACTCTCAGACTTGTCTTTAATGTGAAAGATTCAGCCTTTGTGTTGTTTTAATTACTGCTAGAATAAAATTATCTTTTGTAACGTTTCAGAAAGTTGGTAAAAGCAATAAACAATCTCCTGGACTCAGAACGCTTTTGTTTTCATTGCCCGGGGGTGATGGGGTCGGACCCTGCGGGGCGGGCCCGGCCGGGGCGTCGCGTCCCCATGGCAACGGCGGCGGGCGGAAGCGGCGCTGGGGGAGCCGGGCACAGCGCAGCAAGGCGGCTCGCCATTGGCCCGCGCGCCAAGAAGAGGCGAGGCGATTGGCCGAGGGGCCCGTCCCGGCGGAGCGAGCGTCGCCGTAGCCGGGCGGCGGAGCGGGGGCGGGCGCGGGAGGCGCTGAGGCACCGCCGGCAGCGGGAAGGAGGGACGGACGGGAACGCAAGGAAACCAAGGCAAGGGACGGGCGGGTCCTCTCGAGGGCAGGCGGGGATGGCGAAGGCGATGCAAATTGTCACAGACCTCCTCGCCTTGAACAATCGTGATTCCCAGAGGCTCTAAGTAATTGCGGTATAATTCCCTATAAAGCTCTGCTTGGTAGTGGGAACAGACAGGGTGAGCTTCAAAGAGCTTCGTCTTTCTCTCGTTGATACTGAACTGAGCTGCTCACTCAGAAATCCCCTATTCTTTGTTTTGTTTTGTTTTACTTACATACGTGAGCTGCTGTTTAACAGGGTGGATTTAGGCAAACTCTGCAGAGGAAAGTTATGCTCTGGAAATTAAGCAAGTGACTGACATTTGGTGGACCCAGCAATCTGAGAAAAGGCCTGGCCATTTGCGGAATGAGGTGGTACAGAGAGAAAACAAAACAAAGGAAAAAAAACCCCAAAAGACAAGCAACCCCAAAAAAACAGTAGCTTGAATGTTTTCATTTGTCAGGAAAACAGGAAGAACCTTGCCCTTGTTAACCTTTAGAGAATCTCCAAGAAGTTATTATAAAAAGATTGAGACCCATATATGCATGTGGAAGTTTTCGTGTATAGCACACACATAGATTTCTGTATTGATTCAGTTAATAAAATGCAAGAAATAGTATTCCAACATTGTCTGTGTGCGTTCTTCAATACAATTTCCTAGACACAGGCTTTCAATGGTGGGGGATCTATTATGACTGCCATGCTCTTTGAGAACAAGAGGGGAAGCCAGCCAGAATTCCCTTTTAGGGAATTTTAAGGAAAAGTACCTTTTGGGAATTTTTCATCGCCTTTGGTGCTTTGTTTGCCATAATTTTGGCCATGTTTGAAATCCCTTTCTGTTTTGACAATAATATGTTTCTAATTGCTCTTTTAAGGAGTGAATTTTCACCAGACCTTCATCTGACCCAGCTTATGGTAATTAGATGGGGTATTAGATACATTCCTATCCAGCAACAGCATCAAAAGTCTTATTAAAGCCAAAATATCTACTGCTTCTTCATCCACCTTAAGCCTGTTATCCTGTGTGTGATTAGTCAGTGGAATTTGGACACTGGAGTGATTAAGAAAGGAGTTTAAGGGAAAATCAAGCAACTAGTTGGCTTACAATCTGTCCATATCCAGTAGTTGTTGCTGCTGAAGATTATGAGATCTTTTTGTTGAAGAGACTATTAGACTGAAGTCAGCAGGGATAGATTTATCCTCCGATGCTTCTTTGTGGTTTTGTTTGTTTTGGAGCTTGTTTTTACCTTCTGAAGTATATGTGCTTATGTCATCTGGGACAGATACTAGACTGGGCCACAGATCAGGTCTGGGGTAATTCCTTTGTCTCCTGTTTCTCATCATGTGGATTATGTCATTTCTGACAGGGTTCTTGGAGCATTTCTTGTCCTATCCTGCATTCCAGTGCTGTCAGAATGTATCTCTCTTCCTATGTAATTGAATCAACATAACTAATTAAATGTAATTATCCCCAATTAAAAGGAATGCATTACTATTGCTCTAATTTCATTTTCTTAAATGGAATTAAATGAGACTGTTCTGTAAAGACATTTGTCTTTTAATGTGTCTCTGTTCTTTAAGAGTTGTCTGAATTCAGTTTTTATCTGGCACAACTAAGTGAGTGTTATTTGGTGTGTTTCTTATACATTCCTCATGGCTGGTGTCATGGCAGGGGGATAATTATGATGGCAGTGAATAGCCTGGCTCCATGGAAATTTCTGCTGGCTTGAGTAAAGAAGAAACATGGGATGGGAACTTACTTGACTTCAAGAAAGTCAAATAACTGTGGGAAGAGGTAAGGGTAAGAATTAATGTCTGTTTTCTCTCGGGTTTCTGGCTGATAGAAGGAAAATGGAGTTGTTTCTGTTTGTCTACCTCTCACTCAGGACATGGTGCTAGTATCCTTACCTGATTTAATGACTGGTTACTGATGGAAGGGGATTTCTGCTCTTCTCCCTCGGTTTATACTTGTGCATTCCTGCCCTGTCAGCAGAGACACTCATCAGGTCACTGTAACAGTGAGCTAAATTGATAGGAAAGTAACAATACAAAGGGAAGTGCGTTTTTTTCTATGTCTCTAGACAGGCTCAGGTTTGGGTCAGATCAGCTGGAGAAGTAGAGAAGAATTGCTGGCCAAAGGAGAAGGGAAGGAATGGGGAAAGCCATTTTCACTGGCAGCTGGCTGTTAATTTATTAGTTTAATCTCTGTAGTAAGGTGGAGAGCATAACAGTCTAAGCTGCATGGATAAGTCCTGCTTTCTGCATATTGTCCCTGCCCTTGCACAGTAGAAGTGCTTTGACAAGCACAAGGTAATCAGGGCTAAAGTAGGAGAGATTATTTGTAACCTGAATCAGGTTTCCCAATCCAGTGAGCTGTGCATCTGAGATAATGCTGGGCTGACAGAATGAAGAGGTCAGTGCAGGGTCAGTTTGTGGCCAGGGCTGGCCTCTTTCTTGAAGGGCTCCCTGACCTGTGCTGACTTGTTGGCCTCTAGGAAACAGAGAGATAACCTCAGGGTGAGTCCTCAGAGCTGGATGTGGGCTGTATCCTTGAGTGACCACTGTCCCTTCATTTGGCTTGGTATTTGTGAGGTTCAATTTTGCACAGGGACTTCTGGATCTGTAATGGCAAACTTTTAAAATATTTGTCATCTGTTACTCTGTTTCATCTGTACCAAGGCAGAGGAAACAGCAGAAGAATTGGAATTGCAGCTCTAAAGCAAGGTTGGTAGACAGTTATAAAATGTTCTAAATAATCACAAAGACCTAATAGTTCTGGATTAAAATCTATCCATACTGGGAATCCTGATGTTTGCAGTTTAGAGATTTAACCCAAGGATTTCATGAGATGCTGAAATTTTTAACTTGGTTCTCTCATGAATAAGTTATTATTTGTGTGTGGATTGATTGTTCTTTAATTGGTAGAAATCTGTTCTTTGTGCACACATGGTCAAGTAGATAATTTGTGAGTTTCACATTATTTCCTACTGTGCAAATGTGAGATGCTTATTGCATTGTGTCATGCCTCAGTAACATCCCAAAAGGATGGGATGTTGGGGAGATGATATAATAATATCACTGAAACAGTACATGGAAATTCTTACTCCTGAGGATTCTTAGTGTGCTTAGAGATGTACATGGCTTCTCTTAACTTTCAATGCTCTTGAAGGAAATAAATGCTTTGAGCAAACTGCATTTGGTTTAGTCTGAACTCAGTAGTTGCTTCTGCTGAGTTATAGAACAAATCCTGTTTATATTCATTCCCTGGTCATAACTGGTGTTAAAGAAGGTTCTGAGGTATTTTTTATTAACCTTCTTGAGCAGATGCATGGAAGAGAGCAGAGAAGTTTCTTGTGGATCCAGCTCAATTCCATGTGACAGGATACAGGCTTGTTTAAAAGACTAGACATGGATGAACTGGGCTTACAGGCCACTTCCGAGAGGGATTTAATACAGTGCACGAGTTCATGCTGTCAACAATTGCATTTTGGGTAGTTCTGTGATGTGAGATTGTGTAACTGGAAAAATGACTCTAATGTCCATTTCTGGTAGTTTACAATGCTTTTGTTACATGACCAGTTTTCTTCTTTGTCTTTATGAGGAGGAGAAATAAAAATCAGTAGCAGAGAATTCTACTCTGCACAGCAAGAAAAGGAGGCCATCAGGTTTGATACAGAAAATTCTGTGAAAGATACACCAAAGGGAACATCCAAACAATCCATGTTTAGTGAACAGTAAAATAGGTAGAAAGGGTCAGACAGTGGTATGATATCCTTGGTTTTTAAATTGGAAGTACTCTTGCTACACCTGTATGTAATTTGCTAGGATAATTCTCCAGCCCCAGCCTGTGCCTGACCAATTTTTTTTTTCAGTCCAACAAGGATCTGCATCCATATGCTTTTGTTGTAGCAAGATATTCCTCTTGAATATTCTCTTTACATGTCATTCTGTATGTTTCTAGGGCTTTAGAAGATTTTCAGTGAACAGGTGCTGTTTACTGTGCGAGTGACTAGCTGAGGGCTTTTGTGGGAAGTCAGACCTGCATACTGAATGTTTGTCTGCAGGGATTTAATGTGTGGTAATGGCCCTGATGAGGCCATGCCATACAGATCTGCTCATCTGTGGAAAGAAGCTGTGTCCCCACTGCAAGGAAAGCAGGTAGGTTTGGTGTAAGGTATTCAGAAGGCCTAGATTCTAAATTGCTGAAAATTTCTGTTGTTCTTTGGTAGACTGTGTGATCATAGATTCACAGAATGGTTTGGTTTGGAATAAACCTCATCAATATCCAAGTCTCTGCCATAGCACTATAGTGCTCTGCTATAGTCACTATACACCAGGATGACCACAGCCTCATCCAATCTGACCTTGGACACTTCCAGGGGTGTCCACAACTTCACTGGGCAACTTGTTCCAGTGCCTCATCACCCTCACAGTAGAGAATTTCCTCCTGATAGCTAATCTAAACCTGACTTCTTTTAGTGTAAAGTCATCATCCCCTTGTTCTAACACCACATACCCATGTAAAAAGTCCCTCTCCAACTCTTTTGTAGGCCCTTTTAGGTAGTGAGCTGCTGCTCAGTATCTCCCTTGGAGCCTTCTCTTCTCCAGGCTGAACAGCCCCTCTCTCTCTGAGCACAGGGGAGGTGCTCCAGCCCTCTGATCCTCTTTGTAGCCCTCTGGACTCACTCCAACAGGTCCCTGTTCTTCTGGTGGGGGCTCCAAAGCTTCATGCAGTAGTCCAGGTGGGGTCCCAGGAGGGTCAAGTAAAGGGGGAGAATCACCTCTCTGAACTCTCTGTATGCATAACATTTTTCTGTCAAATCCCTCCTTTTTCTATCCTTCATTTGACTTGTTTATTTGGATGATATAACTATTAAATTCTCTGTTGTCTGGACAACAGATTGTTGTTGACAGCCTTGATGTTAGCCTGTAAGCACTGCTGTAACACAACCAGCCAATTCACAGAGAGATATAATGGCAAGAAGATAAAAGAAGAGGAAAAATCCTAATAAGAAAATGCATGAAAGAGCAAGACAGTATTACCTATGTGTGTGTTGGAAAAAACAAGGTTTCTGTATGTTAGATTAATAGCTCTCTTATTAATATCTGGAATTTCAAAGGATATCCTAATATAATGCCCAACGCTTCATGCTGAGAAAATGACAAATCTGTTTGTTTTTTTTTCCTAAAAGCAGTTGGTTCTGTAAGTAAACGTGTTCTTTTTGCTGCAGTGATAGAATTCTTTGTATCTACTTTGTTTCTAAGGAAATGAGTTTTCAACCCCATGATAGAAGTGATACACAATGCCTGATCAGGACAAAAAGTTGAAGAGTGCAGAAAAAACAATAGAAAAAAAAACCTCCTGGGATCTCTATGAGGTATACTATCTGACGTTTTACTTTGAACTTCAGCAGGACTGGTGTGGAATTTGCACTGACTGCCAAAGCAGAATGCTTCAATTTGAAATGCAGTATAAACATGACAACTGTTACTCTGGTCACAACGTTTATTTACACCTTTGTTGATTTAAGGCATTCTGGCGAAGCTATAAACTCTTCTGTATGCAAAATGTGGACACCAGGCAATGCTAGAAAATTTTATTTTCTGTCAGTAACATTGTTGCTTGTTGACCTTCTTTACACTTATGGAAATATTTTTTATGTAACTATTAATGAACATGAATGTGTTTTTTTCCCTAGGGATTATTCTGATCTAAAAAGGCTTCAGTCTCTCTTAAGTGTTCAGTCAAGGAACCAACAGGTATTTTTCAATAACTGTTCTTAAATGTGCTTTAGAGTTATAATTAATTGTGATTATGGTTTCTGGCATATGCTTAGAACATTTTGTTCTATAATGACTAAAACATGTTAGTAAAATCTTGTGTAGTGAATGTCTTTCTTCTTGTCTTTTTTTTTTTCTTTCTTTCTCTTTTTTTCTTGGCCACATTAGACCTTCTGTGTGGGACAAATCACATTTGGAATGGGTAAAAGAATGAAACTGATCCTCTTCACATTCTACTATACAATTTTTTTTATTTACTAGTAAAAATACTGCTTTATTTTGTATCTTGAGCAGGTTTTATCTAGGTATTGTTGCATATATTAAAGTAGCCTAGCAGATTTGTTTTTTCTCTGCGTCCTTTCATAATGAAGGTGGGCCTAAAGATGTGTAAGTAACAGCGTGGGGGAGAGTGGTAAAGAATATAAAATAAGATTAGCATTTTAACCATAAGCATTTGTCTTTGAAGAATAACACTTAAGCTAAAAATATCCAGGGATTAAATACCAGCTTACAGGAGAAAGTCAAATCTCTTTCACCTCAACTCACTTATTGAGGCTTGTATTTGCCATTTGAAGCAAAGAAAACCAACACATGATTATGGGTGTGAATCTTTGGAATCACAGAACATTTTCTCCCTTTCAGTTCTGTAAAAAGATATGACAAAATGACTAAAGGATTCATCCATGTGAGGTAGGAGTTATGCACTTTCTACCTGGTTAAAGGCCTGGAATTGCTTCTGAGCAGAAAGCTGAAACATATGAGTTGTACAACCGAAAAAGAATGTGAAGGCTATGTAACTGTGGAATTGGGACAGGCAAGAAGCATACATAATGAGCATGTTTAGCAGATTTTGTCGAGCTTTACTATCATAAATTTTAGAAGACACCATTCTTCACCTTTTGCTTACCTCTCAGTACTTGTTTTCCAGTCTCACTTTGCATCAGTTTTCTACCATGTCAGTTTTGTTTTGCAGAGGGGTTGTGTGTATTCTATAATGGCAATTTTTAGGTCCAAAGTTCAAGTCAGAACAGGAGAAAAGGTACTTTTGCTTGATAATATTCTCAGAAAACTTAAAATGCAGTGTTGGCCTCATGACTACAATCCCTTCACTCCTTAGCTTCCAGCTATTATATTAAAAGTGGTCAAGCCAGTGTGACAAGAACTTTGCAGAATGTCAAAAGCAATGAACAAAAGTCCAGTGGTCAATGGCAAGAATCAATAGAAGCTGTTGAGCTTGAAAAATGTAGGTAAAAATATTTAAAAGCTGATGATGGCACTCTTGTATCTCTGAACATCTTTATGTATCTAAAGATATCACCTTGTTGAGGTGTTAAAGGCATTTGTATTTTTACATGTCTGTTACTTGTACTTTTCATGTAAATCCAGTATTTGAGATGAGAATTACATATTTTTAACTTTTTAGACTTGTTTATGTTCCTGCCTTTGTAAAACTTTCCCACTCAGCAGAGTATACTGGTGGAAGTTAATAAACTCATTTTAAATAGTGATAGTTCCTTTATCTGGAAAAGTTATACCATTCTGATAGTCCCAAATTATGCATGAAACAGACTGTTAATGTCTGGCAATCTGAAACCATGTTATTCTATGGTAAGTGCTGATATGACATTTCTTAGTTTTTGTTGTTAATGTTAAGTTGTAGCAGTGTAAAACTGTCTTGTGGAAAGTTAATTTGCAGTTCACAGTTTTTCTTTTTTTCTTCCTTATTAGCGTGACCTACAAGAATGAGAAAAATTTTAGTAAACATCACAAGCATCAGCTGTTTCAAGATATGTTTACAACTTTAGTTAAGGACAGACTTACCTGCAGATCAGTATATGAAGCACATTCATAACCAAGAAGGAGGACCACTCTTTCTTGCCTTCCACGAAGAAGCAAGATGCGTGGATAATATCCCATATTGTTACAACAATACACCTTTCTGTGGAAATTACACTTCATAATCTCAGTTTTAAACAACCACTTGTGTATTGGCTTTGAAGAGCAGTGCTTGGGTTAGTGGGAGAGAAGAACGAAGGGCTGGGTCCTGGTATGACAAAATTTGGATGACCAAAATTCTCACTGCTGTGCTTTCTTGATAATTTATCTGTATGTAGTATCTGTAATCTACAATTTGATTTTTTAATTCACTGATTCTATTTGTATTTTATGGACTGCTGCCTTTATAGTGAGAGGCCAGTGGCTTCCATAAAATTCAGATGAGTTGTTGCCACTTGTTTGTATTTAGTTTTATTTCTGTGTACAACGGAAAGGGTTAGAAAGGATAATCCCTTTTCTTATGCTGCTCTCATTTATTTGAGGAAAAAGTGCAAAATCTTAGAAAAATAGAGGAGGCAGAGAAATATATTTTCAGGGGAAAAATGCGTTTTTCAGGATTTTTTTACTATACTTCTTTCCAGTGTATTGTATTTTCCTTTTTAAAGCCCAAATACATTTTCTAAAAAAACCCAAAGTGGTACAGAAGTTTGAAGAAGGAATCCTAGAGCATTGAAAGGTATTAATGTATAACTTCTAGAATTTACAGAGGACTCTAACACCACATAGTTTGCTTAGACATTTATTCAGAACTAACTGGGGAACTAGAGATCTCTTCTTTGATTATCTAAATGACAATGAGTTCAAAACAGATCATTTAAGTGTTTTTTAAATCTGGTACCTCTTTATCACACGTGAACTCAGTACTCACCAGTGGCTCAGCTTCATTAGCCAAAAATCTAAGAATAGCTTTCACTGTGATTTCCCAAGTTCTGTTTATACATTGTGACATACTTGGCTTATATTTTGATTTTCTTTGGTGGTTCTTTGTGATAGTGATATGGCAAAACAAGCCTCTATATTAAGAATAAAAACACCCAGGCAAGGTTGATGAAACAAGCATAAATTAGTAGATATTAGTAGATAAACTAGATTATACCCTGGTGTATCAAGTAATGTGTATTGTAAATGTAGCTGCAGTAGAAGAAGCTTTCAGATGTTAACCAGGCTCAGGAATGACTGTCCACCATGGTAATATTTTCAGGCCAATTTAAAATCTGACCTACAAATTTTGCACGCAGGTGTATAGTTGCTGTTTTCTTTCCATGAAAGTCTTGTGCTGTTCAGAAGTGGCCAGTTATGGAATCATAATGAAAAATGCTATTGCTTTGGACAGAATATTGGCATAAAGGGCTGAGAGTTTGTTAGTATCTATTTGTAAAACATTTATTTTTATGGAAGTATTTTTAGCTATTGGCGTCATTCCCAACTGCAAATGATGAAATGGGAAGAGAACTGCCATGACCCATACACTTCTTCTGTTTCCAAGAAACCTATCCAAACAAATTTTGTCCTCTCAGTTAAAACAACAGAAAAACACATGGCAAAGATGTCTAATTTTAGGTTTATTTTAAATAGGGAAATGAAGATATATATATACTTTCAACAGGCAGTGGAAATAGTGATTCCATTACTGGTATTTTATGCAGAATTACTGCCCCTGGACACTTTCTGCAAATCTGAGTTGTGTTTTCTGCCATGTCTAATGATGGAGAATCATAAGGAGAAATACAAAGGTAGAAGTTCTATATGGAAATGCAAGCCTATTTCAAGAACATTTGAACTAATAACAATTTATTCCCATCATAGTAGAATTAGAGTTTTTAAAAGCCAGGATAGATTATGATAATTCAAAAGAATGTTTTAAATATAGCTATTTTTACTTCTGTAATACCCATATTTTTGCATAAGTATATTTTGTGCGCTGAAGTTTGCTGTGGGGTTTCTCACTTACTTTGCCCTTTTGAGCCTTGACCCAAGCTTGTATCAAAGCATGGTTAGTTTGTTGTTAGAGATAAGCACATACTTTCCTGCATCACTTCAGTGATAATAAGTGATGGCTGGTAATGCTCATATAATGAAATAAATTTATTTATAGCTGCTACTATGTAAATGGTATGTAAAATGAATGTAAATGGTATTAAAAGTTCTATGGTGTGTTGAAACAGTTGTAGCTCACTAATCATCTAGTCAATTGATCCTGAATCAAGCTGTTTTATTTAAGTATTTAAACACTTTTTTATTGCATTTGGTTTATGTTTTGAATATTTTATGTGGGTTATTCAAGCTCTGTCCATCGATTTCTTAGAGTATTAATCTGCCTAAGATTATTAATAAGGGATTCATGCTACCAGGTCAGTATGTCAAAATATAATTTCTTGCTTGGATAAGGGGATGCATGTAAGTGTCATGTGTATGAGTTGTGTTGGTGCTTGTGTGTAAAAACATTTGTTCTTATGGATGCACGCCTACATGTGTGTGTCTATATTTCTATGTGTGAGGATGGGATTGCAAATAAACAGATTTCAAGAGTGATTTTTCACCATTACTGCATAACTTGCTCAATTTCTGGTGTTTCTTGCATCATGTCTGTTTTTGCTGACCCTAACAAAGAACTGTAGATCTCTGTAACAAATGGCTTGGTCATTGCTCTGAGCCCTAGACTTAGTATTTGACTTTATTATATAGATATGTAAAACTCCCATAATGTAGTTAGTGAAGGAAACTGAGAGCTCCAGTTTAAGAACCTTTAAAATTTCACCTCTTGTGTTTTTATTTATCTACTTATTTTAAGTAATTCTGAACTTTTTTTTTTTTTTTTAAATTTTCCTCTAGGAAATGCTCCTGGGTGGAATTGAAAGTCTAGGTCAGGTAGAATTCCTCCTAGCACCTTTGTCCATTATGTTGCATTTCAGTTTATTAGTATTAGAATGGTGTATATAGTAAAATGCAGTGTACAGATATTCTTGGTTTATGGAAAGAAATAATCTGTTCTTCTGTTTTCACATGAGCAGTCAGTGTGGGTTTTTTCACTTGTTTTCAAAACAGCTGTCCTATAATCTAGCTGCATTCATCTAGAACTTCTATTTAGGAGACCTAAGAAATGCCTCCTGAAGTGGGAGAAGAATTAGAAAAGTAACACAATCGGTTCAGTCAAAAGAAACTGTAGACTTTTGAGGGAGATGAGCAAAGTCACCCTGTACTGTAGCAAATGACTTTGCAAAGGGAAAATCATAATGATAAAATAAATGGTCCTTTTAAATATTGAAACAGGTTTAAACCTTGGGGCTGCACTACTACTAGTAGTACTGCATTACAGAATATTTTTTCTTGAAACAGCTGCACCATCTACAGGCTCTACCTGTGCAGAACAGTCTAGGGATTTTTTCCTTAATGGCATCCTTTATTTTTTTCTTCCCTACTTGTAGTATTTGGAAACAGTAGCAAATCATTATCTTAATAACTGAGCAGAACAGCACAATGTAGCCAAGTTGGTCAACATGACATGTAAGTACAATAGCTGATATCAGAAATGATAAGGCTACTCACAACTTTTTTTTGTGAGGCTTAAAATGTTTAAAATACTTGAGGTTGTCATTAAGTAATATACTTCTATATTCACTATAGGCATCATCACACAAGTAAACGCTACAGCTTGTAAAAGAACAGCTTGTTTTTCTACATAAGTAATATTTCTTTAGGAAAGTAGTATCTTTTTAAGTATTGAAATAAAAGAGTAAAATGAGCTTGTTATGTTTCAAAGAATTACACAGTGTTTTGATCTGTTATCTGGCTGGTAAAATGAAAATACTAGTTTTAGAAAGTGAGAAAGTCAGTTTATATATCTTCCTTTGTTCTATACACATTTTCCAAAAGCTTGCTGCTGTTAAAAATCAAAGAGAATGGGTTATAGCAAGTGGAGCATATAAAGTTGCTAATTTTGTTGAATTACCTACTTAATGGAATAACACACACTTTTCAGATTTGACCCAGGTGGGAGACTACATTCCTTACCTTGTCAGGCTTATAAGGTAAGATAATCTCTGTGTTTTACAGATGTATCAGTAGTATCATAAAAATAATTTCTTCTCTGTAAGTTAATTGGTGTGATGTACGATAATTGGCTGTTAGAGATAAATAGATTGTAAGCATTTGGACTAATCAAAACATTTGTTCATATAAAAAGTAGTGCTTGTGTATACATTGTCCTGAGCTACAAATTACTATGATTCAAATGGTTTTATATACTTTTAAAATGTAAATATATTTTAAAATTTTCTTACTTTAATTTCTGCTGTGGTTTTTCACTTGTAAAGTATTCTGTGTCTAAAGATTCTATGCCAACCCAGACATCCCTTGCTATACATTGCCATCAGTCTAAGAATTTATACTTAACTATTGCTGGTTTGTGGCTAAACTGAGATACAGCAGAGATCAAATTCAGCATAACTGGGGTTTCATGATTCTATCATGCTGCACAAAAGCAATGACAATTGTGATCATATAGTATCAGGCAACCTATTTTAGAGAATCTAGACAAATATGGAGTTTACTTAGACATAAATCATGAACAGAAATACAGGCCTTACAGGGCCTTAAATTACTGTGCTGTTTAAATATAAGCTGAATATTAACTTTTTACTTCAGGAGGCCTGATTTAGAGTTCTGAAGTTTTACACAAAACCAAATTTTTACAGCGATGTAATAGAGATGCTTTAGCAGATAGTAAATGTAGTTTGAGAAGAAACATCCTTGCTTGTCCTACTGGGTGTATTCTAAGTGTATATTTAGGTGCACTTTAAATGCACCTAAGACTTTTAACATATTGTGTGAGGATTTAGTATCTTAATTTTTACTTTACGAGAAGTATTTCTATATGTGTTTGGGTCACAAAAGAAAATAATATACTTTATATTTACAAAGAATCACACATCAACTTACCTTGTTTCATGTTTTTTTTCCAGACCTTAGTAAATTTATCTGCCAGAGATAGCCATGTGTTTTTTGGTGCCCTCCTTCCTCTGACTAGTTTAACAGAAAGCTAGGTTCAACTTAATGTGCTAAAATTAATAAAAGCTTTTAAATGTTTTCTCTTGACAGAGTATTAAAACTGCTTTTTATGAGGTAAACTTAAATGGTTTTAATTTTATATTGAAGCAATAGAAACTAAGTAGAAACGTGGGTCATTGCAGCAGACTTCTTGTTCATGTGGATAAGTCTGCAAGACTGGAATCACAGAATCTGTCTTTGCAGTTCTCATGCAAGATTCTGGAATTCCTACTGACTTCCTACATTTAAAAATCTTTTGTCCTCAGCTTAATATAACAGTGCCTCACAATAATCAGGTAGAGTATTATTCAGTGTAGTAAATAATAAACTCATGCAGCCAAATCCATGTATATGTGCCCTCTTCTCATTAATTAGTGGTTAAATTAAAAAGAAAAGGGAAAAAGAGCAAAAAGGGCACAGAGTAACTTTCATCCATAATGGTAGAAGAAAAACTGCTGTTATTGATGTGATATCTTCCAGACTTCCCAAAGCTCTGATTCAGTTTATTTTTTTTTAATGTCTGTGTTATTTTAAATGATGTTATACATACATTTTCAACTTCCATTTAACTCTCTTCACTGAATGAAATGTAGGATTTTGTGTTACATTTAGATTGGGCAGGAAAGAGTTTGGAGTATATTACAAACGTTCATAGAATTATGGTTGTTTTTAAAAATGTACTCCATTTGCTTAATTACCAGTAAGACACAAAATATATTTGTGTCTTTATTTTTATGCATTCACATTTACCTTTTTTTGTACTGGGAAAATTGGAAAATTGTTGTTGTTACCCTTGACCTAGAATATATTTGTGGTTTTAAGTCTGTGTGTGCATATGATATTATTACTTAAGACTAGGGAAAAAACAATTCATCAGATTTACAAAGAAGGAAGCAAAAGAGCAATGCGTGTTTTTCATATAATCTCATCTGATATAAATGCCAGGAATAATCAATTTGTAGTCTAGAATGTAGGGAGAAGATAAGTGAGCTCAACCATTGTTGAGAACTTGCTGGTGATATTACATGAATATGATTTTCCCTCTAAAAAGTGAGACTTTGTGGACTAGTCGTGTTAAAATAAATTTTGACTTTTTTATTTAGGGATGTGTGTATTTAGAGGAATTAAAAAATGTACCACTTTAATATACCCAAGGTCAAATTCTGATACCTGTGTATTTTCAGTCACATATTGAAATGGCAAAATCTTTTGCAGCAGTTTTATTGTAATCCATCTCCTCTCTCTACACTGATGGCCTCCAGTACAGTGCAAATGAGTTGCAACATTACCATAAAGTGATAGCAATCACTTTCTCCTGCCAGACCTGAGTTTTTAGATGGGAATCATGCTGAGCCCTGACAGTTCCTGGGGTGCCCAATATAAACTAGTAAAATTGCAAGACCTAGAGCTACTGTAGCTTATCCCAGAGGCTGAGTCAGATCCCACATCTTCATCAGAAAATCATCAGCTTCTATTGTTTAATCATCTCAGCTAAGACTACTAGCAAAGCATTACTGAATTTCAGTGAGAAAAGACTTTCAAATTTGATAATACATCACTTATCACCTTTAAAATTCTGAAGAGGTTTTTAAAATTTTATGCTTAACTATTTCACTCATATAAATGACCTTATGTGTGACTAAGAATAGAGAAAATTAATATATGAAAAGGTTTTATTTAGTTTCTGGGTTTGAAAATTATTTAGGTTATATGTAAATCAAAAATTAGATGTAAGAGTTAGAATTTGAATGTAGACAGAAAGATAATGAAGTTCAATGCCAGTTAAGGATAATTTTAGATTCAGATCTCTGACTTCACATGTTTCATTAAACACACATGGAGCTTTTTTGCTTCAAGTGGAAATGGATATCCTTAACCATATTCTTTCCACCTTTATTGCAGTTAATGAAAGTCTTATATAAACCTTTTAAGGGATATATCCAATCACTTTCTAAACATTATATTCTAACTATACTGGAGAAGAATGATGCATTTTTGTGTTATCTGTGGAACTGGACTATACAAGTTCCACAGATGGACTTCACAGGTTCATGCAGTCAGTGCTACTTGTACTACTAATGTCATTAATAAAAAGGTGGTACCATGGATGACTGCAGCCCTCCTGGCCACCTCCCATCCTGGCTTGGTATGCCTGGTGCCTCAGCTGGCAGTTGAACTCAATGTAAATATAATTTTATCCCTTGTGAATGTTTGGATGATTGCCTTCTTTTGTTTTTTTAAACAGTGACTTTAACCAGGTTGCAGTGACTTTAGGTTGTTTAAACTTCTTTTTTTTTTTTTTTTTTTTTTTTTTAATAGGAGATCTCTGCTCTTTTTTTCAACTTCCTGTGTATTTTTTCCATTTGCTAACTGACAATGCAAATTAATGATGAAATTATTGTCAAAATTTCTTGTTGATTTTTTTTTTAGGCTCACAGCAGAGTTGATATGACTCCTTTGTGTAGAGTCACAAGTCAAAGATCAAATAAAAATGTATGAAGAAGTTCCAGTCTTGCTCAGTTTACTCCATTCTGATCACATCAAACTACTATGGAGTATATTTTGGATTCTGGTACAGCTTTGTGAAGGTCCTGAGACTAGTGTGGAAATTCGAATCTGAGTGGAATCAAGCAGCTCCTTCATATGTTACAGGAGTAGGTTTTCAGTCCTCAATTGTACAAGACTGTTTGCTCTTTTAAGATTTATTTGACCTAACCCTGTTTTATCAAATAGCATCTTTGGCTTGTTCAGTTGTTTGTGATGCCAACAGAATTTAAAAGGCTGTTTAGATTATAATGAATGAGCAATATATTTTTCAACCTTTTGTATTTCATTGTTATCCTAAGGCATTTTTCATATTTTCAGTGTATAAACTAAATAATGAATAAGTCATAAATATGGCATTACTGTCTGTTTAGTTTTCCTATTAATCAGACATCTATTTTGTGAGCTAGAATTGTAAAAATAATTGATGAACATGGTAAAGGAATATTTTGCTTAAATTTTCTGTTGTTTGCTTTTTCAAAGCTAATTAGCTCATTTAGTGAAAACATGCAAATTTTCAGAACTTTGGGAATGGTTAACAAAAACATATTAAGCCATTAAGACATATTCAGGCATTTTTAACACTGCAACCTGATTTTTGTTTTATTTTTTCTTTCAGGGATAGAAGTCTTGTGTCTGACTGCTCTTCAGTTGAAAGTTTATCTAGTGCAAACGCAGCAGGGAGAATCCAGCATCTTCATATGTCAGATGGGCTGAGTCCTGATGAGATACAAGAAAATAATTTCTCACTTCATGCAGGCAGGGTTATAAGGTCTAATATTCTGTTGTGTCTTTACATACATTTGTGCAAAAGGAATCAAAGTGTTACAAAACTGTTAATTTTTATACCTGCTTTAGGGAGTAGGAGCATCAAATTAGATTTGTTTGTTTTCAAATGTGTGATACCAGCACTTATTTTCAAAAAGTATGCTTTTGTTAGAAAGAAGTGAAGTATAAAGTATTAAGTATCTGGGAATATGTATTTTTTCACCTGTAAAATCAGTGACAAAAAAAGTTATTTATTTATTTAGTTACTTAGTTTTATTTTTAGCATGAGATTATTTTTATTTGATCATATTTTTCTTCACTATTTAAATTTTCTGTGATAGCTCAATATGATTTCAAAGTGGTCTTCTATTGACTCCTAGTCAGGTGAGAATTCATTGGTAGTTATGAGCAAATTGCATTTGGAAGAGATTTCTCAGTAGAGTCGAATGTCCCTTAATGTTACTTCTGAATTTTTATTTTAGCTTTTTGTGCTGCAGTTACTGGACTGGTGTTCAATGAGTCTAATGCTTACTAGGCTGTACAGGCAGGAAAATTTTATTTGGTTAAGTAAGGCATTATAGTTTATAATTTCATTTAATTGTTGTGCCTTGTTATCATAATTTAAGAGATTGGAAATATACATTTCTATAACTTTAGTACTTCTGTTTCTTTATAATAGACATATTATAATAGAGACATAGACGCAAAGGTTACCAACACAAGTGTCTGCAAGAATAAACAACTTTATTCAGACAAGATTCATTTTGGCATCTATTGCCATGCTTTTGTCATATTCAAAAGTGGATGGTAAATAAAAGTAATCACAGAATAAACTGAGAAATGCAGATCCTGAGTTTCATGATGTTTAATACAAAAACTATGCAGCTTAAAATTGGCATGTTGTTTCACAAACAATTTCACTTTTCTTAAGAGTATGGTATTTCTGAGATAACTTCCTGGCATTCTATGTCCAGTGATAAACCATTCTTAAAATCCTTGGTTGTATTCCAAACCTAGTCAAAGATATAAATATTAATGACATTAATATCAGCTGAAAGCTGTAGCCAGCTCATAAACTCTAAATCTTATATCAAAGCCTTCAAGTTAGCTTAAAACCCAACTAGAGATATTCCTGGAGGAACTGAGAGACCAAGAACCTTAAATGTGAATGGGAAAGAGGTTTGTGTGTATTTCAAAACTGTTGGTTAAGGGAAAAGAAAGTAAGTCTAGGAAAAAAAAATTATTTTTGAGCACTGAAATTGTCAATAAACTGTACTGATTTAGACAACTTTTGTCTAAACAATAGGACTATTTATTTTAGGCTGTTTATTTCAGTAAAATAAAATATTACTTTTTTAAATTAAATGGTTTTAATAGAGAGGTTTTCTGCATTGCCTCAGCAGTACATGGTAACTATGGTGTCAGTAAATTGCTTAAAAATTGTACAATGTGCAGAGATGGAAAAGAAATTTCAAACTTAACTTCTGCTCACTATGTTAAAAGACAGCAACCTCTCCTTTTGTTTAAATACCAGCCAACATCCCCCTTTCAGATCAAGACACAGCCTCAAGCACCTTCATTTCATTTGGAGTTCCACCCTACAATACCACTGTAGTAATTTTAAATCCTACTTCTTTCTTTTTGCTAATAGAACTTTGAGAGTTGCATGGTGAACAAGGTGAAGCAACTCACTTGGGTTAAAAGCAGAGGGAAGAGGTGTGCAGCTTTTCCAGTTATGTGCCGAGGAGGTCAATCTGAGTAACCTGTAAGTGTTTATATCATTTGGTGTCAAAGGGCTCTTGGATCAGGCAGTTGGGAATTTCTGCTGTAGCTGCCCTATCCTCTGTCCTTGTCACAGCCTTGGCAGCAGCCTGCAGTAATCCTGGTGGCAAACAGAATGTGTTTGACTTAATGACTCCACTGCACAGCCCAATACCTAAGCTTAACCACAGTCTAAGCTCAATTCTACCTTCATGAACAGTTGAGGAAAACATCAGGACCTGCAGAAGGGCGTCAGCAGAGCTGGCACCTATTCCCTTCAGCTCTTCTAGAGAGGAGAGTAGTCTCCATCAGGGACCTTGTCAAGTAACTGGGAGCAGTACTCCAACTTAATCTACCAGTGCCCATCTGGCAGACCTACAAAGTGGGTGGAATAGTGGAGGACACATGGTTGCATGAAAATGGGAGCTGAAATCAGTATGGTTTTCACAAAATCCTGCTGAAGGCACAGACAGTCCTCTCAGGCCATCACTTTTGGTGTTTTTCCAATATATTTTTATTGAGACTTGAATTTTGTTCTGACAATTCAAAATATGGTGACAGGAGATCTATTGCTGCAATTTCCTTCACCTCTGGAGATAGAAGGATTTCTTCTTTATCTGTTCACAGGCTGTCTTTATGGTATTGGTTTAAATGTAACAATCATTTAATTCTTACACACCTTTAAGCTTATATTTTAGGTGTGCAATAGGATGTTGAGAACTTGTCCATTGGTATTTGCTTCTGATTTATCTGAACATTGATTTTTGTTTGTGGTTTGCATGCAAAGGGGCACTTTTAATGCTGACCTTTTCCTGTTTCCAGGCAAATGCAATATATACAATGGTAAAGCAAATTTTACCAAACAAAGAAAGGAATGCTGAACAAGCCAGTTTATTACGGGTAACTCCCCTTATCATCATTGCACAGTGAAAGCCCCAAAGCCCAAGTCCCTGAGAATTTTTTATGAATTAAAGTATATTTTGAAGTAAAAATAATATTTAAAGGGGAATCCTCTACCCAAAAACAACTAATAGGAACTGAAATTTAAATAGAGACTCAGTTTCTTTTCTGATTTACTTTGTTTCTGGCACCTCATATAATATAATGGGTAGTCAATATTTTTCTTGTGATAATCTTTCCTCTACTTTTTCAGGCTGTCTATCATCAGATCTTCTTTACAGAGCCTTGATCTTCATTGAAACTCACTCTAGATTTGACATTCTACTAATATCTGTTATTTTTGAATATTAAATAAAATACAGGAATGTGCTGTGGATGTTAAAATACATGAAGGTAGTGTATAAAATACAGAAAATTTAAGTGTACAATAAATATAGGCCAAATAAGCACAGAATGGCTCTTGGTTTTACATGCCATAAATGTACTGGTTTGAGTCAACTTAGGCTAAAGGTTATCAGTAGTAATTAATTACCTGGTAGCTTTTCTCAGGCCCTATGCAGTAGTGTGTGTCTCTAAGATTTTCAGAAATGTGGTGCTGGAGGTTCAGGGATGAGCACAGCTGCTGCTGCTCTAGTTGACAAAGTCCTTAGCACAGCTGAATGCTTTCATGGCCCTGCCTCTCACCTGGTCTTTGTTCTGACAGAGCCACTAACATGGCTATGTAGCTACTCCACTGTCTAATGAGAGAGCTGTGCTAGGATAGTGAAAAAACAATAACACATGAAAACTAAATCTGTTTTGGGCAAGAAGTATGTTTTTGTTCAACTTTGTTCAGCTTCTCACACTGCTACCTGTATTGCCTTTAAAAATGTTATTGGTAGGAAATACAGTTGCAGCTATTGGAATATCTTTTTTGAGTTTCACAGATGTTTTTCTTAGAATTCTTGCAATGCTGGTGTGGTTGCTTTGCTGCCCTGTTGTGTGTGCTTTCAGTGATTAAATTTTCAGTTTCTTTCTGCCATGCTACCTTAGTGATCTTAATTAAGGACTGTCTTTGTTTGCTCAGCTATAAATGGGCCTTATCATTGAGTCTTGACAAATAGAACTAAAGATGAGCTGCATCAAAGCATACATATTAAACACCTGCCAGTAGCTGTTTTAAAGAACTTTATTTGTAATGGAACTAAGGTATATGAAGATAGAAGCTGAAGTACATAAAGCTCTCTGTAAATATGACAAATTTAGAGTAAAAAAATTTCTGTTTTTGTCCCTGTTAGAACTTATAGTATTTCACACTGGATTTTTCAGAAAATTGCTTTTTTACTGCAACTTTACAAACCCACTGATTACATTTACTTTTTTCAGCATTGGAGAAGAAAGCAGGTCTCCTGTCTTGAGCTATCTGCAAATGGAAGGAGATGATCAAGATTTAAGTGTGCTTCACCATGTGCTGTAACTGTTGTCACCAACTTTTTTTTTCCACTTGTTTTTCCCCCTAAATGTCCTTGCATGCTCTTAAAATACAGGAGGAACTTAAAATATTTTTATTCCCTTTGTTATCAGGTTAATAAGCTAATCTGTCATTTAAATACAAAGTTTGACAGTGCGTAAGGTATCAAGGGGAATCCTTGTTGTTGATCAGGCTTTTCCACATGTGTTAAAAATCTCTCATTAACTGAAGTGCTTTTCCTGCTGTAGTCTTATTCTTTCAGAGCCTTGAGACTTCTCTTCAGTGTGGAAAGGAATCAATATACTTTTAAAAGGTATGTTAACCATAGGTTTTGTGAAACTCTTTTAGGATAGCTTTCAAAAGTCCAATTGGAAATAAATATTTTCTTAATGTAATTTGTTTTGTAATGGGCGATTTCTGTCCTGTCCACAGCTGTAGGTAGTCACCTCTGCATTGCATCAGTGCCAGTTTACAGGATTAGGTGTCCAGTGGGACTTGTTGTGTGCATGCCACACAACCTAGCTCTGTGTGGACTCCTTCTCCCTCCATGAATTAACCTTTTATATGTGTTTAGGGCAGATTTAGCACTACTGGCCATAGAGCATACTTTTACCCTGAAGATTAGCAGGAGCAATTTGCAGTCCTGGGTAGCAGCAATTAACTGGAAGCAGTTAAATTTTTTCTCTGAGCTCTCTACTCCTTCACCATGTGTCTGACTTTGCATCAAGCTGTTTTACTTAAGAGTGTTTACTGAAAGGTTTGGATCAATATGGACAAAATGTTTTCCATCAATCAATCTTTACTTGTAAGATGACCATTTCACCAGGTTGACTACAAAGGCTGTGTGAAATCTTACATTGTGATTTGTGGCATTAGAATAGTAATCAGAGTTTCTAGGAGGTCTGCCTGTCAATACTGCTGCTGTATGTTTCTAAATGTATCATAAATTACTAGAATTCTATATATTAATTGTCTGTTATTTTTAAAAAGTGGATTTTGTACTGGAAGTGCCTCAGTTTATAATGAATTTTCATGGGTGGTGACAAATTTTTGAAGATTCTGGACTAATTTACTGTATTTTGAATTTTCCAAATACCTAATCTACATTTCTACTTATTCCAGAAATTTAAAAAGAAACAAAACTTCAGTCAAGCATCTAAATAATCAATTGCTGCCTCTTATCTGTTGGCTTTTGCTTTTCTCAGTCCTTTTCATCTTTTAGACTAGGATTATTGGCCAAAAATTCTAAAATGGGTGTTATGATTCTTTGCTGACAAATGTTAATCCTATCACTTAATGCATTAAGAAGAAACTCAGATACAGTGATAAAAAGCATAATAGAAAGTATTGTAAGAAAAAAAATAAAATTACTGGGAATTTAGAAGGTGCATTGACTTTAAAGACTTACAGTTGTTTGGAGAATTGGCATTTATCTTAATACCCAACCAATGGGGGCTGAAGCCTGACTTTTAAAAGGGGCTTAAACACCTGTGTATGTTGTGTTAGAGGCTTAATATCTTAATACATTAGTGAAAAATGTGTACTATTTAGGAGGTTATGAATTAAGTTTTAATAATAAACACTGAAAAGTCTCTGCTGTAGATTAATAGCTCCTGTGTACATTGTTTCTAAAAGATACAAAAAAATTTGTACTTTTCAAGACTTTTCCCTACTGACTTGTTTGAAATCTTCATTGATATTGGATATTATGTGGATGATATCAGAGTTTATGAAGGGTTGGTATTAAAGGTAAGTAAAAGCCTTAAACCTTCGTAGTTTTAAGGAGTCATATTCTTGCACATTCTTAGCACAAGAAAGGCATAAATATTTAAATGTATTTATTTGTCATTTAATTTAGGACTAGGAGGATGTATTGAAGCAAATTGCTGAAAGTATTGAGAACATGAAGCAGAATAAGGCACCCACAAAGCATTTAGGAAATTATGCAATTTTAGAGCACCTTGGCAGTGGTGCTTTTTGATGTGTATATAAGCTAAATTTTTCTTTTCTATTATTTTACAGATTTGAGGGAATGCTTCATGAAGACGCTCTAATACCTGTTCTAGGCACAACTGGCCTTTGAATTTCAGTTGGGAAATGTGGGTTCAAAAAGGCTTTTGTGGATCTGAGCTTGTTGGTTGTGTTTGCTGTGATTTTGTTTGTTCCATTTTGTATTTTTAAGATTGACCAGTGTATCTCTTAGGTTTCCTACCTTACTTTCTCTTAATTCCTTTGCACTAACAGCATTTTTCTATTTCAAAGGCTAATAAATCTGTTTAAAACCACAATAATTCAAGCATATTTCAACTGAAAAACACAGATAATGTTGCTTCAAACACCGTGCAAATTCAGAAGTGTGCTGCTAACCTGTACTGCTGGATTATAGTTCTTTTACTAATTACATCAATCACGAAAAAAAAAAAAATTATAAATTCTGTGAGATGATAACTAATCTGGTAGCCATAATACCATTCTTCCTATCCCCATCCTATATCTATTGTACAAAGGTTTTACCTTGTTTATAGGTTAGAAAACATGATGAACAGCATCTCCTGGCAATGAAAGAAGTCAATTTATGCAATCAAGCTTTTGGAAAGGACAAAAAAAGAGAGAGGCAGGAGTAAAAAATATTGTCTCTGAATTGACCATCATCAAGGAGCAGGTGTGTCTCATGAACTCTAGTTTGATATGTAGGCATTCTGAATTACTGAGTTCTCATATGGAAAGCTGCCTGGTGGAAAAGGGCCTGGGCATGTTGATTGGCAATGTGCCCAAAAAGTCCCATGACACCCTGGCCTGCATCACCAACAGCAGGACCAGGGCAGTGGCTGTCCTCCTGTGCTTGGCACTGGTGAGGCAGCACCTTGAATCCTGTGTTCAGCTCTGAGCCTCTCACTGCAAGAGGGGCATTGAGGTGTTTCAGCTGGTCCAGAGAAGGACATTGGAGCTGGTGGAGGGTTTGGAGCACAAGTGCTGTGAGGAGTGCTTGAGGGAGCTAAGGGTGTTTAACCAGGACTAGAACTCTCTTTTCCTCCTGATTAGTAATGTGCAACATTTATCTGCATTTGAGGTAACAGTGAAGATGCACTGGAGTTCCTAAACAAGTTTGTGGAATCTTTGTAATATCCTCCCTTCCTATGTGCAGCTAAACATTTTAAATACCGTGCCATCAGTTTAACTATTCTAAGCATCTGTATCTCTTTGCTCATTGTAGCTTTATCATCCAAATGTTGTATGGTATTACAGAACCTTCTTGGAAAGTGGGTATAAATGTGGAGAATTACCACAGTGTACATAATGAAGAAATAGAAATATATGATAAAACCACTTACAGGTTGGCAGGAGTGTGTCAAATTTGAGCAATAATCTTTCTTCCAGAACCGCTACAAGTTCAAAGAGGTCTATATTCTTTAAAAAAAAAAAAAAAAAAAAAAAAAAAGTATTTGTATTTGTTTCTCTATCTGTAAAACTAGATGCAATGTAGACATCTCTATTTTCCTCTGAAGATCCAGAGTTTACAATTGAAATGCTAAATAGGGAGATTGCCAGCCATATTGTTTGAATTTTCTTTTCTATAAAGTTATCTACATGCACCTGCCTGCTGAGTGATTATCAGGCAGTGTTTTCCTTATCATTCTGTGATATGAATTGAGGAAAAAATCTAACAAAAAAGAGTAGAACTAGATTAAGGTGTATGTGTCTGTGCAAGTAAAATTTTTAAAGAGTAAAAAATAACAGCTTTTAAAATACATTTTTACCTAAAATATCTATTTTAAAATGGATTCTGTATAAAATATAATAATATATTATATAAAATATAATGTTCTGTTAATTTCTTTTATGAGATGACAGATTGTAAATAGTCATAGAGCTCACAGAGGGGGTGCCATTGGGAGAACACTTTCACTCTTTGAAGGAAAAACAACAACAGTTTACAGAAGACAGAATATGGCATATATTTATTCAAGTAAGGGCCTTCATTCTTTTTGCCAGGAATTTCCTACATGTAATTAGTAGCACCATGCTTTTAGGCCAACAAATGACAAAGTAATGCTTATTGCATCAGTCACTAATACTTAGCTGTGAATTTAATGTGCCTTTATTTGGGTTGTAGTTAGAAATCTTTGTAAGGCTCTTTCTGATTGCTTTTAAGTTTTGTCTAGCTCTTCATTATTTGCATAAAGAGAAAAGGATTGTTCATCAAGATCTCACTCCAAACAATGTCATATTGGGGTATAAAGACAAAGTTACAATTAATAAGTAGAACTGCTTTGCTTGAAGACAATTTCTCAAGATGTACCTGAGAAGCATTTCCTTACTGAAACTCTGAGAAGGTTTCTGGTTTCTGAGTGTTGGTTATCATACTTGGAATCTATTAAATTATTTCTTTATTATACTGTGTGAAATCATTGAATCACAGAATAGACTGGATTGAAAGGGACCTTAAATATAATCTAGTTTCAACCCCTCCTGCAGGGGGGCCTTTCTCTAGATCAGGTTGTTCAGTCTCATCCATCTTGACCTTAAACACTCCCAGGGATGGATGACCTGTTCCAGCACCTCACCACCCTCACAGTAAAGGAATTTTTTTCCTAATATATAATCTAAAGCTACTCTTTTCCAGTTTGAAACAATTCCCCCTTGTCTGGTCACTATGTGCTGTTGTTCAAAGTCCCTGTCCATCTTTCTCAGAGGCTGCTTTCAGGTACTGGAAAGCCACTATTAGTTCACCCTGGAGACTTCTCTTTTCCAGGCTGAATAATCCCAATTCTCTCAGCCTCTCCTCACAGCAAAGGTGATCCATGCCTCCAATCATCTTGTTGGTCTTGCTCTGGACTCACTCCAACAGGTCCATGTCCTTCCTGTGCTGGGGCCCCATTGCTGGATGTGGCACTCCAGGTGGGGTCTCACCAGAGGGAAGCAGAGGGACAGAATCCCCTCTCTCCCCTGCTGGCCACGCTGCTTTGGGTGCAGCCCAGGACATGTTTGGTTTTCTGGGCTGGGAGTGCCCATGGCTGGGTCATGTTCTCTCATCCACCAGCACCCCTAAATCCTTCTCTCCAGGGCTGCTCTCCATCTGTTCATCCCCAGCCTCTCTTGATACTGACCCAGGTGCAGCACCTTCTTCTTGGTCTTGTTAAACTGTGTGAGATTCCCATGGGCCCATTTCTTGAGCTTGTCCAGGTCCCTCTGGATGGCATCCTATCCTCCAGGTGTGCCAACTGCACCACTCAGCTTGGTGTCATCTGCAATTTGTTTAGACTGATCCCTCCATCTATGTCATTAGTGTATACATTAAATAACACTGGTCCCAGTATGGACCCCTCTATGGACCTCTGAGGACAGTACTTGTCGCTGGTGGCCATTGGGACTTGGAGCCATTGACCTCTAACCTCTGCAGCCATTCAAACAATTTCTTATCCATCTAGCAGTCCACTCATTAATTACTGTTGTGGGGAACCTGTCAAAGGCTTTTCAGAAGTCTTATAAAATGACAGCTGTGGCCCTTCCATTGCCTACTGATGTAGTCTCTCCCTCATAGAAGGTCTCTAGGCTGGTCAGGAAGGACTTGCCCTTGTTGAAGTCATGCTGACTGTCTCAAATCACCTCCCTGTCTCCTACATTAACTTTTCTAGGAGGATCTGTTCCATGACCTTCCCAAGAACAGAAGTAAAATTATTGCTAATGCAAATTTTGTGTCATCAGCCATGGCTGTATTTTTTGCATCTATGGATGGTAAATATGATAGAGGAGATGACTGAGCTTTAAAGTATCTAAATTATAATTATTCTTCAAGGCCTGTTTTTATTTAAATTAGCAAAAATATCGAAACAACCAGATTACAGAACAAGTCCTAATGAACATACAAAGTTCAACAGCTATCTATTCTATTCCAATTCTTCCGTAAATTTGTTTAGTATCCTTCAGTTGTTCCCAGATCACCTACAGTGAGGTGCTATTTGTATAAGTCTGTAGTAGTGAATATTCTTGATGTGTGCTTCTTTAATCATCAGTGTGGAGGAAGAAACCCAGGCAGGTTCTGGGACAGACTTTGAAAGCAGTATGTGTGTGATCAGTACAAAGTACAAAACATGGCATAGTTTAAATCTTTGAGTGAACTAATGCAACCTGGTACACACAGCAAGCCTTCCACAATTCAGATCCTGTAGTTTTTGAAGTTCTGAAAGAACTACTGCATGTTTTCTTGCTGCTCATGACACAAGAAAATAATTTGAATGTTGCAGAATTATTGTGAGAGGTCTTGACACAAAATTCAATTTATCTTCTTTAAATATAACTGGAAAATGTAGGTACATGCACACCCCATCCACAAAACACTCAGATATAAATATTTAGCAACTGTTGTTTCATAGTAAATATTTTTACCTCATGATGTACATATTTATATTCATTCATTATTAAATTGTACATGCTAAACGCCCTCGGATTCTTAGTAAGGATGCAGTTTTGGAAGAATGTGATTTAATGGTGCATTTGTCCTTGAGTGACGAAAATAAATATTCAAATTATGATTTTAAAGTATCATATCATTGTATTTTATATCAACATACTGCCACTGAGGGGCACTCTTGTCTCAACCACCTTTCCTTATCTTTAGTCCATTCTAAATATGGAGAAGTCTAAATGTACTTTCAAGGGTAAGCTCAAAATTGCCTCGCATTTATGTTTCTGACAAAGATTTACAGGAGTTCAGAAAAATGGGAAGAGCAGAAACTTATTTGGACGACTTCTACAGCAATTAGTTCAAAAATATTACAGTATTTAAACAAACACTCACTTCATTTAGTCCTACAACTAGTACAAGTGTAGTACCTTTTGAATTTTTGGGGAGACCTGAAGAACTTTTATCTATTGTTTGTGAATTTTAAGCCTTGTTTTTTTACAATCTGAATGAAATTAAGATGAATTTACTTTCTCTGTGATGATAGTTAATATGTAGTGTATAGATGCATGCTGTGATATTTCTCCTAACTCATACAGTCCATGTATGCCAAAGACTGGAGCATTCATGATCTTGGTGATTATATCTCACAATAGTTGAGAATAAACATACTGTCCATTTAGTACATTTCAAGTGTTCTTGGTGAAAGTTTGTCCTGATTTTGTTTGGAATAGAATAAATTCTTTCCTGTAGCTGATACAGTGCTGTGTTTTGAATTTAGTATGACAGTAATATCGATAACAAACTGAGAACACTTTACTTGCTGCTGAGGACTTTATATTCTAAATCAAGGACTTTTCAGTTTTCCATATTCTGTCAGCAAGGAGCTGCACAACAGCTGGGGGTGGAGAGTACATGCAGGATGGCTGACTTGAACTAGCCCAAGGGATATTCCATGTTGTGGAATGCCATCCCCAGTATATAAACTGGGGCAGGTTGGCCAGGAGTTGCCAGTGGCTGGGCATCTTTCGGTAGGTGGTGAGCAACCCCAGTGAGCATCTTTTATTTTTCTTGAGTTTTATTCTACCCCACCTTATTTTAATTACAATTGATATTAATATTATAATACTGAGATGTTGTAATATTTCATTTTGTTTCAGTCATCAAATTGTTCTTACATTGACCCATGATTTTTTTTTATTTTCTTTTTTTGCTATTCTCCTTCCCAGTGGGGAAGGTGAGAAATTGAGTGTGTGGTGCTTAGTTGCTGGCTGGGGTTAAACCATTACAAAATTACAACAAAATGTCAGATGAATGTGAAGCATATGCTAAAATGCTGAGAAATCTCTGAATTGAATTTATCCTGTTAGCTTTTATAAAAAGAGAAGGTTTGCTTTAAGATCTACTAAAAACTATAGTTCTGTGTTTACAAGCTGCACACGCATACTAAATAGAGAGAATTCAATTTTCTGGAGCCTTTCAAATCTGAAAATGGACCCAAAGTTGCTTTGATCTAACTAGAGCAATGTTCCAGTGGACTGCCTGTGAAGCAGTGTTGTGTGACTGTGTAAGAAGGATATGGCTGGCATGATTTTGATTTATGAAAGAATCTCATAATACTGCTTTGTTTTCTTTTCCTCACTCAGTCTTTCTGGAAATAGTAATTCTTGTTAATCTCTTGCTATGAGAATCTGCAGGCTGACAGTATAACAAAGGCAGATCATTCATCTGCAACTAATGTTCCTAAAAATATTTTCTTTAGAGAGGTGCCTTAGTTTCAGATTCTTATGGTATATTTTGATTAAAAAACCTAGTGAAGTGATTAATACACTGGAGAAAGACCTTTTAGAGATTCAGACTTTAATTCTGCAACAGCCACACCAATGTACTGCTTTAAGACAATTCTTGGACTCACAGATAGGAATTGCATATCATATATATGAGAATGGGACTGCTCACATTCCAAATCCCTTGAAGATCACTTACACAATTTCTGCTTTTATGTTGGTGGAAAAGGATAGGATTGCGTAGAGTGGGAGACACTGCCACCTTGCTGTCAGAGAAGAAAAAATAAACCTGCCATGGAATTATGCTTGTTTATCCTGAATGCATGGAGAAATGTTCTACAGGTGGCCTTTGTAGAACAATTTCACCATTGGCAGGGACCTATGGTGAAAGAAAACAAGAATTCATACAAAGAAATCTGCAGCTGGCCTGGCACAATGCAAGATTAAATTTGGGGGACCTCTTCTAGGATGGTCTCTGAATATCTCTGTATAGGTTGTACAGAAAAAGAAATACCTGAGGTAATACCTCACACTCTGGTGAGACTTTGCCTGAAATACTGTGCCCAAGTCTTGGTTCTCAGCACAAGAAGGACATGGATCTTTTGGAGTCGGTCCAGAGGAATGTTGTGAAGAGGATTAGAGGAGTGAAGCACTTAGCACCTCTCCTGTGAGCAAAGGCTGAAAAAGTTGGGATTGTTCAGCCTGGAGAAGAAAAAGCTCTGGGGTGACCTTAGAACACCTTTCTGTACACAAAGGGGACTATGAGAGAGCTGGAGAAGGACTTTTTACAAGGGCCTGTAGTGGCAGGACAAGAGGCTGTGGCTTCAAGCTGAAAAAGACTAGACTTAGATTAAATATGAGGAAGAAATTGGTTACTGAGGGGGGGTGTTGAGGCTCTGGAACAGCTTACCCAGAGAACTTTTGCATGCCTCACTCCTAAAAGTATTTACTCCATCTGGTTGATTTTCCCCTTGCTTTCTATTTTTTTTTCTCCAGATAATCATGTTGTATTAAAATAAACCACTATTTCCATAACTGAGAGCTCATAACTTGAACTCTCTTCTTTCCTTTACTAAATCATTTAAGTACCAGAAACTGAGTTTATTGATTGTTGTAATGTCTCAATACTCTTCCTTCATCAAATATCATATGAAGAATTCCAAAGGAAGGGATTTAGAATGATTCACCCCAATTAATTCAGGGAAGTGTCAATATACAAAAACCTCTGGTCCTTTGGGGATTAGTATTTCTTGGAGTGAACTGCCTGAGGACTGCCTTAATTCAAGGGAAAAGGGAGGCTTCTTGGTTATCCTGTTAATTTAGCATTCTTTCTATTTACATTTTCAAAGCACTGCAGAGCTAGTCCTTCTTTGGATATTTTGTTCAAAGAAAAATGATCTGTGGCTTGAGTGTCTAGATTTGGCTTTCTTATCAAAGGCCCTTCTGAATTGAAGAACTGAATTTTCACACCCTGAAGACTTGCACTGAACAAGAACCAACAAAACCAATTTTTTCTTACCTATATTTCTTCTGATCTCCGGCTTCTTTTGATGAGTAGTAACATTTTGAAATAAAAATTTTATGAACTGTGTCACAGTGAAAGCAATTGGAATAGGCATGCTATGGGCTCTGTCCAAGTAGAACAGAAGTCTTAGAATATTTTAAACAATATTATTTACAACACAAATCTTCTTCTGAAGTAGTATTGCAATACAAAAATTATTAACAGGATTTATCAAGTACTGTGTTTTCTACTCTTTTTGCTTGGACTTAAAGGACTGTGATATTTCTTAGCTCTGGTGTTGTGTGGAGGCAGCAGTAGATTATTGAATTGGAAAAAAACAATCTTGAATTGTTTACATGGAACTTTGATTAAAAATATAATCCCTAAAGACTATGACATTTTGTGAAAGACTACACAAGGCACATAATTACACAAGGCACTTATATTAACATAATTACATGTTCATCTAAATCTACAGCTCTTTTCACAAGGTAAGGCTAAGATTCACTGTTATTTCTTACCAAATTCTGTCTTTGAACATGAACTATCAAGTTATTAGGTCCCCCCTCCCCTTGCTCCTTGAAATTGAATGACTTGCAAAGTCCACACTTCCCAACTGTCATAATTTCAAGGAAAGAAAAATAATTACCATAAATTTAGATTATTAGAGATTAGTATGAAATCACTGCTTATGAGATAGGTACCATTGTAATACAGTTTATTGAAATATATGAGTAGGAACCTGAAACTGATCATGTAGTTTAGATTGAAACCATTAAAAATGTGCTTATAGTATTTTTAAAGCAGATAGGCCTGATTCAAGTTGCTGATGAATGTGGAGATAAAAAGATAATATTGTCCAGTTCTGTGAAATGTAAAAGATTAAAAAAAATCCCAATCCTCCCTTCCACCCTCTCCCAGCTTTTCAGCTGTTTTGACTGAGCACTGATTGTCATGGAGAGAAGGTGGCTGTTGAGATATGAATCTTTTTGTCTTTTTTTTTTTTTTTTTTTAAATTTTTTTTTTTTATTATTGTAGCTGACTCTGGGCTTGCAAAGGAAAAGCAAGAAAACTGCAAACTTGCATCAGTAATGGGAACCATCCTATACTGGGGTTAAGTACTCCTGCATGTAACTTTTAGTCCAGTGACTTCCACCTTCATGGTTACTCCTGGAGCAGATAGGGAAGCTGCAATGGAGTAAGGAAAAAAGTACAAGTCACAAGCTACTCAACAATAGTTTGTTACCTGCCTATTTTGATGTTGCCTGTTCTCAACACATGGTGATTACTGGGAGTTAAGTTGGTGCAAAAAAGTACTAACTGCAGCAGTGTAGTAACTTATTCATCTATATATAGAATATCCTTATAGATAAAGAAATGTGTGTTTAAAGTATGAAAAGGTATGTAAACAGTATCAGTTACCACCAGCACATGTGATGGCTTTATACCTGTGAGAATGTTTGGCCTGTAGGCTGTGATAAGTAATGAAAGGTTCCAAGTTATCAGGGGAGCTACTGGCTGCTCCTCTAAATTAAGAGTGAGTCATGAACTCAGGCTTTTGGCAGTTGAACATAATTCATTTTGCCGTTTTTGAAATTGTTTCTTGTGAATTCCTAGTGCTAGAATGACAATGACTGACACTAAAAATCCCTAAATCCTAAAATGGCTTCAAGAGTGAGACCTTGTAATATGTTAAATATTCAAGTTCACATACCTTGGAAGACTAATGCTTAGAGTCTGTAGTGACCAAAGGTAAGGGGATTGCAAGGCTGCCTTAATTGGTTGTCCCAACATTCCTGAAGCATAGCACAGTCTCTGAGTGACATTGGATCTGTGAGTGATAGTTTGGGTATATGAAGTGTAGTAGGAATTTGGTGTACCAGTTATATGCTTTTTCAGCTTCTCTGAAATAATCAGTTTGTTTTGTTCACTTATATCTGGGAAGAGAAGCTGTTGATAAGAAGTTATTCTGCTCTTTTAAATAACTGGTTTAAAAATAGAGATGCCAGAGGTGTTAATACCATGCTGCTGTGGCCCTCAAGCTCACTGAATTGTAATTTTTCTTATCCTATCTACATTTATTTCTTCTTTTTCCTCTGTTAGATGCCTGTTTTGTTTTCACTGATATCTTTTGCTTTTTTAATATTTTGTAGGAAAATTTTGTTTGAGAGTAGTGTTCTGTAGATTTAAATACTTTCATAAATATAATTTTTGCTTATACTATATTTATTATTATTCTCATACCCTGTCATTGTCACAGCAGAGCTAGAACTTTGGCAGGTTTTTTCCTACCTGTTTATCCAGCTATTTTGATGCAGGATTGAGGATAAAATGTCCCTTACATGTTGCAGTCTCCCAGGTAAGTGATCTTTTGGGACATTACTTGTCAGTTCTACTCCACAGGCAAAATCATGGAAGCAGTGATCCTTGTCTGCCTGCAGTCAGAAAAGAGAACAAGGATACAGTACAGATGTCTTTGTATTTAAAATACATGCTTAAGTAATATTTAAAATGACAGGCTAAGATATTAGTCTTTCCAATGTCATAATAATTTAAGAATACTAAAAAGGCTTTGCAAACAGCAGCAGGCACTGGAGGCCACCTTCAAGGTGCTTAGTTAGTAGTGTGTGTGACAGTGGGCTTTTTGAAATGGAAGCCTGTTCACAGGAATAAGGTGAACTGACAGAGTATTTTAGCACAAGTCTTGAAGGAGAAATCAGAGCCTATAGCACTTAAGCAGTGCTTGGATTAGAATTTTAATGGTCCTTTTTTCTATAATTTAAGTAGATGTTAAAGTCTATTAAGAAGTAAAAAAATTAGGGCTGCCTACCTACCAATGAACCAAAAAAACTCAAACCAAACCAAAAAGAGAGAGAGGTGAGAGTGTTTTCATCTTAGAATGGCAGAAATGGCTTTCTTCTGAGTTGACAGGTAACAGGTTTGAGTAGTTTGAGATGCAACCCACTCTTCTTGAAGCAGAAAATATAGTACAGAAACAAAACAATAAATGTCAAAAGTAGCATTTGTAGCTATATTGTTTAAATTTGACTAAGCAGTGTTATGCAGAATGGTTCAGATAGAAACACATCACTGTATGTACCAAACATGTTTGTATTTGGGCTTGACTGAATCAATTTGCTAATGCAATTTTATAACTGCAGACACTGTTTTATGTTTAGAGAGGGGCTTATATAATTATGCTTTGTGATTGTGATGGTTTTTAGTTTTACTTCATACTAGGTTGTATTCAACTCTCACACTAATTAAATTGCTTTTAATTGGTTATCTCCCTGATCTAAAAATTCCAGCAATGTGTGTGTTTAGAATACCAAATATATTAAATGGATGTGTTTACACTTAATACATGAAGAGTTGAGGAAAAGACTGTTTTAGGGAATTTCTAATGAATCCTGAAATCTTTTCCCAGCTCATAAGTCACTAGAAACAATCTGCTCCAAGTTAGTGGTGACAGTCTTTATTATCATGTTGTCTCACAGGCCTTCCCAGAAGAGACATGGTTATAGAGAATTATGTTTTCTTTCATTTATACCTTCCATTCCTTTGTTCTAAAAAATCAACTGTGATTTAGGAAGAGAGGCCATATTGCCAGCAGATCAAGAGATGTATATAATTGTATATGTATAGATACAATTTAGATTAACTCTGGAAAGTTAAGCAAATTTTGAGATTGGATGGAATAGAGAATCCCATTGTAATTCTTTGAGGACTTGATTGATATTTATAAGCTGTTGAGAAACTATGAGAGGATCCCTCAGATGTCATTAAGAAGCAGGCAAGAAAGTTCTACATTAGTTGGTGAGCTAACTTGATCTTTCTGAAACAAAATTGTTTGCAAATGTTAGAAAACTGATGCACAGAATAATGTTATTTATTTAGCTTTTTGTGCTAATGTTGAGGAATTTTCTTGCTTGCTGTGGTGTTTTGAGGAAATTCCCTAGTAAAATAATATGTCCCTTCCCAAATAGGAAACTCCTATTTCAGTGGAAATTGGAGGTGCTGTTTTACTTGTATTGCTCATCTTCTCTGCCGTGGAGGAGAAAATATTCTTTGATCTTTTTTCCTGTTTGTAAAACTACACATTATGTCTGTATACTGTGTTATGTTGACCACATTTCTTTTCTAGTACTGGTCACTGCTTTTGTTTATAACCATACCTTGTGAGAGCATTGCATAAATCAATATTCTGGTATGATTTCTCATGTAGAGGCCTGGAGTAGCTGCATTGCTTATTGTGGTGTCATAGTATTTTCACTTATTTAAAGCATTTTTGTGTTGGGAAAGGTAATTTAAGAGGAGAGAGTGTGTTGTATTTTCACACATTATTTTTAGCCTTTATGATGATATATTGTCAAACTGATTACCAGATTTCTCAGCAGTACTTTCTTCCTCAAAAAATAGAATCTGAAACATTTCACCAATTTCAAGCAAATTTGAGAGTTTAAGTTCTTTCAATGTTTGTAAAAATTTGGTGATGGATAGCAAGCAGTGAAACAATTCAGTCTTAGAGAAAAAAGGCTTTTAACTCAGCTGAAATGTTACCTTCCAAATAAGCTGCAGTATATGCTGTAGTGTGACAGTAGTTTGGTGTGTTTAGATAACCAAGAGAATAGGAAACTGAAGGTACTGTGTAATGGTGAGGGAAAACAGAAAACTAGTGCAAAACTGGTCTTGTGCTAGTTTTGATATTCATGGAATAGATGGCTCCTGGAGGGGATTTGCTGATTTGAACAGAAAGGTAACAAAAGTTAAATAATCCTTTCAGTATATTATTACTGATTTTTTTGCCAGAAGATCTTCTGAAAGTTGTTTAATACAAGTGTTCACTCTGAGAACAAAAGATAGCAATGAAATACAATTGGGAAAGTTTGCTTGTAGTGTAGACAGAAGTTTATAATAATGTGTGTCAGCAAAAAGTCCAGTGCAATTGGAGATAGAATCCACAGGGACAATACAGGTTGGACAGGCAGGCAGTACTGTCCCCGTGTGGAACCCATAGGAAAAATCTGTATAGAACATTATGTTTCATTATGGGCACCCTGTGACTTAAAAGACACCTGGATAAACCCCAAGGAAGAGGTTTAAAGTATTTATAGGTATTATAAGTACTTGACAGATGTTCAAATGATTAAATGTTATACAGTTTCTATTAAGTAAGAAGTTTGCCTAGTTTAATGTCACCTGACATTGGAAATTTACTTAATCTCATGTGTAGTGTGAGGTAGCATTATACTTGAGAGTAAAGCCGGAAATTATGTGAAACAAAGTAAGAAAGCATGAAGATGTCTGTATTTATCTCTGGAAAAAGGTTCCAGTGGTAATTATACAAGTCTCACCATAAGAGATAGTACTAGGACAGGGAGAGAAGGAAAAAAAACCCTGGACTAAAGGAAAGCAGGACACCTTGGAAGTAATATGGGCTAGTCCATGTTATATATTTTTCCTATCCTGAGTAGAGGAGAGTTGTAAGGCTTGAAAGTAGCTTAAAGTCATAGCACAGGTTGTTCACATGAAAGGGAGTGTGAAAACAGTTTTCTGTACTTCTTTTCTATCAAGTGTGTGGTGCTGATCCAGCTTCTACAGAGTTACTTTAATGGTGAGGGATGAGGTGTAGTCTGTAATAATTTTATAGACTTTATGGTGACTTTAGACTGCTATATTGAAGGAAAAAAATACTGTTCTACTACCATAATGCATTATAAATCAACAATGTACTTCTTGGAAATAGTTATTTCTGTAGAACTTCTAAAAATTGCACAGCAATTATTTTAATCTATAATAATTATGATGTGATTATCTCTTTGGAAGAGATAATGATAATGAAGGAATACTTTTATTAGGATAAAATTAGTCATTTCATCAAACTAATTTCTCATCTCGTAAATGTCTATTAGTCCAATGTCACTGGCATTTGTTTCCTGGAATTCTTCTTTCATTTTTATTTTAAGTAATGTTAAATGAGCTCCATTAGGATAAACTATGTTCTTATGACATCTGAACTGCAGGACTTAGAAACATTTTGTTGAGTTTATTTCTGCCTTTCCCATTCTACTCTGTATTCAAGATGTTAGCTGTATTAATATCTTGGCAAATTCTTCCTATTTTATTTCTATCACTTACTATTTATTGTTCTGCTTTACTTTGCTGCTTAGTATATAGTGTGCTGTTTGAAATTCATGTGTTGTCTTGCTGTCTTGGATATTTCCTAAAGAGCCTGTTTGCTCTTTTACCATTTCTTTACAATTTCTGGCTTCATAGAAGCCAGATTTCAAAGCTCTATCAAGGATTGTTCAAGCTTAGTCTTTCCTTGGTTTGTTCTATCTCTTCCAAATGAAGGAATTTGAAGTTAAATACCCCGTGATTTCAGACAGACCTGTATGTCTGCATTTGCTATCTACTCTGCTGAAGAAAGCTGTTTTCCTGGGTTACTGCCCAGTGTCTCTCTAAGTTCTCCACAATTTAGTCTGCACAAGCAGGGGTAAATTATTTTATGACTAGAGAGGTCATATAGTGTTAATAACTATGTGATTCCTCTTGCAGACAAATAGTCTGTGTATTTTTATGGAGAGCAAGGTGCCAAGTTATTAAATTGGGAGAAGAAGGATATGTAAATGTAATTTGTGTATTTGTGTATAGGTTTTGTTGATTATTATTTGCAAATAAATGGTTATGTTGATTCTCCTCCTATATCAAGAAGAACTGATAAAAGCTTTAGCTTATTCCTGAGAGGATTTTTAGAGAGAATATGGAGAGGAAAACTGTGTAATTGAATGTTTTTCTCATTGCAGGATCATGCGACAGTTCCATTTAGGTGTCATGATCTATTTTGCTTCTGGTCTATTTCTCAAGGGTGCCCATTGCTGTGGTTTGATAGTGAGCTGAACAGAATGAGGTGGTGTCTCAAGTCTCCTCCTTCCTTTTCTTTAGTCTTTGCTCAGTTTCCCATGTAACCTTAGCTTTTCAGCTGATATTTGTAAGCAAGCTAGGAAGCAATAATTTTTAAATAAAAATACAATAAAATATGTACAGATTATTATGCTATGAGCCTGTGTGCTTATTTCATGTATTGACTTTTGTGATGGTTGTTGAGGGAGTCTGGATCAACAGATTTTATTTAGATATGATAATTTTCAATTCTATGCAAAATAAGAGTGAAATCACCATTTTATTCCGGTAAAATTTTCATTTCTCTGCTTTTTTTCTGGTTGGTTTTGTTTTTCCATTTAATCTATACTGAATGTGACTGCTAAACAGAAAGGTTGTCATTAGTTAATTATCTTGTATATTAGTTTGCAGCAAATCCAAATACTTGCAAAGTCATCTAATTCATATCTTACTGTGAGACACAAGTTACTGTCAGAAACAAATCTCTGTGTGGCTGGGAGTCATCTTGCTTATATGCAGCAATTTAAAAGCTGGGCATCTTATTCAAGTCAAGCAGCTAGATGATTACTGAAAGTAATGGAAAATATAGACATTCCTATAATGCATTTCATCCCATCGACCTTAAAAATTATGTTTAGTTGATGAGATGAATCAACCACCTGATGTGTCTATCTGACTTCATTTGCTACAGAGGGATCTTAGCATAAATCTCTTAGAGGAGTTAGGTGAAATTGAAACTTTCTTTGAAATCAGTTATCAAACATCTAGGTCTATTTCAGAGCTGCTGTGGAATAGAATTTGCTACAGCTTGTGTTGTCTCTTTGCAGATACTTACTTTTCCATGTCTCCCTCTAAAATGTAAATATTAATGCAATTCCTTGATAAGTTTGGTTATCCATCTTTTTAGCCTGATAAAGGCACTGAATGAAGTTCATTCCAAAAGGCATGTATGTCAGTAAGCAAAATCCTTTACAGCTTTTTAACTATTCAGATTTCTCTTCCATAGATAAAAGGGAGAAAAATATTTTCTTGAGCTGTTTATACAGTTACAGACTTAAGGCAGCTACTCAAGTATTTTATAGGTAATTGGGATATTAATTCACTGAAAACTATCTCTAGTTGGAAGGCAACTCTTCTTAGAAGAATCTGCCAGAATGCATGTTAGGAGTACCTTTTTAGAATAGGAGTGGTTCAGGTTTTTGTATGTATGGAGAGCACTTTGCCACAGCTCAGAGATACAATTTGTCTACAGCATTTCTTTTAGAACTCGACAGCTTGATAATATGCTAGTTATTTTTGTATAAATGTGTAACATCATGTGTGTGGACTGTGCAGTGATGCTTGGTTTTGATAATATAAATAACAAATCACATCAAAGGGAAATTTTATTTTTTGCAAGTTTCAGAAGGTGGCTTATACTACTTCTTGTTGTTTTAGACTTTGTTCCATGATATGTCTGAAGGAATAATAGATGTAAATTAGAACTTTAATGTGTTTTTCTGTTTTAACCTTTCCAGAAGTTCTGTATGTAATACTGGAACGCTAAATTGCAAATTAATGTTACTTTGATTTGTTCTTATAACTGACTCAAAGATGCACATAATAATCTTGAAAATTCAGAAGCGTAAAAAATTTGAAACAGCTGTGCACATTTTGAGTTTAATTAGATAAGTGTATTTTTATTACAGTGTGAAAGGTGATACTTTAGGACATTCTTTAGTAATAGTAAAGCAACTGAAGAAAGAATCAGCTTGATGTAAACATCACCTTTTCAAGTAGAGGCTGCAAGGCTTTTAAAATTATCCTTTAAACAATTTCTTTTAAAAAAATTAAGGCCTAGAAAGTTTTACACTCTGAGTCCGAGCAAGTTTCTTTCTCCAGATCAACAGATATGGTATATAGATGAAAAGGCCAAATTCAAAGGGAGTTGTATCTTTTTGGGATATTTTCCCAGTATGCTTATATACCCTATTCTGATGAGGGGCAGAAAACATTGCCAATAGATTTGTGTCATGGTTTAACCCCAGCCATCAAGCAAGCCCCATGCAGCCACCATGAGAAAATAGGGGAGAGAATAGGAAGGGTGAAAACTGAAAAACTCATGGGTTGAAATAAAGGCAGTTTAATAGGGAAAGCAAAGGCCACACATGCAAGCAGAGCAAAGCAAGGAATTAATTCACTGTCTCCCATGGGCAGGCAGCTGTTCAGCCATGTCCAGGAGAGCAAGGCTCCATCACATGTAACATATTACTTGGGTGGACAAATGTCATCATTCCAAATGTCCCGCCCTTCCTTCTTCTGTACATCCTAAGCACGATGTCATATAGTCTGGAATATCCCTTTGGTCAGTTTGGGTCACCTGTCCCATTCTGCCTCTTTCCAATCTCCCATGCATTCCCAATTTCCTTGCCAGCACAGCAGTACAAAAAGCAGAAGAGGCCTTGGCTCTCTGTAAGCCCTGATAAACAATAACAAACACTAGTTTTTGCCTTCTGCTTCTTTCAGCAGCTTTTTATATAGGCTTTGTGCCCAGAAAGAGGAACTGGTAATAGAGATGCTGAAGTTTTTTTGTGCATTTTCTTATTATACAGTTATATTTTGACTGACATAACTTTTCTTAGTAAAGGTAAAAGAGAGTTTCAGTTGAGCATTATAAGCTAAGGGTAAAACTGAAAGTTGTGTTTCAGTGAAAGCTGATTTTATATTTCTAAAGATGACTTATTGGCAATTCTATTTAGCATCTCTCTTCCATAGAAAAAGCCTCCCAAACTTCTGCCAGTACCAGTTGTTTTTGAGGCTGTGATATAAACTGTGTCAATGAAATGATTCAAGGCAAAAAAAATCCAATTGTGACAACAGCCATCCAACCCAAACCAGCCATATTCCAGGGCAAACACAAGCATTTATGTAAATATATAATGATGAGCTAGATTAGATTAGATTAGATTAGATTAGATTAGATTAGATTAGATTAGATTAGATTAGCTGGTTTAAAAATATTTTAGGTCTTCGATGTGTAAAGCAGGTATAGAAGTACTTGTGCTGGCACAGGAGAGCAGACTGGTGGAAGAGAGTGACTGGGAACAGGAGAAGCAAGACACCACCTTAGCTTTCAATATCTTTTGAATATATAGCATAAACAATTTACCCCATGTGAGGCTGTTGAGGTCTTCACAGTTTCATAAATGCTCCAAGTTTTTGATGGGGGAAAAAGGTGTACAAGTGCCTCTTTGCACTTAGGAATGGGGAAGTGGATCCTGTGCTCTGAACATGCTTTTGCCTTGGGTATTTAATGATTTAGGTATGAAGGAGGTATTTGTTTCTTTGTTTTTGTTTAACAAAGCAAAAGGAATAAAGAACAATAGAATAAATCTTTAAAAATGTCATTTGATTTATAGTCATATGTGACAAGGGTGAATTAGAAGTGAGTTGGTGGCAGTTTTTCATGTGTTCTAGAAAAATTACAATATTGTCTTATTACAATACTAGAGACCATAAGTTATTTTTCAGAGTTAATGTTTGGCATTGCTAAGCAATATTATATAAAGTTGGCACACATAAAAGCTTGAAGGTTTGTAAATTCAAAGAAATACAAATCTGTTGCTGAATGTTAACTGGATGTCCATATCTTTTTTTCGAAAGTGTAAAATAAAAAACCCAAGAAAGTAAATTATTAAATTCTTGACTATTTGAAACAGGAAGGCACTGAATTGTGTTGAAAGGAAGCAGTAAGTTAGTGAATTGTTGATCAACAGCACTGTAACTGAAATTTACGCTGGTTTATTACTGGGATCTTGTTTATACACATTTCCCAATACTCATTAACATGAGATTGAGACAGACTACATGAATTTACAATTTGCAATGAAAGGTGTCCTTCCACATGAAACCAGGGTGGGTTTTTTGGAAGATATTAGTAAAAACGTAAGGCAGGTGTTATGCAGTCTGCTGTGTCCTACAGCTATTAGTGGCCTTTCACTGACTGTGGATTTGACAAAATTATATGAATATAGAAGAGCTTTCTGGGCAGAGGCATTGGACTAGGAAATGAAACTGTTGAGATTACACTGATGAGAGAGCAATTATACACATGAAAGTGGCCTCTCTTAGCTGATTTCACCCATTTTAAATTTACATTCCCCACCTGGTGGTATGAGGATTTATCATACAGTAAAATTGCCATCTGAAGGTAGTAAATTTTTTCCCTACCTGTGCACATTTTAAAACTTGGTGGAACCCATGAATAAGTGATGAATTTTTCCTAAGTGTCAGTAGAAGTTCAGTTTGTCTGAAAAGATGTCTTTCATGAATAAGAAATTATATGTACATTTTCTTTCCCAAAAAATATTTAACATAATTTGTATGGAGAAAAATGGAAGCAAGTTAGATGACAACATAATAAATTATTATAGACTTGCTTGGCCATACTTTTTCCATTTCAAAATAGAAAACTGTGAAGGTAAAATTTTAACTAGTGATTGAAAATCCTGTTCCTGCTTCATCACTCAAGGGATACACAGAATATCCCCAAAAGGCTTGTGTTGAATTCTTTATGTGGGTGAGAAATGCAAATAGCTTCAGCAATATTCACAGAACCTCTTTATTCAAACTGTCAGTTTTGTGGCTCCTGTTTCTTCTTCCATTGGTTTTAGTGGGAATTGAATGAAGCTATGATAATGAATGTGTATCTGTAGCTGGCAGCAAACTATCCTGAGAAAAAAAATGACATGCAGAAACTGCTGCTCTAGTTTTTATTTTGGGATTATGCTGGTGCCTTTCCCCCCCCTCCCACCCCTTGTATTATTCCCCCCTCTTTCTGTGACTCAGAGAACTGATTATAAATGCAGGGCTTTTTCACAGTGGTCTCCAAACACTCACAAATTATCCTGCAGTAGGTTGGTAAAATGAAGATGAGTTTGTAGAAACCTAGAAATGGTGTCCAAGTACAAGCATTTTCTCATTCTTTGCACTGAAATTCGTGGTCTTGGAACTTTTCTGAGAAAATAGACATGAATTGAAACAGAAGAGATTCTAACTTGATTCATGTAGATTTTTTTCTTCATTGTAATAGTCAAATATGGAAGTGAGAGGTTGTGTAGTCTTTATGTCTGAAGATTTTCAAGACACTATTGGATAAATCCCTGTTTATCTGGGCCAGGGAACAGCAGTCACATTTTTATAGTGAATTGTGGCAGTCATAGGTACAAAGATTGTGAAAATCCCTTTCTCTACTTTGCTTTGTGAGTCCTGCCAGCAAGTAGTAAGTCTATCCTTTGCAAGTGAGTATTATTGTATAGGTATTTTAACAAAGATATTTACTTACCTGAAGTTAATAGAAGCTGCAGAGACTCTTTAGCATTTGGGATCTGAGGAACAAAAAACCTCCATTGATCAAAGTATGGCAAGCTTGTCTCCCATCTCTCCTACTGTCCTGTCTCCAACAGTGGGGAAAAAAAATCAATATCAATAGGTGAGGAAGAATGGAATAAGCATATTGGATATTTTGCTAGTTTCCAGCTATTTTCAGCTTGGATTGTTTCCTGAAATAGTTATGGTTTCTAGGCATGAGTGTTGTATAGCTAATACCTACTGCTGGAATCTCCATCTAAGTTTAATTAATTGAAGTTATGTTAAAAACTAAAACTGTCATTGTTAAAATGCTCAGCACTGGTGGGTGATTCTTTGTTTAGCCTTTCATTGTAAACACCACCTTCTCTGGGAGTCAGTCTTGAAGAATCACTGCTGTTTGTCTAGTTGAAACAAGTCTCATTTGAAAATACCCCTCCTACTGCAGTATGACATATCTGTGTTCTTACAGCTGTTGAAAGCTCCAGTGAGCACTGCATGAAGATTAGTCATGAATGGCTTAATAAAGTTCTGTTCAGCTTGGGAAATCTTCACTGGTTCTAGTCCATGTAAAGTCAGCCTGGTAGTACTGATAACATTCTTTAGAAGCTTCAGAGGCTTTAGAAGATTAATGCTGTCTTGAAAACATCCTTCCCTCATCTCCTCTTTTCCTCCCTCTCCAAATTTAGGACTTCTTTCTTAATTTTGGAACTTTTGTTCATTAATAACTAATGTGAACACGAGCTAATCTAGTGAGGACAGTCATCTTTCTTATGGATGTGTGGTAGTGCAAATGTAGCAGACTCAGATACAGTCTGTTTAAATGTCAAAAATGCTCTTAAAAAAACAGTGATTTGGTTAAATGTGTTTGATGTTTTACAAGCGGCACTGTACTGACATGATTTGGTTATTGCTTTTTAAAAAAATCCTAATGATAAATGTGGAGTAGTGAATGGGTAAATTGTGGGTGGGAAACCTGTATTTAAAATAGCTGCTTAACTTTGTAAAAAGGAGTTCAGAAGGAAAACCAACTATTTGGATTAAGCAATGGCTCATTTTGAGGCCATGGGCAAAGAGGATTCTGTTATTAGGAATAAAAACAGTGCTAGTATGTTGAACAAGAGTGACCTTTGTAAGAAACAATTCTAAAATTGTCTGTTAAAGGATACTGATGAGAACTTGGATGATAATTCTGTGGATATAATTCTATGCCTTTCATTTAAAAGCATTTAGTCTTGCATTTACTATGGACATTTGTTTGGTGAAGGACTCTTACAGTTAACATAATGTTAACTGATGCTGGAGTAACCTATTTCAGCTTGAATATGTAAGTTGGAAATCACTAGTGATTTGCAAGCTTAGGTGAGAACTAGAGTTATTGTCTTGAATATGTTAGCTGCAGGAATTAAATGCTGCCACTTGTAGTAGCTGTGGTTGATATCATCAGTACTGCTGCTTAGTGGCAGTAAACTCAGCCCTCGGAGCAATGGAAATTAAAATCTTTGTAATCTCTTAGGAGCTCCCCTTTTCTGTATTCTGTTTAGAACACATTTTATGCTGTAGACATCTGTTTGCTAAAATTTTAATTAGTACTATTGTCTGGTTTCAGCCAATTGAGTTATCTTAAGCTAAAAGTTAAAGGATGAGTACTGCCTTTACAAATAATAATAACAATAAAAAATCATACTAATGCTACTGCCTTAAATTCTCAGTGTTTGTGAGTAAGACTGGTTCCACATATTATTTCTGGTCTTGACCAGACAGTGACAGTTTATACACAGTTGTCATCTGAATTAGGCAAACCATATGTACTCCCACCACCCTCCTGTTTGTGGGTGGCAGTGTACAGGAACAAGAACTGGGTACTTTCTCTGCTTGGCATCCTCACCAGTGTGGATCCAAAACATGCAACTTGACTGCAGAACTGTTTTGCTAGTCAACAACTACTGTACCCTACCCACATTTCTGACTAGCAGATGGTGAGGCAAGCCTGTAGAGCATGGTGACAGGTTTTACTACACCCCTTGAAAAGTAAATAAATAATATTTGAAAATCCTATTTAAAAGTCTAAATCACAGAACTAATTAGCCACAAAAGCATAGCATCATATAAGTATGGGATTTTATATTCTCTGTAAAACTTTCATGGTCACATTAAATAATATTACTTCAGTAATTTACTTAAGGATGAGACAGTATTTTTTAAGGTATTGGTCATCCTAATGTTCCCAATATCAGAGATATCTGACTAAGATATTTGTTCTGGAAGAAAAGATCAAATACTATTCTGCTACAGGTTCATTTGATTAAAAAAAAAAAAAAAAAGAGGGATTAGATAGGCATCTAGAACCAGAAATCTTTCAGCATGAATAAACAGAACAAATTACTTCATTAACTTTCAGCTACTGTGCATTTGTGTGAAACCAAGCTAAAATTATAACTCTGTCAGCACTGTATTCTTTCTGTGATTTCTAAATCACAGCATGATATTTCCAAGCTGGTGGGCTGCTGTTTGCTCTGGACATCAGGCAAGACTTTTCCCTGCTGTTCAGGAATCAAGATGCTGTAGGCCAGGGCATGGTTGCCTCTGTTTCTCTCTCAGTTGTATTCAGCTTTCTCTTTCTGTGGCTGCTATACAGCTTTTTGCATTGTTACATAAATTTGGTTTGAATAATATCAGTTTGGTATTTTAATACAATTTAGTAATTAAAAAATTATAATTTTAAACTTGATCTCTCTATGTATGAAAATTATCCCTAGACAAATTAATTCAATTAATATTTTTTTCTGATTAAGGGCATGTTTAGAACTTTGCTAGGATAGGGGCTTTGCCTTATTGAGCTCTAACAATCTATATGATCAGTTGCAGTACTAATGTTTGCTCTAATACACTTTTAATACACAAAAAGGAAATTTCCACAAAGATATCTAATGAATTAGCATCACAACCAGGGTGATTACAGAAATACTACTGTATCCTAACACAATATGCAATACCCACCCTGTAGTTATATAACAGCAGCAGCAAGAAAATTGCTTTTTAGGTTTGACCCAAGAACCTGTATCTTGCTTGATCAGTTTTATCAGAAGAGTAACCTGTCAGTCTCTCTCAATTCCCTGCACTGTGACCTCTGTTCTGACTTTCTATTCTGTTAACTTCATGTAATTTATCTTATCTTTTGTCTAGGGACCTCATCCCATATATTTTAAAAATCTGTGTTTTGTACATAGCAGCAGGATATCCTCTAGCATCAATAATTGAATTTACACAGTACCTCTGAGCACCACAAGGCATTTTACCAAAGATATCAGTACTATAATTATGAATATTTACTTCTTCCAAATTCTAAACTGAAGGAAAAAGATAAACAAGTTGATTTTACAGATTAAAAAAGTCAAGTATTTTTCTATATCTCTGAATGAAAAAAACCAAACACATTCTGTCATAGGATCTTTACTTACTGCTAAGACTTGAACTCCAACATCAGAATGCACCTACGAATGTAAATTGTTATCATCCAGGTTCGTGAAAAACACTGAGGAAATTAAACAAAGGAAGTAAATTCTGTTTGGAACTGCATCAAAACTGAAGTTACTGCCTTCTTCTATTTTCTTTAAATGTATCTTTACAATATTTTTTGTATTGTATTTGGCTGCCTGCTGAAGGTCCATGTTGCATCCTCGCTTGGAATGCATTACAGTAGTTTTAAGAGGATGAAAATTATAAAATGAGTCAAATTCATTTACTTACATTAATAGCAAAATTATATCCATTATCATTCTAAATACAGGAGTTCTATTCAAATCTTTCTGATATCTGAATTATGAGGTGCCATACTCATCTGTTCTCTAGTCTGGTTTATTGAAATAACATCATTGTAAACTAGTTTTAAGTGCTGTAATTCATTTGTGTCCAGTAAGTTCAAAGACAACGAGAGGAAACGACCAGAGAATAAAATATAAACCCCTAGTGTTGTGAGAACAACAGAAGAAGTTAAAAATTATTAATTGTACTTCCCCTTAAAGAGTTTGGCTGGTAAATGACACATATGCAACCTTTTGTGTAATTGTGTAATTCTGTTGTAGTGAGTAACTAAATACTGGGTGAGTTGTTTCTTTTTTTTAGAAAATAAGCCTATTTCTAGGTGAATTAATAAAACACTTGTGGCTTGCACTGCTTTCTCCCTAGTCCTGAAGTTGTAAAGGGTGAGCTGTATGGAGAGAAGGCCGATGTCTGGGCTGCAGGATGCATCCTTTACCAGATGGCACTCTGAACCCAGCATTTTACAGCAGCAAAATTACCTCCTTGGCAGTAAGGTATCCACATTTGCCAGATCAACCTCCCAGTTATTTCTGCATGTGTCCTCATGATCCAAGAGAATTTATATTTAAGTTTATTGGCATGTAAATTGATCTCGCCTCTAATGTGTGTGGCTTGTGAACGAGCACAAGTGTTTACCATTGTGTGAATCACTATCTTACCATTCTAATTGCAAAAATTGCTTTTAAATGTTCAATATTGTAGCACTTCCAGTACAGTAAGTATGTACATTAATGTGGATACCTGACTAAAAGAGACCAGACAGTCTGCATCTAAGTTGTTCTGCATGTTAGAGCTGATGATGTAATGCTCATCAGATAGTTTCAAGGGACAATACTTATCATACTGGATCCTCAAATAAATACTGGAGTATTTTTCTTTAACAAACTGTAGATTTTTTATTTTTCAGATTGTAGGGGCTGTGTATGAACCTGTGCCAGGAGGACTGTATTCTGAAAAAGTCTCATTTACCATTAAGAGGTAATTACTCATTTTATTTCGACATCCTGCTGAAAAGATGTTTTTGTTTTGTATGTTTCCAGCAGAGATAATGTGACAGTTTGCAGACTTTAGCAACTGCCAGTATTTGTCTCTGAATAGAAAATATCTTTGGATTTAAAGAAAAACAGAGCTATCTCCTTACACCAATAATAACATATACAATATAGCTGCACAAATGCAACTGAAAAACTCATACCAGTATAATCAGGGCATTCATTTAGCCAGTATAAACTTTATATTCAACACTGAAATTTACATTTAACAATATCAGTGCTGTACTTAATTCCCTACATGTAATTTTTTCCCCATAAAAATCCAGCATTTTGACTACTCTTTAATTGCAGATTGTGGTAAAGTAAATAACCCCATTACAATAGCGATTTATAGATGACTCTGTGATGATGTTCACAGTTTTTTCTGTTTATTTGACTGATGGAAATATGTTTTTCTCTACCTTATAATTCTGTTAGCACAGCAGCAGAGGTAACAAAGTAATGGAGGAAAAGATGAGCCTATACTTGCTAAACTCACTCATCAAAAATTTCTCAACCATGTTTATATTTTCAAGGAGATAATGTAATGTGTAAGGCAAAGTATTGAGTGAATTAGAGATTTAGTTAGCTCCTTTGATTTTTCCATTTTAGGAAAAAAAACACTTAGCACAAAAATGCTTGTATTTACTCATTCAGATATTAAATTCTGTCTCTAAAAAGCACATTACCAAAATAACTCGTGTAAGATTATAGACTAAGGTTTTTATAGTGTGGTTTAGTATGCAGAAAGGTTTCTGTTACTTCTGTTACCTTTTGGATAAAGGATGACAATGGAGAGTACAGGAGCTAATAAAACTTACTTTTATGTTTAAGAGGTTCTGAAATGAATTTTAAAAATATTAAAATCTTTACATTACACATTTTTCTACATATTTGAATAACAGTGGGAAGCATAAAGTGTTTTGGGTTTTTTTTTGTTTTTTTGAGGTGTTGTTTTTAATATTACCTCTTACTATGGGTTAAATCTTAAATGATGTGTTATGTTTAGGGTTTTGCTTATGCTTTGTGAGCTATTTAGAAAGAAAAAAACCATTAAAGAAAAGCAATAATAATGAGATTTTAGTTATAATATAGATGAGGAAACATTAACAGAAAATATGTAGTTGTTTTCAAATGACTAATACACAGCACATCTCCAAGACTAATGTAAATAAAATAATTTCTTGATAATGATTTGAAGAAATATTGAAGGCTTCTTGTTGCACCTGTAAATTTTCATTTAGTGTTATCACTACTGTTCTTTAGTACTATTATTATCAAAGTGCAGCTTTATTGCTTTAAGCTAGTAAAGAAAGTTCTGGAATCATAGCCATCAAATTCCTTCAGGCCTGAACATCAATCTACTTGGCATTTAGTCATAAATAATTTTTAGATGCATGAGAAGTGGATATAGGGCTTATTAAAAATCTCTCCTAGCTCCCATTATTCTTGGAACTTTTGCTCAATTTCAGTGAATTAAAACAAAAAATTAAAAGAAAATCCCAACCCATAATATTTTTTAAGGGTGAAAACTTGCACTTCGTTAAAAGAAATACAAAATTTAAAGTAAAAAATATTTTAAAAGTTTAAAAAATTAGTGAAATGTGAAATTAATCAACATATTTAAGGAAATTTAAACGAAAATATGAAAATCAAGAAGTTCAAGCCTTGTAAACGTTTTCAGAAGAACTACTTTGCATGGCAGTTGTGTTTTGCTTAGAAAGAACAGCTTTTGAAATATTAAGTCATTCTATGACATTTTCTTTGAAGAAGAGTGTTGGGTTATTTGTTTGTGTTAGCAGGTCAAAAGCACTGTGCAAGGAAATTGTAGTAAATTATCAGGTTCGTTGGAGTTAACAGATTTAAGACACTTTTTAGTACATGCAGGACTGTCCCTAGCAGCTTTCCTGTCCTACATTGCATACAAAATATTCTGGGTATTTAGAAATAGACCTAATAATATATTATTACTGTTACTAAACAGCTTCCTAGGGTGCCTGAAACAAGAAGCACAGACCTGCTAAAGTACTTTAGATTGGAAGGGATCCCTGGAGGAGTCTAGTCTGTCCTGCTCAATGCAGGTACAATTAGACCTGGTTGCTCACTGCTCAGGGATTTGTCTAAGTCAGTTTTGTATTGAAGGATGGAGATTCCACACCTTCTCTGAGCCCTCTGTAGTGATTGTTTACCTTTGTGATTAAAAGTAATAATAATAATAACAGGCTTCCCTGAGGTTAAACTTATGTCTCTTGCCTTTTGCTCTAACACTGTGCACCCCTGAGAAGGATCTGGCCATGCCTTCCCATTATACAGGCAGCAATCAGATCTCAGAATGAGTGGTCCAGCTCCCTCTGACAACTGTCCTGCCCATGTATCCCTGCAATTCATTGTTCCCAAACCCCTGGAGAATGCACTCTCTCCATGATCTAGATTGTTAATGAAGACATTAAATAGTAATGACACAGTATCAGTCCTTGGAGGCTGTTACTTCCAGCCACCAACTGGACTTTGTACTACTGAAGGCATCTCTTTGAGCCAGGATGATCAGCCAATCATCTTCCTACCTTATAGTCCTTTGGATACTGTGGAATATTGTGTCAAACAAAAGTTTTGCTAAAATAAGGCTATCCCCAGCATATATTGCTCTTTCCTTGTCCACAAGCAGTAATCTCATCATAGACACTAATCAGCCTAGTCAGGCATAACAGCTGTTTGGTTAATCCGTCCTCACTATTCCCAGTCACCTTCTTGTCATTTTAGTGCTAGAAAAGTACTTCCAGAGGAAATTGCTCTATTATTTTCCCAGAGACTGAGGTGAAGCTGACTGGCTATCAGCTCCCTGAATCTTCCCTCTTGCTTTTCTTGGCTATGTATGTGATATTCAGATCTTATCAATTTACAGGAACCTCCTTTTGATCCTTTTAGACATGACAGATAGTGGTATTGACCAATTGAATCAGCACCCTCAGACCCTTCTCATTTGGTCCTATGAGCTTGTATCTAATTGGCTTAAGTGCTTTTTCACTGTATTTTCTGCTATCTGGAAATACTTCATGGATTCTACAGGTAGGCTCAGAGATCTGAAACACTTATGGCCAAAGTTTCTCAATGGAGCTGGGAGCAAAAGAGGCATCAGGTGTCCCAAACTTTTCATGTTGTCTGTCACTAGGTTACAAAGAGGGTCCACATTTTCCATACTCTCTCTTTAGTTGGCCTTTCCTCTGACTTCCACCTTCATTGCTAGTTTAAACTTTTTCATCATCTGAAGTTTGGATTTCCCATCTCTACCTTTTGAGCAGTACCTGTATTCTTTCTGTGTAGTTCACCCCTGTTTCTCACATGCAAGATTGAGCTGCTCTAGTGCTTTGAGATCTCCCTGAAGGTTAGCTTGCTTTCCCAAGCTTTCTCTTTACCTTCCATTGCAGTCTTCTGTGAGGTTCTACCAGGAAGATTTCTGTACATGCTGAACTCTGCTCTCTTGAAGTCCTGTGTTGTAACCATAGATTCTCACTTTCTCATTTCTCTCAGGATTTTGAACTCCACAGTCTGATGGTTGCTGTAAGATCAAGAGGCTGCTGTTGATCTTCACATCCCTGCCTCTTTCTCCTTGTCTGAGAGCAACAGGTCTGGAAGAGTGCCTTTCAGCTCCATCAAGAAACTGTCATCAGCAGATTTCAGAAATCTTCTGATTGTTGTGCTCAGTCATATTACCCCATCAGCAGATATCAGGGTTTTTAATTGGCCCCAATGAGTAAAAGTGTCTGGAATCATGAAGCTTCCTCCTCATCTGTCCAACAAAAGCTTCATTGACTTTCTCACTGGTTTTATGTGGTTTATAGCAGGCATCAATGTCACCCATGGTAGTCTGCTCTTCTGATCCTCACTGATAAGCTTTTGACTAGACGTGGCCAGGTGTTGGACTGCAGCCTGACTTTAGCCTTTTCTCCTCAGTGGCAGAATTAAGAACACCCCCTCTGTCCCCTGCCCTTCACACTCGACCCCAGTGCACTGTGGTCATTTTCAGTGTGTTCAGAGTTGACCCTAAAAATGTAATTTTCCCCACATGAATAATCCAATGCCCACATGAGCAGCAAGTAGTAATAGTCCAAGGGTCAGGATGGGTGTTGATAGTATCTCTACAATGTCCTGGATCCAAGCAACAGCCACCACATTCATCAAATTGATCAAGAAAGTGGATGTCTCTGTTCCCTCAGCCTCAAGTGGCTGTCAGCTACTGCATCTTATTTGTGATGTGAGCACTTGATGCAGACTCACCTGGCTCTGATGTTTTCTCCATTAGGCTCTGTTTTTCCTCACCTGTTCCTAGGTTGTTATACCTCTTCTGCAATTATTCCTCTGTAGTCAGAGAAAAAGCCTTCCTACTCTTGGTAGAAGTCACAAGTCTTCAATCTACCTCCTCTTGAGAGCCTTCCTCCACTGCTCCTTTGATAGCAAGATCTAGATATTCCTTTTTCTTTGCATTGTTTTGAGAGTGTTGTCTCTGTGAAGATCCTGACATTCTCCTGTGCATCCTCCTGACAGGATGCTGCTCTCCTTCACAGCTGCTTTGTCCAGTGGTGCAGTGCCCTGACCAGAGCACAATTCCCACCAGGCAGGCTCCCCATCTCTCTCATCCCAGGAGAAGGTCCCAGGCACTCCTCAGTGTGGGAGGGCACAGCCACAGTTCCCAGAAGCAGATCTCTTTGGGTTGGTGTCAAGGATAACAGTTCCAGCTGATGCTGGAGGCTGTTCTGTGGTGTGGCAGCACCAAGGCATCAAACTGTCCCAGGCAGGATGAGGGAACAGTGCTGGCAGAAATAACTCCATAAATACCAGGGCAGGGATTCAATGTTGGAAAAGGTTATTTAGAAACAAGTAAACAGAGAATGCTCTTCCTCCAGCTGCTTGGCTCCTGATGCAGAGGAACATCCAGACATAGTGGAGGTCACCTCACTGCTGTCTGATGTGATGGTGAAATACATGGATGTTTTATCTGCCTCTCATCTTGGAGAAGAAACTGGATGGGGAGAGGAGATGAACCCAGGGGTACTTCATGGAGGCTAATCAAAATGCAGTAAACCAGCACCATCAGCTTTCCATTTTATCACAAATAAGTACATGTATTAGGCTTCATTTTTTGTTGTCCTTGTTTGCCATATCTGAGAAAATAAGGTGCAGCAAAGCAGAAAATTAATCAAAATGAAAAGACCCATCCTTCTGTAACATCTTTCCATGCAGGCTCTTTAATTTATTTTTAACAAGGTATTCATTAATTTTTTTTTTGGGTGTTAGGCAGGAAAAATGACAGTATCTTAAAACCCAAAGTCATTCTGTGTTGGAAAATGGCATTGTTATGGAGATTCGTACAGTTTTGATAGTATCTGATAACATTTAGTTATTATGGCACACTAGAGAGTGGTTTGTGAATAGAGAATATCCACTTGATTAGGGTGAAACAAATTGATAATCTTCTGTATGATTCATAAACAATGACATCTAGAAAATGGAACCTACAAGAATAAAAATTTTAATTATAGATTGCAAAATTACAAAAATAAAGACGACCAGTGATGCTGGTATTTGCTCATGTTTTCTAATTCTCTGATACAGTTTTGCATAAATATTTCTTACAGTTCTTCCATTTGTTTCAGGCTGTGTTTTAAGCATCCTTCAGGAAGAACATCAGTAGTTTACACATTATATATGATCTCAGAGAATTTATTTTAAAAATACAAGGACAATGTTTTTATGTAGCAAAATTGCCCTTTGAAAATTGTTATGATAATTGGAATATGAAGTTATAATTTACACAGCCACTCTTGTCAGTTCAGATATTGCATCTCTTAGATTCCTTTTATCAGGGTTCAGTAGCTTGTATGAAGAACCTCTATGAAGGAAAAAGGTTTTTCTAGAACACCTGGTCCCCAACATCCTAGGGTCTTCACCTTCCAAAAATAAGTAGCTTGTATCAGTAGTTAATATTTCTTCAGCTGTTTTTTGACTTATCAGTCTAAGATAATTACTTATATTACACCATTTTTTTCAATAAAAGAATGCCAAAACCTACCAACAAACTGTAACAAACCACTGCCTTTCAAAATGTAAGAGATATTGGGATGAAAGATAGAGTAGGATTTCCCATTTTTTTTTTTAATTTGAATTTTCTTCACCTATAGATTTGGAAGCTCATTGTATGCCATTATGTTTTTGTGTCTTGAAATAGTAATTCTCTTGCATAAATATGATGAAATATGCAAAAAAAAAAAAGTGCTGTGGATGAAAAGATGCTAGATTTGGGATTTTGATGCATTTATTGTGCTTTTGAGAGAAGAATGCCCTACCCAGATATTTGTGAGATATGATATAACTGATGACTGTACACAGAAGTTAGAATACTTGTGTTTTGTATAAATACTTGGAAAATACACCTATCCACAAAACTGCCTCCGTATTTTTGGTGATGATGGCTAATTTTCTCAAGAAGAAACACTGTGGTTCCAGTTATAATTGATATTTTATTATGCATATTTAAAGAACAAGAAATTCTGACAAAGATCCAGAACACTGAGGAACTAGAGGAGAATATGGATTAGTAATGAGAAGTGGGAGACCTAATTTTGCAAATTGTTGTAAATAAGAATAAATCAAGCTGTTTCAAATTTCAGAGGCATGTTACAGGGCTTAGAAGCAGAAGGAGCCATGTTGCTTCTTTCTTCCTGGTATTTAGGAAAACTTTATAAAGTTGAAGGATTTCTAATAGAGAGAATAATTATTCCTGATAAGTTTGCCTTTTGGAAAAAAAGGCAATGTTCTGACTAGAAGCATTTGGAAGAATTTCAAGCAGCTGCTCATGAAATAAAAGCTCTGTGAGATATAGACAGCCTAATTCATCTTAGTCAAGGCCCCAGCAATTCCACACCCAAGTAATTTGTCATTTTTCCATGGTGTTAGAGAATTCAGTGTTTCTGCCATGTAGTTCAGTGTTTTGTTGAAGCCAGCTAGCTTCTACTTTGCTTTCTCTACTGAAATGTACTTATGGCCCCCTTTTTCATCCCAGTTGTGTTATACTGTGAATGTTTCTGAAATATGTACTCTCTGTCCTTGTATATAGAACTAAAGAACAGAGATCTTTTGGAGCCAGATTGGAATTGGTTTTATAAGTAGTTTAAAACTAGTTTGGTAGCTGGTAAATAATTGAAAGGCAGGTCAGCATATGAAGTACAGTTAGTTACCTAGTGTGGTAAGTATAGCATAAAATCCATCCATGCTTGAAAATAATCCCAGTAAAAAGGATCATCATCAGCTCTCCACACAAATTCTTGTATTTCCTAGTTTTCCATAGAAACTGTTGTTTATGTTATGACAGAAACAGATGTAGGGGTGGCAGGTGTTTGATAGAATTTGTGTGTTCATTTCTGAAAGGTTAAGGTTGCTGACACAGCACATGGTACAGAGGACACAAACAAGTAAGAATAATGGCAATAATTCTCTCTCATGTTGCATCTTTCATTTCAAGGTGATCAATATTATATTTTCATGCTTTTGGTAGGAAAAGGTGGAGAGGAAAAAGCTAGTTTGTGTGAGGTCACCAAACTGACCAGTAGCAAATGTGAGTTTCCTGTGTTCCAAGGTAAGTCTCAAAACAGTAGCTGATCTAACTAATAAATTGTGAAATATTTTCCTTTAAATAGATGAGTGTATGGCCAAAAAAATAATTTGATTGCTTTTTGAAGTGTATAGATTTGAAACATCTATTTTGCCTGTTTAGAAAGCAGTGAAAACAAGTCACTTTTATTACTTTGGAAGCATTTGATTACATGGGCAACATCCATTATTGTTTCATTTACTGCATATATCCTAAAAAGTTTTCAACTTTTCTCTCATTGCTACTTTTTTAATGTAAAATATACATATACCTAAAACAATATAGAATGTTGAATATTCAGTTTGGTCATGTCTTTTGAAAGTGGAAAAGTGTAAGTTTTATAATTGGAGTCCATGAGCTAAAAATATATGACAGAATATGAGCCATTTGTACCTTCTACTACTCTGAGAATATGTTAAAAATGGGCAGACATGGTAGACTACCAGGATGGTCAGAACAACTTCCTTTTCTCAGTTTCTGTAGTTCTGACCTGTTTAGCACATATATTCTATCTCATTCTTTCTCTATGCCTTTCTGAGCTCTTTGGGAATTTCAGCTTATCTTCATTTTTGTATCAATAATGTCAAATACACATTTCATTTTTAAATTCATATGTGCAAATCCATGTATTCAGATCAAGTTCCCAGTTACTAAGAGTAATGGGGAATGATGATACTTAGATAATGGGAAAAGTTGGACTTTTTTTTTCTGAGTGTGATCTGATCTATGGGGTGTCTCCCCATTCCATGCTAGTCAGTGCTAATAGGGAGTCAGAAGTCATTAAGAGTGCTTGGTCTGAGCTGGTTCAAGGCATACAGTGCCATGGTACTGAGCTGGGAGCATGGCATATAGTCCACAGAGAGTCATCTTCCAACTAGACAGGATTTTTAGCTCCAGGTCCAACTGGCCCTCCCAGGCTAGGTCTGTAGGCATCAAAGTGTTGTGCTACTGGACTAGGTTGATGCTGCTAAAAAACATGCTCTGATTATTCTTCTTGCAGGCAGTTTGGCTACAGCCCATGCTAGGAAGTCTGCCTATCTCTCCTGCAGAGGCTGTTCTACTATTTGTTGGCTGAAAACAGTAAATGAAGCAGTGTAGCTGTTTTCAAACTATATATAAATGACTAAATTTAAAGTAAAGAACCTGAACAAACCTGAAATAGCTGACATGGTTTCCTGAACTTTTTCTGTGATATAAGCATTCATACCCCACCTCTAGATGATTATGAGTTGATTGTATTTTGTATATTTGAGGATCACAGCTATATGAAGAACCAACATAATTTAACTTGATTTTTCATCCAGTCATTTCACCCCATGTCCAAATTCAGTTCTGCTCTGCTGGCAATTGTTGTGCTAATAATCATGTTAGTTTCTAAGCATCACCACATGCATTACAAAGTAGTACTTAATTAGCAATTCGATTTGAATTAATCAAGTTTATTTGTTAACTCAGAAAAAGACATAAAGATTGGATTAATGTTAATTTTAATTTCCTTTTCCTTTGTGTTTAGAAATAGGTTTTGTGCCATTCAGTGCATAAAAGATTTTCTTTCTTAAAAAACCATGTGTGTGTGCAGCAATTGTTTTGGTGTTGGCTAAAGCAATGAGTATGCTTGGGTTTAAAATGTTTAGTATGCAACAAGTTATTAATATTACAGAAATATAGTCCAGTAATTATGTTAGGCTAGAATGTTAAAATAGTTTTATTAAAATTAGCACTAAAATTTGTTAAATTTTTATATAAAAATATGGATGATTGTGACTGTGCACTACTGCATCCCTTTGGAAATGAGTGAGGACTCTGGAATGTCATGAAGACTTATCATTCCACAAATTGTTTTCTTATTTTTCCACCTTTCACTCCATTGTGACACCACTCTGTTGTGCTATTTATGTAGCAGGTACTGGAATTTATGTCTAGATTTAAAAAATATTGGTGTGATAGAAAGGAACATTTTTACATTTATACTATTTAAGTTTGGAGGATAAAGTGACAATGCAAAAACTATTTTCAAGGTATAATTTTTTAAAAGTTGCTGAATGTTTGTTAGTTCATCCAAGCTTTTTAATAGAATTGCAGAATGTAAGGGAGGAAGAGTTGTCAAAGATATCTTGTAAATGTGCAAACCTTAGAGTTACCTGTTGCTCCTGACAGATATTTGACCAGTCAGTCTTAAAAATGTCATGTTACAGAAACAGTTTGGGAGCAGCAGAAATGCAAAAACTGTCTTTACAGTCAGCAATCATATGTCTGATTGAGCTTTTTTTTTTTCCTCCATATGAAGAGAACATCTGCAGTTAGTCTGATGCTTGCAGAAAATTTTGGTCTTTGCTTGAAAGGCTTTATACATTCTGTATGTCTGGTTCCCAGGAGATATTAGATTGACATATACCTGTTGCATGTATGGGATGTGTATGATGCTTGAAATTTTCAGACCCAATCTTAAATGTCATGTAAGGGCTCTGATATCACTGAGTCCAGAATATCCCCAAAAGCTGTTTGCTGAGGGCATTCAAACCTGTTACAGAGGGTATGAATACATATTTCTGTCTGCAGAATCCCAGATAAATGCTATAGTTAAACACATAATTACTGAAAATTTCCTCTCCACAGTGGAAATATGTAAAAGTTAAGGTTTTTCTCTTGTGTTGTATCCCCACCCAGGTTTTTTTCTATTTTTTTTTCTTTTATTTTTTCTTTTTTTTTTTTTTAATTTAATTTGAGCTGAATAATAAAAAATGTGGAGACAGAGAAGGAAAGAAATGAGAATAATCAGAGGTCTACAGAACATGAGTTAAAAATTAAGATTGATGTGATTTTAAGTGTAGTGTTCAAAATTGGACCTAATCACTCCAACTGAGCACCTTCTTGATACCAAGTAGAAAGAATACACAAATCTTCAGAATTATTATCTTTTTATTTATAAATCCCAGTATGATGTCTACCTTTTCATAACAGCATGGTGTTGTAACATCATATTCTGTTTCTGATCCAGCAAAACCCCCACATCTTTTGCTGCAGAGCTCCTGTCACCAGCCCCTCTCTAGTCCGTGCGTTTGTATGGCTGCTTCTCCTTGCTCGTAGAACTTTGCATTTTCCCTGTTCAAACTTCACCAGTTCTTTTAGTTTTTGCAGTTTCTCCAAGCTTTCTTTGCCACCCACTGTCACTGTCAGTGACACAAGTCAGTGTGTGATGTATGTGCTGTACCGTGATGTGTGATGTGAACGGGTCGCAGCCCGGCACTCCGAACTCCATCCATCCATTATGCAGATTGTCACTGTAACTCAGTGACAACATTGAGTGCTTTTGGAACAAGGTCAAAAAGGAGCCTGATAAATTGTGCTTGCTACCCATTTTCAGTTTAGCAAACACTCAAAGCAGTTGCCAAGTAGAGTAAAACTTTTATGGTCAATTATTCAGCCAACTGATCGTGATTTTGTCCAGGTCACACTTCCCTAGCTTTCTTATCAGATGTCATGAAAAGCACTGTCAAAATCTTGCTAAAAGTCACATATGTAACATCTATTTCTTGTTCCTGATGCACAGGAGCTGTTAGCCTCTTACTGAAAAAGATATATTGGTTTAGCCTGATTTTTCCCCCTGCCAATTTCATGTTAGTTATTACTTATTTTTTTGGTAGTTTATCAGTGAAAATAGGTTGTAGTTTTTTTTTTTTTTAATAGAAATTCTATTGACTAGCATAATGCTGTAATTGTCAATGTCTTTAATAAAGAAGATTAATTAAACACTCTCTGCAAATGCCACTAGAGAGTTCTTTATTTCATTAAGGTAGAAAAGTTAACTCTTCTGGACAGCAGTATGGCAAAACAGAGCTAAATAAAAGATCAGCATCTTTATTTTATTTCAACCTACTTTTTTTTCCCCTAAAGACTTTTAGATTCCTGTCAGAAATCAAAACCAAAAATTCAGGTTTCACTTTTCCAAAAATAAAGTATATCTCAATTTTACAGTATTGATAGTTACCAATGAAGAGATAGAGAGTGCAAGTATACAGGATATGAATGAAGACAGAAGTTTTCTTCATGGCTGGGACACAAATTTCATGAGATGCTTTTGCTTAGTAATAAAGGTAGATGAATGCTGGAAAAAAATGTTAATTTGAACATTTTTTTTGGTAAGGGGACTTTTCCCCTTAGCTTTCCTTTTCAACTGTGTTTTTTTATACAAGAACACAGAGTTTGTTTCAACAGTCAATCTGATAAATGGGGAAATGAAGGCACTAGCTTATAAGGAAAATGTTAAAATAAACTGTATCAACTGATGGAGTCTGATAGAGAGATTTGTACAACACTGGACTCTAGAATTAAGTGTAGATATGAGCACAGTTAAAATGAATAAATATCAACCTAATTAATTTTTCAATGTTTGGGATATTTTGAATATTCCAGTTTAATAGATTTCTTCAAAAGATAAGCATCTGTCTTTCTCCTTTTCTGAAAGAAATCTCTCTGAGACTTCAAGGCATATGCAAATGATTGTTTCAATATGTTGGAGAACACTTTTCTCCATGATTTTCTCACAAATTTATATCTGTATATCCTTATATCTTTATGTAGGTAATTTTGGTCCCTCTCCTATGGTGTGAAGTGACATTGAACTTACATTCCATCCTCTTCTAATCAGGGTACTTTGTTCTTCTAAATCAGCCAGTGTCCTACTCAAAAGAGTAAAAAGCAGCACATAATATCGCTTTTTAAAAATATTAGCTATTTTATTAATGGAGTAAAATATATCACAGCAAATTTATTTATTATTCTCAGATTAGTAATGAAATACTATAGTTTTCTATATTCAAGTATTATGTAAAGGGACCAGATTTTTTTTTATAGACAAGTTATAGCTTTACAGTTTATCTTACTGCTTTAATGCTTTATGATATGTTCCACTGATCTTTGAACAGTTTTTATGGTAGGTTCGTCAATTATTTTTAGCTTGAGGTCTATGGAATTCTGTTTAGACATTTTGAACATGTTTCCTTTCTTGATGGACAGTGAGATCAGGCACCAATTGGTATCAGCTGTCTTTTTGGTATTTTCCCCCCCTCAGCTCTGCCTGATTTACACATTATTGTTAACAATTAGTCTTTTGAGTATAAGGTTCAACACTGAAAATGTTGAAAGGAGATTTAAGTTTGAAATGTCCATGCAGTTTGACCCTTCTCTCTCTTTGCTTTGATTCCTTTGATGTGGAGCAGGTGAACTGGCTCTCTTCAGTACACTCTTTATGTGCACTGACTGTTCATGGCACAAGAAGTGTTTTCATGTGTGTCAGGACTGGAGCTCTCTTAAAGTCAGTTTGAGAGTCATCCTTAGTGGTTTTCATGCCATGCTACACTGCAGTCACTGCTATTAGGGCATCTTGGGCACAACCTCAGTCCAGTAATGAAGTATAAAATTACATTTTCCCACCTGAATTTAAAGAGAAAACCTTGACAAGCCATCCCTTGGTGTGTTATATATTTGGGACTAGAACAAAGGATGGGGAAGTAGCTGAAGCAGACCATTATGCAGACAGTGGTATGTATAGTCAATGTTCAGGAATGCAGTGAAGTTTCTGAGGAGAAAGTTTCTAGTACATTCACTCTGCTGTGTCCTAATAAAGTCAAAATACTTTGTGGGAAAAAGTTTGAAAGGATGTTGTCTTAGATACAGGACAAATTGTCTTACTCAGACTTGGTAAGGTATAAGTATTTAGGAATGAACTGTCTCCTGAAATTACTTTAATATTAAAGATACTAATTTGTTTAATCTGATATATTTATATAATTTATCTCCTGTCCTCCTTTATCATGCTTTACTTTGACAAGATGGAGTAAAAAGAAACATGAATTTATTTGCACACAACAGAAATAACAGAAATAATATGTGAAGATTTGGAACAATAGGAGACCATAAAAAGTTTTCCTTCAAAATATGATGCATTAAAATAGAAGCAATAGCAGGTACTGGGGATTTCTATTCATTCCAGAAAAACTATGAACATCAACAGCAACAAAGGCAGAATTTTATATGCATTTAAGAGCCCTGTGCTACAAACAAGATGTGGCACTTAAATGTTGCAAGAAAAAAATTTGTATCTGTGTTTGATTTTCTTAGCTTTGCTTTGATAATGCCAGTGGCATTTGGTCATTTCAGCCTCAGTGTCTCTGTGGCATCACGTCTGTATTGGTTTGGCACAGCCTGGTTTTAGGTAGCAGTGGGCCACAAAGGGAGAAGCTGCTGGAAGGTGCCCAGCATGTCCAGGAGAGCCCATGGTGGATGGCTCTGAAGATGGACATGCTGCTGGCCAAAGCTGGGCCAGTGAGAGAGGCTGGTAACTCCTCTGTGATCACAAATTTAATAAGAAAATCAAAACCAAGTCATGGGGTTTTTTCCTAGTCAAACAAGAGGAGGAGGTGAGAAAATGTGAGGGAAACAACATGGGAGACACAAGGTCAGTGCAGAAGGAGGGGCAGGAGCTGCTCCAGGTGCCAGAGCTGAGATTCTTCTGCAGGCTGTGGTGAGACCATGGTGAAGCAGCTGAGCCCCTGCAGCCAAAGGGATCCATGGGGATGCAGAGATCCACCCACAGCCCATGGGGATCCATGGGGAATGCAGAGATCCACCCACAGCCCATGGGGATCCATGGGGAATGCAGAGATCCACCCACAGCCCATGGGATCCATGGGGGATGCAGAGATCCACCCACAGCCCATGGGGATCCATGGGGATGCAGAGATCCACCCACAGCCTATGGGGATCCATGGGGGATGCAGAGATCCACCCACAGCCTGTGGGGATCCATGGGGATGCAGAGATCCACCCACAGCCCATGGGGATACATTCACAGCCCATGGGATCCAGGGGGATGCAGAGATCCACCCACAGCCCATGGGGATCCATGGGGGATGAGAGATCCACCCACAGCCCATGGGATCAATGGGGGATACAGAGATCCACTCACAGCCCATGGGATCCATGAGGATGCAGAGATCCACCCACAGCCTATGGGGATCCATGGGGATGCAGAGATCTACCCACAGCCCATGGGGATCCAGGGGGATGCAGACATGGGATCCATGGGGGATGCAGAGATCCACCCACAGCCCATGGGGATCCACAGGGGATGAGAAATCCACCCACAGCCCATGGGGATCCATGGGGATGCAGAGATCCACCCACAGCCCATGGGGATCCAGGGGGGATGCAGAGATCCATCCATGGCCCATGGGGATCCATGGGGGATGCAGAGATCCACCCACAGCCCATGGGGATCCATGGGGATGCGGAGATCCACCCACAGCCCATGGGGATCCATGGGGGATGCAGAGATCCACCCACAGCCTATGGGGATCCATGGGGGATGCAGAGATCCACCCACAGCCCATGGGATCCATGGGGATGCAGAGATCCACCCACAGCCCATGGGGATCCACCCACAGCCCATCCATGGGGGATGCAGAGATCCACCCACAGCCCATGGGGATCCATGGGGATGCAGAGATCCACCCACAGCCCATGGGGATCCATGGGGATGCAGAGATCCACCCACAGCCCATGGGGATCCATGGGGATGCAGAGATCCACCCACAGCCCATGGGGATCCACAGGGGATGAGAGATCCACCCACAGCCCATGGGGATCCAGGGGGATGCAGACATGGGATCCATGGGGGATGCAGGGATCCACCCACAGCCTGTGGGGATCCATGGGGATGCAGAGATCCACCCACAGCCCATGGGGATCCATGGGGGATGCAGAGATCCACCCACAGCCCATGGGGATCCATGGGGATGCAGAGATCCACCCACAGCCCATGGGGATTCATAGGGATGCAGAGATCCACCCACAGCCCATGGGGATCCATGGGGGATGAGAGATCCACCCACAGCCCATGGGGATCCAGGGGGATGCAGAGATCCTTTGTTCAGTATTCACTTCTGCTCTGTCATTTGTTTATTTTTCTCATTTTTGGTTCTTATTGCGTAAAGAATGTCATCAAGAAAAAAGCCTTATATGTAAAGGATAGAAATAATTTGTTTAGTTTAAGACTAAAGGAAAGTCTTGCTCTGAATTTAGAATCAGTAATTGAACCAGGTACTGTTCAGTCCTGGGTTTTATGTGTTTATGTACAATTGACACTTGTTTTTTTGATTTTCTAGTGAGTGTTGGAAAAGGACAACATCTAACATTGCATTTTTTTCTTTCTTGTCAGAAAAATACTGAGAAGTTGAGTCTACATAGTAGCAGCAGTGGAGCAGCCAGTTGCAAAAGTGAATTTTCAGAAAATACTGACCTTCCAGTTGAGAGTTGTCAGCCTGCACATAGAAAAGGTGAGGAAAGAACATATGAAGAAATCCTGATAGATGATGACAGGACTATGGAGAAAGGTAGACATTAGCAAAATGTGCTATGATGCTGATTAGAGGTGTGTTAAAAGCTTCTTTGTTTTCATTTTTATGCGCAGATATTTTCTCTGAATTAGACAATGAGGTAGACATAGTGGACAATTCAAGCATCCAGTTCAAATAATTTGAAAGAGTCTGCTATTGCTAAGATTCTTCCAGAATGAAGCATGCACTACTTTCTAACAGTAAAACAGTTGTTTAGTCCAATATATGAGGGTATTGCATTACTTGTCACAAGTTCACAATAAATAAAGGATATAACTGTGCCTCTGTGACAGCCATGTCCAGTTTAACACATTTGGTATCACCAGGGCTTTGTATAGCTTGTCCCCATATTTTGCAGTAGCAGCTATGTAAACTGGCATATTATTGGGCTCCTTGAGAAAGAAGGTGGATTTAAATTTAAACATAAGATGACTAATATTGATAAGAAACAGATGGAAGAGTGTGAAAAAGAAAGTTGAAAGAGGCAAGCTTTAGCTGTCTGGAAGAATTGACTGAATGGAACTGAAGGAATGTGTAGATTTTAATTAGGATGGAATTATGTGGCAAAAAACAACATTAATTCTGCTTATAGTTATTTAAGGTAATAAAATTAGAATGCACCTGCTGTGTTGGGTGTTATCTTAAGTAACAGTTTTTTGAGATTATATTTCCAATTTGAAAATTAGAAAAAAACTCAACTCAAAAAACCATAGCTCTAACCACTCTGATTTATTTGCTAAATTGTGAGCTACCATGACCTACCATTACATTCAATGGGATTCTGATTAGAGAGAAACAAAGTGCATTTTATACTAGGAAAAAAAAAAAAAAAAAAAAAGGAGGATATTAGAGTTAAGCAAAATTTAAGATTTCTGTTCATAAAATATGGGGATGATTTAGATGTACTTTTAAAAGGTAAAGGGAATGTAGTTGTCTCAAGATTAGAATACATTATTGCTGCAAGTGTCCCAGGCTTCAAAAAATCTAGAATAACATTACTTTATTTGCTTGTAATCCTATTTGACAGCTGGATTTTATTTCATATTTTGGCCCAGGTACTGAGGAAATATGACCTCATTTTATTGAAATGCCTTGCCATTAGTGCAGGGCAATAAAATGATTTGGTAACTCTACTTAAAATCCATTAAAATTATTTGCTAATTGCAGCTGAATAGCCTGCCAATGTGATGGCTGGAGGTTCTGTGTCTACCAGCCCTGAGAGTATTGTCAATGTTTTCTTAAAAAATAACAATTCAAAGAAGCGCTTTTTTTGTGGTCTCTAAGAGAGTAACAGGAGAAGGCTGCAGGATACAGGGAAACCTTGAATAACTGGGGAAGGGGCTGCATAGATTGAGAAAAAGCAGCTTCCAGGGACAAAGTTCTATTTTGTGTTCATACTGAAGAATAACACATGGTGTGTGTCACAGGAATGTAATTCTTTGTGGGAGAGTTCATCATTGTGCACAGAAATTTGAAGCCTTTGTGTAGTTTGTAATTTGCCACACCCAAAGCATTAGTGGTAATGATTTCCTTGTAGTTAATTATTTTTTGTTAAGATTTAGACATTAACAAAGTATCAGCTTTTCCTAATATTTGGGTATTACTGTGCCATGTTGCCATAGTTTTAATTAAATGTTTTATGTGGAAAGATCCAGTCAGTTCCTATCAGCCCCAGTAACTTTAATCAGCATTTCTAGAACTCATTATCCATTTTTCTCCTGGCATAGAGTCTAATTATTAAATAGATGCTTCAGGATTGCTTTTTCAGAAAAATAACTCTGCAGTCTTACATTCTTGGATCAGCTGTAGTTTCTATTTCATGTTGAAGTGTTACAGATCAGTTGTAATTAATGCTGGCAAATGTTTCTACTTTTCAGGAGTAAAGAAAAAAATAGCTTAAAGTTATAAATTCAATAAATTCAGATATAAATTGGGTATTGCTTGAGATATGCTCCATTCATGAATAATAAATGGCTAACAGAGTTTTAATTATCAGCTGTGGTTTTGTCAAGCATGTCAGCATTACAGGGGAAAATGTGACCAATTTTGATCTAGCTAACTTGGAAACTGCTAACATGAAGATGAGAGTTTTAGTTGCAGGTATATTGATGAGGATCTTGAAAGGATTTGTCTAATCATGCTGTCATCACATCATTCTCAGAGAAAACATGATCATTCTAATTTAAAACTAGGGTGGTATTTTGCAAAAAGGTGTGATATGCTGAGCTGCTCAGTAGCAGAAAAGCTGGTATGGATTGTCAGTGTAATAGGAGAAAGCTTCTTTTATAGTCCAATGTTGTCATAATATTTTAATGACTTTGCATACTCAGTGTTTTTCAATTATGCTATAAGAAAAGGATTATTCTTCTTAGTATAGAATGTATAGACAGTTTATTTCTACAATACCAGATCCTTTAACAACTCCAAGATTGCCAAGTGTAGGGTGTGTAGATTCTGGAATAGTTACTCCTGTACTTGAAATGATTAATCCTGCAGGAACAAGATTCTGCACATTTCAGACCATAGAGGCAGCACTGACAGATGCATTTTTCTTTCCCTGAAGTCATTATAATTTCAAATTATAAAGATTGACAGAGGATAGGGACATACTGAGTCAAAAAGCTGCGAGGAATAATGGGATGGTAACAGTTTATCAGTTGCACTTAGTTTGTTCTTAGTTTAAAATTGCAAGGTTCCCAACTTTACCTTGGCTTAGTCATATTTGGTTTGCAGTGTAACCATACCTTCACTTCTGTTGGTAAAACCAAATAACAGAAAAATCTGTGTTATGTCTAAATGCATAGTGGTACAGTAGAACTGGTGTGTCAATTGGGTGAGAGTTGAAAAATTTACTTTTTGTTTGGGAATGCTCTTCTGGATAATATTTTTTGTTTTCCTTAATCATGTTCATTTACATAGCAATCAGGACAGTGTCCAATACATTGAAACACAATTCTGTGTAAAACATGCTGTTGGAAAACCCTGGTATAAGGTCTTTATGCACTTCTAACCTTCCTCCCAATATAGAGGTAGCATGGAATAGATTCTTTTCAGAATTCCTCAGCCTTTTCAAGAGACTAAGAAGTCTCATAACACAGTCCTGTTGTGCTGCTGTATCTTGTTTAAAAGTCTTTCTCTTACCTCATAATTTGATTTATGTTTCCACTATTTGGAGGAATATCTGCACTTATATATCTTGTGACCAATAAACAAAGACATTGATATTAAGGATTCCTTTCCTGAATTTCTGCAACCCAATAGTATTCAAAGTTACCATGTGGAAACAGCACAGATCTGCCTGGACAATATTCTAGTGATGTAACTCTACAAGGGTCTCCTATGTCTTTCTTTGAGAAATGCAACTGGTTTACACAGTGCCAGGGCTTGAGTCTTGTGCAGGTAAAGCTCATATCCAGTTGAATAATTGGGGATTTCAAGAACTAGGATACTCTCAAAATAGGAGCTCTTTGTGTTGTATGTAGCAACTGGTTTGGCTCATCACTTAGATCATGAGTTTAGGCCATCACTTAGCTCCAAATTTAACTACTTTTGAGGATAACAGCAAACACATTATGAAATAAAGCCCTGTTCAGTAATGTAATTTGTTTTCTGGAGCCCATAATTTCGGCTGCATTGCAGGCAGCTGCGTTATATCTTGAAAATTCTGTGGTCACAGAGATGGACATTCTTCTTTTTTTAAAATTCAGACCAATTGTATTTTATGGATTTGCTGACTTATTCCTTCCTTGAAGACATTTTCCTTCTTTAGAAAAGATGACTAGATAGTTTGGTAAGTTTTTGGAATAAGATTGTCTGACATCTGCTATATATGATTTTCTGGTTTCAGATTGTGAGGAGAAAGTTTAGGGAATTTCTTGAAAATTATTATTGCACCAAGAAACATATCATTTACACAATGAGCTGTCTGGGAAGAACTTTTGAGACCTTAGTGTTTTGTAGGCTTGCTTTTCCTGATTTGTCTAAGATTCAGATTTCTCATGAGACCTCAGGCTAATGGGATTTTTGTAAAGACATCAGACAAGATCTGGTTTTCCTGTGTGATGCCTGAGTTAAATTTGAAGTATATTTGTGTTGATTTCTGTTGCTGTACATCAATCACTGCTGGTAAGGAAAAATACTTAGTTCTTTGCTCTGCAAAACAGCTTAATTAACCTGGTTGGAATTGTCCATTCCAGTGTAGAGTGATTTGAAGAGCAGCTTACTAATAGTATTTTGAATAAATAAAGGTAATTTCACCTTTCTCTTGAAAAGATATTTGAGCTGTCATTCAAAAAACCACTCCCTTTGCTTTCATTTCATTCAAGGAGATGAACTGAAGTTCCCTACTAATACAAAATCTTGACTCAATTTTCCTGCCAGTCTGATCAAACTTGGAAAGGTTTTCAGAGTTTTTTATATTTTAGATACCATGAAGTGAAAGTAAAAGCCAAAGCAAAAGTTGCTGTCTTCTCAGGTTTTTCTGATCTCATAGCATGTAACCAGCTCTTTCCTTGCAATTGCCTGTTTAGGTGCCTGCAAGAGCAGAACACTAAACTTCACATTAAAATGCACTTGTATGATTTTTACTGCTGTCAATGCATATTTAGAAGTTGAAGTCCTAGAAGTTGCTCTAATTACATCAGTTGCTAAAGACCAAAGTAGCAGTCAGAGAAATTATTTATGCCTCATTTAATACTTCTTTTTTTATCCTCAAGGAATCTGCCTAGAGTTATTCAGAGCAGGGAGGCTGATGAGAATTATAAGCTTTGGCTTTTGTGTGTCTTTCACCTTCTAACAAAAGTGGGCACAAAACAGGAGAGAGATGGAGAGTTTGTATTTCATTTTCCTTGAGATCATCTTGAACTGAAAAATGCCCTCTTGCAAGGCATTTGAACAAAACATATTGCCTTGCTCTTCCCATCCATGTCAAAGGAGCAGCCATGGGAAAGGAAATACAGTCCAGGTAACCCTGAGCTGAACATCAGGATACACTGTGTGCTCCATGAATTATGTGAGTTAACTTGCCTACACATCTGTGCTGTTTCTTCCTCCCTGGCTGACTTTGTATGATTAGCATAACTCATAAAGAGAAGACTAGAGATTATGAATAAAATCATTAGTTTTCCTTGAGTATGTGGGTGCACGTGTGAGTGGGTTTGTTACAATGATTTTTGCATGTTTGAATCTCCTTGTGTTTAGCTATTAAATAAATTATTTTCCTGTGATTTCATAGTGAGTAACATAATGAGATTCCTTTCTCAGATCTAGCTGCTCAGTGGGTCTCTACCATAAAAATAAGCAATAAAAATGGGCCTGAAGGGTGTTTGCTACTGTTATGTGATGTCCTGCATCATGATTTATTTGGGGTTTTGTTTTTAGCATTAATAAGTATTTTCCTAACTTTAGCATATGAATCAGAAAATATTGCATCTCTGCTGTGTACAGTGAGTGGTGAGACAGACTCTTTGGTGTGAAATATCATGCACTTGTAAATACACTCACAAGATGGCAGATTAGCAAGTCAAATGTAGTGAGTCATCAAACTGATCGAGCAAATTTGGATATGAGCACTTTACTGATAAGAGACCATTTATTTGAAACAGCCAAAGGGTATAGTATTTCAAACCAAATTTTGTAAATGAATACTTGAAAAGGATAGTTGTTTTTTATAAAATTCTAGCAAACAGCTGTGTTCACACTTAGCTTTCTAGCCAAGTGGCTTTTGTTACAGATTTTCTTGCACCTATTCACATAATGTATTTTGGTATTGTTTGTGACAGTGTCTGAGGTTGTAACTCAAAATCCTTACCCCAAACACTATGACTCACGTTCACTCAGCACTTCTACTTTTGTATTTATGTTATTGTGTCTGTGTCCTGAGCAGGTAAAATATCTGTTCCTTGAATAGGTACAGTAATATTTTCCATTTCCTTTCATTTCTAGTCAGAGAGCACTCTCTTTTTGCATTTTTCTATCTCATTAACAAAGTTAATTGAAGAAATTTTGCTTCTATATGGGCCTAGTTTATTTGCTATTATGTAATTCAGCTGCTCTTATCAAATAGCCTTTTGTGCTATCTGCCACAGAATTTTGGTATCTGTTTTGCTATGCAAAGCGTCAGCAAGGATTAAAATGCTGTTTCTTTTTCTTTCATTCTCTCTCTGTGTCTCCTTTTTAGGGAGATGGATTTGGCCTAAAGATGTATCATTTATTTTGCTTTTTAAAGTGAATTCAGTTTGACAGATGAAAGCTTCCTTCAGATTTTTTTTTTTTTTTTAAATTCAGAGGATCTCAGAAAAGTAGGAAAAATATTTCAGAGTCCAACACAAAATTATGTTTGAACATGAAAAGATGTAAGACTCAGAAACATGTTTGCTCTACAGTTGCTCAAGAACTAATATAACTGCTGTAACAAGACCAATAATGGGAAAACTAGTTTAAGTTTGACATAAAATCTTTTTTTTTTATCTGCTGTTTGAGTGATTAGATGCCTCTGTTCTTGCTTAGTGATAATGTTTGTGATGCTACTACTGTGGAAAATATCTCATGTAGACAAAGATGCAGGCCTTTTAGTAGAATACATTAATTGTGTGGGAAAATTGTAATATCCTAATTTTAGTACTCAGATTTTCAGTTAGCAGAATTATCTTTTCATTAAAAATACAGTCAATCAAAATGAGATAGCAGAGTGGTCTCAAATTACCACCTAAATTACCATCCAAATTACCATCAAAAGAATGGTTTTACAGGAATGATTTAAGGCAAATGCTTAAGACTAATATTTGCTTTAAGGCAATGCTTTCCAAGTGCATAAATAATAGATGTCATCAAATATTAGCTTTGCAGTATGCAATAAATTATTTCAATGTTTACATTCAGTTTTATTTCTTGTTAGATGTTGGACCAATAACTGGTCATACTGATGTCTTCAAAGTCTTGATTTCAGTAGGATTATTTTAGAAGAAAGGTATTGCATATGTTATTGCATATAGATAGCCAGCTAGTGGAATGGTGGCAGGAAATCTCTGGTGGACCTCTAAGAAAGTGGGCAAATATCTCCTAATTCATTGACTATCTCCATCTATTGACTAGAGACAATGTTGTGGCTATAGTGGTAGCAATAACTAACAATTTAATGCAAATTCAGGTACATATTCTGTTGACATCCAGTTAGCATGTGCTGTTACTTTCTGTAACAATTTTCTGAAATAAATTATTAAAATGCTCTGTTAGGCTGAGATTTTTGTTATGATGGAAGCAAATCTTTGATATATCAAAAAGCAACTTGACAGTCAAGTGGGGGTCTGGAGTTTGTTTAATGCTGTTTTTTAAAAGTTATTTTGACACCATGCCTGGGAACAGAACATATTAACAGGCATGTTGTGGCTTTCTTTTAAACATAAAATAATATTTATGTGTTTGTTTCAGGTATAATGAAACAAAGTTTTAGTGTTTCTGCAAGACAAGCTCAGATAAGGTAGGTGTGATTTATGATATAAATATAATTGATCCTTGTTACTATCAATTCCAGTTGGTTGTTTCACAGTGGAACAGTTCCTCAAATGCCTTCATGAAACATGTTCTTGGCTACTTTATGGCTCCATTTTATCTCAGCCTAGGACTCTAAGTCTGCTTGAGGATATTGTTAGAGGGTATTTGCACAAAAAATTTGTACATAATAAACAGTTTTAACAATGGACCTTGCTACTGAAGCTTAAGCTGACAGCAGTTTATTAGCCAAATTCTGTTTCTATATTTTTAATAAGATGGTTTTCCACAGAAAAATGTGCTCGTGTGACGGTGTAGAGTCTGTTGTAGTAGTGTAGTAATGTAGAGTAGTATCTTGTCCCTTTGAACTCCTCTAGACTTTCTGTATAAACGTAGACACTCATTTCTTGCATTTTGGAGGCTTCATTTTCTTCAAAAAGGAAACAAACAGAAGCAGAATATGTCATACCATTCCTCTTCTAAAGGATCTTCCTTTTTCTTCAGTAATGCATCAAACACATTCTTGACCATTATTTTTTCTGATCTCTTTGGCACCACCCTTATTCAGAAATCCTGTTAATTGTTGCTTTATTTCCACTTTTCTTTTATATCTGGAAAAAACCCTCAAAATCACTCCTGGCTGCATTTGCACCCAATAAATTTTTTCATTTTACCTTTAACTTAGCTAGGTAAATATTTGTAATGATAGCATTGATCCTTTTCCTGTGTTTCTCCACAGACACTGTTAGATTCAAATGCAGTATTTTATTTTTACTTTCAGAATGGTTCTTAGCATAACACCATCCTGTCTCCTGCTTATCACTTCCTAGCTTTACACCTTTTGTCCTATTGCAGTCAATAATGGCAGCCTCCCCACACCTGAGCATTAAAGAAAGCACATTTTCTTTTTCTTTGTAGAAATTCACTACTATACAATCTCTGCCCCTCACATAATCATTAGCAAAACAATTTCCTTGTCTTAATTTGTAATTACTCCTTGAAACTCTAGTTTCCCCTGCTGCCACAAAAGTAGATACAAATTCTTGCCCTATTTGGGCTATGGTGGCTACCATCCCTCAGGACATCATGTTTGTTCTTTCAGTTCCATTTGTTATTGCTTATCTCAGCTAGTGAAGTCTGCAGGCTGGGAAAGTATTTGTCTAGAGTTTAGAGAAAGATCTAGCATTGAAACATGTAGACCTCTGTTTCTGACATTGAGATGTTGCTGTCTGGTGATATAATGCCAATTTTCCCTCCACTTTACTAGTACTGAACAAGGAAAGAAACTTATATTTAGTAGAAGTCATTTGTTTTGGATATGTAAAGTAAACCAGCCTTTATGTGACTTAAAAATGCACAGTTGAAAACTAGTGAATTTGGACAGATTCCCTTTAGAGGAAACATGACAAGGAGTCAGGGAATAATGATATTTTCCCTATAATCGTTGATGCCAAACACAATTAAAACTTTTTTCTTTTCTTTTTTTTTAGTAATGATAGAGATTATGTTGGTGGCTCTGGATCAAGATGGCAATCAGGTAATTTTGTGCTTGCAAGAAATTCCAACTTTAACTTAAATTAAACCTAATGATTTTCAAGTTTTTGAACATTATTGCATTATTCTCCTGTTGCATACAGAGTGTTTCCTCTTTTATTTATTCCTCTTTAATGTCTATTTATCTGCTTTTGAGAGTACCTTCTCTCACCTGCAGGTTCCACACTAGGAAAATCGAGTATTCATGATGAGATGGCAGTTTCATAGTCTACCAGTTGTAGCTCTTTGCAATTTGAAATATCATGGTTTTATTTATAATTGTATTTCACATACAAATATGTTGTCTGAAGTATCATAAAAGTACTTCATAACAATAAGAATTCCAATAGTGTATTGATAAGATCTCATGTTGTCATTATCCCAGCTAAACTTCTGCTGAATACAATGGGAATTTCTCTTGTAAAATGAATATTTCATACAGCCCTTGCAAATTATCATGTATTTATACACCATGATTGATTAAACAAGTGTTCCATTTGAAGTACTTTTCGTTTTACTGAGAAGATTCACAAGCCTTAACTTGCTTAGCTGTAATTTCAGAATGCACATTGTCTTAACTAAAAAATACTTGAAACAAAAGTATTTTTAACAGTTAAGATACTGATCTTCACAAAAAACGTGCTTGCTGTCTGTACAAAGTTCTATTACAGTTTTTAATATAAAAACTGTATTAAGAATTTTAATTATGCAGTACAAATCCAAATTTGATGTCAACCTTCTGTAGTTTCAGTGCTGTTTGCTTAAGGGTGCCATATAATAACAACACAGTTTAAACATAATGTCTGCAAGCTATAATGATTTTTCAGTTCTGTGAGTAATTTGAGTAAATCCATTATCTTTTGTCAGTGATGTTGTCCTTTTGGATAAAAGTCTTATTCACACTTATATGCTCATCTTCCAAATAATGCTGTAATTCTTTATTTAAAACAAACAAACAAGAAACTTGGAGTGCTCGGGAGGGTATGGACATCATGGGAACTCCTAAAGTCTTTGAAGTGCACAGGTACTACAAGTAGACATTAAATCTGGTCCTCCTAGACTTCTAAGTCATAGTGTTGCTGTGATACCAGAAAAGAAAAAGCTCCATAAGTTGAATAACAGGGAAATCCAAATTGTGTCCTACTTGGTCACTGCTGTTTGCTGTTATCATTCTAAGCATATTTCTATTCAGAAAAAAATAATTGAAGATCTACAAAAGAAAAGGCCCTGATTTATTTACTTTTTGTTTGTAGTACAAGCCACTGACAGGAAAAGAGAAGACAAATAGCACAGAATAGGGAGCAAGGAAAAAGGGAACGTGTCAAGGAAGTGAAGGTTTCATGAGTGTCTTAACATAACTGAGGATTTTAAGGTTATAATGGCAAGACCACAGTGGGTTCTTTTGGGCCTTGAGTATGGCAGTATTGAAACAGTTGATATAGAGGTGAAAATGAAGCAAAAAAAGCTAAATCAAAATTGTTTTTCTGCTAGCATATATTTTAGATTATTATAACATCATTTCCACTGTCACCTTGAGGAGAACCAACTTACACTCCACTTTAAGCAACTCAGAGGAAATGCAAAGCTTCTTTTCCTCTTACTGATTAGTAAGAGAAGACCTAGGGAAAATAATTTCACTTGACTTTCTCAAGACATCTGCCAAAAGGCAGTGCAACAAAAAACCCCAATAATATTGATGATGTAGTCTTCCTGATCCTACTAGAAATGTGTCTCCCTGTGGTAGAGAAGGATGTTTTCTGCATCACTTTATTTCTGTGAGAGCACAGTTCACATCTGGATGGTCTTTAGACACTTCTATTTGTGATTATCTTTCTTTTTATTAAAGTAGCCAGCACAGAAGTCCATCAGTAAAAAAGTAGTCATAGTTCTGTTGTGGACTGGTTAATGTTGGTATTTGGATTTCATCACCCTCTCAGTAGAATTTTTAATCTTGACATAAGATCACTTTGGAAAAAAAGAAAAAAAGAAAAGTTTTTGTGGTTGTAAATTTATGCATAATACTTGTTGATCCTCAGGGTGTTTCTGTGACAGTAAATGTTAGGATATCTAAATTAGCCTCTGAAGTGTAGTTTAGAGATAATTGTATTACAAGAGGTACAAGGCTGCTGGCTGAAGTTCAATACTTTGGGCAAGATTCCTTGCCTAGCTTCCAGATCTAATAGTCAACTTGGAAAGATTATTTTGTGAAGTAGTATTCTTTAGTGATACACTGTTTTATAGTGGAAGTCTGCTGATAAGCTTTTATTTAATCTCTGGGTGTGACAATGTGTAAGACTTTTATACACAAGATTAAAAATCCTAAATTATAGATTTACCTCATTGAAATGGTCCACATCAAATATATTATTATAATGCTTAGGGTAGAATGAAAATAAATTTCATAACATCAAAATATATAAAAAGTATTGTGTTAGTCTATGTAAAAGAAAAATCAGTTAAGAAAAGTACATTTATCATATATTTATCCTTTTGAATAAATGTGACAAAATTTTAACAATTGTTGAGGTACAATAATATAGCTTTTCTCATGGAGTAATTTAGTGATTCAGAGAAAGGGATTTTCTTTTGAAACACTTTGTCACTTAGATTGTCTAAATTTTTAACATTTTAGATTATCCTTTTCTTGTTCCCACCATTATTGGGAAAACAAGTCAAGCATTTCAACTTGGTATTTATACCTAGGAGTTTTAAACACTGTATGCTATTAATGTTCTAAGGCAACAAAATGAACTGCCCTCCTCTTTTTTTTTTTTACTCTTTTGTCATCTACAATGTTGGCAGGAATTGCTGCATCACAAAGGAAGGTGCATCAGATCAGTGACCCTGCTCAGCAGATTCTTATTCAGCTGCACAAAATTATCTTCATTACTCAAGTATGCATTGCTGTTGCTTCTGACATTCTGTACTTTTTAGTCATTTGCTGTTGTCAAAATGATGTTACTGCAAAGTGCTGCTAATTTAGTTACTGTTCTTTAAAAACAACAGAACTTGACATTTTTGCAGATGGCAGGATGCTTTAAAAATATATCATTAAAATAAAGACTAACTTCGAATATTAGTATGTGGAGGATGGCAATAATTGAGTCATGTGAAAAAAAAAAAAAAGCTGTGGCTCACCTCAGAAAAATGGATTGTACAGTAAAGTATTTTTACAACATTCTATCATACCAGCAATATAACTACTTAAGGAGACTATCATGTACTGACATGGAGAGTTAATAAAATGCTTTCCTCTGTAGTAATAGTTTTGAAATAACTTTGAAGTTATATTTTAGTTATCAATACATAGTAATACTCTCTTGGGAGTTTTAGTGCAATAGATGAAATCCTGAATATTTTAGCTATTTTGAAATGTCAGATATTTTTCAATTTTAAGACTCATTTTAAAATTAAGTTCAACTGTTTCATAATGAGAGAGAGTTGAACTTTTTTCAAGCTGATTCCAGAGCAAAAATGGAGCTGAGCTGATACAAAACTTGCCTAGAACTCTCACCTAATAATGTGATTGGAACTGCTTTATTCTGCAGAAAGATGGCTACCATGCAGCTGTTTGAAAAATTTGCTATTATCAAATAAACTGCTTTTTAGTTTCCAAAATGAAGTGTTTACATTTGGGATGTGATGTTTATCACCTCAGGGCTTTTGAGATTGATCACCCAAATTTGTTTGATTTTGTTTAGAACAGATCAACATAACGGAACTTGGGCGTGCTTTACATGTCTGTATTTTGGTTTTTTTTTTTCTTTTTTTTCTTTTTAGTTGTTGAGCTTATCAGAGCAGGTAATACAAGAATTAAATTATCAAAGAAAACAAACATTATTTAAGATAATTGGAAATTATATCCTTCTATCAGGAGAGATGAGACAGTTCAGTTTTTACGTGATATATTAGGAGTATGTCCAAGGTGCTCATTAGTGAGCCTATCCTCTCTGTTGAAGGTTTTCTCAAGTGGCTTACTAATTAATATGAGTTATTGGAATGTGGCTGCTCAAGAACTGAGAACTAACAGCAACTCAAAACCTGGATCAGAATTGACCACTGAAGCTGTAGCAACAGCTTTTCTCTGATTTCAGAGAAGCCAGAATCCATACCTGTACTTGTTTACTGTGTTCCACATGCCTCCCTTGCACTTGTTTATGTTCTTACAAATCTAAGGTTGAGTATTTTTTATAATACATAGCTGTTTCCTCAAACTGTTACATATTCCAGCTGACAGTTCTAAACTGAAGTTTTGCAAGGAAGAGTTCTTGCCTGCTAGTTCTTGGCTGCCAGCAGCCTTCCCTGTTTCCATGGGAACAAGAATCAGAGTGATCTCTGGAAAACAATGTAAGAGAAAGCTTTTTAAAAAGCATTATGTAAATCCTTGACTTTTTTTATTTTTTTTTAAACTGATCTGACAACTGATCTCATTAAAACAAAAGCTAAAATTGAGCACTAGTGCCCGAGGCAACTCTAAGTTTCTCAAGGACTGGACTTGTTCTTTACTATTTCTGCTTCAGAATATCCCAGTATCCCCATGGTACATAAACTACACACATTTGATTGCAGTGGTATGTAATCCATAGAATATGTTGTAGGCCTTTCCTAAGGCATCATTTTTTAACTCTCTTATAGGCTAAGGAACACTCAACTTCTGACTTAAAGCATATGTGCAAGGCCTTATCTCCATGAGAAAAGAGTAATATCTGTCTGCTAAAAAAAAAAATCTGCATGCCAGCAGCTGTCTGGAGAAGTCTTTTGTGCTTAGCATGTGACTTTGATCCCTGGTTTGTCAGAGCAAATCAGGACTCCTGTGAGGCCAATAAAGCCATTCTGGATTTATAGCTGTCTAAGAGCAGTAATTTGTTCCAGTGGGATAAACATCTTTATAATGTGTATTATGTCAGTGTTTGAATGTGAATCATTAGTGGTCAGTGGCTCCCTAAGTAGTCAAAAATGTTCCTGATTCAGTCAAGTGGTACTTCATGAATTTACATCAATGAAATTATTATAAAGTGTACATTAAATAGTAGAAAATCATAGTTTTTCAAACAGTACCTGCAGGTATAAACAACAATACAGAATCAGTATTGAAAATAATAAATTCAAAAGGGTAGTTCATACCATAGGATGATTGTCAGACTGGGTTGGTGTCACAGCTGAAACTGTATATTTACTGTTGGAGCATAAAAATTATTTTAAAGGATAATACATCCTTTGAACTCTCCTTTGAAGACTTTAAGTACCATAGAGTATGATATGTGGGGCTTTTGTTTGGGTTTTTTTTTTTTTTTTGTAAATAGAGATGAAAGATGTTTTCTTTTTCAACCAAAAAGATACAGGAGGAAAAAGTATATAAAGTTATGCTTTATAGACAAGTGAGAGGTAAACTTGAATCAGGAAGCTTACAGCAAAAAGGATGCTCTGAATTGTATTAAGACCCATAAGGACTTTAGAAGAGGCTATTGAAGCCATTCTATGCATACTGAATGAAGGTCTAAGCTTCTTGATATTCCATTCATTTCAAATGAAACAACCCATTATAGCCAACAAGAAATCTAGTGTAATGTTCTATGTGCTTCTAGAAAAATGCCCCAAACACTAGCACTTTGATCAGGGAGGCAGATCTGGTATTTACCAGTGTAAGGCTAATAATGATGTTTGCCTTCAAGTCTAAAGGAAATGAGTTATATGGTAAGCTAAGCCTAACAGAATGGGAAAACAAAGGAGACTTATTATAATATGCCATTACACCAAATCTTATACTGTTGTTTATCATCATGCCTTTAGATATCAATGTTTCTTTTTGCAGGGTAGCTACATTTCTCAAAAATGGCACTTCTGAATGGGTCATTTTTTATGGCAGGTGTAACTGAATGATGAGAGTGTATTTCTTTGTTTCATGTAGCTTCCTCCAGCTTGGAGATGCAACTTGAAAAGGAGAATCATTGGGAGATTCAAGAAGTCCCTTCAGTCAGCAGAGCAATCCTTGTAAACTGAAATGAGAAATCAAAAAGGTGTGGTGTACCATTTACTACTTGTGGTCAAGTTTGTCTCTCCATTCCATCACATTATTGTTATTAATACCACAAAAATATAAATGTAAGAGTCCATTTTCAAAAGGAAATGTTAAAAATAGCTGTCCTATATTTGGTAAATATGGAGCCTCCTTAAGTAAGAAGTTTCTGCAGGTCAGTTTCCAGTTTGTATCTTGTCATTAGAGCTCTTTGTGTAAATGGAAAGGACCTGCTAGCTCCTAATGCACAAAACCAGACCTCATCTCATCAGAGCTCAAAAAGCCAAGAGGAAGGGCAGTATAACTAGAGGTTATGTAAGCTCTTACTTTATGCAAGCTCTTCTTGGTATGTTCATAGTTCCTTAATACTTTTCATATTTTGTACTGTACTCCTACTCAGAGCACCTTGAATATAACATGCCTTGTCCTGTTGTTGCACAGTGTGTCATCAATTTAAAAGTACTGCAGATTTGTAATAATGGCCTGATTGAAGAAGCATCCTTGCATGTTTTCCAGTGACCTGCTGGATGCTCTCCAACAGAGAAAGATCTAATGACTAATGTCAGAATTTCCAAATGTTCCTTCAAAATCTCCTGAGAGGACTGTAATCAGCAAAGGATTTTAAATTTACTTCCTTGGCATCTGTGTACGGTGGGACACTGAAGCTCTTTCATTTATGAACTGATGATAAAGCAGTTTTTAGATATATTACTGTACCTAAAATTTGATGACTAAGGTGACTTATTATCATTCACATAATTCTCCTCTGTAACTTAATTTGATTATCAGCTACTTCCACTGAATTATGGAATCTTCTGTGTCATTATTTGCTACAAAACAGACTGATCTCAAATGTCAGATCCTTCCTTTGCTTTTGTAATAACCAACCCGAGGTGCTAAAACTTCCTGGAAGGTGGCACATTGGTAGTGCATTAGAAAGGTGCTAAAGATGCTTCTTTCTGAGCTATCATTCTCATGCTGTCTTGTAAATTAAGTTGGGATTTACAAAAAAAAATTCCTGTATCTCAGCCATAACATTAAATCTAAAAAATGCCTGCTCATTGTGTATTGAGTTGATGTTTTCAGAAAAGGATGTCCAAAAATATGGTAAGAAAAACGAAGTGTTTGTTATAAAATTAACCTAATTTGTAAGTGTTTAGAAATAAAGGAAGTTTTTTGTAAATGTTGTCTACTGTAAAATTGTGTTAACTTCAAAACCATTGGATGTAAACCTGTAGAAAAGGGAAGAAATACTTTATTTTAAAAGTAAATTGTAATGTAAATTGAAAATGTTTGAAGCATTGGATGCAATTCTGGGCATTCTACCTTGAAGGAAATATCATTTGGATATCATTTGGAGGTAATGGCAGGAACTTGAATAGAGAAAAGAATGAGGTTGAACTCTTACAGCAAATGTTGTTATAAGGTTGTACAATTTCTGGAAATAAAATTTAAAAATAATGGTTTTTTAACTATGCCAAATTAGAAAACCTAATAAGAATTGCAGACAAAAAGATTCCTCCACTGATCAGTGGTGGGGTAAAGGTCTTCCAACAATAGAGATTATTCTGCTTCTGTAACTGTAGAAGTGTTGTCATGCTGCATAACTGGGATTTCTCTCCTGTACATGAAGGTGGTCCTTTCAGAGTTGTTACCAGTGGATATTTTCAAAACTAGATGTTTTTGGGTTTAATATCAGTTTTGTTGCTCAAATAATCAAGTAGCTGAACTGACTTTCAGATTTCAGAAATGCTGGGATTCCTCTAATGGGAATTATACCACTTGAATGTCAGCTAACAATTTCACTTGAACCCACATTTTTATAAAGCAGAGCCATCAGCTGCTTCTCTCACAGGTTCAAGAGAATTCACTCCCCTGTTTATCTTCACTCAGTTTAATAGTTTGTGACATTTTATTCAGATAATCTAAAGAATTCAGTGCTTTATACTAAGTGCAGCTTGCAATGTTCAGTGTTTGGAGAGAAACAGGAAGGATATAGCATTCATAATTGTGTACACCACTTTTTCATTAATCTAAGAAGTACTGAAATTTCTTTTGACTTCTGATTGCACTGGGAAACATGAGAAAGTGTAAACTGCCTCCTAGAAGTCTGAAGTTTTGGCAAATGGAAAGGATGGACTTTTCAAGTGTCTTTATTTTTTTTGTCTCTTTTTTTCTTCCCTAGCTGCTGCAAGGTTCTCCTGAACTGATTGAACCCAATATTTTCACAGTAGATGGGCATGGGGTACATCTTTCTTCAGGTGGAAATATGTTGCTTCCAGATAATAAAAAAGGTAAGCAAAGCATCATAAACTTCTGTAGTGGCATATACATTTCTAATAAAGTGTATGGTGTCAAAGCAGAAGGAATGGCTACTCCAAGGTCAGTCTTTAAAGACAATCAGACCACACTGATTTTCTGGGGGGTTTGCTTGTTTTTGCTTTGGGGTTGTTAGTTGATTGGGTTTTGTTTTGTTTTGTTTAATTCCTGGTAAGATATACAGTTCAGAACTGCTGGAACTTTGTACTGATTGAAGAGAGAACATTTTGAAACGATAAAGAAATATCAAAGATGTAAATAATATATGGTTAAGCCTTGAAAATTAATAGAAATATTTGTAACTGAAAATGTCATACTTAGGATTTATCTTTCCTTGAGTATGATTTTTAAACCAACTCTGTTTAAACTCTTATGTTGTTCCTTTGTCGTGTTTGAAACCGTTGTAATGGGTTGATTTAATTACATAACTAGATCAAGCCATATGAACTTGAGGAGGGAAAAATACACTCACACACACACACATATATATGTATATATACTTTAGAAAATATACCAATATATGTGTCAATTCTGCTTTGGACTAGTGATACTCAGCAAAACAAATCTTAAACACCATGTATAATCAAACCTGTGAGCTGTGGAGCATCACTTGGGGTGGGGAACTACAGTTCCTGATTCAGAGACTTTTTTAATCATATTTTTTTTGTGCAATGGACATAAGGGAAATATGCTGCCTGTATTGTGGTAATTGTGCCACATCCCTCTAAATACAGAAAAAAACTGTATTGCAATCCATGGACTAGAGGATAGAGTAACATTAAAATCTGTGGTGCCAGAAAAAGAGTGAGAAACTTTAGTTTTGATGGCCTTTGTGTTGAAAATAGCATATCTGTTCCACAGCTTATTACAAAAGCCAAAATTAATACTAGGTGTCAAGGGTGATGTTTGAGTAGGAAATGAGTCCCTAACAGTTACATTAAATATTTTGTTCCTGGAGACGATAATGCAATTTGTTGAGATGCTCATTATCTGTAATTTTTGAATCCCTTAACCTGCAGACAATACTTTTGTCCTCACAAATTGCTGCTGGCTGTGTGCCCTTTCCACTGTAAATTTCCACTGTATGTGGGAAAAAATAAGAAAGTTGCATTTCTGAGTTCTGTTACATTAAGTTATTTTTCATTGGTTAGATTACTTCCATAATGTGTGTGTATCAAACATTCATATCATGCCACATTTTGGGGATCACTGTGCTCAGTGGGAGTTATTGATCATGAAGCATCTGTCTTGTCATCAAGTTTGAAGTGGAATTGCTAAGAAACTAATAAGGGAGCACAAATCCCAAATTCAGTAGTATAACATTACTTGCCTTTTCCTTCAAGGCATTCTTGGCACTTCTGGCATGGCAGAAGGGATGACATATGAGCAGTTGCAGGTAAGCTGCATATTTACCTATATGTACTCATTTATTACTCTTATTCCACTCATATTACTCATATTTCACTGGAATTAAGTTATTTTATGTTGTAGACTCTAATTGAAGGGGTTCTAGAGGAATGTGGTTATTACAGTTTCTCTTCTAACAGGTCAGTCTAGTCACTTTAAAAAGAAAAGGTTAATTATGATGTGCTAAACCCAAATGTATCATCTTCCTTTTTATGTGACTGCAGTTCACTTTAAACTTAGTGTAGCATGTGGTTTATTATAATACATGGCTGAATGGACTGGAAGAAATGTATGTGGGGCATATTAACTAATCTAAGCTTTTTTTTGCCACATCTGTTTTCTTCGTTCAGATGAGAGAGTAGTACAAGTGTGACAGCAATTTCCTCACATTTTTTCCCCACATAAACTCACATCTGAACAAAAGGTTAATTACATAAAAGTATATTTTATTTTAACACTCTGCCATTACAGGGTTTAAAGGAACAAAGCAGATATATTTAGCAAAATATTAGAGTATGGCATAAAAGCCAGTATAAGTTTTTACTAGCACTAAAGTGCAGGGGATGAAAAAAATGTGGTAGTCTTTGAAACTAGGCAAATGTTTTCTCCACAAGATGGTATATCTTTACTGCAGGAAAATTTTGACACAAGAAAGAAAACATATTAACTATATAATGTCTCATATTTTTCACCTGATATCCTATTATTTATCATCTCAAATATTCTTTAATGCAAAAAACCATTAATGACTTCAATCAAGTAAGACTATTCTTGTCTTTACATTAATCACCACTTTAAAGTCTGGGAGACTGCAGTTAGGTTTTCTAAAACAAACAAATAAACAAACATAAACCCTCCCCATCCCTTGCCCTTCCTATTATAAGTATAAAGAGGTTTTAAGAATTTATAGTTCCTGGTGTCTCAGCAGCATTTTTCAGTTATTTTTTATCTCTGTGAAGTTTTTGGTATGATTCAAGCTTGAAAAATTTCTTATGGTGGCCTGAATATTTCTATAGGCTACTCATTAAACTGGTATTTCAGCTTGCAAGTGTCTTGCAGCTTCCAGCTCAAAGAATTGAAAATTAGGATTCAACACTCCCAAACTAAAATAATGGTTCAATCTTTAAACCTTCAGGGTGTACTTGAATTATGTTTACAGATTGCTTTTTCATCCATGAAGTCTAACAAACTTCTTTATAAATGTTTTCAAGTATTTTAAAATTTTTGCCCCAATGACAAGCTCCCAAGATTTGATGCTGTAGAAAAAGTATTGCATAACTTATGAGAAAGAAAAGAAAAAAGAAAAGAAAAGAAAAGAAAAGAAAAGAAAAGAAAAGAAAAGAAAAGAAAAGAAAAGAAAAGAAAAGAAAAGAAAAGAAAAGAAAAGAAAAGAAAAGAAAAGAAAAGAAAAGAAAAGAAAGAAAAGAAAAGAAAAGAAAAGAAAAGAAAAGAAAAGAAAAGGGAAAAGGAAAAGACAAGACATCAAGGTCTGCCAAGTCCTATTATAAATATGCAAATGTGTTGTAGTTTTATAGACATTTATCTCATGAACAGACTAGTAAAAAATGTGTTACTTTAATTAACTGTAGTGAAGGAGGTGAGTATGCTGAATAGGGACTTCAGTGGTTTTTTTTACAAGAACTACTACAGAGATAAGATATCTATTAAAGAAAATCAGAATCATAGTGTATCTCATTTTGAAAGGACATGTAAGGATTGCTCCTCACAGGACTTCCTAAACTTAAACCATATGACCAGGAGCATCATCCAGATACTCCTTGAACCTGGACAGGCTTGATGCTGTGATCACTTGCCTGGGGAGTCAGTTCCAGTGGGAACCTTTTCCTCATGGCAAATCTGAACTTCCCTTAGCACAACTTCATTTCTTTCCCTTGTGCCCTATTGCTGTAAATGTAATTGCTGAAATGTAGAGCACACTTCAAGATTGCACACACATATGCTGGTACATTCAACATAGGAGTGTCACAGGAATGCACATGGGACTAACAGCACTGAAATAATTAGCTGTCTTTTTTCCCTGATTTATTCAGAACTTTTTTCTGCTCTGCTGGAATTCCTTAGAGAGTAGCTGTTCTGCAGAAAACTAACTTAAGATTCTAAATCTTTAAAAATGTTATTTTAAGGGAGGCATAAAAATTATCCTTCATAGCTACATGGGATGACAGTGTAGTATAAACAATTCTTCTCGATCCTGCAGAAGGAAAAGTGTGAAAGAACAAGCAGTGCATTTTAACACATGTGTAAGGTCTGGAGAAGGCCAGGAATATTCATCCTTAATCACATTGGTGGATGTGCTATGACTTTGATGTTCACAGGAGCACAGGAAAATTGGAAAGCACCTTTTGTTTCCCCTGAATCATGCAATTTCTTTAGCACCACTTGTAGTATGTTATCCACAATCAGTGCTGATCTGTGTTTTATTTGTGGGATTTGTAGCAAAGACAAAATTGATGTTGGAGTGAATTTGGGGGGAATTGAGTGAAATCTCATAGGTGTGAATCACCTTGGAAGCTAAGATGTATGTTGTCTACATTTGATTGTTTTGGGATTTTTTTAAATTGCTTAGATTTGTTAACGGTGTGCATATAAAGCCATTGCAGATTTTGCCCAACTTCACTGCATGTGTGTCACTACAGCATGTCCTGGCTTTAGCTGGCAGACACAAAACAGTTGTACTGCAACCCTGCTGTTGGTCTCTCGCCATCAATTTGTTTTTTCACTGTGCTTTTTGTGGTGGACTGACCGTGGCTGGATGCCAGATCCCCACCACAGCTGCTCTGTCTCTCCCCTCTACAACTGGCCATGGGAGAGAAAATATAACAAAAGGTTCATGAATTGAGATAAGGACAGGGAGAGACATCACTCACCAATTCCTGTCACAGGCAGAACAAACTCGACCTGGGGATATTAGCTGAATTTATTACCGATCAGAATCAGAGCAGGATAATAAGAAGCAAAACAAACCTTAAAATTACCTCCCCCACTCGCCTCTCTCCTCCCTGGGCTTTACCTCCTCCCCCAAAGTGGTGCAGAGGGTCATAAGTCCTTCCAGGAAACCTGCTCCAGCGTGGGCTCCTCTCTCCATGGGTCTGCAGGTCCCTGCCAGGAGCCTGTTACAGCACAGGCTCCCATGGGTTCACAGCCTCCTCTCAGGCATTCACCTCTCCAGAGTGGCTCTCCCCCGGGGGCTGCAGGGGGATCTCTGCACTCCCACTGATCTCCATGGGCTGCAGGAGCACAGCTGCCTCCCTGGGCTGCAGGGGAATCTCAGCTCCATGCCTGGAATCTCACCTCCTGCCCCTCCTTCTGCACTGACCTTGGAGTTGTTCTCACATATTCCTCTCACTCTGCTTTTCTCTGAGCACAGGTAAATCTGAACAATAACTCTCTTTTCCTTTTAAACCTGCTATCACAGAGACATTATCACCATCTCTGGCTCAGCCTTGGCCAGCAGCAGTCCTGGAGCTGGTGGGCACTGGCTCTGTCAGAAGCTCCTGGCAGTTTCTCACAGAAGCTTCTCCTGTAGCCCTCCACTACCAAAGCCTGTCCATGCAAACCAGTTTGAATTCTACTGTTTGCTGTGATGCATAATTATATTTGGTTCCCCTGTCACTATTAATTGTTTCCCAGACAAGGTTTTACTCCCAAATAACATATTCTTCCCTCCAGAAAACTGACAGACCATACTTTAGCCTTGGCTGTCAAAAACATGTCTATATTTCCAGAGAACTTGCCATATTTTCTGAAGCCTGTTCCGCTCAGTGCCATTCAGAGCCTTCAGAACTTAAGCAATTTTTTTGCTTTTGCTGCTCATACTCTCTCCAAATAGCCAGAGTCCACTTTTGATAGCTGTCCAGTATTGAATGATTCATTTGGCTAGCAGACACGAATCATTAGGTTTCACCTCAAACTCTCCAAACAACATAAGCAAGCCAGAAGAACAAATCAGTTTCCTGAGCTGCACTGCAAGTCACTTATCGGTGTCCACCATTGCCTGGTTTTATTCCATTACACAGTAATTGCTTTGCAGCCTTCATAACAACATCCCATCAGCCATTCTTGCCTAAAGCTCTTTTGAGCCTGGCTCTACTTCCTCTCTTTTACATACAGTGAGACATTTCAGAAGCAACTGCAAATTTTCCAGCAGAACCTCAATCCTGTGGCTTTCCTTTGATCCCCTTCTTAGAAAAGTGTTCACAGAAGAGCTTTAGAAAAAAGTACTTAGGGTAATGAATATCCATATCTTGTTTGCTTTAGCAACATATAGGGCAATACTATTTTTAAATTTATGTTGCATTGAGAGCTTTTAGAGATTGGGTTGTTAATTTTCTAAGTTGCAATGATGCAGCATGTATGGGTCTTTCCCAGTGGAAACAGAATGACAGTGCTTCCAGCAGGAAACAAATTGCCTTCCCTTCAGCTCATAATATGTTTCTAGCTTGTCTAGTAGAAATGAGAAGGAAGAGAACTTCAGGAGCTCAAAAGTCTTTAGAAGGCACATAAAAACACCACAAACTTGATTTGTGAAATTGCAAATGTTCAAAAATATTTTCCATTTTAGGGCCAAATTTCTTCATGTTTTCTTACCAAGTTGACATTGACATTATCCATTCCATATACTGTAAGGCTACAAGGTGAATCCTGGTTTAGAACAAAGAATTGGTGTGTGTGCTATGGCTAAAAGGACAATTAAATGCAGAATAATCAGCTAGAAAACATAATAATGCAATCTCCTACCTCACTGTGGAACACACTTCATAGGAAAAAATCTGAAAATATGTTGTATTTATTTTCTGATTTGGGTGAATTTATATGCATTGTGTTTCTCTCCCACCACTGTTGCCCTTTGCAGTGCCCTACTGAAATTCCAGAATATAAGATGGGAAACTAAACTTTAAGTGAGGTGATGACATGAAAATTGTAGAAGGACAATAAACTGTATAAAGAGTTAAAAATAATTCAAGCAACTTGATTGGGTGATGAGAAAAACATGAATTCTTTAGAAATGGACAGCTTCATGAGAATAATGTCATGCTGCTTTTTTCCCCCTATTTTCATTATAGTAGTAATTACTATCTCAATACCAGTCATTTCATGGGGATTAATGACCAGCTGAGGATAATGACCCTCAGCTTTATCTTGAATAATCAACTTGTGCCCATTTATCACTAATCTCCTGAAATTACTCAGCACTCCAATTGTATTACTTATTTATACAGAAATTTGGTAAACATGCATAAAAAGACCCTGTAATGTTTCCAAATTATTCTGTTCACATCCATCGTGCCACTCTTTCTCTTTTCCAACTTCTCATTTAATATTATACTGCACAAGGGGCAAGCTCCTTATTTGTGAGACTCTGTGAATAAGGCAGTGAATACCAGTTTCAAAATTTCATCCTGTTTTTTGTATTAAAGTACACATGTAATACCCTAATTCATGCAGAAATCTATTTTTAATAAATTACTTGAAGAGACCTAATCCAAGCAGAAGCTGAGTTACAGGAAAAGTGCAGTGGTCAGAGACAGGAGATGTGTTCAGCTGAGTGCTCTGTTGTGGTTTCACTCCCCTGCAGTAGGACAGGTGAGAGAATGGGAAGAATAAAAGTGAAAAAGCTCTTGGCTAGATATAAAGGCAGTTTAATAGGTAAAACAGAATCTGCACCTACAAGCAATGCAAAAGAAAGAATTCATTCTCTGTTTCCCAGCAGCAGGCAGGCTTAGCCATTTTCAGTAAAGCAGGGCTCCATCAAGTCTCACAGTTATTGGGAAGACAAGTGCCAAATCTCCAAATATTCTGCCCTGCCCTTCCCTTTCCTTTCCTCTAGCTTTGATTGCAGAGCATGGTGCCACGTGGTGTGGGACATCCCTTTGGTCAGTTGGGGTCAGCTGTCCTGGCTGTGTCTCTTCCCAGCTTCTTGTGCACTCCCAGCCTAAGCACTGATGGGGTGGGGAGAGATGCAAAAGTGGCCCTGGTGCTGTGTAAGCGTTGTTTAGCAATAACTAAATCACTGGTATGTTGTCAAGACCATTTTCAGCACAAATCCAAAATACAGCAGCATGCAAATTACTGTGAAGAATTTTAACTCTAACCCAGCCAAAAGCATACAAGCTCAAATGACCATGTCTGTTTGTGGGGAATGCTTCAACATTTATTTTGTAGGAAGAAAAATGTTTGCAATGCCAGTAAGGCTAGAAGGAAAAGGACTTAACAATCAAATGCATATATTGATATGTTGTCACATATAATTTCTTAACTTTCTTCGGTGAAATTTATTCCACTGTTATTAAAATTTTAGAAATAGACAAGCAACTAATTATGTCATTAGGAAGCACTATTTCATGATGAGCAAAACTGTCAAATCTGGCTCTAATGATAGCTATACATTTTTAACTACTCAAAGAATATCTCAAGGTATTATCCCCAGAAGGATTATATAGCTCAGCAATGACAGAAAATTCCAAACTCTGCCTATTTGAGGCAGCCCTCATTTGTATTTGGTCTATGGTCCATAATTTGAAAATAGAAATGCATTAGTGGAGCCTTTTCTGCCTGCAATTTTTTACCACGTTAATCAACATAATGTGCCTCTTTAATTCTGTTAGATGGCTAACGGATTTAAATTTGTACTTCATTTAGTTAATGTTTTTTTAATGTTCTAGACCATACTGAACTAGACAATAGATGACAGGACACAGCTCCAGCACTCCTGGAATCTAAGGTAGATCTTTTGACTTGATGATATCTTGGTGATTTAAGACATTCTGCTCCTTTTTATTCTCACCTGGAACCATTTCCACTAATGTTGCCAGATATCTGTTAATTGTTTTCCTCTTCCAAATGGTTATCCATGTAGATTCCTAGTCCTCACACATACAAAAGATTGTTTTGACCAGCATTCTGCTGAACTGTACTTCTCCCCAAGGAGGTAAAAAAGTTTTCCAAAGCACAGAAGTACTTTTTACTATTATTATTATTATTATCATTATTATTATTATTTTGCTATTATTACTATCATCATCATCATCATCACTGCTAAACATTCATGGCTGCAGCAGTCTTTCCTTTACCCTCCTGCAGTTCTGATGTCTGCCAGCTGAGGGTCTGTGTGGCACTAGAAGTTTCCAGTCTATTTCCACAGACCAACATTCACTTCACCTTTTGAGTCAACTGTCCTTCCACGAAGAGGCAGTATTGGCCCATCTTTCCCAACTCACAGATCCTACAGAAATTAAAATCAACATGAAAACTGGGTGTAGCAATTGATCCTAGCTTTCATTTCACCCAACTCCTGGGATTAGGCAGTGACTAATATTTGTCACATTGATGAATAGTACAGAGAGTTCCAATGGCAAACATTTGGCCATGAGGTAGATTAAAAGACACTTGCTGGACAGGGTTCATTGCTACATATGGTGACTGTCACAGTGTGCCTTTTCACGCTTGCTAGACAGATAATTTTAACCAAGTTGTTACAGCTGAACAGATATAGGCTGCATTCAGAAGATACATGTCCAGGCTTCATGGTAATGGTAGAAATCTACAAAAAGGATGACTTATAAACTAGGAAAAATGTATGCTTTGGATTCTGGGGCATTACAGTTCTTCATGTCAAAATGAATTGATGTGAAAAACTTATTGCTAACTCTATTTTTAGAGAATTCCAGAAATTTTCTGGTTATTTCATGGGTGACCAGCAAGCTAATAACAAAGATAATTTTATTTTTTTCCCCTGGTATTACTGTACCATAACAAGACATTTTTCCTACCTTGGTTAGTAAGTCAGTCTTTCAAATTTTTTAAAAATTTTATTTTAGGCTTGTTTTTCCTGTGAGTCTGAACGATAAGAATGTAGAAGAAATTGTTTATTGCTCTTTAGCAACAAGTTAGCATCAAGACTTCTAGACTTGGCTCGTCTTAGTACTGCTGGGTATAAAAGATGGATAACCTGGCTGTTATTCATGACATTGTGTGTCATGAACAGAACTGACAAGTGATCCATCTGGTGCAAGTACCAGAATAACCTGATCATGTGGTAGGATTGTCATTGATGCAAATCCTCTTCCTTCACTCAAGCTGAGGATTATCTTTAGCAATGAGATATGTGGAAAGGTGCATTCCACCTCTTGTTGGAAAAATGAAAGAGCATCTGGCCTGAATTTTGGCTGACTGGTTGATATCAAGTCATTGACACAGTTCAGTGATGTACAGACAAAATTAAGTGGTCTCCTAACATTAGAAATGCCTGAAGTCCACACTACCTGTAGAAAGAGTGCATGTTTGTGAAGCTCTCTGTCAGCATTTGGACTGTGGGAATGACTGCTTTCAACAGCAGGCAGATGGCTCTGGTCCCTTGCAGAGATCACATGCCCTGGGTTCTCAGACATTCTTCTGTGAGCTCTCCATCTTTGAGTAGAAGCATCTGTCATCACAGACTTGTTTGGCCCAGATGAGATGGGTTTGCTCTTTCAGTTCTGAAGCAGGTTTTCTACCAGTTTGATGAAAAGATTTAAGAACAACTACTGTGCATCAGAGACATCTGCATGATGGAAAGTGTGCACAGAGCAGTGATATACTCTGTCAAAGGACGTCAAATAAGAAGGCACCTTCCTACTTAAGCTGGTTCAGAAAGCTCAGTGTGACTAAAATCATTCTTGTACCAGAATTCTTATACAGTCACTTAACAGTTATCACTTGCAATTGAAGTAAACAGGAAGTTTTTTGGGTTTGCTTTTTTATGTTGGTTTGGGTTTTTTTTGGGGGGGGTTGGGGGGAGGGCGTAGGGGGTTTTTGTTGTTGGTTTGGTTTGGTTTGGTTTGGTTTGGTTTGGTTAGCTTGTTTGGGGGTTTATTTTAGGCTTTAATGGGTTGGTCCAGCTGATCAGTTTAGTTGATAAGATATCCTTTTGTCTCATTGTAAGATGGTGTTTAAAGGCATTTTGGAAACTCTTAGACTAAATAAAAGACAGTCTGAAAGTTTGGGAAGAGACGGAAGATGAAATTGACATCAGTGTTCAGAAATCAGGGCCATAAAACGATAAATTCTTTCTTACCTGTTTCAAGATCTCTTTAATGACTCTGGCTAGAGGAGGAATTGCAGAGTTACATTGGTGGATGTTTTGATATAGGGGTGCAAGACAAAGCAAAAGCTATTCCAGGATGTCAGTATAGTACTAACAATCACAATGTTCCTCTAAGTATTGTAGTTGTGTCCTTTGTTTTTGAATACTCCCTTTTTACTAGCAGAACATCCATTTACTGATAAGGGAAAGTCAAATCTTCATGTTCATACAGATAATTTTTGGGCCTCATCACAGTATCAACTCCAGTTTTGAAAGTTAATTTGAAAGTCTTTACTAAGACAATTTATGGGAAAATGATAGAAAAAATAACTGGTTTTTTTACTGTGACATTGTATCTGTAAACCCTCTCAATCTTCTGAGTCTTCCTTGTTTTCTTGGAGTCTTACAGTTCCAGAAATCTGTGCCATGGAAGGATCTGAAAGATTTTAGCCTTTGCAGCACTAAATGAAGGCATTGAAGATAAGAAACTTTGGCCTACCTTGCTTGCCCATATTAAAAATATTCTAGCATTGTTTTCTTTATTAACTTGTATGTTACAGTAAGGATTAGCCAGAAAAGTTTTGTTTGCTTTTTTTCTCACAGGTATGAATTTCATGCTTCAGTTAACAAATCTGTGCCAGTGTCATAATTTCAAAAAAACCCCACAGTAGTAGGTGTATGCTTAACAGTAGCCTTAATTGAGTACTGAAATATTTGAAATATTGTCAGGTCAAGTCTAGACATCAGAACAGAAAGTGAGTTTGTCTCATCATCTTAAAGTAAAGCCTGGGCAAAGAACTGATAAAGAAAAACTGATGAGATAGAAGCTAGGAAATGAGAATACATCTAGTGCAGAGCCAAGAACAGCAGGAGACAGAATGCAGGAATACTGAAAAGGAGATTGGTATGGGCAGAAGGAAGAAGCACCTGTAGCTGGGACTGACCAAGAGAAGAGAGAATGGTTTGCAGTTGGGGCAGGTGGTAGACACACAGGACAGGAGTCAGGCTCAAAAGCTCAGACAAGAGGGGTTCAAAAAGAAATTATTACAGCCTTTCAATACTTCAAAGGGACTTAGAAGAGAACATTTTTTACCAGGGCCTGTAGCAATCACATATGGGACGATAGTTTTAAACTTACAGCAGTAGATTTAGATTGGACATAAGGAAGAAGTTTTCTGTGGTGACAGTGGGGAGACACTGGAACAGGCTGCCCAGAGAAGTTGTGGATGCCCTATCCCTGGGAGTGCTCAAGGTTGGATGGGGTTTTGAGAACCTAATGGTAATGGTATATTTCCTGCCCATGGCAGGAGCATTGGCCTGCACATCTTTAGAGACCTTTTCCAGTCACAACCATTCTTTGATTCTAATTTTTGCACAGATATGGTTTATGTTATCCACATAGCAGGCTAAGTGGAAGTTTGCTCTCAGCCTTTGCTCCTTTTTTTTTTCCTTAAGTGCACTTGACTTTACAACTTCAATAACAATCTTGCACTGTATGGATTTCTATCTACCGTTGTTGAAGTGTGCATCCAAAGCCATGAACAAATTTTCATATTTTTCCTTTCCTCATTCCTGGAATACTTCAATATCTTTCAGTACTTCAGTAATCAAAATAACACTGCTTCCCAAGGGACCACATGAAGAGAGGAATGGTTGCAAGACCTTTATGTGTCTGAGTTACACAAATTGTATACAAGTAGTCTAGGAAAATTTCAGAAGTGGTCTCACACTTGGATTGGAGAGTGATAAAATTTTGAGACAAAACCAAAACAAATTTTATGTTTTCACAGCATTGATTATGAGAAATCTTTACATAATTTTTTCATAGAATAATTGTAACAATATAATACATCTTGATTATGAGACAAGTTTCACCAATATAAAGATGACAGATACATCTCCATCACTTTCTCTGCTAATTTTCCATGTAGCAAGCTAAAGAGAAATAAGAAAAGGATAACAAAGTGATGTTAAAGACTTGCTTTCAACTAGTTCTCCATAGTGCTGAAGTTCCTGGACATGTTACATCAGCAACATAAGTTAAAGCTGTCCCACAAATACATTATGTTGCATTCAGGCTTCATTGATTATCTGTGGGAGACCTTTGCACCATGCTGCTCTAATTCTATTTGTGTGCTGTGCAGCTTAGTCCATAAATTTTGAATCAGAGGATCATAAGACAAAGTAGTTCCCTGTGTGTAGCATAAATGATAGAATTTCACCCAGAGATTTCTGCATCAAACTGTTGTAAATTGTGAACTAAAACCATTTAGTTTGATAGACTTTTGAGGCTCCTTGGCTTCTACATCATGCTCATACATCAGCTTTCTGCTGGCAGCACAAAGATTGATCCCATGCCTGGTGAGTGTGAATAGTGGGAAATTCTTACTTCCAACTGCCTACTAATCCTTTTCCCCCCAGGTATCTTTGCTATCCAAAGGGAACAAAGAACTATCCGGCCAAAAAAGAGAATGTGTGATTCTGAACGATGGGTTTGGAATTGCTCCTAATGAATTCAACCTGCCTGTACTTCAGCAGAGGCTGATTACCAAAGGTCAAGCTTTGCTCATTGAACAGCATAACAATGTGGAAAAGCTTCAAGTATCATTTCTGGATGATACTCTTTAGCTTTATTTACAGAATAAGCACTTTACAAGAAGCATTGTGAAAAATGCTTCTAGGTTTATACATTAGGAGAAAAGCACAATTCTCAACAGTGCATATTCTCTATTTTTAGATTTTTTTTAAGCTGTTGCATAGTCAGGTTTTCTACAATGATGGTTCAGTAGCCTTATTTATATTCATATATGCCTTCTGTGTAAAGAAAAAGAGCTTTGTAATATGACCAGACAAAAAATATATGTAGATTCACTGTACCAGAATTAGAAACAGATTAAATACCATCAGTATAATTTTAATATTTAGAAGGAACTTCACTTCTTAAGTTTGGATAGTAGCAAATTCTAATGCTGATGTGACATGTTAATAGTGACTGTTTGCCACTGGCATTGCTTCTGAAATCATTGTTATTTTAAAGCCAGCTGGTTTTGCTGCTATTTCTGTCTTCATATTATATGTCTGTAGCCACACACTGTATAGATCTGTGTACATAAAATGTATAATATACATTTATATACATTTTATATACACATTCATTTTACTCTTTAACAGACCTAAGTAAATTAAATACATTTTTACTGCTAATCAAAAGTACTTAAGGACACTTCCAGAATTTCAATATTTATTCACCATGCTAAATGTAGATTAAAATATCTCACTCCAGTAGGAGAGAAGCTATGTTTTATCTGCAATTTAGTAAGGAATTCTTACTAAGTGCAAAGGCTTTTCTCTACAGTGGCAACCATAAAGGTTGCCAATAACCAGGATGTGCTTGGTGCTTATCATGGTTGAAAATTGTTAGCTTTAAAGTCATCACATGAGTACTTGTAAGTAATTTGATACAGATGTATGTTGTGTACATTTTTCTTTAGTTTTCCCCCAGTGGTTCGTTTGTAACTTTAAATAGCTAATTTGCATTCATTTCATAACCATTTAAGTGTATCATTTTACCATTGTGACTTCAACATCCCAAACTGTGAAGCAGTGAAAAGGGGTCCAGTGGACAATGCAAAAAAACCCCGACAATCGTAATAAAACTGATCCTCTTTTCACATACATGTTGTGTTGAAAGCCATCAAGCACTGCCTTTGCATCTATACAACCATTAAATGCTGGTAGCAAAGGTCTGTTAAGGGTCAAGGTGTGTCATTGCTGAGGTGTCACCTAGCAGTGGGTGCAGTTTGCACCGTGAATCACCATGGGTGATGCATTTCCTGCAATGATGCCACTCAGAATTGGTTTCTATTCTGGTTCAGAGTGTTAGTTTTGCTTTGCTAGATTGAAGAAAGGGCATGCAGTATGGTTAAATCTGATGGATCATAAAGAAAATCCACACTGTATATGACTACCAATGGAACTGATTACATGGTTATTTTATCTAAAATTCTTCATTTAAATTCAACCTTGATATGTTCTACTCAGATTGTGTATGAATTCTAGTAATAATTTTCCACTGAAATAGCATATAACAATCTGCACTTAAAGTAACCCATTTCAATATAATTTTTCCAGAATTTTTTATAGTTTTCATATTTTTATAATCTTCCAAACTTCCAGTGTGCACTGAATGCCTTAGAAATACTTTTGACTTTATTTCAAGCAAGTTTTGAAGTAGCATTGTTTATATTTTGTCTGGATTTGTATGATGTTCATTTATAATTTATGGCATTGTTTTTGTTGAGAAGTGGAATATAATTAATTACTCTTACTGTGTTTCTTCATGTATTTTCAGTGCTTTTAACTTTGAAGCAAATTTTGTGCTTGTTTTTGTGACTGAGAAGTGGAATACTAGTAGTGGCCAGCAAAGGGGCAGTCCAGTAACTTCAAGACAACTCCAAGTGGACTGGTGGCATGTGTAACCACCAAGACTTTGATTTAAAGCAGGAAATCAGTGGTCTTTTCTGTCCCAGTGCTCCATAGGATTATTTTTCCCTCCCTGGCTTCCACAGAACAGATATGCTGACTGTTGTAAGAAAGAGCTGATGCATTTTGCATGTAGGGCAACAAGTGGCTACAGAAGATCCATTGTCTAAGCTGTTAAATAGTTTATGGAATGAGTACATAGATGCTCTCCACTGAGACCAGCTTCCATTGTGTTTCCCACTGTATGAAAGGTAACAAGAGCCAGTTCTGACATTAATGATTTCTGTAGGGCTAATTCTGTACAGACAACATGGGTAGAGCATATTCAGGGAAACACAGAAATCAAAACTAAATTGCTCAGTATCATTCAGCAAGTCATCAGCAAAGTTGAGAATGGAACTGACATCTCCTGGGTTCCAGTCCAGTTCATAACTGGTATCCTTCAAGGTGTGTAGCCCTTTTTGTTTCTCACATGTTTGTCCTCTTTAAAGTAACCTGTGCAAAAATCTTAGAAACAGCCATAGCTGTACTTACTATTTAGCTAATTGAAAAAGGTCTTGCAAATTGTGGTGCAAAACTTTAAAAACTTGAAAAACTGTACTGAACTACAGCTAATTTTGATAATTTCTGAGTTAATCTAAACTGTGATTTATGCAAGTCTTTCTTTCAGTTTGCTTGGCTGCATTAGAGTACCTGAAATCATGTAGTGTTTTGTCTCCTATTATTCATGCACTTACTTTCTACAGTCTTCTGATTACAAGTACTTTCTCAGGAGATTGTACTGTGTGTGTATTCTGTAGCCTGATTTACATATGTTGTACTCTGTCTGAATCATTTCCCAGTCTCCTTTCATATCCCTGAATAATCAGATGCTGATATTGGACCAAATCATGAGTTTCATTCTGTAAGGGAATTCCTGTTTACAGGCTCAAAATAATGTGTTCAAAGACTGTTTCTTACAGTCATTGTAACTTTGTGGGATTAGGGCCTGGTTATTGGTATTTTACATCAAGAAATTTGACTAGCTAAGGAACTTTTGGAATTATTTTCATTAAAGGAGAAAGGTCAACAAATTTCCATGCTGTAACAGGAAAGCTTCCTGCAGTGACTTCTCCAAAGTGAATAATAGACACAATTTTAGCACGTATGAATTCTGCCCTACTTCTGCTGGGAAGAACCAGCAATTCTGAGTGACTTTATATCAGGAAATGTGAAAAGAGAAAGCCACTTGAGAATATTTGGTTTTGACTGTATGAATTCACCATGCACTTGAATTAAAAAAAAACTTCTCAGCTGAAGGTTTCATCATTCAATTTGTCTAGACAGATAACAGCAATTGGAAACAAAGGTCTTCTAATTAATTTTGTTTTGTGACTTGGAAGAAGCTAAAATATATGAATATTCTGTGTTCAACTGTGCTCAACAGGAGACAGTGAGAATCATGATGAGAAAACTAGTAATTTAAAAGTATTTGACATTTGAGTTCTCAAAATTCCAACCAAATTAAAACTTATTTCAATGAAAGCTTTATGTCCAAAATTTAACCCATTACCCTCTGCTGTGTTTTGACCTATGTTTCTAATTTCCACCTGCCAGGACATGTTCCCTGACTTAAACTGTAATTGGATTTAGTCACTTTTGCTCCCAATTTAGGCTTGCTGTAACTTCATTACTGTCTTTTGCCTGCCTCCATCTCTGTTGGTGCAATGTAAGCAAATACAGATAATTTCTAGTTGAGAGTCTGCTTAGCAATGGAATCTGTAGTGAGTTACAGCCCAAATCATTATAGACAATGAAGACACACATTTTTTGTATATATATATCTGTGTATATATAAGTTATATATTTATTTATTTATTTATTTATATATATATATGCATGTGTTTATTTTTTTTAAGTTAATATAGTTGAAATCTTAGCAGTCTAATTCAAGAATCACTATTAATCTAGATCTCTTGCAGGAAAAAGAAAGAGCAATAATGCAGTTAAATTGCTTTACAAACACTTTTTAGCCTCTCCCCATTTGGGGCAGTGATGCTCACCCTTACACTGCTCCTTAGTGTCCCAAGGTCAGTGGTTTGATTCTGGTGGGGTTGTCAGCATTTGTAGTCCTGTCCTAGGAAGAACAGGATGTTCATATTGATGGCTCCATCTTCCTCACTCTAGGATCCAACATTTGGGATCATTTTACTACATTTGCTAACATACTATTACTCCTTTGCCTTTTCTTTGTTGGTTTGCAGCTCCATGAGATATCTGGATTCATAATGTATGATGCATTTTACATGCACTGGATACTGGTTTTTGTTCTCTGAGATACCCCTAGCCCCAGTTTTGTCCAGGACTGCATTTTGCTGCTGATCATGGCTGAGTTGTCTATAGTTACCAGTGCCAAGTGTGTGCCTCATCTCACACCATCCCATCTCATCTCCATACCACATCTTGTGTTTTAAGGCACATCTCTCTTAAGGACCCTGCTGTCTGACCAGGCCTGTATCTCTTCATACTATGTCCTTTTGTGAGTCTTGTAAGTATCTCAGTGTACATTGAGTAACCACTTTTCACAGCTATCTGCATAAAACCATCCTTGTTCGAAGACAAATCAAAGTAAAACAAATTAGAGGTGTTGAACTGGTCAGCTGAAGGAATCACAAACACAGCTGCTCCAATTGAAACAAAGATATATTCAGACAGAGCACAGCTGACAAGCCTCAGGACTTGTGAAGCCTTGCAAATTCAGTGTAAAGTTTATGACCTGTTGGTGGTAGTGGTACTGCTGTATTGCAGAGCTATAAGATTGCAGCTTCCAAAACTTTTAGAAATGCACTGACTCTTGTTCCTGTACCCTGTGTACTGCTCTTAATGCCTTCAAAAGACACAAGTCATTATCACCATGACAGAATCCCCATGTGTCAGAAAAGAAGGAAGATCTTGTTGCTGAAGTCTGGTGCCTGTGATCTGTCTGCTGTGTGATCAGCAATACTCATTTAAAGAGGATTAATGATTCCACACTTGCCGAAATGGTGAATTGCAGTTGCCAAGAATGTGACTGTGTGTGGCTGAAGAATGGTCAGCCATCCTTTGGGGCAGCAAGCAGGGTAAAAAAGAATGGATGAAAACAGGAGATGCAGCTCACAAGACAGAAAATTATTCTCTTTGCCAAAAACATCATTAGAATACAGAGGATTCACTGCCTGTGTCTCTGGTGCAGCCTATGCTGCAGTGCTGGTGGATGGAAGGGATCACTGACTTTGTGAACTGAGCAGAACATACCCTGTGGTGTTCAGCACTGCTCTGTGGTGTTCCAGCAGTCTGTGGGGATCTTGGCTCCTTGAAGGCAGGGCTCCATGAGGAATAGTTTGATTACTACTGATTGTAGCTACTGAAAAGATCATGACTATGGGGGTATGCTATTGGAGAGTGGAATGTCAGAAAATTTGCTCTCTGAGCTTACTTATGGTTTTGGGTTTTTTTCTGCCTGGTCCTCAAGCAGCATAGGGATGGAGTTGTTCCACAGAATACCTTCTTGAGTTTCTGCCACAGTGTAATATGTATAGATTCTACAAATACAAATACAAATTCTTTTACAAGTAGTAAAATAATTGAAACAGTAAATAGAGCCATCAAAACAATGTTTATTGACATTATTTAGAAATATTTAAAGATTTGTTTTAATTAGCAGTGTCTGGAATCAAAGTTTTGCATTTCTTTAGCATGATCATGATGATTAACTCTTTACCTTTTCCTAGGCAGGTCACCATACAATGGAACTATGCAAGATGGTTTGTGTTAGCAGAACATGTCATTTGATGTGGTGGGTCTGACACCCTGGCCCATGACACAGCATATGCCTGAAGGGCTATGGATCTACTATCAGTTGTGATCCTTTGTAATCCAGCTGCAGCCAGTGAAAATAGACTGTGGACAGCAGTGTGCCAAGCAGAAGCAGGACTGACCAATGTTTCACCTGTTGGCAGTGTGGTGTGAATGATCTCTCCCAAATCTTCTCTCCTAAAGATGTGCAGGAGCCAGCAGGAATTCAGCAAACCCCAGAGACTTCTGTAAAACTCTACAATGCAATCTGTTAGTCTTAAATTATGTTGTGCTGAATGGATCATTTGTACAATTAGGTTATATTGAAGAGAGTAAGGATTAAATAAATGGGTGAGGTGTAGCACTCTAACTGCAGAGAGCTATTTTTAATTATTTCTTCAGTGGGGCCTAAATGAAGGTTGATCTATTTGTCATTTTCACTTCTTTGAGACAGACATTTACCATTCTGCTTTACATAGTTTGAATACCCTCTCTGAAAAAGAAAGCCTGGCAGTCAGTTAGAGGCTTGCCTTGAGTGACCTGCCCGCTGACTTCCAGAAAGATTAAATGATGATGCAATATAGTGATATTTTATTGAAAGATAATGATAGAATGGATGGAAATAGATGTTCCTGACATGAAGGAGTAATGGACAAGGAAAAATATCATGTTCCAGTTAATCAACAGTGAACTAATTTCTCCTACTCCTGTTCTCAGTAAGAAGTCACTGCTGCAAGACATTCTGGTGAAAATCAGTGGTAAACCACTTTTTTTTTACCAATAGGAAACTCACTTTGTGTTCAGATTTCATCTGGTGAAACTGAGTGTACTTGGCAGAGCAGAAGTTTGGGACAACTATTTAAAAGCTTGAGTAAACTCAAGACAACAATAATTGAGCAGTGTTCTGCTGAAATCACTATACATTGTGGAGCATTTGAATATCTGATCAGGCTACTTCTCTGCAATTCCATTTATTGAGACATCTCATATTTCTCGAGGCTTCCCATACTCACAAAATAAATATTATAAGTATTCCTAAGAATGAGTCTCCTCCCTCATGCATTTTCTGAACCACTTGACTTTTGCATTGGTGCATCTAGCACTGAGGTCACACAGAGAAGATCAGGATATATTGCTACAGAACCTGGGCATCAGCAAATCCCCAGGATGTATTATAGGGAGGTATTCTTGCAGATTTTTCTTACCAATGTAGCAAACAGGTAATATTTCTGGAATATAGAGCTGTAACAGCAAACAAACACCCAACATATTGATACAATCCTGGTGAGTACTCAGGGATGACTTTGTTGAAGCTGGCACTACAGAGGTGTTTAGGAAGCTGTCTGTGCCCTAATGCAGGAAGCCTGGAAAGTGTGTACAGCTTCTAATCAAATTGAGTCTTCTTAGAATTAGAATTAGAATTAGAATTAGAATTAACCAAAGCTATGCTCAACTTATAAATTTTTAACCTAACTTTTTATCACCTTCTGTTTCAATTGCTTCTTGTATTCCTGCTTGTTTTGTCAGCCTGTGAAGAGAAGATAGTATAGTTATATATGGGGAAGAGATTAATTTCCTCAGGCTATTTTTCAAGATTTGTCATTTGATTTTGTGTATTCTTCTATAGCTGCACTGTTCTTTTGTATACCTCAGAATGATCTAGAAGATATTCTCAGTTCTTCAGCCAAGCATGCTTGGCAACAAGCTGCATCTTTTTGCTTAAAAATGAAGAGGGTTACCCATCCTTTTTGAAGTGTGATTGTTACCCCTCTCTTGTCTCATTTCTGTTTTTCAAGACTGCACATTGCAAATGTTCACTGTTTACTGTTTCAAAGAGACAAGCTGAATGCACTGCATTCAAATAGACTTAAAAATAAAATATTGAAAGGTATCCTAAAACATGTTTCAACATAATCTGTAAAAGAAAGCCCAGTGAATTTTCTACCTAAATTCTGTAATCATCACTGCAGCACATACTGCTGTTTTTTTCTGAAAGCAAATTATATCTATCCTCTTCACTAAAATGTGTTAAGTGCTTGACAGTAATTATTCTACGTGTTTGCTTCATTAGCAAGTAAAATATTAAGGCTTAAATACCCTTAATGGTAGAGACTGACGTCCTGTAGCTTTGACTCATTCGTATGTTTTTAAAAAGACTTCCGATTTCTTGGTGTTTCAAGATTAGTCTTTCATATTTGAGAAGGTTTTTTTCCAATTTTTTTTCCATTCATTTTTTAAGGAAGATGAAGATTATTACTGTGTGTCACTGGGACAAAGTAGATTCATTATTGTTTGAAAAAAGAAGCTTTTCTATGTGTTCCTGAAGAGATCAAATCCAGTTTCCATGAGCTTGGCTCACTTTCTAGTCCTGCTGCTTATACCACAGTTAATAATTTATTTAAAAAAATAAAATATTTAGTTAGAAATCTAGTGATATGAAGCTGCCTTTTGACCTGATTCCTAGCAGCTGTTGATGCAGCTGATTGCATGAGTGTCCTATTACTGCCACTAGCAAACTGAAAAAAAAAATCAAACCCACCAAAAGGGCAGAAACTAGAGAGGTGAATGAGGATGTGCAGATGCACTTTTGCAGAAAAGGACTCAAGTTGAACACGAGCCAGCAATGTGCCCTTGAGGCATAGAAGGTGAATGGGATCCTGGGCTGCATTATGGGGAGTTTTGTCAGCAGGTGATCCTTCCCCTCTGCTCAGCACTGTTAAGGCCATACCTGGAGTGCTGTGTCCAGTGCTAGAGAGACATGGACATTCTGGAGAGAGCCCAACAGAGAGAGTCAGACAGAGAGCCCCAAAGAGGATGAAATTGCAGGAGCATCTCACACAGGATAAAAGGCTGAGGGAGCTGGGGCTGCCCACTTGTAGAAGAGGAGGTTGAGGAGGGTCTTACCAAAGTGTATAAACATCTGAAGGGAAGGTGCAAAGAGGACAGAGCCAGACTCTTTTCAGTGGTGCCCACTGCCAGGATCAGTGGCATGGGCACAAAGATGAAAAGCAGGAGTGTCTACCTGAACCCATTTTCACTGTGAGGGTGATCAAACACTGACACAGATTCCCCAGGGAGGTTGTGGATTCTCCATACTTGGAGCTCTTCCAAAAGCTTCTGGACATGGTCTTGGGTGCTGAGCTGTCTAGTGGCTCTTCTTGAGCGGGGTGTTGGGCCACATGACCTGCAGACATCCCTTCCACCCTCAACTATTTTCTCTTTCTGTGAATATCCATTATTTGATCAGTTTCTCTGTATCCTTGGGATCTGCAAAACCCAGAAGTTTAGAACTGGTCTGCAAAAGTCAGTTTTTAACCACTGCTGTGTATATCAGAACTTCCAGTTCTAATCACAGATTGTTCTATACACAATAGTCATGGAGGAATATGTGAAAACTGCAGGCTGGCATTGGGACAGCTTTTTTGAATGTGGAAATTCTAACTGCTCCTGTGTGATAGTCTCTTTTGATGGTACTGAATGCACATGGAATGACTTCCTTTTTGAGTTTTTCAGTGATGAAAGGGAAATGGTACAATGAGCTATTAAAAAAAAAAAGATAAAATATACAGAGATCGTGAAATGTGCTAAGAGGACTGTCTAACAACAGTCATTAAATGAGTCTTTTTTTCCTTAGCTTGTTATAGCATAAAAAATGCTCTGTAAGGAATATTAGGAATGTTGAAAAAAAAAATCTACAAAATGTAAAATGAAGAATTATGGCATAATTTGTTCTTATATTGCTCATTATGCATTTTGTTAAACCAAAAATAAACCGATAAATAAGGATTTTCCATGTACTAGTAACATCTTTTGTATTAATACTGCTTCCTTTTGTATTGCTTTCATGACTTGTTTTTCTTTTTCTCTGTGTGTATGTATTTCTCAGAATCACAGAGATGGCATTAGGGCCACTTGGAAACATTCAGCTTTAGTGATGCTGTAAAATGTGCTCTCTGCAGGGAGTGTTGGATTGAACACAAGAGTGTAGATTTCCTCTCTTCCATCTGAGCTTCTTGGAAAGTGTCCTCCATTGATACACAGCACTGCCTAGCTTTTTTAAATTGATGAATTTTATGTTATTTGATCAGTTTCTCTATATCCTTGAGATTAGAAAATTCATGTAAGGATTCTTTTTTACTTATTATGCAGTGAAACCATATATTTGACATGATGCCTGGAGCAGGCTAGTGAAATCTGATCTCTGTATAGTTTCAATCTCTTATCTTGGAAATTCCCAACTACTGGAGTATGGTGCCCTCCTTCACACACACATTTCCTTCCTTATTTAGATGCACTTTGTTTACTCAAACTTTTTATACCATCATTAATTTCAGAGCTGTATGGTCAAAACCTTTCTGTATAATTCTTATTGCTAAATGTTCAGGATGTTGTTTATTTGTTAACGTCTTACTTAGAAAATATGTTGCTGTTTCAAAAAATGCTTATTTTGTTGTCTGTTACTTGGGAAGTTGCAGGTGCCATCAGATGTTCTCCAAAACTTACTGACAGTCATGCTTACTAAAATATCAGAATTTTTATTCACAAAACTTAAAGATATAACTAACTTTTTTAGAACACAATGAGGTGTGAAATATTATTTATGCCTTCTAAAAATAGTATGTTAGGTATAAAAATGCTAACCTTCCAATTGTTTTGTGTATCAATTTACTCTCAAACACTGACAGAAATGTCTTTGTTGGCTTTCTATAAATTTCTGTTAGCTTGTTAGCATGCTCCTCACATCCAAATGCAATAATGTCTTATAAACACATTTAAACATTTGTTTTCCCTTTTTGATTCTGGACAGTGTCATTTGCTTCCTGACTGTTAGACTTTTTATTTAATATGTATTAGCTTGAAACATTCCATGAAAAATGTGTTGAATGTGAATTTTAATATATTTCAGAACTTAATAGATATTAATAGAGCAATAATACAGTAGCAGACACAAACCAGATTACAGCTTGTAAATTACAGCCAGTGTACTGAGGGCAAAGACCATTAAGAAAACATAATTTGAACATTAAAGAGATTGTGTTTGTAATCAGGACATCTGCCAAAACCAAATCCAAAGATGCAGAGGTCCTCTAGCACACTTCTTTTGCAGCTTGCATCTGTACAACCCGATATCTTCATCTGTCCAATTGAATTAAATATTCTAAAGTACAGCCAGAAGGATAATTGCTACAGGAATACCAGATACAGATGCATCTCAGGTGGAGGTAATGTTTGTAAAATGTGGTCTGCTGACAGGCTTGGATGTGGAACTCTATCTACATTAGCTGGTGGAGTGATTCCTGTCCCGTGTGGAGCCTCACAGAGAATCAAGAGAACTGGGTTGTTGCTGTGCTGTTTTCAATCTCTTCCTGAGACTACATTGGCTTCTGTCAGTCACCTAGATAAGAACAGATTTGAGCTTAGTGTTGCTTGAAGAGGAAAGTGATCTTCCTAGCTGGAGACTGAGTGTGGCTGAAAATCAGGAGGAGACTCATTTGCATTTTATATGTTGCCAAGTTTTCTGACAGTTTCTCTGCTTTGAGATTTCTGTTAAGCAAAGCAATCAGATCTTCCCAAGTCTTTCACTGGTCCTTGTATGAAATGCTGTCATTTTCCCAACCCTGTCAACATCTCCAAACACTTAAGAAAAACCCCAAAACTGGGACCTAATTCCATATTGCTGAAGAATTTGGAAAAATTATTCTGGAAAGAAGGGGTGAAACTTGAAATGCAAGATTATTTTGCATTGGACAAAGTGCTTGAGAAGTGATGAAAACCAGGTATTTTGTATCTATTCCATCCCTGGTTTGTGTGATCCAACAGATTTGCATCAGTTCTGTTGGTAGATTTTGACATGATATTCATCAGGGAACAATCTCTTTGAACTCTGAAAAAATTGCTCCATAGGAGCTGGAATTTCAGATAATTAACAGGTCATAGATGGTAAATGACAGGCACCACTTATTAAAGATCCATTTTCAAAGAAGTGTCTGAGAACAGAAAGGCCAATTGGAAAACTGTGGACCAGCCATCTAGCTAGAACATCATCACAAGCTCAACAGCTGTTTCATGTCTAGCTCTGCAAGTCATCAGGGACTTAGCCATTGATTTTCTTGGCAAACTGCTGAAATTCTTGAGTTTGCTCTCTACGTGATTCAAACTCTAATTATGTACTGTTTATATGTGTGAATCCTGCCTCTGTCCATGAAACATCTTAGGCACCTCCTGCTGTGTTTCCCCCATCTATTTTATATTTCCCATCTCTTTTATATTTTGTTTCTGTTGCTCTCTAACACTGACTGTTGTAGCCAGCTTTCATTTTCACCAAAGGTGGACTGGGTGCTCAGCTCTCTAACAAGGGCTCCACATGCTTCTCACAAAAGTGGTCTTTCCCTCCTTGAGGAGTAAAGGGCAAGACCATTTTCAAATTGTGTGATATTGATGGACATCAACATTTCCAAAGAACTTTACCCTTTATTGTCAATGACCATTTTAAAACTAGTTTTACACAATTACATTGCACCAAAGAGCCATCCAGGACATTTTGGCCCAAAGTGTTCATAACTCCACATTTTACATAATTGACAATACAAAAGCATTTAAATAGCCAGTTGCCAAATATTCAGTAGTCTTGATCACAGATAGAAGGAGACAGGAAGTGTCATAGTGTTATTTCAGTGTCAGGGTGTTTTCTGTAGATGTTCTGCTGTATTTACCTTTGGGCTTTGTTTCAGGCTCCCACCCTAGTTTCATATTATTCAACCTATTCATGAACCCTATTTTTAAAGCCTATATAGAGATCATGGCAACTTACCAGAGTGTGAAGCTGTCACTCTATCTATGCTCTGGCTCTGCCTGATTTATAGAGACAGCTCTTCATTATGCTGTACACACACTGTGACCAGAGCAGAAATGCTAGTGGTGCATTGAAACTGAGTGTTTGGTTTGGAAGTGGCAAAAGACTCTGTTGTTCAGACACCACAAAAAAAAGAGGAAGATTTCATATCCTCGAGGATGCTGGTCAAAGAGCACTATATTTTCTTTTACTCTACTTCAGCAGGAGGTGCCCAGGAGACTCAGAGGCCAGAACATCAGACCTGCATAAGGTCATCTTTTGATGCCTGGAGCATCCAGTCCATTCCCAGACTTTAGTTATCACTCATACACTTTCCTATATGCTGTATCAGTATTCCTACAGAAAAAAATATGCCTTGAATCACTTTAAGGCTTGCAGCCCTTTCAGGTTCCCCTACATTAATATTTGTGTGCGAAGCTAACTCATGCAGTAAATTAGGCAACTGTTGATTTAATTAAAGTGACCTGAGAGAGAAAAAAAAATAAAAGCTTAGGAAACATTCTTAAAGGAAGTGCTTTTAATGGCTCAAAATCTTCAAACTGCTGTGGAGCATAGCTGGAAAATCAATTTGGAGTTTCTTTTGTTTCTGTTCTCAGAAATGACACAGATTTGGCAGTTGTGCTCCAACATTAATGATTTAAGGGACTTAACTGTGCTTTATGAATAGAATTCAATCCAGCCTTAAGGCTGGTTGGCAATTACTGCAATAGGCATCTGCATGTCATCCTTTAAAGCTCTATATACATTGCAAAAATGTGGTGAGGGTGGGGTTTGTAGGGATACAACAAACTCGAAAGGAATTCCTAATGGCAAAACTGCATTCTAATCTTTATAGGTCATAAAATGCATGAGGAGATATTGGTAATGTTTGTCTCACACTAAGAAGGCACCACTTCAGGTAATTCAGGAGAAATGAGTGTTCTTGAAGCAATCAGACTGAGAGTGTTGGTGTCCCATAAAGTGCTGCCTAAAATTAACTGAATTTTTGGAGAACAGTGGTGGAAATTGACTAGTACTATTATTCAGGTAAGTCTTTGACTTACCTGAAATAAAGCAGACTCTTGAAGACCTGGAACAAAACCAAGAAGTTTAAACATAAAATACTGAAGGATCCATTCCTGATCTTAGCAATTAGTGTTCTCCCAGAATTTTAGAAAAGTGATGTTATTGATTAATCTCAAATGATAAAATGGTACAAAGCTAAGAAACTATCCTAGTTTTGGTAATCTTGTTTTTATTGGTAAAGAACAGAAGAAATATGCCTACTTTTTGTTCCCACTGCCATCTAACAGATTCCACAGGAATTCTTCTTGTCTGTCAGTGTAAATCTGCTCCAGGTCCTTCTTTTTTCCTTCCCATTTATTCTTATAGGAAGTGTTAGATATTGTCTTTGTAACAGAAGTGTTGGATTGAGATGGTGCTATCTCTCTAACATTCCCCTGAAATGTTTATTGACTGTCTGAATTGTACCTTGTCCTCACATTTGATTAGTCAATGCTTGTCACTTAAACAGGCAGAGTAAGATGGAAAGAAGTGAAAAGTTTCAACAGGAATGATAAAACAGAAGCATCTGTAGACTGTTTTCTGATATTTAACTCATGAGACCATTTCTCAAGCCATTTAATGAATTTTTTTAATCAGTGTTTCAAATATCCTCACTGCTCATTTTAAAGAAGGCCTTCTATCTTCAAATAGTAACTTTGGAAGAAAACTCTGGATTACTTGCATGTGTTGACTCTTTTTAATGCAGAATACGAGTCCCTGATCTCTTGTGGTTCAAAGTATCTGGAAAACAATAGCTTTAACAATAAAAAATAAAAGCAATGAAATATAATTATATTCTGAAGCTCATTAGCTAGTGAAATTGGTGCAAGACACATTTTCCCTCCTTTCTTTCACTTAGCTAACAGGATCATTAGAATAATAGAAAATAAGCCTGGAAAGGATTTTGGGATTTGTTCTTTTGCCCCAGGGTAGGATCAGTTGGACTTGTTAAACTTCTCACAGGTGATTGTGTGTAACTAATTATTATTTTTACTTTTTTTTGCAAGTTTCAAAGGTCAGCCATTTACCAGTCTCTAAATGAGCAAAACCTCAGTAGTTCAGAGACAGAGAAATAACCAGATGGACCTTCTACCATAATAATTTATATTTTCTCTCTAGCTCTAGTTGAAGTGGTGTTGGTAACTCATGGACTAATGGTTTTGGTAATTCACTTGAGAGCCAGCAGTTTTGCTATTCTCAGGAAGACTCAGGCTGCTACTTTGGGGTTTACTGAACTACTGCTGAGTGTTGCTGTTTAATATTTGCAATTAGACTGGATTTTGTCAAAATTGTGAGGTAGTCATGTGACCAAGAAAGTCACATTGTAAGAAAATCTCACAAAATTTAAAATCTGTCCAGATGCCCCAGCCCACTCTTTCACAATTATTAACATTAAGGTTTTTTTTTGTTGTCTAAGTGGAGCTTTTTCATTCTAAGTGGAGCTTTTTCATTTTAAAGTCCAGTTTTGTTTCCTTATTTGTTACCCTTCTTTTTAATGAATACTGTTTTCTCTTTGAAAAAACTTTTATATTCTCTGTGTTCTTCTGGGTCACCTTTAGGCTGAGAAATTCGGTTTAATTTTTTATTAGAACCCACTGTCTGAGAATAAGAATGTTTTAAAGTCTTCCTTTCCTTATGAGCTTCACAATTGGTTTCTCTGGAAAAAATAAGTACAGAATAATACCAAATTGTTGTATTTTGGATATTAATTAGCCCTTGAAATTGGTTTTTAGCATTAAATAGTTCTTTAAAAAAAACCCTCCTTACACATCTGTGTGGAGATTGTCATGTAAGAGGTAGAGACCTAAGTTTTTTATACATAGTTGAAAAACAGAAGATAGTGGCCATAGTATTCAGTTCCTGAAGTAATCTTAGCTTGTCTGTTTCTCTATGCTTACAGGCTGAATCTTGGTTTCAGAGTTGTGAGCAGATCTTGTCCAGATCTGCTGTAATGACATGATGTGTCAATTGTACACACTGTGTTGTACCTAGCTGGTGCACTTGTCTCTTTTCATTAGCAGATTGTTTCTAGGTAGTCTGACACAGAGTTATTGTTAGTTTCACAAGCATCATTTCAACACGGTTGCAGATAATTATGGCTTCATGACTTTAGACAGAGCTGCTAATGTCTTCCACTTATAGCAGCTACAGCAATATGTTAGTCGGCCTTGCATGCTGTATTCTGGGATGGTTGGATTGCTTACAAACTAAGAATGATTCTAAAAACTTATAAACAAGGTTAACCATCTTTTAAAGGTTATAAGTTATAAAACTATTTTGTATGTGAATCCTAACACAGGGTGATGTTTAACATCAAAATATGTGCTCACTGCTTCTGTTTTGTTGTAAACTGGTACACTGTTCTGAGGCAGCCTATACAGCTGCAGAACCTGTTTAACTGATGGACTGTAGTGAACAAATCATCTTTAAATTGATTAGGTCATGGTCATTACAGTGAAAAAGAGCATTATCATCTGATCAGTGCTTTCCACAACCCAGCAATCTAAATGAAGATCAAAGCTCAGGAAACTAAAAGCCTATGAAAAGCAAGATGAAATGCAATGTGCCATGTTAAATATTTGAAAACTCTTTTGTCAAATGATTATTGATGAAATAATGAGATCAGAGCCAGAATTCATCAAACAAAATCAGTTTTGAGTAGTCATGGGAAAGTATCTTACTGTCACAATGTGAAACTAGAGCTATGGTTGATATGGGGAGTGGGCTACAGATTTAGACACTCATGAAACAAAGATGATCAAAGGTATACAAAAAATAATAAATACGGGAAAACATACTGAAAACTAGCTAAGCATCAAGAATGGGAAAATAATCAGATATTGCAGGGAATGGTGTAGGCCAGCACAAGTTGTCAGCACAGGAGCTTGAATTAAAGAGTAAGTGAGAAATGGAAAAATAAAGCAGAGAAGTAAGAAAAAGGTAAGGAAGAGTAAATGGGAATGTTGAAAAAAATGGCATGAAACTGTGAACTGTGGAAGTTGTCTACAGTTGAATCAATGTACATTACTTGCCACCACATAATCAGTTTAAGTACACAGATTATCAGTTGTTCTTTTACTAATTATCAATCAGGTCTAAGAAGATTGGGTTTTGGTAGTTTGATGGTTTTTTTCATTTGTTTTGGTAATCTAGATCACACCAACTAAGCAATTAAACAACTTTGAAGTTTTTACTATGAATCAGAAAATTGTTCACTTATGTTAGAAAATGTTATGTATACTCTATAATATGAAGTAGTGTGAGTCCTGTCCCTGTAGGTCCTCAGAGGTGTCAGAACCCAAACCTAAAAAGATTAGATTACATCTGGTTTGAAGGCATTTCTGCTTTTTTTTTTTTTTTTTTTTTTTTTTTTTTTTTTTTTTTTTTCTGATTTCCTGGAAAGAAGTTAGATTTATTGGTCTTGCATGGAAATCTTTCTATAAACTGTCATCAGATTTCCTTTCTTCCATTCTTCAGATAATATGTCTCATTTCAGTGAAGGTTTTTTAATCTCCCAATTAATAGCTCAATTCCTTTAGGACTCTTCAGAGTTCCTAGTTTTGGTGCAGTTTTTTTATGCTACTTCTACTGATTTGTTATAAAACCTTTCTACTGTCTCTTCAGCTTGCTCCAGCTCTCCTAATTGCCCCTGCAACCACTCTGTGGTTGAAGATATCTAAGCAAGCTACTCCATAGCAAACATCAGTGCAAAGTGTTCATTCATCAGTACTCCTCCAAGTGTGCTTTGTTGCATCCCTATGACCCAAAATTCTCCTGTTTCTCATGCTCTTGGGAAAGATGCTACTAGCCAGCAGCAGGTTGCAGCTGTTCTATCATTTTCTATACTTTCAATGTGGGTTTTGGCATGGGTGTGGTTTGGTTTATTGGAGATTGTCTTTTTTAATAATCATGGTCAGTGTGTCAGTATCATTTTGATCCAAGTCCAGCAGTGTACTCAGGAAACAATCAAGCATTTCTTCTCCTCTTCTGGTTGTTAGTTGTTCCAAGAAAATGTAGTTTAAGTGGTGTAAAATTGTTTCTTATGTGCCATTGTGACATTTACTCCATATGTAGAAGGGTAAAACTCCTCTTCCATTATTAGTCCTCTACACTCACACCTTTTTCCCAGCAGTTCCTCTGGATAGTTAGGAAAGTAAGAATAGCAATAGAAAAAAAAAAAAATAATCCTTTTCAATTTGGGCATTAAAAATTCAGTCTGTATGAATTAAATGTTTCTTATTGACACTGCGAATTTTTCTGTCCTATTTGACTGTCAGCTTCCTCTAATATGTAAATACTCCTTTGCAGATGTCCCTAAATCATTCCTATATAATTAGTTCATCTTCAGTGTTATCATGGATCACATATTGGACTTTTCACCAACTTTTTGAGCTATGTTATTATCACATAGAGCCAAGCATTTGAGACCACAACCTTATTTTTGAAAAGTATTTGAACTGATAATTTCTTTTTATAGACCTGCTTAACAAGTCTTACTTTTTGTTGGCACTGTAATTCACTGTTTCCTGTTAGATGTTTATCAAATTAAGTTAAATTTCATTTAAAATTTTTATCTTTAGTTTAATGACTTAAACCCTTAAATATATTTTAACATATTATGTTGTTCTCCTTCACACCTGTTGGCTTTTTTAAGTCTTAAAAAGCTGTTCTGTATTGATTTTAATTTCAGTTGTGAACAAATTGTTTTTATTGTACAGTGAGACATTTCTTTGTAAACTCATCTATCCCAAGCTCTCCCAAGTCATAGTAAATTAAACCCTAAACTCTATTACTGTTTTCTGTGCCTTGAATAACTCAATGGGACCTATCCTCTGTCTTTTCCTAGTCAAGATACAAGAAGCACTTCAGAAAGTTGCTGTCAGAGAGATCTAAGGCTTGAATTGCCTCCTGTCAGTTATGATTTTTGCCTTGAGTGGCTCTTTTGCACCTGCTTCTTTCTCATTGCACTGCAGTCCCTTCCCACAGCTTGAAGGCTTATAAGTTTTTCCTGTTGCATCCGAGTTTCCCCACATTAGTTTAATTATTTTTGGCTTGTGCCAATATGCATTTAGTAAAATATATGCATGAGCAGAAAAGCGTGTGGTAGGGTGTTTTCCACCTGTGAGATTTGAGTAAAAATGAAATTTTGCTGGCTGTCCAGCTTGGGATATGAGCCAACAATGGAGATACCATCCCTTGACTTAGTTTTGTTTATTGCTCCCATAATAACTCCTTGATTATGTGGGTTTTTTTCCTTCCAGGTCAGTTGCCAATTAAATGAATTTAGTTCACCAGGAAGATGGTAACATATAAAGTGGATAAATAGATCAAGAAAATCTTTGGGGGAGTGTGAGAAGTAGCTGAGCTCTGAGACCCAGGAGTCAGCTGGCAATAATGAGAGTCAAGCTAGGCAGACAAGCTCAGGTTCAGGGGGCATCTTAGCACAAATGAAATGATTTTTTATGGCTGCTTAAGTGAAGCTTCCATTAAAGCCTTGGCAGTAGCCCAAAGTAAGTCTGTGCTGAAGAGATTTAACTGCAACTGGAACAAATAATCCTTATGCAACAACTGAGTCACTGCTGGGGAAGGAGTGCATGTTTTTCACATGTGTATACAAGAAAGAAGGGAAAAGTCTCTTATCTTTTGCACATCCAGAAAAAGTATTCAGGATGTCAATACCTTGTTGTTTGTCTTGAATTTCACTTGCAGTGCTGCCTCAGAAGGCCTCTGTATGGTAAAAACACTCATAAGAAGTTTAGGATTACTTTCCTGAGATCATAAACTCTGAACCTGCAAGTTTTGTTTGCCAGGAGGCAAACTAGTTAGCCAGTTTAAATCCCTCTGACACGTGGTGTGTTTCTGCCAGGGTTCTTTAGACAAGCATTCTCTTGCACTGTGAGGTCTGTGCAATAGAGATAAGCCCAGCCTCACACTCCTGAACAAGCCTGGAAAGACATTTTTTCATCCAGAAAGAAGGGATGATTCTAAGTTGTATTCCAGACTGCATCTCAATATGGAAGCTTGAACCTATCTCTAGTTTGCCTCTATTGACCCTAGCAATAGCTGAAAAGATTTATGTTTCTTCAGGACAAGTAAGGTTGATGGTTCATTTGCCTGGTTTTCTTCTGAGAGCCTCTGACCATAACAGGCATCTGTAGTTCACAACAAAGCTTCACTTGCACAAGTGACCTTTTTGACCACTGTCAGAACATCACTGCCACTGGTCAGTGCCTCTGGTGCTTTGGTTCTGAATGTTTTGTTGTGAACTGGCTATTGAACTTCTCCTGCCACTGCCAAGGGATCTGTGCTCCTGAAACTGGTGACATAGATGGATGTCTGTCACCTGTGCACTGGGAAAGCATTGAGCCCAGCAGGCCATGAGGGATCAGAGTGCCCAAATGTGCTGTGACAGCTGTGTAGTGTGATGGCTGTGGCCCTGTGCTCTGGCTGACAGAATGAGGAGCTCTGCAGTATGTAAGGGATTTTTCAAACTGCACAAAAAAAACCCCCTGAGACACAATCTTTGTGACTTAATAAATTTGAGTTTCACTTCTTTGTCTGTCCTTTTATTATTACTATTAACATAAAGCAGTATCATCAATGTGGTTTGCATTTCATGTGTGTACATGGCATCACCTTGCCAAGATCCACAAGTAAGTTTTATAGCAGCAGCTAAGTATTTCATTTTTGAAATCTGAAGAACTTCTAGTGAAATTAATCACAGCATAGCCTTCTAAATTTGATATAATTCAATATTAATCAGATTTAATAAGCAAGAGGATAAATCAAGGCATGCTAATAGGATTCAGAATCTTTAGACCACCATCTGAAAATCAGTGCTGCTTACAGATTAGAGAGGTCGTTTCTGAGAATTGAATCTGATAATATCTTTGCAGTGTCTCTGGCAATACCTGGAGTGTATATATTCTGCAGTTCACTGTGTCTTAATTATTCATATTCAGTGACTGATATGAAAACCCTGCATGAAAATCAGGGCATAAAGTGGGATGGTGCACCCAGCTGTGCAGTGGAACAACTGAAATGCTGAACCTCAGAGCACTTTGCAGGGGGCATAGATTAGTCTGTGACTATAGATAAGACATCTCCAAATTAGCTCAGGAGGTGGTTGCAAGAATGGTTGCACTGATGTGTCATCTTCATTGCTGATAAAGGTTTATAGAGCCCTGGGCAGATGGGAACTACTCAGAAATTTTTCCAGTCCTTCCATGGGTGGATGGAGGTTTCCTGGGGGCTTCAGCTTAATGACTTCTGTGGACATTCCAATGGTTTTGGAAATAACCAAGAATAGTATGTAGAAAGATAGTAAAGGAGTGAAAAATAAGATTCTTGTCAGTGAATATATTTTTACTATTTTGGTTTCTACAGATATTCAGCCATCACTACAGTACCTAAATAACTTCCAGCTATATGTTAACATGTGCAAATAGTCTCAGTCAAGAGCAGCTTTTCCTTCTTTCATAATATTTTCAACTTGAAAACTCAGGACATATTTCTTTAAGGAAAAAAAATTGGCATGAGGTTTGTGTAAAAGGCGTACATAATTTTTTTTCTTTCGTATCATCATATATGCATGGATTTATAAATATAAACTATTACATTTCTCTATTACAAAGACTATATGTTATAGGTTACTCTATTATATATATATATATTTGTATCATGCCTTTTTGGAGCCAATAATGAGGAGACTCTGCAGATTTTGAGAAGGAGATTCCTTTTAAGGTAGTGATCAGATGCAATGGAAAATTTTAAATATGGAGCAAACACAGCACAGAACCAAATATCTACTTATCTTCATGACCAGTATGCCAGCTGAGGCTGTAGGCTTGGTATTTGTTAAAAGAAAGCAGAAAAATTATGCTTTGCTTCTGAGATAGGAATGCTTCAAGACTTTTGAAGAGTACAAAAGGATTACATCTTTGCATTAATGTTGTACTGAAGCCAGTGAAAAAGAGGTGCTCTCTAACTATTGTAGCACAGCCATGAAGTATGTTTTCCATGGCATTCTCCTAAAGAAACTGGTTGCTTGTGGCTTGGATGGATGTACTCTTTGCTGGATAAAAACTGGCTGATTGAGCTCAGAGAGTGATGGTGAATGGAGTTGCATCCAGCTGGCAGCTGGTGGCGAGTGGTGTTCCCCAGGGATCAATGTTGGGGCAGGGCCAGGCCAGTTTAATTCCTTTATCAATGATCTGGATGAGGGGATTGAGTTCACCCTCAGTCAGTTTGCAGATGACACTAAGTTGGGCAGGGGTCTTCATCTGCTGGAGGATAGGCAGGCTCTAGAGAGGGATCTGGACAGGCTGGAATGATGGGAAAAGGCCAGTTGTGCGAAGTCCAACAGGGTGAAGTTCCTGGTCCTGCACTTGGTTTACAACAACCCCACTGAACACTGCAGACTTGGGGAAGATCAGCTGGAAATCTGCCTGGGGATGCTGGTCCACAGCAGCTGAACATGAGCCAGCTGTGCCCAGGTGGCCAAGCAGGCCCATGGCACCCTGGCCTGGATCAGCAGTGGTGTGGCCAGCAGGAGCAGGGCAGTGACTGTCCCCCTGTGCTCAGCACTGCTGAGGGCACACCTCAAACCCTGTGCTCAGTTCTGCAAGAGAGACATGGAGGGGCTGGAGTGGGTCCAGAGAAGGGTCATGGAGCTGGTGATGGGTCAGGAGCACAAGTCCTGTGGGGAACAGCTAAAGAAGCTTGGAGTTTAGCCTGGAGGAAAGGAGGCTCAGGGGGCTTCTTATTGCTCTCTACAGCTTCCTTGAAGGAGGTTATAGCCAGGTGGGGATTGGCCTCTTCTGTTAAAAACTCCAGTTGTAGAAGACTGGAGCTGGGCATGGATCCGAAGGGCACAAACCAAACTCTGCTTTTATGTCCTCTTTCCTAAAATCTTCTTTCAAAGAAACCAGAATTGTATTTGACACATGAAGGAACATTTGTCTTCTTTCCCAATGCCCTCCTCTGCCAGCAAAACTATGCTGTAAGTACCAGTGAGTGGGTGAATTTGCACAGCTAACACCTTTGAAAATATGTTGGGTGGTTTCCCAATGTTTGTTCTCTTCTATATTTAAACTTTAAAGGTAAGAAATGGGTATTTATCTCACCTCTCTTTTGGGCTCTTTAGAAAAGATATGAGGATAGATTTTTGTACAATCTGATGCCCAGCTGAGCCTGGGGGAGACAGGCTTAGCTGCCAAAGTCAGAGTTTAGTCACTGTTTCAAATAAGTCACCCATTAAGGTAGAATGTGTAGAATTGCCCAATTTCACAGTTTACTGAAGCTCTTATTTTGCTTGTTTGCATAGTCCATCTAGACTTAGTTGTGGAAGAAAGCCTGAAAATGTGAAACAAATAGCTGGATAAATTAGAAAATCTAGTATTTATTTTTATTTCAAAATACTTTCAAGGAAAAAAAATTCTACACTGCTGAAAGGCCTGATCTGTTGGGTTTGCATACCTCAAGAGTGTCACACTGACTGTAGGTACTGATACATGACTTGAAAATTTTATGTGTAAAGCATTGCAATGGAGAGATGGCCAAGATGGTTCTGTAACTGCATGTGGCCTGTGGTGCCAGGTTTATATCATGCAAACATAAGGAGATTGGGCTGACATGGACTTCTTGGAATAAAGTTGGGTTTGTGGAATCAGGGAAGGAAACATAGGCTGTGAAAATATTGTTTCCAAGCTGGCCAAGAAAGTCACCCTTTGGGTCTGAGATACTTTGATGTGTCGTGGGGATTTTTAAACATATGAAGGGTTTTACATGTACTTGAAAGAGGAGAAAGACTGGTCATCTCTCACCAGAAAATATGCTTTCCCATGTTGCCTAACTTCTCCTTTTGACAATGCATGTTCTCACTGCTTCAATTTGCATTTCAGTAAAGTTTCTGTCCCTGTATAAAACCACTTCTCGGGCAGAACTCGAAGCTGCTTCTGACAATAATCTGCAAGCTTGTGCTTTATTTGGGAAGCAGCCAGAGGTAATGATGATTCTGCTGTGGTAAGAGGCAGTTTCTAGGGAGATAAAAAACCTCAGTCTCCAATGAATGATCAGGCCAGTTTTTGTTCAGATGTCTGCTCCACTTGTCCAGCTCCTGAAGAAGAGCAGACAGGAAAAACAAGCAGAATCCTTACTCCTTTCCTTAGAAGGAAGGGCAGGAAGGTGCAGAAGAGCCCCAGTAGCTCTACTCTCTCCTGCCTCTCCTGCCTCATGTCACCCTGCAGTCACATGGATGTTTGGTCAATTTTTATGGTGCTAAGACTTGAAAGGGAGCAGTATGGATCACAAAACAGGACCTGAGAGCATGAAACCTGGGAAAAAGGTGGTGGTCAGGCTCTTTTTGCCTGGAAATTTCTTAGAATAAAGCTTTCTAGAAAAGGCTGGACTTCAGCAAATGCTACTCCTATCTTTAAGGAAAAAAGTCTGGAGCGCTGCTGGCTGGTCAGTGTCACCCTGATCCCTGGGAGCATGAGGGCATGAATTATTGTGGAAACTTTTCTAGACACTTGAAAGACAAGAAGGTGATTAGGAAAGTAAAAATGGATTTACAAAGGGGAAATTGTACCTGGCCCAACCTGATAATCTTCTGTGGTGAGCTGACTGGCCTGGTGGATGAGGAGCAAGCAGCACTGTTTTTTATCTTGACTTTAGCAAGGCTTTTGGCACTGTTCCCTAACATCCTTAAGACAAAATGGTGATGGATGGTTGAGGTAATCAGACAGTGCAGCAGACTGAAAACTGGCTGTACCAGAGGGCAGCTGTGGCACAGATTCCAGCTGGAAGGTGGTCACCAGTGGAGTATTCTAAGGGTCAATACTGGGTCCAGAATTGTTTAAAACTTCACTAATCACCTGAGGGATGTGACAAAGTACACTTTCAGCAAATCTGTAGATGATAGACCAGAGGGATGTGTTCCTACTCAGAAAAATTTCAACAGGCTGAGAAAATAGATAGGAACCTCATGAAGTTCTACAAAGGTAAAAGCAAAGTGCTGCATTGGAGATAGATAGCACCATGAATCAGCTGTGTTGGGGGCTGACTGGCTGAAAAGAAACTTTGCAGAAAAGGGGCCTGGACTTCTGTTGGACACCAAGTTGAATATGAGCCAGTAATGTGTCCTTACAGCAAAGGGGACCAACCTGAGATGCATTAGGAGGAGTTTTGGCAGCAGGTCAAGGGAGGTGGCTCTTCCCCTTTACTCAGCACTGGTGAGACACATCTCCAGTGATTTGTCCAGGTCTGGGCTCCCCCATACAAGAGAGACATTGACATTCTGGGGAGTAAGAAAGGGGAGTAAGAAAGGTCGAGGCAGACTCTTCTCAGTGATGACAAGAAAAAGACACAAGAGACAATGGACAAAAATTTAAATCCACTCAAATCTGAGGGGGAAAAAAAAAATATGGTTAACTGCAGACTGGAACAGGTTGGCCAGAGGGGCCATCTTTGGTCATAGTCAAAACTCAGCCAGACAACATCCTGTGCAACCAGCTTTAGGTGACTGCATTTACCTAGATGATGTTTGTAGATGTTTTCTTCCCACCTCTCTACCATTTCTGTGATCTTTTCAATCAATATGTGGAGTCAGCTGTCCCAATTGTCAAAGGAAAGTCTGAAAATCCCATACAAAAACATCTTGCTATTTCAATGTCAGTGATATTTTTTGTGTGATGGTAACTCATATTTTTTTAACCTTTGGGGTTGTCACTAAAAACTAAGTATAGATGTGCTTTGATGATGAAGCCTGGCAACTTAGAAATGGTTTCTTTTCTTCAAGTACAAATAAAGATAGAACCTTACCAACTGTTTGGCTGGCTGTTGAAACTCCTTAGTTGCTGAGAGCACCGTACACAAGAACATTTTGCTTGGGGGATCCACTAAATGCTTGAACTTCTAGGATATTTAAACCCTGGTGAATGTACCTAAAGAAAAAAATAGCCTTCACTTTACCCATGCAAGATGGGGCTGTAAATGGACTATTGCTCTGTTGGAAATGAATCTTGCTGTCAGCTTTTGGCAGTTTTCATAAAATCAAAACTCCACATTGCTGGTTTCTTATAAAAAAGTACAGAGAATGACACAGAAATTGCCCCTAGATGGCCATATCAGCTGCACTAAATACATGTCCATGATGGACAGTGCTTTGGCTTGACCTTGTTAGGCTGTCCTCAGGCAGGACAGTACAGCAGACCCCAGAACCAGTCCTCTTATGAGCTGTATTTCCCAGAAGACAACTAGATCTTGTTCTTAATTATGCATTTTGGCCGTAGGAGAACAATTTCCATTGAATTCAACACAGATCAGCACACATATTTACAGCCTCCTAATGCAATTAGACTTGTATTAAGGTTGTAAAATCCATTGCCAGGATGCAGGAGCTAAAGAAAGTGCTAGCAGCAGGAACAGGTTGTGACAATGGTGACATGTGACATCTTTTCTTCCTGCTGTCACTCCTTGTGTCCTTAACTACTGGCATCTCAATTATTTAGTGTCACATGCCAAATACTGATAGAAGTGTTGCAAGAAACTGTGGAGGTAAAGTTTGGAGTCCTCATTATAACAAGAATGATGAGGCAAGTTTTGTATATTTTTGCCTGCAGCATTATTTGTCTTGAACAGTGTCTGTCATCTTTCCTTTTGGTGATGCTGTCATTACATGATTAGGCATTGAAACCCATCGGTTACAGCATATAATGTGGAAAAACTCCTAGAGACCAGTCTTCATTTTGCCATAAATAATGAGTAGCCAGGAAGTGGAAATATTTGTTTTGTTGTTTTGTTTCTGCCTCTCTCAGAGTCCATTTCATTGGGCTCTGATTAATGTTTCTATGTTTGGAGCCAAGAATAAATCAAGAAGAAAGATCATAACTGGAGGGATGCCAATCTGTCTACAGGTAATTTTTCTACTCTGTGAACAAAGATGTTTATGGGTCATGACTAGTAATAGAATTCTTAGTGATCTTTTCCACTTGAACAGAAGATTTAATTCACTTACAATATTCTGAATCCAAGTAAGTGGTGGATATCTCATCATAAAACCATGCTTTAGTGTTTTCTGAGGCACCATATCATGTGGCTCATGATATAGCCATGTTCTGAGACAGTGTCCCATTTAGAAAAGCATGAATCTGCACATGGTTGTTCTGCTCTCAGGGATCTCACCTAAAGTTTAGGCTATGTAGATTAATGGGCTTGAGAACCTGTATCTTCTTTGATTCACCAGAGGAATGATATTGCCTCCCTACAGACCTACAAAACCTTTTTGATCCTACTCCTGCCCTTTAAAACCTCCACTATTCCTCAAATTCTTTTTTTCCCAACACATAGCCCTTAACATACAAATTCTCTCTTCATTTACATACTCCACCCAAAGGCCTTTGTGCTCTCCTTTCTAGCCCATTGCTCTTTAAGCAGCTGTCATTAAGTTAAATTTACACACACTCCATCATTCATAGCTCCTTAACTTGCAGCATGTGTTTGCAGCAGCAGATGGAAGCAGGAAGAAAAATCACCTGTGCTGCCAGGTTTCATTTCCCAAGGCAGAGTGTGGCTATAGATCAGGAAGGAGTAAGGAGACTTAACAGGAGAATGCACACTAACTTTGCAGTACTGTGGAGGATGCTTGAGCAGCTCTAAATCAGCTGTACTTCTTGAGTTCTGTCTGTGATCAGCCCCAGGGACAGCTTCCTTTGTTGCTCCGGGTCAGCCAGCTCCAGTGGGGAGTTTGTGCAGGACTGGGGATCCATCAGCCAGAAACAACACTGAAATGGACATGGAGACAATCTCCACCTTTCTGCAGTGGGCAGTCTTGCCCTTCAAAATTTCAAATGAGTTTTTCTTAAAATCTGTAAAGAGAAGTATTGCACATACCACAAATCTCCTGGTTTCTCCTCCGGTTCTGGATGCATCTTGCTCCACAATTACAGCCCTTTTTCATTCCTTGGGCATCACAAAGTTTCCCTGGTCCAGTCTTCTCTGGATTCCTGTTGGTGAATAGGTGACATGGGTGCTTAGTGGGGAGGGAGAGCCCTCCCTGACATGGCACAGAGATGAAAAACCTGACTGACACGTGGGTGTTTGGGGGCTGGGCTGCCTAAAGAATCCTGCTCTCTGACATTCCCTTACAATCCTGCGCTGCTCCCGCTGGTGTGTTGGCACACAGTTGGCTGGAAAATGTTTGGGGCTGGATCCTTTCCATGCTCTGGGTCTCTGACAACCTTGTTAGCAGTGGTGTCAGCAGCACAGGGACGTGACCAGGTGGCCTGGGTGGAAAGGCTATTCAGCCAACAATACTGCTGGAGATAAAGGTTGACCTGGCCTTTAACAGGCAAAAACAGAGCAAAGGAGACCATTGTCAGTGCACAGAACACTGTGAGAGTTGAAAAGTCTTTTGGCAGAAGGAAAGAAGGAACTCTTTACTAATGTCCAAATCATGGCAGCAGGTTCAATGAATGAAGATATGTCACACAAAAATGTATGCATAAAGGGACATGAGATTGTTCAACAGAGAGAAGTTTTACCTCTCATTCAGCCAAGAAATTGCTGACAGGCCAGGCAAGTACAAAAAATAGTAATTGGTCCCTTACAGAAACATCTCCTTTTCCTTCCTTAGTTTTGATTCTCCTCTTGTTGTTTGTTGGGTGAGACAGAATGAAATAAATTTGATAGGCATGCAGAAGCAGGGTAGAATAATGATAGAACTGGAGAACCTCAAAAGAGAGGCTGGCTGAAAAAACTGTGTAGGTTAACATGCTTCATCAGGAAGATGATTTGAAATGAATCAGGAATACAAATAGTGATCCTTTCAAGATGTGATCAGAACAGTGGCAGGCTTTTCTTTCATCTCTTCACCTTTATTTTTTATAAGGTTTTGATACTGCATTGCTTATTGTGTACATTGAAAATGAATCACCTTGGAAACAAAATGCATTTCACTTTACCCTGCTTTGAAGATGATTTTAAGGCAAGTGATTAAGACAAGGCATTTCTCATCCACAGGTGAGGTTAGTCGTTAAGTCAAAGCCTGGAATGCCTGAAGAAACACCCATTTCCCTTATATATCACTCCAGGGTCAGGTACCTGCTAGCAGCTAGGGTAAGTTGGCACAGCACCATGTGAGCCTGTTGAAGGGCTGACACTGGAATAGCTGGGTCTGGGGAGGATATGAAACTAGGAAGGCTGCCCAGCATGTGCAAGTCAGCAAAAAGTGCCTCCAACTCCTTTCTCTGGGAAATGTGAACCTCTCTGTCGTGTCACTACAGCCCAGGCATGCATTCCACAGCTCTAGCAGGTGGTGTGCCAGTGCAGAGCAATGCCAGGAGACTTCTCTTGCTAATGTGGGTGAAAGTGGAAGTAACACTGCCCTGCAAAGCAGAGCTGGCAGCTGGAATGAGTCAGAGCAGTCAGTTTTAGCCTCCTAGGACAGGCAGCAGTGCTTGGTTCTGCCCTCCCTAATGCCTTCTTTGCTGACTTAATGTCTTCAGCATCTGATAAAGTGTGAAGATAATTAGATTATTTCTCACTCTTGCATGTTGGGGCATTTTAAGAGGAAGTCATTACTCAGGCACATATCTGCAGTTTTGCTGTCCCCAGTGTCTTGAAGGTGGGGGCAGATGTGTTCACTGCCTACCTGTAACGTCCCCAGTGAAGGATGAGGGTTTGCTGAGAGAACACTGAGAAGAATCAGAGTATTTCCAAATACAGAAGAGAACTTTACCAAGTGTTAAATGCATTGGCCCAGGAAGTTGGTTTTGGATGAGTTGGCAGTGTTTGCTGAAGGAGTCTTTCTGAAGCTGCAGAAATTTTTCTCAGGATTTGATCTAATAATAGATCCCTGATGAGGGCCGTGGTAGAAACTTGATTTCCAGATGCCTTAGCATGTCTATAAATTAGGCCATTAGCCTGCTACTTCCAATTTCCTCCTGCCATTTGTAAGTAGCACAGAACAACAGGGTCTAATGTAATATGATATGGAATGTTTTGAAGCAGATTTAAATGCAAAATGGAAAATGAAGTGATGGTCCTGAGTGTAAGGGCTGATGTAATAGAAAAAATGTATTCTTCTTGCCTAATGAATTTACTGGAAAATATATTGCCAATTATGCTCAGCTCTCTCTGCTAAAAGCCACCAAATAACAGATGTGGTTATTTAAAGAGCTGCCAGCACAGGGCAGAGGGGAAAAAAAGGAATGGAAATTAAGAGACACCACTGATGCATTAAAAAGTGGAAATAAAGAGAAGGCTGTTACTGACAAAGACTGACTGCTCTAGAAACCATGTTTCAAATACCATCTTTACATAGGTGACTCTCCAGAGGTTTCTGGCAGGTGCTTCATGCCTTCAGTTACCACTTCACTAATGCTGAAAAGGTAGAAAGATATTTGAAACTCTAGTATTCTGCTGTCAGGATCCTTCACATCAAAACTGTGGAACAAAAACGAGGTTGGAATTTGCTTTGTTTCTTTTCAAACAATGCTTCTGAATCTTGTGCATGTCTGTTGATAGTCTCTGCAAGATGAGATGAACCAGAGTTTTGTCCTCAGAAAAAATAAAATCTGCAGTCCTTTAACAGCACTGAATGAGGTTTTCCTGCAAAGTAATCTACATATTATCTTGAAAAGGAGAATTATCTCCAGCAACTCACCCTGCAACAGATGAACTGAGCTTATAAGAAGTGTATAAGCAAGGGGCAAAACGCAGTGCTCATTCCAGTCTGCATTGCTCCTCTGTTGCCTGGCTTTCCATTAGAGCTATGTTGTTAATCTCAGGGAGTTTTACTGATAAAAGATAGATTTCTGAATCAAATCATTGCATATTTGGTCCTCAACCCTGACCTCATATTAATTCCATATGTGTTACATTAGTGGGCTTTTTGTTTTAACCACTAAGTTTGATGGGTTAGGCAGGTTTGATTACTCAGGGCATTAAACACAATATGAAAGACCAGCTATGGAAACTAATCACAAAGACAGAATTGGATATGGTTGATCTGGTTTTACTTGCTTAGTGACATTTCCAGTATAAAAAAAGGACATTATGGTTTAAAGATGCCATTATGAAGTCACTGCAGCTTGAAAATGAAGCAACCCTTAATGCAATAAGTAGGCACTGTGGCATTCAGTAAAATAAAGAAGTCTTTTGCCTTTAAACTTACAGTTAAAATCAGCATCCTTGGATGCTGTGTGGATTCAGCTTTTTCACAGAAACAGCAAAGGTCTCTGGCTCAACTTCTGGAAGTTTCATGACCCTTATATCTATAGAGGAAGCTGTGGTCCTTTAATGACTGTGTTATTTCTCTAGAAATGGCCTGAGGTTTTTCTAAATTTCTTCTCTTGCACAATAGTCTCAGGTTTTTTTTAATTCACCTCAATCTATCGCAGTTCTTGGGAAGCAAGTGTGTTTGACAACTGTCTGCTGTTGTAGGAGATTTTTTACCTAAATGAATTTGGAATTCTTTTGTGTAATGCTTGGGAAATGAAAGTTTGCTTTAATACAATGTGCTGACTAGCAGAAAAAATGGTTCACTTGCTTCAGTTTTGTAGGAGGTCCTAGGTTGAGTAACTCATCTCAAAAACAGCACTTAGACTGTTTTTCAAAGCCTCCTTTTTGAAATATTTCATGATTGTGAGAGACATTTATTTATTTCTGCTCGATTCATTCCAGCTCTGAGCAGCAGCCTTGTCTGGATGAATAACACTAACATTTAACTATGGCTGGGAGCCTGTTTTCTAACTCATGAATACCTTGGCAGCATTACCAATTTAGCTGCCATCACCTGCTCTGCAAGGACCTGTTCTGTCTGTGAAGAGCTGCTTTCCAGTGGAAGTGTGCAGAAAATCCAGGTCAGCTGCTGGAAACTTTATACACTCATGTCAGTGCAGTGCAGCACTTGGGCTAATGAACCACATCACTGAGCAGGTCTCTGTAGTGTTGGAGCAGCACAGCTTTGATATTCCACTGCCTTCTCTAATCCTGGAGGTGGATCTCTTGTGGATTTTGTCTGGACAAGTGGAACTGCCCCACATGTCACAGCACTGGAGGTGGGGCTGAGTGGGGATGTGTGTGTAGTGGTGCTCCTTGGATTCCTGTCTCCTGGCTGCTTCTGCTCCTAAGGCCTGCTCTTATGAAGGAAGGATATGAGCAGACTGACAAGAAGAAGTTCCCATTAACTTTGATGGGAATAGTCCTGAAAAGAAGCTGCTGTTGACTAGTGCACTCCAGATGCTAGCAGTCCCTGCATATTCCTCACTGCAGAGACATGCCAGGTTTAATTAATTATGCTGGAATAGTACAGACCAGGATGCAGAAGAAGTAGCATGTGTGTATGTCAAGCTGCTAATGACACCCCTGCCTACACTTCATATTGAAACAGTTCCAAGACGTGTCAGAAAGAAGAGGTATATAGTAATTGACAGTGAAGAAAGCAATGTGAAATTTAGACAGCCATCATTAGAGCTTGCATCTAAAAAGCAAAATGAAATTACTGTGGGACTAGCTACTGAGTTGAGAGTTGTGAATTTGAACTAATATCTGGCTTGATTGGATACTTGCAGTGCCCTTTCCATCTGCAGATGAAGGATGGGAAATAGTTTACAATTCAGTATGGCAGTGCAGACAGATGAGACATTGATAGAGACCCCTTAGTTAAAAAAACAAAACAAAACAAAACAAAACAAAAATAAAAAAAAAGCCAAAAACAAAACAAAACAAAAAGCCAAAAACAAAAAAACAAAACAAAACAAAACAAAAAAAAAAAAAAAAAAAAAACAAAAACAAAAAAAACAAAAAAAAAAAAAACAAAAAAAAAAAAAAAAAAAAGAGAGAAGGAAGGAAGGAAGGAAGGAAGGAAGGAAGGAAAATGGAGCCAAATGCAACAAATATATAAATCTCCTCAGAGTTGACTCAGTAAGGTAGAGTTATTTCAAGATTTCCAGATGATTCACAGTGCCTGAAGTATCATGTTTTCATGTTCTAATTCTCTGTATCTTGAAGAGTTGAGTTCTTCTTATTTGACTTCAACTCAGAATTTTTTTTAATAATTATTTGGTCAGTTGATCTATCTGAGGAGACATTAATCCAGAAGTTTATGGGTAGCTTGATGCTATTAATTGATCTTTCTTTTAAGCTTTACAACAGCAATAAAAATATTCTCCAGCATTCCCCAGTATCTGACCATTTCTGCCAATGAGGAATTGGTGCCACCTCCATTAGCCCAGTTCCTGCTCTGCCTTGAAAGACTGAAAAATCCCCAAGTCATGGGAACATAGGAAACAGAACCTAAGGAGACATGCCAGGCAATAAAAGTGAAATATCTTATATATGCATATTACAGGCTCTATGGAAAAACATTTGCTGTCCTTTGGAGGCAGTTTGATCACCTCCATATGGACTGTTGAAAATGTCACAGCCTGCAATTTAGTTCACTAAGAAACACAAGATGTTTTCTTCCTTCTCTCCTGTAGATCTTTCTATCACCTGCCATCTTCCTCAGCCACTTCTAGAAACTGCAAAATTAGGAATGACAAAACACGCAAAAATGAATCATAGGTAGAAGTGACAGCTCAGAAATATCAAAATGTGCTGTAGGTGGGACTTGATTTAAAATGGAACATGAAAAAAAGAGCAGGAATTCTTTGGAAAGAAAGAAGTGGTATGCAGAAAGTGGAAATCTGAAGCCTGAGAAAGTCCTAGAGAGAAAAGAAATGGCAAAAAATCAAGCAAACACAGTAAAGATCTGTGTAATTAAACAGCCAGATGTGTTAGAAATAGTTTATCCATTTTTCTCCTAACCATTGGCTTCTGTTGAAGTCAGACTTGTCCAGGTATCTGGTTATTTGTACCTCTGTAAGTCTAGGATCAGTTACTTTGGTTTATGTGTAAAGGTTTATGTGCCTTTGGTGACTTAGAATTCACAAGAAAAGACAGAATGATGCTTTGTTTGCATTGGTACAATAGCTAAAGTTGAGTTGGCTGTTTGAAATACCATTTTACTGGGTTACCCTCTCATTCTTTATGAACAAAATGCTTTGGTTTTTTTCTTAACCACGCCTGCAATCCCTTACAGTGAAGTCTGTTGTTTGCATGTGATTTGCACATAGAGATTGCTGAAGGATGCTGCTGTTAACAGGTAAGGAGGACACACAAAGCAGCAGTGACATGCCTGGGAGTTCTGGAGCACACAGACCTGAACCTGCATCTCTGGGGAGAAACTGCAATGGAAATCACAAATTTATTGGGGACCAAGATGCTTCTACACACTTCTTCATGATCCTTGGGCAATGGTAAGCTGTGGCACACTGCTTCCTACCTTTAATTCTGCTATGCCAAATAATGCATCCAAAATCTCTGTAATGTTTAAGATCTCTGGGGCCTTTGTGATTAAGCAAATGTTTTTCTTGTCACCCTGGTGCCATTCAGACAAAGGATTGCAGAGAAGTGGGAAAGGAGATTTTTAAATCTGAAGAAATTGACAAATCTTTGATTTCCAAGAGCTTCATCTCAGGACAATAGAGCTAAAGTCAGTTCTTCAGTGCTGGAGAGATCAGAGCCAGGGAAGCAGAATTACTTGAATATTTTGAAGGATTTTCCCATCTCTATGACTTTGTAAGTCAGTTTTCTCCTCTTTTTTGATCTTAGAGTGGTCACTTACCTGAAGACTACAGAGCCTTTGGCTGGTCTGAGGCACGAGTTCTCTGAATGGCATCTGTGCTCTCCTGCATGCTTCTGATTCTGAGAAACATCAGGGCAGGTTAAAGAAACTCTGTAAAAGGAATACCAAAAACTTCCAGGGGAAATGCAGATCTTTTCCATCTCTGTTGGATTCACCTCGTGGAACCTGAGCCAATTTTACACTCCAGGACTTGTCTGAACCTGCATTCCCCTTGACTGCAGGCCAGCATTTCCCTTCTCTAAGGAAAAGAAGTTGCTTGCAAAGGGGTTTTAAAGCATGATGGGTCTCTTGCAAGCACAAAACAAGATGCAATGACTAGAACATTGATCACACACCATTCTGTTTTAAACTGTGTTTTTCCACTTGCAAGGAAGGAGGGATAGATCAGATAAAAGGTGAAAGCATTATATGCTTTTTATTGCATGTCTTCCTCATATGCACTGCATTGGTTTTTATCCCCTGAGGTATTAAAAATGAAGGTTGTGAAAATGATTTCAAAGAAATCAAAGAGCACCCAAAATACTCATAAACAAAACCAGTTTTTCTGCATATATGCAAGTTGATGTATGGCCTAACTTCTGATCTTGCAGTCTAGTGCTCTCCTGTGTTAGAAAATGAAATCTCTGAAAACAAGTTACTCAGCACTAGCCAAAGAAGTGGATGATTTCTCCATGCTTCCTACCAAAAAACTCTGTGCCTTACACAGTAGCACCCATATAGCTCAGACAGAAGGAGATCACTCCAAGGGATTAAGCATTATCCCAGAAATGCTTCCCCTTCACTTTATCCGAAAACTACAGTCCCCTAGACAGACTCAGAGGTGGTAACAGGCAAGAAGGGTGAGGGACAACTCTCACAAGAGGTGACAGATCTCCAGTGAGGACATGGAGATATAATTGGGAATGGTCAGAGACACAAATATTAGGAAAGAATGTTGGAATATCTATGCAGGTCATGAAGGATTGCACATGGGGAAAAATGTTTTGAGAACCCTTTTTTCAAGAGGGCTGCTCTCCTGAAATGTTCCCCTTGTGAGTGCCACCACAGGCACTGCCCAGAAGCTTGGAAGCACTGGACTTGCATGTGCAGTAAGACCATGTGGAAAAGATTAGACAAGTACTGAACATAGATCATGAAAAATACAGAGACTATCAATAATATATGAAGAAGAGGATAAGTGACTTGCTGGCTATTCTTGGTTGTAATCTGCTCATTTTGTGTCTGCTCAGGGTTATAAAGCTATAATGTTCTTGCTTTTATTTGTCACAGTCCTTGCAGACAGGTGAGAGAGGTCACCTGGGAGGAGTTCATGGAGCTTCCATGAGTGACATCCTGCTGATACACTGGTGTGAGTGGTGTGTAGCTCCTGGTCCTCTCTTGTCTCTGTGCTGTTTCTCATTCTGCCATTTGGCTTGGTCTGGCCACCCAGCTCCTCATCCTAGCCCAGTCTGTGCCTTAGCTCTAGGCTTGTGAGTGGGGTGCAGTTCTGACACATTGTCCTGACAATGCTGTGGTGACCTCCTTCCTGCTGGCACTGTCAGCCTTTGCTGAAAGAAATTCTCTGTAGGTCTACATACAATGCACTTCAATCTTTAAACCCTGCATAGGCCCCAGTCACAGTCTGTTTTGAGAGATTTCAAATTTAAATATAGCAATTAACTAAATCCATTAGGCAGATAGTAGATACTCCACTATCTCTTTTTCTCTTCTTCTTCCCTTTGTCCTTTTTCCACTCTGCCATTATTCACAAAATTATCCAACCCAAAAGAAAAGACATCTCCTGTGTTTACAGCCTGAGAGAGACTTTGTTTTGTTTGATGGTGTAATTCCCCTTTGGTGACCTCACTTTCACATGTGACAACCTGTGTGAGACTGTTTGAGCAATGATGCAGTGATAGGGGTAGCACAGGCTTTGTGTGTAGGAGGGTGCAGAGAGATTGGTGTTAGTGACAGGCTGTGTAATGCACACCACAGGCAAACATCTGAGCATGGATATTCCTCTAAAGGAGATCATTGCAATCAATCCTTCCATAACTCACATTTTCTGCAAGCTGTTTGTGAAGTGAGAGGTGTTAGAATTAATTCTGCTTGAATGTCAAACCTTTTTCTCATGGAAAATGTCCCTCCTTCTATCTTTCCTGCAGCATTTCACTATCTGAAGCTAAGGAGGGAATTTCCTGCTAAGATGGGGCTCTCTGCTTTATTTGCACGCTGGTGATTGGCATCTCCCTCCCAGGGAGGGCTGGTGCACACCCTCTTCAGGGTGCAAGGCACCCCAGCACAGCCTGAGCACAAAGCTCCTGGTTAAGAGATGGGATTGTAACAGAAGGAACCAGTGATCTCTGGGAGTATTTTAAAGATTATCTGATGGATTAATTGACTGAGTTTTTCTAGTTGTTCTTCCATCCATGCTGGCTGTCTAGTTTGTCTTTATTTTGGTTAAGAATAAAATTGTAATAGATTATCTAGAACGGTTTAGCCTCTCTTCCTTTACAAAAGCTGGTGCAGGATTTCCTCTCCTGGAAGTGCTGCCTTCCACAGGTAGCACAAGGGTGTGTGCTATTAGAGCTTTATCCCAACAAGCCAGCTGTGCCACTGTAGCATTGCTTTTGCAAGCAATGCCTCAAATACCCACCTCTCCAAAAGCAGAGTCATGGAAGAAACATTTTATGGGTGGGTAACCAGTGTTGACTTCCTCAGTCCTGCCTGCCTTTTCTAAAATGGTCTTTGAAGTGTTTGTTTTTTTTTTTTTTTTTTTTGGCTCTTTTTTTTTTTTTTTTTTTTTTTTTCCCCAAAAAAGTACATGATTGTAATTAAGACAGAAAAATGAGCTGTTAATCAGAAACAAAGTATTTGCTCTAGCAGCTCAGATACACCTGGGGCTGTGGCTGCCATGTGTGATACATCCATATTAAACAGCATATGGGCAGGCTTTTCTCTTCATGGTTGCCTTTATCATTAAAAATTAGTATTGTTCTTGCACAGATGGCTTCAGCCCAAGCTGAGTCTGGATGACTCAGCTGTCCACTACATCCTCAATCATGTTTGGTGCTGAAGAGGAAGGGTACTTATCTTCAATCTGCAAGCAGGATATGCTGAGTACTTTTTGTGCCTTTTCACTGGACCTGCTCATATAAAATGGAAATGCCAGTGATAAATATACTGAAACAACTCTTTTTTAAAGGATACTAGCCAGTGGTTTCAGTGGTTAATAGGAAGAAGTACATCAGATTCACTTGGGATTCACAGGTAATGCAGTCTATGAAATTGCTGTAAAGCACATTTTTCCCTTCCTTGAACATTCCAGAGTCACAGAGCATATCCAAGAACATGTGTCTACATGAAGTTTCTTCAGGGCATTGTCACAGTGTGGAATTACTGCTGCACCTCCTGGCAGTTGTGTGTCCTCATGTGTGCTTGCTGTGGCCTTTCAGGCACAAAAAAGTCAATGCAATTCTGTTGACTTCAGGACCTTGTCAGGTCACATAGTCACATTTTTTGGCAGCAGCCTGTGCTTGTCTCACACTCTGTTTGGGTCTCATTGTGGATTAGTACCACCTGCCAACTTAAAAAAACAAATGTTAAAGGCAAACAGCAGCATTACAGAAACCTCTGACAGCGAGGTAAGGATAAAGTCAGAGATCACTGAGAAGTATTACTTTCTTGGGCATTTTATGCAATCATACCCCTAACCTCACCTTCAAAAGCTGCAGCCAACTCTCAATCATAATGCAATACTTCCCAGTATAACTTCAAGTCAGTAAAATCTTGCAGATTGAAAGTATTGTATTTAGAATTCAGGTTTCTTGCAGCAAAGAACAGATGTAAATTCACTAAAGTGATTAACAGATAGTTCTTTCAGTGCAAAGGAATATAATAGTTACAAAAAAACATGAATTACTATAAAAGGAAGGGAGATAATAGGTAAAATTCCTCCAGATTTATGTTAGGTATTCAGGAGCTGGTTTGTGAACAAAGCTGCTGCTATAAAGTTGGCAACTTCCATGGGAGCAAGTGTGCAGAAAACTGAAAATAGCAACTATCTTAAATACTGAATGCTAATATGCTTCTGTACATCTATGAGAGATCTTGGAAATGCATTGCATCTTCCAGGAATCCTGGTCCCATCACCACCGAATTTGCCATAGAGTTATTCAAACCCTTTCCTAAGAAAAAATCATCCATAGCAGTAAAGTTCTGAATTCAGTAGGTGGGAGATGTGTGCTAAGAAGCCACAGCACACCAGGGCTGGTATGCTAGAAACATACAAGGAAGAGCTGACTGCAGGATGGGACCTGGATTCCTTCAGAAAACATTTTACTTCATTCAAGCCTTGGAATTAATGTGCTTTTAATCAGTTTCAATTTCTCTGACCTAATGTACACACACATGCACACATACCCTGCTCCATTGCCCTTACCTTACAATACCCTTAAAAATTCATAATCTTCCTTATTCTAAATATGAAAGACTGTAAGCTTTTTAAAAAATGAGATGTGATGTATAAACAAGGAGTTTATCTGAATCCCCAGTTTTGTTTCAGAAGAATGAGTGTTTATAAACAGTTTTCCATTCTCTTAAGAGACTGGCTTCAACACAGAGATTGATTCTGACCTGTGTTAATTTGGTGAGATCCCTATCTCCAGCTCATGCTGATGGTTTATCCACCTGGGTGGCTTCAGTGATATCTGGAAGATGTCTTCTAAATAGCATCTGAGAGAACAGATGTTATTTAATGTGATTAAGAGCACTGGAATCTGGGTCTGTATCAAGGTCAGAATGTTGACTGAAACCTCTTGAAAAGGGATTAGGCTTTCACAATCCTTTTCTACATCCCCACTGATTGTTTTCTGCCAGCTGCCATGCTGCATTTCACTTTTGTTGTCCATGTTCCTCAGCTGCCCTACCCTTCAGGCTGACCATTCTTTGTCTTTGTCTCCTTGTTCCAACTCTTTTACCTTTCCAAGGAAATGGTGAGATGTTGATGAGAGTTTACCTAGTCTCAAGACATTCAGAGAGACCTGAATCACTTTGAAATATCTCAAAAATTTTCTCTTTAACTGAGCCATTTACTATAATTCTAATTTGTAGTGTCCTAATCAACTGTGGTTACCAGAAATAAACTTTATTGATGCAGGAGCAGATGAGACACCTATAGCCTGACACAACATTTGCAGAAATGCAATTGATTTCCACAAGAAAGCCTGATCCTCCAGCATTGAAGGCTCATGTTCAAAGAAGCTTAAAACCTTTGTCAACTGCACATAGATTAAATGAAATAAGTAATGTGATGGATGGCTTATTCCCTGGTGTGTTCATTTGGGGCAGTGCATTTCAAAGGGGCTTCACTCCCTGAAAACTTAGGATTCATCTGCTTATTCCATGGGTCAAGGAATAACTTATTCAAGGGAATATGAATATGTTAAGATCAGTTGTATGGCTATCCTGGGTCAGAACACTTATCCATCCAACACAAGTACCCTGCTACCAAAGGAACTTATGAGCAGACTTCTCAGGAAGAATAAGAAATGACAAACACTTGTGAAACTTCTTCCTGAATCACTTTCAGGCCCCAAATCTTTCCACTTCAGACTGATTTTTCAATATATTTGTAATTGTCATTGTATTTCTCTTCCATGTACCTATGCACTTCAAGCCCATGACAATTTTTAGCATCCTTAATTAATTTAATAACATGTTCTGCAGTCTACTGTTTACTGTGTGAATAAACAAAATACTGTGTTTGTAGTGGACCTGGCCAATGTTATCTTTATTTGATACTCTCCAGTTCTTGTACTAAAAGACAATGAACATCTATTCCTATCTATCCATGTCACAATTATTTTGTGTATACCACATTATCCCCAGTTATCCCTTTTCCACACTGCAGTGTTTAGCCTTAGTATGACAATGCTTTCATACCCTTCATTGTCCATCCTTGTTGCCTTTCTGCCAATCTTCTCTAAGGCTGAAGTAACACACCGTGGATTTATAGAGTCACAAAATATTTATATTGTGTTCTGCATTATTCTTCTAAAAATGCCAAAACCAAGTTTTTCTGCTGACTGCAGCTGGGTATTGAAGTGTTGTTTCAATGGAGCCACTTGCAAGAGCTCCAGAACCTTTTGAGTGGTGAAAACCAGTTTAAAGTCCATCATTCTTTGTGTGAAGTAAGGCCTATTCTTCCCATGCACCTCACTTTTCTTTTTGCTGTACCAAACATCATCTGTCATTTTTATTACACATTCTGTTTCTCAGTCTTGCTCTAAGACTTTGTAGAGTCAGCCTGCAGTCTGACTGGTAAAGGTGCTGTCACCAGCAAGTTCTTTTGTTCCACTATTCAACCATTCTCAGGTTTTCTTATAAATATGTTGAACAGTAGGGGTCTCAGTACAGGCCCCTGAAAAATCCTCTTGATTCTTCCCTCCACTGAAAGAACTGATGATTTTTTTCTCTTTTCTATCTTATAATCATGCAAGACCTTCCCTCTAAGAGCTGCATTTGTTGAAGGTGTTTTTCAAAGCCTTCTGGAATTAAAAATAGGCTGTATTGTTCAGATAACCCCATCCCATACATAAGCTTGTTGACATCACTAAAAAAGCAGGATTATGACCTTTTACATAAAGCTTCACTGACTCTATCAGTGTGGATTATTTATGGTACAATACTGCTAACCCCTTCTAGTTTTTCTCAGCTTGTCCAATATGGACATCAGTCTGATATTCCTGTAATTCTCCTCTGGGACCTCTGCATCATGTATGTTATCCTCCAGTTCTAAGTACCCAGACTGTTTTAAATGAAAAATTACACAAGTCTCCAGCAATTTAGCTATTTCACCCTTGAGTTGCTTTAAAACTCATGAGTGATTACCATCTGGTCTTGGCAATGTGTTTCTGTTCTTAATATCACTTTTCCCCTACTCCTTCTGTAGTCACCTCAGTATCAGTTATGACCTAAACTAACCCAAGAGTCTGTCTTTACTCCTGGGCAGGCCAGCTCATAGAGCAGCTGAGTGACTGATGCATGTTGGAAAGCAGGGGTTGTGCTGCTGCTCTTTGCTTTGGGCTGGGCTATGGTTTGGTTGTATTGCATGTGTAAAGGAACTGTGTAGAGGAATGAGATGGTCACTTGTCATCATTCATTGTCAGGGTGGCTGTGCCTGGAACCCAGGCTGCATGAAGCCAGGAGTGCCAGCACTGAGGCAGCCCACCCAGGTACACCCACAAGCATCTGGTGCCTTGCTGCAAACCCACAGCTATTCCCTGGAAGTGGAGGCACTAGTGAGCATTGCAGGGGCAGGTTAAGAAGCAGGAGCTACTGTAAGCCTGAGGAGTGAGTTCAGGAAAAATCATTCCTCCTTACAGCCTAACTGCAGCCTCCAGAGAGCTTGCAGCCTAAAACAGAATCCACAGGAGCAGGGCACCACATACAGCTCTCCATGAGAGCAGTTACAGATGGCTTTCTTTGTGCTTAGAAGTACTTGGAAACCAAGAATTTAAGGCAGGGATAACATTTTCTTTGTGTTATGCTGGTCTCAGTTTAGGCTGAGTCCCTGTTGCAGCAGCAGTTGTTGCATTTGGTCAGGTCAGGGGGTTGAACCTGTACCAGGAGCTTCCAGAGCTCCATCTGCCTCCAACCCAGGGGAGAAAGGAAAGCCTGAAGAGAAGGGATGCTGTACAGCAGTGAGAGCTACATGTGCTTCTCTGGAGGTCAGAGTGGCCTGAGAGAATGTCTGAAAAGCATCTCTGCTTGCCAGCTGATTTCTCCCTGGGTCAACAGAGCCAACCTTTGTGACTTCCAGGTCTCATATTTTTTTCTCTTTGCTTTATAACAAAGCAGAATGCTTGAATGGGTTCATACTGTTCCTCCAAGTTTCTTTTTTTCACTGTCTCTACAGTGAAAAGATTATAAACCTTTTCCTGTCAGCTTTCAGCTCTGTGTTGCTTCTGGCTCTCTAAGTTGTAAAGGTGGAAGGCACTAAAAGCATAAAAAACAAATCCCTGGATATATAATTGTGTAATTTATGAATCTGAGCTCTGAGACAGCATCTTCTCTCTGCAAACAAGAGCAGAGTAGTGTGAACTAAGACTTTATTTTGGTCAAGGAATAATAGTGGCTACTGATAGATGGCTTGCTTAAGTGATTTTTCATCATCAACAGTTAAAGCTTAATAACAGGTGGGTTTTTTTCCTTAATAACACACTACACTGAACTGATCTCTTGATGGTCCATTAGTCCCATCAACCCACAGCTGGTTTCATGAGAATTTAATGAGAATTGCTTAACAAGTGGGCTGTGCTCTGGATGGTACTGGAGTTTATTTGCACTGTGGCAACCCCATATAATTGAAAATAAAAATCTGGTTTGTTTGTATCAGTATCTTAAAACTCCAACCCCCTCCTGTGTACACAGGAAGGAAGGACTGGTGAAAACAGTATGAAATTGGGGAAAGATTTATGTTAAGCTCACAGACCAAAAGGTAAAGATTTCAGAGAAGTGGAAAAACCATGATGAGAAATGACAATAAGTTTCTTTAAGGGTCAGATCTATTTCCCTGCCTTCAGCAACCTGAGAGGTAGATGCAGGCTTCAGTGCTGTATCACTCTTGTCTGTGGGAAAAATCTGCTTTAACTCCCACCTCAAGGGAGGACACACTGCCCTGTTAGAGGTGTTTATGTTCTTTGGATTGTGGAAGCTAGGCAAATAGCTTGGATGGCTAAATCTAGCAGACATGAACTCCAGACCTAGTCTAGTCTTGAGTGAGGCTTTTAGAGCTCAGTTTTTGTACAAGCAGCCATGCAATTCAGTATGTGGCAGTATGTGTGTGACATGCCACTGACTTCAAGGTACTTTTTTCATCTTGCAATTAATGCAGGTCCTGAAGTTATTCTCTGTGAAAAGGTTGCAAAGCTTTTCTGTTGGCTTTGGATCTTCCCTGATTCCAGCTTTCATGTCTTGGGATAGCTGGGAGGACACTTGCTAAAATGTTAGCAGTTGTTCTCACAGACACTCTGAATTCCACCTAGAGAGCTGGATGCTTTTATGACTCTAAAACTGTTTCTCTTAGTTTAATTTCAGAGTCTAACTTTCCCCATTACATACAATTAATGATACCTGAGTTGTAGGTGTGTTGCAAAGATTAATGGATTAATGCTTGAAAAATGTTATAGAAAATGTAGGCATGACTTAGAAAAGTGTTCAGTTGTTTTCTGTATTTTTTAATTTTAAAAGATCTGATCACCACATTAATTGAACCAACTAATTGAAGCAATCTTGTAGTGTAATTGGCAATCCCCTAATAATTCTCTTTTGAGTTGCATCTCAAAGATTTCTTTGCTTTAGTCCTTTCTTTATCTACTCTCTTGGCAAGCTATAGCACAGCACATGTTTAGCACACACTCCAGCTTTTCTTGGGAGACTCTCTGCCTGGAGTGGACTTGCAATACTGATAAAAAATATTTCCAAGCTCTTATTCCCAGATGCTGCTCACAGATGGACCAACAGTTAAATCCTTCCTTGCTCCCTTGCTAGACTAAAATTGGTATTCAGCATGCTCCAAGCTCAGCCCTCTTTTTTTTAAACATCAAAATGCCCAAGGAACAAGTGGGTAGCCTGTAAGCAGTAAACCTGTAGCTAAAAGAGATTGAATTTCAAGTGTCTCACCTCTTTTTTTCTTACTCTTTCCCCACATCATGCACATAAAAGTTTGGAGGTCTCTTCCTATTGCATCTCAGCTAAAACACCTCTTAAGCTCCCACAGAAGGAAACGGCTGAACGGCACAACAACAAGAGTATGAAGAAAATGGTGCAGGGAAACTGAAAAAACCATCCCCAAAAAACCCTGTAGATGCAGTGAAAAGGGTGGGAGAGATTTTCTTTCCTTACAGCCACATTTTTGCCCCCTATATTCATACTTGCTATTATTCCTCACAACAATTTTTGGACAATATTTCATTAACAAAGGGGTCTCCTGACAGTTATTTCAGTATGGAAAACTGAGACTGTCAACTGGAAGCATACAAAACTTTGTGGATGGATTCACACAAAGATACTTTTTTAGCTCAGAAATCATTGATTTTCAGACTTCCTTTGTTCCCATCATACCTTTCCTAACAGCTGATTTTGAGATGATTTGATGAATACCCAGATCAGATACAGAGTGCTTAGGTCCTACTTGTCTTTCAGGGCTTACTCTGAATGCTGTGCTGCAGATACCAAATGCTACATTCAAAAATGTAAACTCATTCAAAGAATCCGAGTCCACAGAATAAATAATAGGTTTTGCCATAAAGTATATGTTGGGCAGTCTCTATTGAAAGGGACCTGACTTCTCTGCACTTTAAAATTATGCTTAAAACTTGCTGAAGTCTGTGTTCCAAGCTACAGTTTAGGTAAAGGTCAGTTCCACAGATGATCTGTAAACATTTAATCAAAATCTGGTGTTACTTTCAGACTCTTTGTCAACTGTCCACTAAATGCCATTTTAGTACAGATTCATGGTTTGGATTGCATTTCTAACTCCTTAGAATAGCTTTATTTCAACCAGGAGCCGACTCTACTACAGAACATTGATCTGAATTTCTAAAGTGACTTAAAAATTGTTTTAAAAAAAAGTTTATTGAGTAACTGAAAAGGCTCACTCAGCAGATCAGAGACCACCTTCAACCACTCAGGCTAGAGAGATATATGCCTACAGTCACATACAATTGCTTACCTAATATTACACAAACTGTTGTGCAAAAATTCCTGTTTGTCTTCCAGATTTGCTTATCTCCTTTGCTAAGTCAATCCATAAAGACATCTGGCTTTTTGCATGTTTGAGCAAAAGAAACCTTCATTTCTTCTTGAAACACAAAAAAGTAACTTGGAGGTTTTAGTCTTACAGGCTGTTAGATTATCTGATGTTTACCCTTATGATTTGTAATCAAAAGCAGAGTTGAAGAGTACATGTACTGGTTTCCCATAAGCATAGTGTGGTTGAATTGTGGCTAAATTGCTAAATGAGGTTGGAAGTCTGGAAAAAATGTATTTTCTTCCAATATTTTACAGTTTTATCTCAACACAGGTCTTCCTCAATGGTATCAAAATTTGGTGATTTCTTCTAGGCTTAGAGCTTGGGGTAAACAGGGGAGCAGCAGTTGGGAAGTGCACAGATTCTTTCTTAAGGAAGGTCATTGAACATGAGACTTGCCAGGGCTATTATCCTGTGGTTTCTGGATGCTTCCCTTTCCCAGCAAACAGTGGCCCAGGGCTCAGTGTAAGTGTGATGGCAATGGGGACCTTCTAATTGCCTTGGTAAGTGTGTGAAATTTAGAATAATATTAATATTGTTACCTTATTCTCCTTTCTCCATCCCTTGGAAAATGTTTCTCTTCATGAGATCAAGTCCAAAACACAGGTTTTGATTGTGTCCATTTGGTATTTAAAGTGGACCACAAAAATGGAACAAACAGCACAGACAAGCCCATAGGAAATAAAAAGCAGAAGAACATAAACTCTGTGGTAATTAAGAAAATTAAAATATTTTTCTGAAAAGTAATGCTTTTTGTATGTAAAAAATAAAATAGTTTGTTTTTTCTTTGCTTTCTGCCTTTCATTACATAGTAATGAATTATAAAGAGAACTTTATGGTCCCTCTGCATGTTTCTGGGAACATATTCCTTTTGTCTTTTAGGAAGAAGATCCTAAGTACACTGTCATCAGATAGATACTTTCATATGGATTAGTGATTAATGCTTCTTACTGTAACTGGAATGGCTAAATGCCCTTCCAAATATTCCCAAAGATGGCTGTGAAGACACTCTCCAGACTTGCATTCAGAAGGTAATGACCTTACAGTACAAGAAAACTAAATTGGACTGATGGAAATATATCATCACTGAGTCTTAAATCCAAGTCACCTACTGAGTTTCTATTTAATTTCTGTTTGCTGGGTAATGAAGGATTGACTTCTAACATTCATTATAACAAGACATTATAGTTATGAGTGAAAAAACACTCTTATGCCAAAACCTTCTATTCAGCTGCATAAAACTTTCCAGAAAAATTACCCTTTGGGCTCAAATTACTTATGTTTTGTTCTCCTTATGCTCTGTTTTCCTCACAGAAGTAATTTGTTTTTAAAAAGCATTACAATGCTCTTTGGTGGTGGTGAGGGAAATACATTTAAAAACAAACAAACAAACAAACAAATAAAAAACTAGTGCACACACACCTACACCCAAAATAAAGGAGATTACCTTATTGCAGAATGTGACTCTTTGATAATTAAGACATTATTTATAATTGCAACTTCAGACTCAATGGGTTTCAAACCCAAGGAGCACAGGTGAGTGTTCTGTGGTTGGAAAAGTTTCATTAGGTGGAAATATCAGCACAGTCTTGCCAGTTCCACTTGCCTATTCAAGGTAAACTGTGAGTCATTCTGCAGACATATGTCCAGGTTATCTGTGAGTGTTTGTGTTTGTGCAGGCTGTGGGACATTCCATGTTCATAAAACACTGTGTGGCTAACAATGTATATTGTATATGTAAATATATATCTACTTTCATGCAAAGCCATGCACTAGCATACTATTTGTGACTTTTTGGAATTCCACTGGAAAAAAATTGGCCCCTGGTATTTATTCTCTTGCTTCTCTTTTCCTTATCATAGTTTATATCAGAAAAAAGTAGAAAGCAGCATGCTGATGAATTTTCAAGTACACAGTTAAAGATGAAAGTAATCCAGTGGAATGGGCCAGGCAAATAATTTATGAAATAAAGAGGGCATTTTCAGTATTATTTTCACATTGCAGTGGATTTGAGAGAAAATTAATTTAGAATATGAAAATGTAGCATATGAGGAGAAGTGGAGCCATGAAGAAATTAATTCGTTGTTCCATTCCTTGGGTTTGGAAAGTTATAGATGTCACTGTAGGAGCTGTGCCCAGGAACAGCAGTAGTGTCAATGAAATTATTTGTAGTATCACAAGAAGAGGCTGCTGATGCAGCAGGTGAGAACAGGTGAGAGAAGAGTACTTGGAATTTCACTAGAATGCCTTTCTGACAGAGATATTTTATTTTGAATTATGCAGTATGTCTCTTGCTTTTAAAGAGAGACTTTGAGGATTTTTCAAAATCAAATGCAGCAATAAAGCTTGCCAGACTTTTGAGTCTGTTCATGCCCCTCCATTCTTCTGCAGCTGGCAATAGAATACCATAATGACAATCACTGAGCTCTGGTTCTGCTCTGATGACTTTATATCAAGTCTCTGTGACCAAATAAGCATATGATTTCCCTTCTATTTGATGTGCACAAGGAAGTTGTGTTTACAGGCTGGACCATACTAGGAATAAAGGGAAATTGTGTCACCTGCAGCCCTATTCTATCACTTGGAGGTTAAGCTAAACTCAGAAACAATAAGTACAGCTGATCTCCATGTTTTTGGCTCATCCCTTCCAAATCTGTTTGAATATTTGGGAATTTTAGAGTTAAAGAGCTGTGTTTGGCTATACAGGTGAAAAGGTGGCAGGTCAGTTGTGATTTCCCTTCAGGTCAAATGCTTCCAATGATGATGATAGTCTGTGATCAGAAAGAAGTGTTCTAGGAATAAAATTGCAGACCAGATAGATTAGTAAGTCAGTAGTAACTAGGGAGAATAATTTTCAATAAGTTCTTATGATTTTACAGGGAAAAGATATGAAAGGATACCATCACAAGAAACCAGTAGTGAGAGCTGTTACCCAGAGACAGGTGATAAACCTATAGTAAAGAAAGCAGAATGTAGCAAGAAGGGAGAGAAAGAAGTCAGAATTAGCAGCAGGACTTAAGGCACACACTGCAAAACCCACCTAAGGCACAACAAAACCCAAAAAATCAATCTGTGAATTTTCCTCTGGCCAGTGTCCCTGAATAGAGTTTGAGGCTCATACCTGAGCTTTTTAGTTTTTGTTTCACTGTGGACCAGATGTTTTGGCATGGTCTCTACCTCAACTTGACAGAGCCCTGAAATGCACAATGACAAATAAGGGGAGTGGTTCATATGATATGTTAAGGTATTTTACTGCATCATTTATCCTTGGTGATCTAACAGATTGCAGTTTATGTCTCCTGAATACTTTGGGGTTTATAATTTTTCAACAGAAATGTAAATCAGAGCCAAACTTCAGTGCTCAATACCTAGGATTATAGGACTATTTTTCCTCCAAAAGCTAATCCTTTCAGTCTCTGCCCCAGAACTTGGAGGACATGGCTGTAAGTCATCAAATCTTGATTTATCTCAAAACTGGCAGTGTCTTAGGTTCTTACAGTCACCAGAAATAACCTATTGCATCTCAAAAATTATAGCAGAAGCATTAGGATGGGAGATTAAATTCTCTTGTATTTCTTCTGCAATTGAAATTCTTCAGGAAAATAAGCTTTTGTCATTTTAATTACCAGTGTTTGAAATGCAGAGAAGTCCACAGAAAAAAGTACACCTTAGCTGCCATAATCCTCCACCTCAGTGCAAAGCAGACACTAGTTATATGTGGTATAAATGGCTGAAAAATGCAGTGAAATTTAACAAAAGATGAAAAATTCACTTTTAAAGCTATCATTCTGGCCAGAGTTTGCTCTTTTCTGCCTTGCTTTAATGGGAGTTTGCTTAACAATGGGTGATCCTAAAGGAGACCCATGAAAATTTATATTGCATTATTATCACTAATTAAGTCTGAACTCCTTATGAAACCAGTGTCTCACTCCCTCTGTCTTGCTCCAACAGTGTAGAGAATGCTGTCAGACTTTTCTTTTTCCAGCTCTGAAATACCTAACTTTTCTGAGAGTTGCTGTTTTCCACCAAACCCTGAAACTCTGACAAGAGCTAATGTATTTCAGCCAATGTCCCAACATGATCAATGAGAGCAGCCCACTCTGAAAATGCAGTCCTGGGCTAGCAAATCAGCTCTTACAGATTTTACAAGAATTCACTTAATTTACCTTCTCCCCATTTCTCTGTGTTATGGGATAAAGCAAAACACCCTCAAGCATCTTCAGAATCTCCTCAAATGGTCTTGGAACTCCCAACATCATAAGTAGCAACACCAATAATGATGACTTTTCTTTCCAGGCCTGACATTTATTTTGTGGAACTTGGAGACCTGAAACAAGGTTTGTGTTAATAAGAGTAGAAAAGAGTGTTGCACACAATTTGGAATCTGCTAAGGAGAACTCAGCCAGCTCTGGGAATATTTGGTCCAGGGTCAAGGAGGACAGGGCTGCACTGAGCAATGATACAAGTGTGACCTGGTGCCAGATTTGACAGAGAGACTCAGAGTAACAGAAAGGTCACTTCCAGGCAGGAGGTTATTTAATTTTTTTTTTTAAGACCTCTTTATTTAAAGCATAAAGATTTTCTACTGGAATAATTATACAGCTGATGCAGAACCATGATGTCCTATAAAACTTATGCTTATGGTCATATGCAGCTGTTGATTTCTCCCCACAGTAATTTTTGAACCAGATGTGTGATGTCCCCCAAACTTGAGAAAGAAAAGGGTCTGGAAGACAACAAAGGAGAAAGACCAGGAATCCTGTCACAACCACGCTACTGTTGAGTGCAATGGAACCCCACAAAGCAGAGTTCACCTGTCCCAGCTCCAGGGACACTTTCAAACATAACTTGTACCATCCTATAAAGCAATATCAATGAGCCTCAAGACTTCAACCTGCAGAAACCAACCTTCTTCTCTTGCAGAATTTAATAACCTATATCTTTCCTGCAGGTATTCAAGAACAGAGTAACTCAAGGGAGGTCAATTATTCCCTCTTTCTTCCTTTGCACCAACACCCTCTAGTAGGGTATTGTGCCTATCCTCTCATGAGGATGGAAGACTGTGCATGCTGCAGACCCTCATGGGGATTTACCCTCTGCAGCTCTGATTCTGGTGTGAGAGGTGTGTGTGGATACAGCTCTCCCTGAGGGCAGAGCTTCCCTGTGGCTGCTTCCTCCAGACCACCAGCTCTGTGTGGGGATGATGCCCATAACTAATTTTTCAAGATTGATCCCAGTGGCCTAGGAGCTCAGGACCGAGAGGGATCATTTTTTTCCCCTCGTTTTCTTCCCCAGGTGAAATTTCACTTGACAGAATCCAAGACTTGAGATGGCAGAACTCCCTACAGAAAAATATGGGTGGCATGCTCATAAATCCAAGTGTTAGTGGTTTGAAAAGGCTGACAACTTCTCCCCCTGTTTCATGGAAAAGAAAAAGAGGTGATTCCAATATAAAAAAGAGGAATCTGCACACATTTGCCATGTGAGTTCACTGGCATATACCCTGCCAATACTGCCAGTTTTATCAGTATCTTGGCCAAATACTCAAATCTGGCATATTTTACTGCTTCATGCTCTTTGTCTTCAAATACTGTTGCTATGTCTGGAGATCACTGACACTTGGATTTATGAGCATGCCACCCATATTTTTCTGTGGGGAGTTCTGCCATCTCAAGTCTTGCCACTGCTAAAATTAACTGCCATCTTAGGCCACATAAGCTGCTTATTCCCAAATGCCAAGTCACTAGGGACATTTACAGCAAAAAGGATGTTAATGGGATATTTCTGAGAATAGGCATTAAGTATAGAAAACACTGGAGCAAAGAAATGCATATTTGAAACTCATCTGAGTGCCTTAGGCACCAGCCAGAGCATTCTGTGATGGCAAGCTGGTGAGGTGCTCAGCTGTGCACAGGGAGTTGTGAGACAGTCATTTCCTCATCCTGAACACTTTGTATTAGCTTCCATTCCCAGCACAAGGAGCATTTATTCCTTTGCCTGTTCAGCAAAGAGATTCTTGTCTCAGCTGTCCCATCAACCAATCTCTAACAGAACCTTATGGCTGTGGCCATCTAGTTCAGATTCCAGAAAGAAAAAGACATTTTCCTGCCTCAAACAAGAATTTAATAAGGGAAATACTGCATGAGAACAACTGTTTTGTGTTCCATAAGTAAAGCCTGGGACTAATCAGCCACTAACTTGATTTGGTGAAATCAGAATCAGGGGAAAAATAAGGAAAATATAAGCTCTGCTTAAGATTAGTATTTTGTATGTTTTTACATTACAGGCTGACTATAAAAGCTAGTCAGCCAAGACTGGCTGGTCATGTGAAAGGAGGTCATTTGCCAAGCCTCAGTGCTGTGTGCAAGCTATTTTAAAAGGGACTGTGGAAATCTGGGATCCCTCCTGCACACACCCAGATCACTGAAACAGATTTGCATGATTGCTCCTCTACTATATAAAAAGTGTATTGGACTTGAGATCTGGCACCTCCTTTTCTCCTCTGAGCTCCAAAACACACCTGGGCTATTCACCTCTCTCCCTTAGAATGCTCACCCATTCTTAGAAATGAATAAAACCAGAAATCCCTAACACAACCCACCCAAAGTCTCATACTCTTTGATATTTGTAGAATAGATCACAAGTAGATTATAATATTTTTTTGTCATTTCCCCTTACCTGCACCCTTCCCCCATCCCCAGTTTATCCTAATCAAAGTTAATACTTTCCAGCTAATATCTATGTCGATGCAGGAACCACTTTCTGTTTCTGAGAAGCACATTTTCTGGAAAGCAAAAAGTCTGAAGGGGTCTGCAGAAATACACACAAATGTCCTGATGAGGCAATTCCCTGGGGAGCCCAGGCAGGGCTCTCTAATTAGGGGAGCTTGGCTTAAATGGCAGCTGGCCAAATGCAACCCCAATTACTGGAGCCACTTATGGGAACCTCAGCAGCCATGGCCAGGTTTTCAACAGCAGATGATTTGGGGTAAGTACTGGATATTCAGCTTTGCACACAGGGACTTTTTTGGGCTTGACTGTCACGGCTTAAATTTGAATCTACTGTTAGTGCAAAGAATTCTCTTCTCATAAAAATGTATAGAGGTGAATTCTTCTCAATTTCACCACTTCAGCTTTTACCCTCTTCCATTTTAAAGCCTCTTCCTGTCAGCAGCAGACACAGAAAGGTATTCTGTTAATGAACTGACTGCCAAGTCCTTAGCAAAGCTGGCCCTTTTTAAGCCACATTTGCAGAGATGCAGAGAACCCAGCAATGAACTGGATTACAGTGCTGATTTCATGATGTTTCTGTCTAAAGTGAACACTCCTAGAGGATTGCAAGAGAGGCAGGAGCTGTAGACATTGCTCCAGAAATAAACAAACTATGATACACTTCCAACTCCCTCTCATAAAATCCCTTCTTGCTGCACTCAGCAGGATCCTCAGAAAAATTTGTCACCTTTTCCTTCTCTTGGTAAGGAGAGCCTCTAAAATGTTTGGTCTGTTGCCTCAATTAAATATCATGGGCTGAGAAGCTGAAGTGCAAAAAAAAAGAATCAAGAAATTACATTTGGTGAACCAACAAGTTCAAGTGCTTGCATGACCCATGGTCCCAGGAACTTGGTTTGTGGAAGAGTTTTGTGGTTGTGTTCACAGCAGCAGCCCAGCATGTGCTGTGTGCAGTGACAGTGATTACAGCAAGGAAGGCAGAGAGTCTTTTGGGAGTCACCACCACTCCTGTGGAATGATGGTGGAATGGCATCATTTAGGTGCCACAAATGTCATTCATTGCCATTTGTCCCAAAGTTATTTTTTCTATGCTACATAAAGGGAACTGGGTTTTTCTGTCTGATTCTAACATAGCTTCCTTTACTGTAAAAATTTATATTTCTGCAGCCACTATTTTATTCATTATTATATTCTGCCATGTCTTACTGGTATATATTTGCTGTCTAGCTGTCTTAACTAAGGCCCAACCTCCTCATTACTGATCTCAGCAGTGTCTGTGACATGACAATTTAATGCATACACATTTTCACATGGTTTACTTCTCTTTCTTGTCAGAAATTACGAGTTGTCATTAAAAGTGTGAGAAATGGTTACTGTGTTAGAATTTTAAACTGACAGATAATCTAAAGGGAATAAGGGGAAAGGAGGAACATAAAGACTCAGAAGAGCAGTGGAGAAGAGGAGAACTGGGAAAAGGATGAATTAGTGGAAGAATATAAAGAACAGGAAAATGTAGTTCCTAGTCTCATAATTTCAGTTTATTCCTGACACAGGAATGGCACCTGCAGGTGCCACAAATGTCATTCATTGCCATTTGTCCCAAAGTTATTTTTTCTAAGCTACATAAAGGGAATTGTTTTTTTTTCTGTCTGATTTCTGTACAGTAGCTGTTGCACTCTGTCACAATGTCCCAAAATGATACAAATGTCACTATACTAAAATACATGGGACATCACTGTTACACACATGGTATTTCTAATTCTTGTTTGCTTGCTTAGAAAACTAAAAAGCCATGAATATAGTGTTACAGTATTGCCTATCACAGCCTGCATCAGTATTTCAAAACTGTTGCCAAGTCAGTTGATGTCACTTCTCTGTTCTGCTGAAGCCTGCAAGGAATGCAATCCTTTCACCTTGAGATGGGTGGGGAGCATCAGGGTTTAGTAGATTCCTATTTCTCTCCTTGGCCTACAGAATCAATATAGTCAATTATTTTAGTCCAAACTTATTTTTCAGGCAGCTATGGTTACTCTAGGTAAGATGAATGCTTCCCTCCAAAGGTGTGAAATAGACCATCCAGAATTGAGCAAGCACCAGGAAGGACTTCCCAGACCCAGCAGCAGGCTCAGGATGCAGCCAGTGTGTCCCAGCTCTGGCATGGCCAGTCAGAACAGAAATTATTCATGGATGTGACAGAGGGGCTGCTGAGTACCGTGTCCAGCAAGGAATGAGTGGGACTAAAGTGGTTGATGGATATCATCACAGCAGTAGCACCTGCCAGTGAAGGATTTGTGACAACAGCTCTAATTGTTCTTAATGTGAGGGGGAAATCTTTCTGGTAAATAGGTTTCTAAATTGATTGCTTGATTCTGGCTGTTATCAGAATTTGTATGCCATAGTAAGCAAATTCTGCATCATCAGGCCAAGACAGGGGAAAAGAAACTCCACTTAAGAAAGCTGAGAAGAGTCAGGAGCAGTAGCCTGTCCTCTCTGCCACACAGTTATGCCTCCTGAAGCCTCTTTTTCCACCAATGAGCTGCCTATTCTTTGCTACAGAAGGTTGTTCACTGAGAGCATTCTCTGGGTTCTCACAGGATTTTGTGGAGAGCAGGAAGAAACACATAGTCCTGTTTCTGGCATAGTAGGGAAGGTAATGGAAATGTCTGGTGTGATGTAAAACTAGATTCTAACAGAACGGTTCTTGTAGTGCCCAGACCATTTCCATGTTATCAGCTGGGGGAAACATCACAGCCATAACTATAAACAGACATGAGATTCCTCACATTCAAATGTATCCATGTATTGGTTTAAAAATGCTACCGTTCTAGGGCTGAGCCTGGGCATGGTTTTGTTTCTGCTAGGGAATATGCACTAAACATCCTGACATCCAGGGACATCAGGAAGAGACTCAATACCAGCTCTTTAGAGAGCTGTGTGGAGGATTAAAAAGAAATTAGGAAAGATAATACACTGATGTGTCTTGAGAATACTCCAGACAATTATGAGCATGAGCATGTCAAAGCAAATTCCCGTGCTCTCCCTCTCCAAGGAACACATTGTAAAAGCAGACATTCATCTTGATATTTGTCTCATATAGAAGTGAGGGTGGAAAAAGCTACAGAGAAGTAGTGGAAAAATCTGGTAATACAGTTAAAAGAGTACAAGGATATAATCTGAAAAGAGGAAAAGGAGGTTTTGCCTGATCCTAAGATAAATTGCATACCTTCACATAAGCAGATTGCTACCAGAGGTAAGTCATAAATACCATTCCTAAGTAAGTGTGAAATGGAGTCATGGGATATTACTAGTCTCTGACATTCTTGGATAAAAAATATAAGGAAATCAGAATAGAAAAATGAGAAAGGAGGCAAAGAAATTCTTATTTTTGCTTTCAAACGCAGGTTGAATCAGCCTACCATGTAATTCTGTATCAGAAGGAAACTCTATAAACTAACAGCCCCCTCCATCTTTCATAATCATCTGATCAAATAAGGCACTGCCTAATAGCAAGAAGATTGCAAGAAATTTTAATAATGTCAGGTTATTGAAGCAGTGAAATACAGGAACATGGCAGACCTCTCCTTGCAGGATGTTCAATTACTTTTACATTATTGCTGACTCATGAAGGGAGGTCCTGGGCTTATCTTTCAGAATTAAAAGCACAGAGCCAGATCCCAACAGATATGTTACCAGGACAGCCCTTTCTTTTAATCTTTAATTTGTGCACTATTTGCTAGGTCTCTTCCTCAAGCTTTTACTTTCTTTTTTTTTAAATTATTATTTATTTTAATTTTTTTCCAGAGAAATGTGAAGAGTGGCTTTTTAGCTTTTGTTATGGTTTACCAATTTTCCATCACAAACTGCAAGAAGCAACACCTGGCTGAGCAGGCCAGAACAGAGGATGAGGATGGCTCTTGAGGCTGAGAGTATAAATGTTTAGCACAGACCTGGGTTTTCTTTAGCAATGAAGAGAGGTGGAATAAGCTCCTGTCTCCACCACAGCCCTTCAGAACAAGTAGGTGGAAGTATTCAGGTAGCACATCCACAATAGGTGAAAGTGTCTCAAAAGCCAATGATTAAAAACTCAAGTCTGAAATATTATGTACCAGGAAATGGTGGAGGTCTGCCTAGACCTTGACTGTGGTGTGTGAAAGTGTAATCCATCTTTCAAGCTGGGCAACTGGCTGACTGATTCTTGAATCAAAGCAGTCTGGAGTGTGTAAACAAATATCTTCCTCCTTTATATGCTGCTCATGTGCTTTGAACAGAACAGGGCTATTTCTTAATTTTTCAGCTAAGGATTTTTAATGGGAATATGACCAGTTTTTCTGGCCTCTCCTGCCAGTTCTATAGATTTTTTATTTATTAGTTGTTACAGCCTGCTTCTGAGGCAGGTTAACTGATGTTCTTGTTAATAGATCCCTTGTGGTGGATTAGAGTGAAAAGACAGTGAATGAGCTATGTGCATATGAACCAGGATTATTTTTAAACAATTGGATTGCAGTAGGAACCCAACACCTCCCCTGCAGAGGGATTTTACACTGAAGCAGCACTGTGGAAATGAGGTGGGGGGCACTTTGGGGGTCTTTGATGGTTTGTGACCTCTTCTAATGGTACAACTGCTGCTTGGCCCTGCTGTCCCTTGTGCCATTTGTGCCTTACTGAGAGGGGGAAAACCTTCTGGCTTCCATGTGAACACCCAGTATCTCCCACAGTGGGGAATTTTACACTGTCAGATGCAATTGTGACTTGCTTGGGAGGGAGGAAGCTGACATGATAAAAATCATTACCCCACCTCCAAAGGATCTGCTGCTTACCTGCCTTTTCCCTCATCTAACAGCAAAACACTTTAAGGCATCAGTCCTGGGTTATCAGGGAGAAATTTATCACAAGGCTCAACCAGTTTATGTAAACAAAGTTCAGTCTATCACACTATTTCAGTGTGATTTAACATCCAGGCATAATCCAATGGCAAATCTAAGTATATTTTTTTTCATTCCAACAAAACACTTAGACAGGAGGTAGAGGTAGAAGGTTATTTTGCATTCATATGCCTTTTCTCACTAAGTGAATGAACAGCTACCACTATATATCAGTGAGTAATTTTGGCTGAACCACAGGCTTTCAAGGAAGTGAAGTTGGAGTGCAGTTCATTTGCACTGAAATCCTAGTGACTTGTAAAACACTGAAGCCTAATAGGACCAAGATTTTAGCTAGAAGATATGAAAAAAAGTCCCATTTTCCCAAGCTAGTCAAGTCTGCTGGCGACCTAAAGCTGTGTAATAGTTTACAGGAAGACTTTGGACCAAGGAGATCATGGTTTCTACTTGTCCAGTGTCCTGGTTTATGACCCATTCATGTTTTGTGTGTATTTTTTTATTCCCATCCTTTGGCCATGCTTCTTTCCATCTGTCTTTTTCTGTGATCTCTGTCATGTCTGTTTATGTCATAGTCAAGCCAGTCCTGGAAATATAGGAAGAAAAATAGCATTGTTCATTAACAGGCAGGCAAGCCCTAAAAAATTTCAGACCAAGTGCTGATTGGCTCCACCCCCAGTTCTTCCCCTCTAGCTTCAGCTTGATTTTCACAATAAACAGAAAAGTAAAGTTGTCTATCTTTGCACCCCAGGTATTTTTCTCTGGGGAGAAACAAGATGTAATCAGGAGCCAGCCAAGTGCATATAAAATATTCCATAGGAACATGCATGTCTTTACATGCAAAGGAAGGCATAGATCTGTGCAAAAGATGACAAACAGCAGCCATGGGGAAAAACCTACAGCTTTAAGACATGTTTTTAAACAATGATAATGTAGGAAATCAAAATGGAATTGATATAAAGAACCAAGTCACACAAGGCTCGTATTTTAAACAGTTTTCTGTATGCCATCTCACAATGTCAGAAGCTTAATTAAGTTTGGCTTTAAATTCTTCCAGCCTAAAAAAATAAATAAGTGATGGAATTGAAGTGGCATGCCAGTGATTTAGAAGTAGTTTTTATACTGTCAAGGGCAAGGAGCTCATTGTTAAATTCAGTACCAAATCAGAGGGCTTACATTGTTTTGAAGCCCAAGGAAACTCTATTCTATGAATTTATAATTACCTTCTCATATGGTCTCTGAATGCATCAAAATTTGTTCAGTGAGTTCTTATCACCTCATGAGCTGCCTCAGAATTGCTGTATAAAGGATACTACCTGCTTAGCAGTAAAAAAACTGTAACTCCTCAAGGGAAAGTAAAACCTACTCCTTGTACAATACTAGCTAAAATATTGCCTCCAATGAATTCTGTAGGAAAACACCTGATTAGTTTAGTGCAAACAAGATTTCATCCATGTGTATTTCTTGTTATCATGGGAACCTTCCAAGAAATAATGGAATCTAATGAAATTTTTGTGTTAGAGATTTCTCTTCTCAAAAATTTTCATCTTAAAGATTAATAGTGAGTCTAGTTCCAAATTTTGTGCTTTGTCAAAAATATAAATTAAAGATACAGTCAAGTGTGTAGGGTGAATAGGCCTTGATCTGATATCTCTCCAAAAGGTTGAAAAACAGTGTGACATTTACATTTTTACTGTGTTCTAAATCCCAAACTGAATGAATGCATTTGAACACTTTATAGCTCTAGCTGCAATGGCTTTTCTGGAACAGAAATATTGCTGGGACATTGGTCTTTTTATCTTTCTAGTTTCCACTCATTAAAACCAAAATATAGGCAAGAAAAGAACTGATTATGGCAAACCAACATTTCCAGATGCTGGCAAACATTGACTTCTGAAGATGGATTTCTCCCCATCTCAGCATAGGTGCTTATCATATCATATTGTCATGTCTTCAGTGCTTAGAGCTAATGACAGTCAATTATTTTCCTCACCTGTGTATGCCTTAAAATCCTAATTGATCACTGGAGGCAAGATTCAAACTCTAACAGTGCTGGAATGGGGAAATCTGAGTAAAATGATGGAAAATGGAGGACCTCAGGCATTTATAATTTTGCCTTGTAATACCATAATCATCAGAGGTCAGGGGGTCTTTACGTGTGCAGAATGCAGTGCAGCAAATGTGCATTGCACAGCTGATTGTAAAAAGGTTTCTGTTCCTCAGAGACTGTTGGCCCAGACTGTGGGTGCTCTGTTTTGGCAAAACTGTAAAAGGAAAGATGCATTCAGCTCTCTATCAGCTTGGATGCATCACAGAGCTGTCTTTCACCATGTGCTTCCTCCTACAGCACTTAAAATTCCAAGGTTGCCTGACCATTCATTGACTTATGCTTCTGCTTCCCTTTATTTTAAATGCAAGATTTGTTATGCAGCTTCTCTATTCTACCTGTAAATGTGTGAGCAGGTATTTTTAACATGGCCATTCCAGATTTTTTTTGCTGATCATTGGTAAAACTGTCTCATTATCTGTCAATTCCAAACATAAAATTTTCAATGCTACTGCTAGCAGAACATATAATCAGTTATTGAAGTTTCATTGTATTTCTTTAGTTCTATGGGAGAAGATGCTCTTAGATTTGATCTTTTAGTTTAATTTGATAAAAGCTTGACTCAGTATTTCTTTTTTATTTCACTTCTTTCCCTAAGTTAATTAACAGTATTTTCTTTGCTACGTCCAGTGAAGCTGATAAGAATGCCTACATCCTGATTCAACTGAGGATATAAAAGAAGCCTTTTGATGTCTAATTATAGCAAGTAAGAAAGAGGCTGAACTGATTTAGGGACTGGTGCATCATCTACTCCACATACTGTAATTCACAGGTTTTCTAAATGGCAGCCTATGGAGGTAGAGAAGTCTACAGTACTTTTCCATATTTTCCTTCCAACAAAACACTTAGCCAGGAGATAGAAGGTTATTTTTTATTAATATGCTTTTCTCATTTTAGGGAAAAAGGGAAGCTTCTGAGAGCAGTATAAGGGTAATCCTCATTAAGACATTATTAACAAGGCATATTATTAGAACAGTTAAAGCCATTGCCCTTGATTATAAATGAGTAAATTGGTTAATGAGAACAGTAGTTAATTGAGGGTATTATTACCAAACAGGGAAATCATATGAAAGTTAAATACATCACATTGATTCTTCTACACAATTAAACATCTATGAGAAAAGAGATTAAGGAGGAGAGTATGAGAAAGTAGCAGTCATAAAGTAGAAGTATATTTTTAAAAGTGAATTGCAAAAGTCTATTAAAACTGAATAAAAGTCAATGGTGCATATTTACTCTGCTGAAACTCATCTGAAGCTACTTCTTGCAAGGCAGAAAAATCTCTGAAAACCCCATCAGTGTGCTGAAAGGTTGTGTAATCAAAGGGCTGGCCATCTGGTAGGGATAAGATTTGCCACCCTGCATGTGCCTTAAGATTCAGGCATCACATCTGTCCTTCCTCAAACTCTCCTTTCACATGTTTTATCCACTGTAAAAACCAGCATTGTTGGAGCAGCTCTTTGCTATAAGGGCTAGATTTTGCCTTTTGCAGTCTTAATTGTACTTCCTTTTCCATTTAGCTCTAATGGAAATTACATGTCTTTCTCCAGTAATCTGTTGTGAGGGAATGTAGTGCATGTATGACTTTTTTCCAGGGACCTCAGGCAGGGCTACCTGTACCTGGTTGACCAGGACCATGTCTAGGCAGCTTCTGAATAGTTCCAAGGATGGAGAATCCATGACTTCCCAGGACAAGATGTTGCAGTGCTTCATCACTCTCAGTGATGAAAAAACAGAAAGAAGTGATTCCTCATGTTTTGATAGAACCTCCTGTCTTTTGTCTGTGGCTGTCACCTCTTGTCCTGTCACTGGACACCACTGAGAAAACCTGTCTCCATTTTTCTCTTTTCTATTTGTATATATCAATAAGATGCTCTTTGATCCCCTCCTGGGCCTTCTCTTCTTTAGGTTAAACAGCCTTCTAACCCTAACCATTCTGTGATTTCTTTTAGGCAGCTGAAATTCACCCTGGATGGTAACCCAACAATCATACCTGGCTTTGGAGGAAAAAAAGTTTCTGTGGGGGAGGAAATTGTCTTGTCTATTCTGCCTTGAAACCACAGATATGGAGACAGGTGTTTACAGGAGCCCAGTGCCAGGCCCAGCTCAAGAGCAGGCAGAATTTTCTTGGAAGGCCTGGGAGGAATATTGATGGTGTCCTTGAGGATGGCTTGCTTCATCAGGTAAACCCTATGGACAAGATCCTTGTTCAGCTTGCAGTGAAGGGCCATTCTCTGTGGCTGTGTAGGTACAGTCCAGCAAATAATACAAGTAAGCCCTGATTCTGTACCTTTGCTGTTGTCTCTAGCCATGCTGTGTGTTTGCAAGCTTGACCCACAAGGAAATCAGTTCATTGTAGGGCTGTTAAAAGCAGCATGACACACCTTTTACTTTGGAGCTCCTGCAGCTCCTTAGGCACAATGAGGCTTTTTGTGCCAATGCCTTTGACTTTAAGGGGTTGCAGGGGACTGCTGGCCAGTTTTTGGCCAGCTGCCCTCAGCTTGTGTGCAGGGAAGGCTAATCCTGGAGAGGAATGTGTAGAAGAACAGAGCACTGACAACACACTTCCCAACCTGTATTAATCTTCATCTAAGGCAGGACAGATGCACAGTTTTAGACCTTTCAGAGCCACACTGGCAAATGCCTTGCTGGCAGCTTGTGGAACGTTCAAGGTGTATGCATGCACTAGAAGGACTAGGTGTGACTCAGAGCTGGCCACTTGAGAGCACTGCTATAATTGCTGATTGCCTGTGGGGTGAGCAGCCTGGGGCACAGGCTGTCATTTATAGTGGCATGTGCAATGGACTGCTTAGTTTCCAGATGAAATTGTAACACAAACACAGATGGAGTGATAATGTCCCACCCACTCTAATTCTTCGTGAAATTCCTAATTAAGTATTTTCTCTTCCAGCTTTCCTCTTTATAAAAAAAAATCGTTCTCTGGAGTGTTGTTGGGGAGGGGAGGGAGGGACTGTATCACTTCCAAGTGGCACCTGAGGAGTGGCCAGGGTTTTGCTGTACTTTGGCAAACCTTACAGTCAAACTATGAAGAACTGAGTTTTTCTTTAACTTGAGACCTGCTTTGGACCCCTGAAGGCATGTGGGGCATGGCAGGAGTGGGTGAAGAGGGAAGGATATTAGATCCATACTAAACAGTGTTTTCCATTCAGTTGAAGAAAGTAAATCCACAGCATGTTGCGAATTTCCTGCCATTTGTTTGATGGTGGTGGCATACTGTGGAGCACCAAGCTGAGCATCCCATAGATCTCCTGCATAAAAAATGTGTGGGAAGTTGATGATACATGTCTTGTAACAAAACAACACATAAGGGCTGTGCATCACTGAAGTCTTTTTCAATCTCTTCATTTTTTAGTGTTACCCTGAAGAAGAGTTTGAGCTTGTCGTCCTAAAGCTGCAAAACAATTTGGTTCTTATGTGAGATAGTAAAAACATCCTGCCAAAAACACAATGTGGTGGAAAAATTAAATACCAGATCATAGCTCTGTAAAAAGAGTTATGTGCATCATCCACAGATAAACTCCTAGGAATACTGTTTAGCTGGGGCCCCTCTTCTCTTCTCTGATCTCATCTATCAGAGACTGTTCTGGTGATAAGTGTTTCATTTCATATCTCACCTTAAAAAAGCAGTCAGTCAGTATTTGCTCTTCCATCTCCCCACATTGCCACCAATTAATGCAATATTCTCTTACTTGATCTAAGAACACAAATCCTGGTCCTGCTGCTCTCCTCCTAATCTCTCAAGGTCATCACAAGGGCAGATCATGGTTATGCTCTGCTAAGTCAAAGGCCCAGGGGGGCTACTACATTTCCTTCTAATCCTTCATAGCCATTTCCTCTTCAGCTTAAACAGCCCTCAGCTTTCCAACAGTTTTTTAGCCTTTTTTTTTTTTTTTTTTTTTTTTCTCAGTTGCATTATCTGTGTCTAGGCTATTTTAAGGAGAGAGAATGAATTTATCTTTAGGCCTCTATTCTACTGAGGAAAGGTTAATATACTGACATAAAGCAAAGACCTGACAGTTTTGGCCAGGCACATCCATGACCTTTTTCCACTGCAGTGTTTAAATGCTTCACAACTACCTGTGAATTTATTCTTACTGAGCTACAGTCAACATTGTAAGTCATTGGTGCTAAACTCCTCCCCTGTAAAAACATGCAAAAATATTAAATTTTCCCAAATTGTGTCCCTTAAGTTTACAATCAAACAGAGAAGTTGTCTCAAGTCTGAGTCACCAGCCAATACTTATATATGACACTTTTCTCCCAGTTCTCCCAGTGGTTTGGTGGGACTCTGCTTTTTCCCAAATGGGGTATGCACACTGAAAGGCTTGGCATGGCACTTCTGTGCTGGGTACTTTCTGAAACTTATCTTGGAGTGAGATATAAACTTAAGGCTTTTTTCTGGACATTTTGGGCATCTTCAAACAGCCAGCACCCAAGCTGTGCACACAGGGAAACCCATCCCAGATTTCCTGAGATGTGAAATAGGATCTTGACTCCAGAGCTTCTAGAAATAGACAGCATGTTAGCCAAAGAGATATTCTGCATAAAATTCACTCTCAATCAAGCTGGGAACAAGACAGACAAAATCAAACTCCTTCCCAAGGTAAATTACAGATATTAGCTAAAAGCTAGCTGTAGGCTCACATAATTGAAGCTAATGTGCTAATTGTAACAAAGCCTGGACTCCAGCCAGGATATAAAGTCATGTTGCAGCCTGATCTCCCAACATTAATGGGTACAGAGTGATCTATTTCCTTAGACCCCCTGTTGGTATCTTACCTGTGTCACCATGAGAGGCTGCTCTCTCACTCAGGGGTGCTAAAATGTGCTCTTGTAGTGACAGCTTCTTATGGGTGGGAGCTGCCAAATGATTGCAACAGGAAATTACCCCTCCTTCTTTTGGTCCTTCTTTTAGAACCATCTCTTTGTTTTCCTTGAAAGGTAGCAATGGGCCACACTTGGAATTGGTGAGCCAGCAATCTGCAGGTACAGGACCAAGGAGTCAAAAGGACCCTGAAGCAGACAGGGAAAATCTGGTATCATCTGTGCTAAACTGGCCAGCATGGCAATCCCTTGTTGGAGGGAGACATGGGGCATAATTAATGAATAATATTTTATAACATCTCAGTTTGTCCCAAGTCTCCTCTCCTTGATGGATGGTGCTCTGTCTGTAGTTAATCACTTCTCAAATGGCAAGTCGACATCCTGGAGCACTGACCCTTTGGCAAGTAAATCCTAGTAGTATAGATCACTGCTTGGCACATCCTCAGTGCCAGGACTTCCCTGGCATATCCAACTAGTGCTTCACACTCAGCAAGGAACTCCAGATAAAGTCAGGATATGGTTCATGATTACCTGAAGACTCAAATCTGCTTGACTAGGATCTTCTGATGACTCTGACTACCCAAACACATTTCCTCTCCTTGACCTATGTTTGCTGATGTTGGTTCTCTCAACTGAAGTAGAAGTGCTATGATGTGGGGTGTTCAAACTCCACAGGTACTTTTGTGTGTATATAAATTGTTTTTCCAGGTGCCTCTGCAGGTGGATTAAAGTTGGCAGTGCTACAAATAGCACAGTCTCTGCTGGAGTGTGTTCACAGAGAAGGTGAGTGGATGACAAGATCTGTAAGGAGCAGAGAGCAGCTCTTAGGCAGGCATGTGTGTACAGAACATGAATTGATGTTCTGTGTACCCTGACACCCTAAATGGCATATGGGGCTAGGATATCAGTGGTGCTTTTCCACTGGAATTGTTGCCATGCTCAGCCCTCATCTCACTGAGCCATCCTGCCTGGGCAGCTGCAGAAGCCCTTCCCTCGAGGGAAGTGTCAAGGGAAGTATGGAATTTCTATTGCAAATGAACCTGTAAGTTCACAGATTTGGTCTAAAAGTTGTTAATGTTTTTGGCTATAAGGTCATAATTCCATAATAATAAAATTATGGACTTTTAGTTCTAATTAATTTTAGATAAAGTCATATACTTAATAATTAAATATGTTTTTATATGTAGTATATGTATAAATATAGAAAATATTTTATATATTTATATGAAAAATGTATCATAAAATGTAATAAGTTTTTTAGTTAATTTAATTCTGGATTATACATGAGGCACTGGAGATCTGACCCTGTAAGCCAAAGTCATGCCTGATTGCATCTCTTGCCTTAAGATGTTAAACCTTTCCCATTCAAAGCAATAAGAACTGTAAACATTGTTCTGTTCCAAATAATGGTAAATTCTAAGATTATGGAAGGCAGTTTTTTTCAGTAAAATACCTATGGTTAGAATAAAGCTATATTTTTTTTTAAAGTCTCAAGATACAGAAAGCAATTAAAAAAAAATAAAAACCCTGAAAATGAAAGAATGGCCCCTCCTCTGAAGTGTGTTAGAGGAATGCCTAAGCACAGTACATATCCCTGCATTCTGCTCAGAAAGCTGGTGGAAAAATAATGGGGTTTTGGAGTACCAGCCAGTACTGTGTTAGTATATTAGAATTACATGCAAATGGAATATGAGACACACATCCATTCTAGATTAGTTTATGTGGTTTTGTTTCCCATTTCAGTCGCACATTCAATTTCATTTGTTGATGAAGTAATCACCAGTATGTCTCAGGGAAAATCAAAAGATGATGTTAGTGCTCTGTCACGACTGGGTTTTTGTAAGTTTGATGGTTAATTAGTTAGTTATTTTAATCCAGGGTGAAAACTTTGAGGTAGCTGTATGTTGGAGATGGAAATCTATTGCTAATGATTTCTCTAAAATGAACTGCTAGAATACATGTATCCAGATAATTCCCTGGTGGTACCACCCTCAGCTAAAAACACCCATTTATGTAGCTGAAATTTTTTTATAGATGCAAAACTGTTCTAAATTTACTCCTACAATAAGCAGTAATACTGCTTAGCATGAGGTTTGTCCACAGGAGCTCTATAAAATTTCCCATTAGCAACTGTCTGCACACTCCAGCAGAGCAGCTATTTGATGCTGAGGCTGCTATGACAGCTACTTGAACATATAAATAGAATCATGCTTCACAAATGTGACAGTATGACATGGCTGAATGCATGGAAGTGCTGAAGAGGGAAAAAATTCTCTTACCTCATAATTATATGTGTGTTAGTATTGCATTTAGTGAAGTGGTAGGCCTGATTAGACCCAAGAATGAAGCATTTTTGACAAGCTTCAGTTTAAACTATAGCTGTGATAAAATTATTAGATTCAGGTTTGATGTAGATGGGTACCAGCACTCTATCTGTGCACAAAGCCAATGCATTTTGTCTTCAGCTCTGTGGCTGATCCATTAAGTCTCCTGGTGATCTCTGAGTAGATATGGCAATGGTCTGGCTTGAGACAATAAGGCAGTCGTGGTCTCTGTGCTTCACAGCACAGCAATGGACTAGCAACTGTCAAGGTGGAAATTTTAAACAATTGCCTGTTGAGCCTAGATTTGTTAGGCACTATTTGTGTGCTTCAAAGTGCTGAAGTCCCTCCTGAGAGGAGGAGTCCTGGGCAATCCCAATGATACTGTTAGTTCCAGTGACAGGTGAGCCAACTGGCCCAATGGCACATGGTTAAATTTAAATAGTCTGCAAATTGCAGAAATGTCTTTGGAAATGTTCTAGACATAACTAGTCAGCAAGATTAGTCAGCTGCTCCCTAAGCCACCTGAACTAATTAAGGGCAGGACTGGGGGCAGTGGGAGATGACCTTCATAGGTCCCTTCCAACCTAAATCATTCCCTAGTTCTGTGGTTATAGGTAGGACACCTGTACATAGTAGGAAAGCTAGAAGACGTTCTGTGTACAGTTTTAAGTTTTAAGAAATGGATCATTGATGTACCATAGTCATCATGTAGGACCACAGATCAGCTGGACTGTAAGAAATCATCAGAACAAATTGTGGTGACCATTTTGGTACTGTAGAAGCTGTTCTTGCGAAAATGCTTGTAATGGAGACTCCCATCCAGACAGCAACTGATCATCTTTTTAAGAGATTTGATTCCCCATGTGACCAAAAATTTTATGCAAAATTATCTCAGTGAGTAGATGAGATGTTGTGGGCTCTGAGTGCTTCTCAGAACCCATTCAAGGTTCTCATTGCATGATTAGGAAAGAGTTGGGCAAGAACTGGTCAGTTCCAAGTGGTTTTCTTGAGGGTTATCTTCTTTCCCACCAATATGGCATGTTTAATGTAATCTTGGCAAAGAACAACACTGGTGGGTTTTCTTAGAGATACTAGGGAAAAAAACGTTGTCAGTCAAAAAAACACAATAAAAACCCCAACCAAAACTCAGTGCTAAATTCTGTGAATTTGTGGCACTTGTTGTATAGCAATACAAAATATTAGAATAGAAACTTGTGCAGCAGCTCTTGTTTTCTTCCCTTCAAAGCAATTACTCAGATGACATAAATACTTACAAGAATTGTTTTCCCTTTATGTTTTACTTCTTCTTGTCTTCACAAGCCCAGACATCACAATAAGCTGTGTCTCTATGCTGTGATGAAGACTTGAATTAGTATTTCTGTGTGCAAGAAGACACATCCCAAGAGACCAGCAGCAGAATTTATTTTCTATCATACACACAGACACATATATGACAATGAAATATTTCAAGATGTTCCGAATACTTGCTCCTAAAAAAGACTGATGCCACATTCCTGCAATATAGTATGGTATTCTGTAGGTGCTGTGGACAGATTATGCCAATCAAACATTGGAGGCAAGAATATTTTTATGTCATTACTGCAAAGTCTATCTCATCCCAGAGATAATAGCAAGAGCACTTTTTCTTGAAATCCTTATAAATGTACCATTTTCTAGATAGGGCTTGACTTCATGCTGTCTTGAAAAAGCGATTGGCTTTGATTTTTTTGAATGCTATGCATGGCATAAACAGTGCAAAGGATCCTTTCCCATTTGTAAGATACTATTATTCATCCCTGGAAACTTTGATTTCTACTTAATCTTCTGCTTCATGCCTTTACTGATAGTGAAAATCATTATCAAATGCCATTTTGATATGTTACCTCATGGAATGAATTACTGAAGTCAAGCGAACAGCAACAAACAGAATGAAGGTTGGTGTGCTTGCAGACCTGTATAACTTCACTATTAAATTTATCTATGTTCAAGTTGAATTGAACCCAGATCTTCATTTAGCTTGCTAGCAGGCAATTTACATTCTCAGAGTGTGTTCCAATGCCAGCTGAAGTCAATGACAGCCTTCACTGACTTCAAGGGGTTTTAGATGAGGCTCCAGCTCTTGGATGTGATGACATAAAGGTAAAATATTAATGCTTTTTTTTTTGCTTTTTTTTTTTTTTTTTTTTTTTTAAAGGATGGGTGCAAGACAGTAGAGCAGATTACTATGTAGCCAATGACTCTTTCACTGGATGGAGCTCTTCTTTCTGTGGAGCTGGAGCAGCCATACGTGGTAGTAAGGAGAGATAGAGGAAAAACTGTTCCTTTTGACCAGGTTTTATGATTGTTGTTCCCCTTTTCATAGGATTTATTTTTTACCCGATTCTGAAACTTTAGAACTCTCATTTTAATTGACTGAGATTTACATCCACTAATAATTTGACCCAGAGGTTTTGTACCTTTCAGATAATCAGTAAAACAGAGTATATTGACAAGACCTGCAACACTCCTTGCTAATTGCAAGCTGCTTTCCCTGATTTACAGTGCACAGCAGGCAATTGGTTGTACCAACTCTCCAGGGCCCTGAACTTCTTATTCTACCACTTAAAACCACCTGGAACACAACATCAGTGATGCACTGGCTTCCAGCCTGCAGGTTCCTGCCCTGATACACAACCCTCTGTGGCTCATGGTCTTAGTTACAGGTGTGACAGTAGGACTCCTGCCTCTTCAGAAATCACTCATTGCATTAAAGAAAAAGAAAAGCAATGGGCTGTATATGATTTATCTGCAGCATTATTTCTTCCTCAGTAGTCATTTTGCTATGGCTTTGTGTTTCCTTTTTCTAGGTCGTAATCAATGCACCAAATCTGTGATCACCAAAAAGCAGGTCTGGACAAATGGATTCCTATGGTTGTCCTAATCCAAGATCACATTCTCACTTACCAAGTACTTGCTGAACAAAAGGAGATCATACAAATGCTCCATAATTCTGCAGTGTCCTTTGACAAATACTTCAACTTGTCAGGTACATGATGCACAATGAACCATTTCCTTTGTTGTTTGTTCTCAATCTGGCTCCCAGCAGCTCCATTTGGAAAACTGCAGTTCTTGTGGTAGACAACACTGCTCACATTTGCTTTCTAATTACAATCTTCATACCAATCATAATTTTTCTGGTTAATTTTCCCCAAATCAGAAGTCATAGCCTGCTCAATTGCATCTTTTATAGGAGGTGTTTTCCACTTCAGATTATCCTTCAAGCTTTTCTTGGCACCTTTTCTAATTCTAATATAAATTTTCTGGCGCAGGCAGATGTAAAATGCATATTTTTCAAATTGTAGGCAAGCCATGGAGCCATACAGTGTTACAGTAATACTGCTTATTGCACACTCTATTTTTATTACAAATGCAATTTTAACTTGTATTTATCCCTGACTGCTACTGACCAATACATTGATGTATTCATGGAACAATCTCACTTCTGAATATTAGCACTGGGCTCAGAGCCCATCATTTAAGATGTGACATTAGAACTACTTTTGTCCAGGGCTCATCCCTTTATGTTTATCTATACTGAAAGTTATCAACTGCTGCAATATACCCAGGCAATCAGTCTTGTAAGTTGTGCAGTTCTTCACAGAGAGGTAATTTATAAATATTGTAACCAGAACAGGCTCCTGTGCACATCCCTCTGGCTTCTACCCACCATCACATTTGTTCACTCCTTTTTTCTTATTTTTTAATGTTTTTTACAAATGCTCAGGAAATTCAATGTGAGGAAATCTACTGAAGTTGCTTTGGAAGTTCAGATACACCACATCAGCCAGTTCACTCTATTCAACTCCTTCCTGACTTCTTCAAATAACTCCACTGAGCCTGCAAGGTAAGGGATAGCCTTAAAGAAAAAAACATGGACTTTTCCCTAATTGATCGTATTTATCCAGGTGTATGTTCTTTCTGATATTAGCATACTGTTAAGGCCAAGGACAGGCATCAGGATTCTAACTTTGGACTTTCATGGATCTCCCTGGAACTGCGTTTTGTTCAGTTGCAATCATATCTGACATCTTCAGGTGTGTGAGGCAGGTTTAAGAACATTATCCACCACTTTCAGTAATCAAACTATTTCCTTGGTGAGCTCTTTCAGAGCTACTGGCTGATTGCCATCTTCATCCTCACAATTTGCTACTTTTGTCCATTTTCTCAAGGACAAAACTAACCTCATCTATTTTACAGTCAATTCAGTATCACACAGACTTTGCAATTAGGTTTCTCACAAAAATAGAGTCCAAGCAGGGGAATCGTTCCTTATTTTCTGGTTAGTGTATTAATGCTAAGGTGCTGTTCAGCTTCTTGGCTATTGCTTCACAGAAGTTGAGCATTCTTTTAATATCCTGAGCATTTACAGACCAAAAGACTCTCAAGTGAGCCTGTTTCCCTGACATGCTTCAGGTTATACTATTGTACTTTTGCCAAGAACTAGGAGAGCAAAGTGATAGGATTTAGATTTCCATGAGAATTAATGGATAATAAATAACATCAAAAAATATTCTGTGGTGTTTTGGCAATTCCTTGCTTCATAGCAATGGAGCTGCTCATTATCAAAGACTATTTGTACTTTCTGTCTCTTGCTCATTTTGGTTTTGTTCCTTTCTTTGTCCAGCTGGATATTAAAGATGTGTTTACCACCTAGTTTTCCTGCCAAACTTAAGATGACTGTGACTGTATGCCTTATCAAGCAGGTACTGTTCAGGGAGTAAAAAGAGATACATTAGATAATCTCACACTGGGGGAAGTCTTTAGCCCAGATCCAGGGTCAGCTGCACAGCTCAAGTATTTATCATTATCAATTGCCAAGACCAAATCATCCCAGAGTGCATTTATGGAACAGAGATAGACTGCCAATGTGATAGACTCTTTCAAAGACCATGAAAATGTTGACTGCCTTCTGTGATTTTTCATGAGTAGGATTCAAATGGTTATTTACCACCTGAGAAAAACCTAACGTTCCTTTAAAATGCAAGTGACATTAGAAAAGCTCTGGGAGAAAGTCAGCCTATTCCTGTTTCACTAGGATTCTTTTACTCTAAGTAGATTATCATAAAGTGATATTGGCAATTGCCAAGGCAATTGCACAGGGTACCACTCTGTCCATCAGATGAGCAGACATAATTAGATTGAAAACCTGGGTGCATTAGTCTAATCTAATACTACACAGAAATGTACAATCAGTTATACATCATATCATCTCAGCACGGTGTCAAATCAATATCTGTTTTCAGCAGGAAAAATGTGCAGGTTGTGCTGGAGATATGACTAATGGGAATGCTATTTGGAGTGTTTGCAGTGCAGTTTGCACGGCAAGGAATGATGACAATTGGTTTCATCTGGAGTAATTACAGCTCAGTGGCCACCAGTTAGGCAATTACTCAAAGGAAATCCTCTTGAGGGAGAAGTATCTCAGCTTTGACAAGAAAACATAACCAATATAAATTCCTTAAGTGTGGTAGAAAAACATCGATTCTTCCAAAAGATATAAAAAACAACGTGAATAGAATGGATATTTCACCAAGCCCCACAGAATTTTATGTTTTCTGTGTGAAAAAAATTCCTAAATCTCACAGTGTCGGGTTTGGTCTCTGTGATACCAGGAACTTTTTGAAAAGATAACGAGAGAGGAAAAGCAATTTTGAAAAAGTGCTCGGTCATCTGTGTTTCTGATGCACCATGTCTGCATTGGGTAAGGTATGCATGGGATGGCTGATTTATGATATACACTTTATGAAGCTCTGTGGGAATGTTGTCTCTTGTACTGTTCTGACCTCCAGGAAGGCCATTTTTAAGCCATTTCAAGAACATGCCTAGAGTATGAATTCAGGATATTCCCAGGGTGGCAATAGAGGTGTTTGACATGTGATACTTCAGAGTGCAACTTCAGAAAGAAGTAGTTGGACAAGGATGTCAATAATTAGAGATATGTTCGAGAAAGAGTTCTCTATTATCAAAACCCTCTTGTGGAGTAAGGAGACAAGAAAGATGAGGAAAGGGAACTCCTGAAAAAAGAGAGAAATGCAGTGCCAGGTGGTGTTCCCAAGACTCTTTCTTGGATTAAAAACCACATCCCATTTTGGTGTTCTACAGGCAGTAGCCTTGATGCCAGTCCATCAGACCTCTGCAGAACTACACTAAGGAACTAACAGTTAGATAAAGCTCTCTTTGCATTGTAGGATTCAGCCTGCAGAAATCAGACCTTTTAACAAAACCTATTGACAAAGCTTACAAAGTAAAGACATTATTTTGTTTTTTTTTTTAGTTTTCCCAAGACTACCTTGAAGTAAAATTACAGATAGGGCACTGCATGAATAACTTCTGCTGTTTCTTCTGCTTGTAACCCAGGTGAGGATCAATTCACAAAAAGGAAAAAAGCTATCTTTTGTGAAGTGCTTTTAATAGCTGTGGAAAAATGAAAGACTTGACACAAAGAGACATAAGGGTATTTTATTGCTGAATTTTAGTACCTGCTGTGTGCATAACAGAGTTGTGAAGCACAGACTTTTCAGACAGGTCTTGGAAGTTTCCAGACATTATTACAGCAAGGCTTATTGCAAACTTTACCCCCTCCTCTTGGGATGGCAGAGGACTCTGACATGGGGGGCTTCTGACCTACTGAGTCAAACCTGCCTTTGATGAAGCTTCATTTCTCCCTAGACTGCTCTGAGGTATTATCTCCATCAAAAAAAAAATAATTTTACATTTGTGTAGAACTTTTTAAACTGCAGAATCCTCTATTTCTCTCTTTATTTTATATGAAGAGAATTCTGATCCTCTCAAAAAAGTATGGTGTGTATTTTCAGTAGAGTGGAAATCTTCCTTGAAGAATTATTGCCAAGATTAGCCTGTGTATTCAAGCTCTCAGAAAATAGAGCATTTCATCACATATATTTATTATAACTAAATCATGCCTATTATATATAGAATATATAGAATACAGTACCTAATATCTGTCTCAGTACAGACCAGGCAGATTAAGTCTAACTTCCATAGCATTTTTTATTGGCTGAACTACATTCTTAATAGAGATCATAATTTTGGCACTGATGGCGGTAGTAATTTCTTCAGTAAATCAAAATACAGTTGCTAAGTGGAAAGAGCTTTGCAATTTCCCAAATAAATGGAAAAATAATTTTGCAGGATCAGTAAAGGTAGCAATAAGTGTTATAAGGCTTATTTTAGTTACTGCAAAGAGCCCCAGTTGTTCAGCACAGCCAATCAGAAGTAAAAAACAGCATAAGAGTGGAATCCATAAAGTGCAGCCCAGTTTAAAAGAGCAACTTTTTTGTTGCTAAAAAACAGGAGAACACAGGAGATGATGAAGTAACTGCTTCAGAGGCAATGAAGTGCAGAACATCAGATAGAGGTGATAGAGGTGTGAATAATTTTTTCCAAGGTCCACTTAGAATCAGGCTGTAATTGGTAAGTGAAAAAGGGTTTTAAACATTTTTCCTAATTAAAAAGGCCATTGATATCCCAATACACAGAGATCTTAAAATGTTCCAGTAGCTGTTCCCAGCTGTGTGTGTAGGTGCACAATCCCTTAATTGCTCTTCACTTTGTTGCTTACTTTGAAGGCAACATGGAATATTATAATATCACAACAGCATGTTGGGGAATATCACAACAGGAATATTGGAAGATATTAAAAATATTTAGCCATAAAGCAGTGCATATTAATATAGCATGAAAGTTAATATTATTCTAAATAATCTCCTAGTCCATATACAGCATAATACAGAAAAGGAAACTGTATAGGGCTCATTATACAGCCTTGAATGTAAGCAATGAAAATTTAAATTATCTCTTGCATTTTTGCCAAATGCGATTTTGAATTAGGTAGCAGTTTTCATTTTGTCATCTGTGAGTGCACAGAAATATTGAGGAATTTCTCTGCAAAGTGGTTATCTCCAAACCCCTGCAAATTAGGAGCCTGAAAAATCTTAATCTTATATTAGAAGTTGTTTTCATATTTCATGTATGAAAATCTGTATTTTGGAATAAATTAACATTTTGCCTTCCCTTAAAGTTGTTTCATATCTCTGAAGTTTATATTTTGCAATCCATCCATAAATGCAGGACTAGGAAGAATATTTTTCTTTTCTGAACAAACTTGGACATTTTACAAAAAAGGTGTTGAATATCAATTTTGTTAAGGCAGCACTCCAAATAAGTTAGTTTCAGTTGTACATAAACAGATTTTAATGAACTGAAGAAAATATAAATATAATTTTAAATTTTAGAATTGAATTTTTTGACAATAGAATTATTTGGATGAGGCCATCAAATGCGCATGGGAGAAAAATTAGATGGTATGAAACAATGTTTTTATAAATCTTCCTTATTGGGTTTTTGGGGGCTTTTTGGTTTTTGATTTGTTGGGTTTTTTTCAGGCAGTTGTCCCTGTGGCTAGGACTAACTTTGTAAATTTTTAAACCATCATTGAAATCTAAGAACTGACAATTCAAGGTGACAGTGTAACATCCTTCAAAGAGCCCAGACAACAATTAAGGGAGATTTCAAATATAAAGTGCTGCTCAGGGTGACTTTGTGTTGTCTTTGTCTATACACTCTTGCTTTCAACATTATAATCAGGAAGGAAACCATTTGTCTTATTAGAATAAACCCATAGTGAATTTAAGGTGTTTTGATGTTAAAAGTGACTCACAGTATAGCTGGTAAACCCCACTACTTTGTGTAGATAACTGGCTTTCTTCTAGCTTAACCTTTTACCATTTTTTAAAAGCTTCTACATTCTGACTTTCAGTCCTCCATCCTTCCAATTTGCTTGATGTAACTTTGGGTAGTGACCTGCCCTTAATCAGGATCAATGCTGGTTAAAAAAAAATCTACAAGCACGTTCTCTGGGGCAGCAGACAGTCTTGCCCTCCAGAGCTAGAGCTGCCTGCAGGCACCTGGAGGGGCTGAGGGCTGATTTGAGAGACAAGGTTCTGCCACTGATCCCTGGAGCTCCAGTGGTGGAGAAAACAGCTGGCATTGCCAGCACCCTCAGCTTTGCTCAGCCCATGCAAACTTCTACACCTTTGGCTTTGACAGGTAGATGAGGCTGCCTCTGAAGCTGTCCCTGCCTATTGGCTTTTACAGGGAAACCTAAAAGGGTCATGTTGGTGCTTTCATGTTTCCACCCAGTTGCTAGCTCTGAAATGCTGCTATGCCAGAAGTGCATAATTGTGCTTTAGACAACATATTTTTTTGACTAATCCATCACAGTGAGCATGTCACTCAGTGTAAGTACTGAAAATGCCCTGCAGCATTTAAACTTTTCTGGTAACTGCTGTTACCAGCAGTCCAGATTTCTCTTTGATAGTAGCTGAATCTATGAATACTTCTACATTACTTAATGTCAATCTCTGCTGGTTAATACTTGATTTAACTACTGGCACATTGTTCGAGGTAGCAGTACACTGTGACAGGTCAGTGAAACTATAAAAGCAGTCAAGAAGGATAGTTAGCCAGGGAGTAATTAGCCAATTTTATTTTGATAACAGACTTGTTTAATTGAATAAATAAAAGAGGATAGACATGATCTAACTTGTTTCTCTCCAAGGAACAGTATAGAGGCTTATCATGCATTTGGTGCTGGGCACTACAGAATGAATCTATTAGAAAAGTAACTCCTTGGTCACAGAAAACTCATACCAGGGAGAAAATACCATGAGTGAATCATCTATTTAATCTAGCAAGAAAGGGTACAGAAAAAACATGAAGCTAAAGAACAGCAAATGCAAACTAAAAACAGGGCATAAGTTGTTCTGGCTGGAGAGATTGAAACAAAATGGTGAAGTGATAGATTCTCCATCTTTCAATGACTTCCAGAACTGGCAAGTTCTCTGAAGATGTGTCATTTTTTTGGCAATGACAAGTTACTTAGAGGGCAGTTTGAAGAGCAGTAGCTGATGAGCTAAAGATCCACTCTGGGCTCAAACTCTCTAAACATAGTACACTGTCACAGATCTTACAGGCAAGGCACAAAATACAAAGATGCTGCAGCTTTCTTTTGCCAGCTACAGGAGAGAAGAGGAACAATAAGGGCAAACAGAAGCCTGAGAGAAATAAAACTCATGTGTAGGTATGTCTGAAATGGAAAAGGCTCTGGAATGCAAATAGATTATAGTCCCAGGGTGCAAAGGGGATGTATGAGCTTCTCTGTAATGCTTTACACATGAGATTCCCCAGTAGCTTAAGTGTACATTAAATCAGATGCAGTATGCATAAACCAGAGCAAATCCACAAAGCTGCAACATGGAAACAGCTGGTGTACTCCTTAATTACAATGAACCTCTTCCATATGGGATGCTGGGGATCTGGGATGAAAATTAAAAACAATGCTGTAAAATGTTGTACTGGTACTTGTGCACTTGCAGTCCTGAAGGCACAGGTGCCTGCCTGCATATCCCCATTTTTCTGGCCAATTCCCTAATTTTCTAAGTGTAAGGCTCTGACAATCACACTACATCTTCATGTGGTGTGTAGGAAAAAGCTTGGTGCTTTCCCACTAGGAGCTAAACATACATAATTTCAAGGTCATGGCTCATGACCTAACCACACTGTAGGTCACATCACCTTCATCTAGAGGAAAATACTGATTTCCAGCCTTGCCCCTGCACCCACATAGATCCCCTGTCTGTTTTGGAAAGATGTGAGGGCACTTTCTGGCATGTGCTGGATTTTTATGCTTCCACAGAGAGACAAAGATGGAACAGCAAAGAGGTGGTACTATCTGATTTTCTCCTTGAAACAGGAAAATGTGGACACCAGGTAGCTGCACCTCTAAACAGTTTTTGCAAACATCTTTGCAGGATATCTGGGGGAAAGTGAGGGGGCCCAGAAGAAGTCTCGAGGGACCAATTCACAGATCACCAAAATCACCAAAGTTTTAGTCCAGCAATAATATTGGTTTCCAATTTCATTCTCAAATCCATCCCCCTTTTTCTTTTTTTTTGTAATAGAGCATTTGTAACATGCTATTTTGCTTGTACTGCTAAAATAATGTGTTCTTGATCCTTTTTTTCTTTCTAAACAGGAGTAAATGTGATCATTATCTTGCAAAGGCTCAAGTCTGTCATTTCCTAGGCACTGCCATTACACTGATGGTATCAGTTGAAGAGAACAAGCTACTCTGAGCTATTACAGATTCATCATTAGCATAGAATCCTATTGATTCTCCACATCTTTTTTCTAAGGCTGAGCTACGTGGACAACTGATAATATAATCACTGAGCATCAAGTTTAAATTGGAAGTGCTATAGCTTGTTTTCAGTTGTCTCAAAGTAGAATGAATAGCAGAAAATATTAAAAAATATTCAGTATGTTTCAGTGCTAATTGTTTTTTTTTCTCCATGGTGGATAGGCATTTTCAGGTTGGTGCCTTTCAAATGGGAATTAGAGATATACAATTGTTTTGGTTTTTTGTCTGCTAGACATTCAAGAAGCAAGACTTCTTCCTGAGATGTTTTATTCTATTCTGTTCTTAAGATCCAGCTTTGATTACCTACAGGTAGCCCAGAAGGAGTTATTTAGGTATTAGTTAGGTGTTTTCCTCCAGTTTCCATCTGTTTTCCTTTACTTTGGTATCAAAGGTCTGCTCAGTGTTAAGTGTGTCTCTTCTTTTTGTTTAGCTTTATTATGATGAAATGTGGCTCAGTGGCTCAGAATGCTCTATTGCTTCTTGAATTAGGCAAGTTCTGAGTGGATTGTTCTTTGAATGCTGCCTGCAGATTCATGAGTACATCCTTCCCTGGGATAATCTTCTACATAATCTTCTTCTTTCCCATCAAGGGGAGTGTAATTACAACAGAGAGTAGTGTGACAGATGTGGGTATTATAAGCAGGCTATCAGTGCTTTCTGAATGACTCAGGCATTAGTTTACCCTCCCACAAACACCAATGGGATGTTCCCTGCATCTCTGTATTGTAAATTAGAATTCTGGTATCAGTTCTCATTCATGCCAACACAGTGTTTTAGCCAAGTACCAATAACTGTGCATTGCAATGTGCAATGTATGATCCCTCCTCCCTTCCTCTGTCTGCTCATTTGTTTCTGCCTCCCTTCCCCTGATTTAGCTGCAACTGGGAGCCTTTATTAATTTTCAAATGGGAATCTGTCTAGATTTTTTCTTACCACGTATATCATCCAATCTTTCATTTACTGCCTCTTTATGCATTTCTGGGTGCTGTTTTATTTTTCTGTTAATAGAGAACTGTCTTGAACTTTTGCACCTTTTTCTTTGTGTGTTAATGTAGCTGTTCAAATCACACAGCTCATAGCTCACTTCTCCTCAGAGTCCACTTTTTTATTATTACAAATGTGTAGTGAAATTGGAGAAGCAATCTGCCTTGCAGTAGGTTTTACACTTACATGAACATGTAGACTGCAGACAATTTATTCCTAGAGGTGCCACTTTTTTGTAATTCATTTCATGCTAAATAAAATGAAGGGCTTTTTACCCATTTCACCTCTGACTTGGAAACTGAAAAACACAAGAAAGCTCCAAAGTGGAATAAAATCTCCATTGACATTTAAATGCCTTCTTTTTTAAGGGAAGAAAAGAGCAGTAAGTATAATATTTTTTTTATCCAAATGCAAAAGGAGCTAGAGGAACACTATGTCCATATATGTTTTAAACTTATTCTGACAAATTTAGTCCTGTTTTTTATCCTTGTCCCATTGAGTATATTCCATAGTGCCACTATAGTATGGAAAGCATTCATCAATTTCTTGCACATAAAGGCAACTCTCCTAATGCTTTGGAATGCTCTCTTATTTTATTTTATTTTCTCACTCAGAAATTCAAAGTCTGCTGTCTGGGCAAGCATCCCAGTACACTTGGTTGTTAAGCAAAGAGAATCCTGTTTTCTGTTGCTACCCTGCAGCGTGAGAAAGATGTGAATGCACAGTCCCAGTGCCTGAGCCCTCAGTGAGACCTCAGAGGTTGAAACCCACTTTCACAAGTAATTGATGGCCCAGCCAAGGGAAAGACAAAATTTGAATCTCTCTTCCCTAATCTGCTTTCAGTGTCTCATGTCTCCAGGTCTGGACTCCCAACTCTCAGCCCCAGCACTCAGAGGATTTGACAGACAAACTTAGTGGGAGCTTTTCCTGCATTTCTTGCAGGCATGTCTGTGTATGTTGGCAGAAAATGCAAAGGATCTGCCAAGTAAAGAATTCCCTAGCCCAGTTCTTCCTCCAGCCCCATCCCAACCCCTCTGGGGTAATGGTTCTTGCAGGAAGTAATTTTGTGAAAGCTTTTTCACAATGTGGAGAATTCCATTCTTTGAGGGAACAGAAATAAGGGGATACAGCTCCTGGTTCCAGTCAGATGCTGCAAGAACTGAACATATGTCTTGTTCCTAGCAGCAGCTTTGTGAGTGAACTGGAGAGTAAGATTTGTTTGCAGTTTTATAGAAAATTTGTGAGCACCAGTCTTGACTGGAGAAGAAAGACCTGCACTTGCAAGGTAATTTATTTGGTATAAATCACATGAGTGACTCCAATATCCTTCAGTGCAACTGGTTACATGAGGTGCCACCGAAACAAGAAACAGGAAGGAAGGACAACTTGAAAAGAAGGCAAATAATTTTCTTTCTCAGTGGTTGCTGTTTCTGGGTTGGCTGTATAAGTGACTGTTTGGCTGTGCAGTCTGTTAGAATGAAATTCATCTCAGATCCAAGCATTTTTTTTCCACATTTTGAGTTCATATTTACATTTGTTAAGGTTAATAGACCTGACAATTTCTTCATGTTCTCACCAGGGAGCAGTCACTGACAAACCGTGGGAGAGACTGGAACAATATTCTCCACAGAAAGTCAAATCTGTGCCTCACAAGGCTGTTACACATTCCTCCCTAGTTACAGTCCTCAGTCCTTGCTGGTGAAAATCAATGTAGTGCCCTGAATTTACCACAGCAGTGCCAGTTTACACCACCTGTAGCTTATCCTTGTTACTTATCTTCCTCAGTGTTCCAGTAATTGCAGTGGGACCTTAGCATTTCCTAAATCCACTTTTTAAATTTCTCTTCTTCCAGAGTGTTTTGGTTTCTAACCCTTCTGTGTTTGTGCTACAAAGCCCCAGCTCCAAGTGTTCTATCTTACCTTTTACATGCCATCTGCAAAAAGAACAGGTAAAAAGTAGACATCAGGCAAGAGGTGTCTTTGGCCACTTGTAATGTTGCATGCTTTTAGAAAGAAAATAGTACCAGATTCCTTCAGGAGAGAACTGAATTGAATTTTTAAGGTTAGTACATAATCTGGAGAAGTATGAATCTTCTTTTTTCCTTCTGGCATCAGGGCTCTTAGGATATCTGAGGCAGGCACATTACTGAATATGAGACCCTCTCCTTTCAGCTTTCTTCCCCTTTCCAGACTCCACCCAGGCAGATTTGAAATTCAAGAAGACAACTAAGACCTAAGCAGTTGCCTCTTTTGAGCTGAGCTGAAGTGGCCATATGCCTGCTCCTAAACTAGAATATACATGAGCTAAAATGCTTTAGTTAAATGTAGCAATTTAAGGTAAAATATTTTATTTGCATTTAAAGCAGTATAAGTGGTATGGGCAGGTCCTGTGGCTAAGCTGACATGTAGTACCCTGCCACTGAGGGAACCAAATCCAGTGCATGAGTCCATGCAGAAAGTGCTCTCACTTTCCCTTATTCCAGGTTCAGTGCAAGGAGGCAGGAACTGAAAATAGGTAAAAGTGTTTAAAAGTCCCTGCTTTGCAGATTTGGTTTTAGAAAGGCCCATTCCCAAAGCTCACCTGGTGTTTGATAAGATAGTTTCATTGCATTCCTTTGTGCTCTTGCCTTTAATGAAGTCTGCCTCAATCACTGCATTGCTCACCATTGATCTCCCACCACAATGCCTTAACTTTAGAGATCTCCAACATAAAATGTCTCCCAAAAATAGAGGATAGTTAGAATAGCATGACATGGTCAAATTCCTGCTGTTAGCAGCCTTGTGGGGCAAAGGGTGATTTGGCCTTGGTCAGCAGCTGCTACTAGCTGCTGTGACAGGTCATTCTGCTCTTTCTGGGGGAGTCCCAGCAACAAAAGCTGGCCAAGTACTGATCATAGTTTTTATTTGCAGATCATCCTTCCTTTCACCAAGCCTGTCTAATTTCGGTGCCTCCAGCTCCACCCCATGTATCCTCTGCCGTTTTGGAAGCCCAGTAACAGAAATGTTATGGCTTGCCATCAATGCACCTTTGTAGTCTGATGTCATATCTTGTTTGCCATGTTGGTTTTGTTTCATCAGGAAGTTCTAGTGTACATCCTCTCTGCAAAGTTTTAATTTAGTCCTTTGTTGGACAAATCTAATACGGTGACTAATGCAGGAAGAAAGATTGGGTAAAGTCAAATAATGTCTCAAAGATTTGGCCCCAAGTGAAATAATGATAAATAGAAATGCAAATAGGAAAGGTAGACTGGAGGAGAGAAAAAATGCTGGCTTGCATACAGCTTTTCTTCAGAGATAAATAAATTCAGAACATTTTTAGATACAGGCTGAATAGAGTATAATGCTGTATTTGTCCTCAGCTTTTATCACAACTGAGAAGAGTGAAAAATTGCCTCATCTGTAAGGGCTTGGAATATAATGAGCAAGAATGAGCTTCTCTGTCAGTCCTAATAGCTTTCCCTCTGAACAGATAGCTGCAGTGGGGAGATGTCACTTCTTCCTGCAGTAGCCAAATAGCACTAGCAAAACACAAGTTTGCCACTGCAACTCAGCTGGCTGGTGAGAAATACAGACCACTTCTAGATGCTCTGGAGCATCAGTTACAGGCCCAAAAATATAGCTACAGATGCACTTAAAGAAAGGCACATTTATAAATGAATACAGGGAAGAGAAAAAGGCTAAAAAACATGTACCCTACAAACTGTTGTGCTCCACCATTTTGCATACATGACATAAAACTTTATTTCAACTAAACTTTGCATAGAGTAACACCAAACTTGCTTAAAATACCTCTCTATACTACATCTCTACCTACATCTAAAATGCTGAACATATATGAACATTAGGACCATATATAGATATTCACATATTCATTTGGAGAAGCACTGAAGAGGTTATTTTAAGTCCCTAAGTCCCCAAGGTTTATTTAACATCTAAATTTAAAGAATAGTAGTTCATGTTCTTACATACCACTAGATGGTGACTTGTGTAATGAGTTGTTGACTTTTATCCTACACAACATTTCTTTTTTTATTGGAATGAAGCAGAATCACAACATTACTGTCTGCATTGTTAATAATTTTCCCTGAAGTATATTTCCATAAACATTCTGCTGGTTATAGGAGGTCTAAGGGAAAACTATGGAAAGAAAAGGTGAACATTGTTCCTGCTAAACTCTATTTGGGATTTTTAATATCTTTGTACAATTCAAAACTTTTGTTTTGTTAATAAGAGCTGCAGGATGTCACGTACAAATGATTAGGCTACAATTCAGATGTCTCCTGAGACAAAAAAGCATCCAATTACAATTATGTAATGCCATGTGCATCAGCTTGTACAAACAGTAAGCTTTCACACATCAAGCAAAACTGCCTACCCCCATGTGTGCTGTGTTCCCACTCAGAGCAACCTCTCATTTTAGCTATCTGCTATTAAAAGGCTACTTCAGAATCATACTTGGCACCTTTCCCTGCATGGCTGCAGCTACCACATCAAACAAAAGCACTTTGTTTGGCAGCTGTAGTCTTGTTCTTCAGCTGGGCAGGGGATCAGAGTCTTATCAATAACAGGCTGTACCAAAGACTCACTCACCACTTTTGTTCAATGACACTTGTTGCTATTAATATCCTTGATCTGGCATAAATGAGGACAGCCTTTAGCCTCAGATAAGTGGTGAAAGTTCAGTGATATCTATGCACTGACTAAGGAAAAGCAATATTTCTCTCTCTCCCCTTAATGCATCGCTGAGAGTATAAGTAATTTAGAGCTGAGTTTGTCTTTTTTGTGTTCCTTATTTTACAGAACTTCAAACCAGACAGAACCTGTCTCCAATTGTTTCACCCAGGCTTCCAACCTTTGTACACAGCAATGCAAGTAATAGTAAATAAATAAATAAATTAATAATAATAGTAATAATAGTAATAATAGTAATAATAATAGTAATAATAATAATAGTAATAATAGTAATAATAATAATTCACTGCAATAAGAGCCAACCTTTTGTAGTTTGGTTGTTATTTAATAGACTGTGATCTACACATTACGGTTTTCAAGAGCAACTGAAGAATGAGATTGTCTTGAAGACCTTGGATCCTGAAAATCTGACTCATTTAAGGAAACTTAAAAATCCACAAACATGAATCATTTTTGGCCTATGCCATGGACCCCTTTCTGTACATGATTAGTGAATGGCCTATAATGGCTGTTCCTGTAATGTGCAGCTGGAGTGGGAGTAGGTATCCCCTTGCTTTACCTGTACTGTCCTGATGGATGACTTCACTACTCAGGTCTTGTTCTCTCCACCAAATCAAATTTTCTCATCAAGCAAATTTCAACCTGTGAACTAGCAGTTGTTTTCTGTGAGCATTTGCACAACCTAAAATTTTCTTGTGCAAAGGGAAAGCCAAACCAGATCTTGGCTGAATCAAAATGTGTTTGAAGAGCCACAAAGGCATCTGAACATCCTTCTGGTCTTCACCTACCTCCACTATTGATTGATCTGTTATAGCAAGGCCTTGAGTGTGGCTGGACTCCAAGCATTTCTGGGACAGTGTTTATTAATGCCTTGCCAAGATGAAACATTTCTGAAACAAGATTAGCATCAGTATTTACAAGCAGAGGGTTAGCTCTAGAAATAGCTCAATCAAAAGATGTCAGAGCAGGCAGCTATTCTTGGGAAATTATTTTCAAGGGACACATTCTCCCCTCCTCAGTTGTGCTTAATGTTTTTTTCCCACCATCAGATTCACTCTCCAGTTCAAAGCTTAAATGAGGAAAATACATAATTTCTTCCTAGAGTACAGCTCTGTTTATTTTCTGCTACCTCTCTGCTTGCAAAACTGCCTATTGATTTCTTAACATGCATTTCTGTCCTGATGACTAATGACTAAGCCTTAAGCTGTGCCAATCCTGGCAAAACAGGTTGTGTCTGTGCCACACTGAGGTGGACATAAGAGACTTTTTTTTTTTTTTTTATTACTTAATTGAAATAATCTCTGATTGTGTCTTTCTAAGATGAGACAGCTTTTTTTGTCCAGCTCTGTGGGGACAAAAGGGATGGGAAAAGCCCTGGGAGAGCTGAAGCTTTGGAGACACATGGAATTTATTCTGAGACCATAAAGTATTGGTCCAAGACTATTTATATCCCTTGGAATATCCTAAATATGAACATGTTTTTTTTAAATCTTGCTTTTTACTCTGACAGGGTGTGCATTTGAGAGATCAAACAGTATTTGGTTTTTCATTTTGAGAAAACAGCAACCAGGAGGCTTTCAGAATGGATATACAGCCAAGCCTTGTGAATGCAATATAGCTAATTCACAGTGTCCTGCTGGGAGCTGGTGGCACTGTAACCTGAACTTTAGATGTGACCAAAACTGGCCTCTGGCAGGGAGAATTTCTTCTGAAGCAAACACACAAAAAGCAGTAGCAAAACCAAAACCATAACCCAATCCAAAAACAAATAAAAATCTTGGATAACAGGAAAGCAAAAATAAAATGGTGAATACTCCTTCTCTGGTTTGAAACAAGAGCTTTTTCTAGACCCTAATCTATATTCTACCTCTCTTTTCACTACAGCTTGTCAGATGAATTTTGGAATGCAAGTAAAAAATTGGTAGTTTAAAAAAATTGCTCCTATTAAACTATTTTAGAGGGTTATAATCCAGTAAAAAAATATGTGCTAAATCTAGCTTGCTTTTACTTGCTAAAGGGATTTTTGAAAAGTGATATGCTGTAGCAAACTATACATGCACATGCCTTGTAACTGGTATCAGCTGAAGAGTTAATCCTTATAGAAAATGTGCATAGCATCGACTAGAGCTCATGTGATTTTCTGTTTTCCTGTTGAATAAAGTATCTGGGAACAATGAATGTGATACATTGCTGCTACTAATGCTGTAGCCTGTCCCTTTGTTTAATTACTGCAATTAATCTTAATCTGTCTTTGTTTGGCAACAACCAGGCTAGGAAGAACCAGCTGAATGCTTTTCGAAGAGACTGCTGTTTTGACCACTGAGCTCACAGTCTTTTCTTTGATAGATGAAAATATTCAGCATTTTACTGCAATTCAAGTATATGCTCTATGGTTCTCCAAAATACAATTGTGTATTTCTGAGAGAGTGGGAAAAATATTTGCCACAAAGGGATTTTTTTCGTATACACAGTAGAAAAATGAAATTCAGTGTGTAGAGAACATTTTGCCCTGTTCTGTCTGTAAAAATGACAGCTGTGTTTCACATTGTATGAATCACTCACATGAGCATTTAACTCACTCATTGTAAATTGAGCTACATAAAGATGATGTAATAATTAGGTCTGAAACAGATGGAAGTCCTACTTTAGATAATACACTCACTAAAATAGCACTTGCTGTCTTCCTTCAATTCTATACATTTTAGTCTGTAAAGCTGTACTTCTGATCAGATGACAGTTGCTGGAAATAATAGAATAGGCAAGGTTTGCAGAAAATTTTCTAAGACAGAAGATCTTAATTTCTTTTTCAGCACGGCATTTTTTAGGCATTGCTGTATGTACATAGAACACTGTGCAGGATTTCTTGGTTGTGATTCTAGGAGAATACAGTGAAGGAGTAGCAATCTCATGGGAACAAGCTTAAATGCTTCCACTGGGTGTCAGTGAGTATAACTTTACCCTGTACAGGCTGAAGGACCATGAGCTGCTATGGTCTTCACTTACCTTTGATTATGTGAAGAGCAAGACCATGCACACACAGGGAGGATGGAGCTCACTGGCCAGATAGTCACACATACAAAGGGAAAGTCTCTGTTTCAGATGGGCCTCCAGCACCCCTGTAAGAAGAAAAGGTTCTTTTGCTCTGTTTCCAGTGTTCGTTCTTGCAAGAGCCCAGTTAAGCAAAGTTTCTGCTGTTTTCAGCTCCTCTGGACACGAACAAGAGGTGGTCCCATCTGCCACAGCAGAACTTCACCTGGGAGAAAACTGGAACCTAATGCAGGATTGTGCAGAGCAGGCATTAGTGACCAGGCAAACTCAGCTTCTGCAGGTTTCAGTGACAGCCTTGGTAAGAAACCACTGGGTTTGTGACAAAGGCATCAGGTACTGAAAATGCTGCAGAATAAAATTGGTCATGGTACATTTGTCATTTCTGTGTGCTGAACTCTAGGGATATAGGGACATGCCAATGTTTGTGACAGCATTGTATGGCAGTGGATAGAGTCTCAGATCCCAGGATTTGGACAATTTTCTTTTCAGTGTGAATGCATGCCTGACCTCTCTTCCAAAATATTTTAAATGGGAAGAAACCACATGGATTTTCTGACTTTCTACATGTCTATTTTTCTTCAGCATGGGCCTGTTACAGCAGGTCCAGAGGAGGGCCACAAAGATTATCAAGTGGCTGGAGCACCTCTCCTATGAAGACAGGCTGAGACAGTTGGAGTTGTTCAGCCTGGAGAAGGGAAAGCTCCAGGAAGACATGGTACCTTTCCAATACCTAAAGGGGATCTGCAAGAAAGATGGGTGAAAATCTTTTTAGCTGGGCCTGTTGTGATAGAACAGGGTGCAATGGTTTTAAACTGAAGGAGAGTCGACTTAGACTAGCTATAAGTAACAAGTTTTTCACAATGAGGGTGGTAAAAATACTGGAACAGTGTTGCCCAGACCTGTGGTGGATGCCCCATCTGTGGAAAAATTCCTGGTCAGGTTGGATGGGGCTCTGAGCAAGCTGATTAGTTGAAGATGTCTCTATTCACTGCAGACAGTTTGTATGAGATGACCTTAAAAGTCCATTTCATGATTTTATCTCAGTCCTACTGATGGCCAGTTGTGCCTCACACAGTTCCACTTGCTGCGTGGTGACATTTTAATGTTTACACATTGTGCTGCTTACAGCCTCAATAACACAACTCAGTCAAGACCAGGGGAAAACTGAAAGGGTTTCATGGGTTTGTTTGGAAAATATATCAGTGTCTGTAAAATGAACATGCTGAGGTTTTATGTTGATGCATGATCTGGTGTTGGCTGGTTCAGGCAGGTAAGGCTGAAGAAATCCCTCTTTGGACCTATAATCCCAGTCCTTTAACAAAGGGCTCTCTGCTCCAGGGAGTGCAGTCATGTTTCAGACCATTGTTCAGACTCAGTATGAATGAGAGCAGATTAAAGAAACAGTTAGCATTAATACCCCTCAATTTAATCAGCATAAAGTCACCCAGCTGTGTTTGGCAGCCACCACTTGCTCCCTGGGGTCCCAGCCCAGCACTAGGAGCACACGTGCTTGTGCTTTGCCAAACAAACTTCAGCCTGTGCTTGCAAGATGTCCTTCACAGGATGCAAGCCTAAATCACATAAATGCTTAGAAAATTACTCCATGAGTGATTAGTTCCAATCTAGGGGTTTTAAAGGCAAGACATGGTGGTTTTGTTCACTTGAAGAAACACTCAGCATTTATTTACTATTATGAACAAACACCAGCAGTTTATAATTACTATTTTCTTTTCCTATTACTCTGGCAATCAAAAACACTACAGAGAAAACCTGTCTTTGGTCCAAAGAACTTACAAGCCAAGCATAAGGCAAGAGATAGGATAAAAGTGAAGGAGTGTCAAAGTTGTCTCAGAAGTGAAATTAATAAATAGATGCCTTAATTTTGTTGTTAAAAAAATAAAAAAGAAAACAAAATCTCAGGATTGAACATAGTACTGCTTCTGACCCCAAAAGTGAGCTTATTATAAGTGCCTGAAAAAGTGGAAAGGAAATGAGGAGCTGGATTTTTCATAGAGCTCTTATAAATTCCAGTGTTGGTGTCTCTCCTATCCAATGACTCACAAATAGGCATCTTCTGTCAAGACTGTTGTCTCCCAGGAGGAGAAGAGCACAAACACACTGTAAGGCTTTGTACTGTTTTAAGTTTGGAACAAGGGTGTTATTCATAAGAGGGGCTGAAATCAGACATCCAGGTCATGCCAAAGCTGTTTTCCCACATCCTGCACGCTAGTCCATTGCATTTCTGCTATATTTGTGATGCATGCTCTGTAGAAAAAAGTGTAAGCTTTTTGTGTAAGCTTCAAAAAAGAGTTTTCTTTACTGCTGCCCTTTATCTTCACCTGTCAGTCATGCTGCTAACTGCAGGCAGAGGCTTGTTTAGCATACTGCAGAGATGTGTCTTTGTTTGGTTTACAGATTCTTCACTAAGGACTTGTTTGTTATTTGGCATTATTAAGCAGCTGATTTTGCAGGAGCACATTTGAGCCATGGATTGTTTGCCAGCAGTTTGTAATAAGCCAAGAATGAGCAACAACATATAATCAAATCCATTATGACTACATTAAGATTACAGTAGAGAAAGGAAATTGAACAAACAAAAGTATTGCAAAAGTGCAGCTAAGAACAATGAAGATATCTGAGCAATGTTGTAAACACTTATTACTAATTACATAAGGTCCACATGTCTGTGTACTCTCAAGCCTGAGACTGAACAGACTTTCCTTTTAAGGCTGTGCTCAGATAAGGTCAACCTCTGTTAACATGGAGTCATATCAAATACAAATTTGTTTCTCAGTGGCTCTCTTAGAAAAACTGAAACCATTCCTTAAGTGGCCAAACTCTCCCTTCAGTCCTGAAAAACTTTATTATTGAAGAAACAAGAGAAATGCAGGTAAAATGATAAAATTCCATAGGAATATCTAGACTTTAGGGAAAATAAATATTTAATATAAACAATTTTAAATTTAAAAGAAAATAGTGAATAAAATACATAATGGAAAACCAGTATTTAAGATGTATTAATACAGATGCAGAAAACAGGTAATAAATTCAGTGTAGTGTTAGTTCAGGCCTGAACAGTCACCTCCTTCTTGGTGTGGGGAGGGAACAGAAGACAGAAAAAGTAAATAGATGAAGGGGAATAGTTTTATAAGTCAAACATGTTTTCCAGCTCTCCCTTGTGTGACATTTGCAGTGGCAGAGGCGCTGGAGGTGGCTGGCAGCAGCAGCCCTGCACACAGCACACGCCAGCCCACGCTCTGCCCGCAGCTCGGGCTTGCCCAGCACTCACAGAAATGTGCAAGGTCCAGCCAGCCAGAGAGGCATCCTACAGAAAAGCATCGTTTTCAAGGGAATGGTCTCATGCAATAACTGTTACTGCATGACAGACCAAAAGTCTGTCCTTCCCTGCCAGCATCTTTTGATGAAAATTTTAATAGCAGACTTCGGATTATTTGGCCATTAAGTGGGTTGAGACTTAGCTCAATCTAACTCTGCCATTAGGATCAGTGGCTTTCCTGGGATTGAATTTATCTGGAAAAGAGTTACTCACTGTGTTCTCAGAAGGAAGGATTGTATTTCAGTATTTTGGTAGAGAAGACTGCTGAGGCATAACGAGAACACAGAGAAAGAAAATATATAGCATGCTGTGCAAATGATATGGTCCTGCTTTCTTCTCTGCATAATTCAGTCCTTGCCAGATTTTAGCAGACAGGCTGCACTCAGTTTGCCTTTCAGAAGCTGATGATTGGAAATGCCAGCTCTCTCCTATTTCCCTGCAATAAGGGAAACATGCACCTCCCAGCACAGCAAAAGATTCTCTCAGAAGGGGGACTCTGAGTAGCTAGAAATAATTATTTTCCCCCCCAGGTTTCCCCTCTGATCATTTTTTCATTTAAGCTTGGCATTGTAGGATTAAAACAGGAACTAGCTGCAGGAAGTACAGGTGACTTAAGCTTATTGAGACTGAAGAGATGATCTCTTTTGGTCAGTACATTTACACTGAAGTAAAGCTAGTGGGAAGCAGTCATGGATCTGTCCTACTAGGACAAATCTGGTTGTATCAGGGGTGGTAGGAGAAGAGAGCATTTCTACCCTCTCTCTGCAGGGCTTTTTCTCTCTTTTAACTAGGCAGTAAAAATTTGTTGGAGGGGAATTTTTATTCTTCTTAGGCACGACCCTCTTGATTACAGCCAGCATTATCACTGCCTTCTGGGAATTAAGTCAATGCCTTTGAAAATTAAATCATGGGGAGGTTTTCTGGTTTTCCAGCAGTTCAAGATCTGAAATGCCTTTCAGGCTTCACAGAAAGTAAACCACTGAGCTTTTCTTCATACTCAGAGAATGGCACAATTGTGACCTTTTTTTCAGTGTAAACTCTGAGAAGATCAGCTAAGAGCATGGAACTGAGTTGCCTTGGAGAGAGGCTCTGTTGGTAAACTCTGCAAGTGGAAGGGAAAAGAGATCAGCAGTCTCATGGGTCAGCAGTTGACCCCAAAGGGAGGTGGTGGACTTTTGGCTCTCTGCAACCCAAAGTCCTGCTTGGCCATGCAAAATCTGTAGCCTGCACTAGCCCAGCACAGCAGCATAGCCCCTGTCCAGTGTATGCCTGAGCCATATTTTCAGTGTGGGTCTGAGCTCTATTCACCCATTAAAAAGGGTGAATCTGGGCACAAGTCCTGTGTGCAGAGCAGAGATGCAGGGTCCAGATGAGTAAAGCCCAGGACTGTGCCATCCCCTGCCCCAGTGTGAGCAGCAGCCAAAGCTGTCATCACTTATCCCATGCCTGTGGGAAGCACTGGGTATCTGGTGTCTGGTAGGGTGCCTAGAGAGACCCAGCTTTACTGGCTGCAGAAGCACAGAGATGAGCTCAAGGCATGACAAATGGAGATTATGGGGTTTCTGCCCAGGCCCTGGCCACCCTGCTGTGCTCTGTGACTCCTATACCATGTATTCAGATAATATTTGTATTCTTGATGATCTATAAATTAGATTAAAAGCAGATAGATAAAGCCTGCTGTATGGCATCAGGCAGCTGAGGCATCTGTGCCAGTATCCTGCTCTGGGATCAGGTGCTCTGAAAAAAAAGGCTCACAAAACTCATTAAGTGAGATGTAAATGAATAAACTCCTCCCTGGTCTTCTCTCACAGAGACTTTGTTCAGATTCAGCTTGGCTGCACTTAGACACATTCAGAATTCCTTCTTTTTTTTTCAAGGGGAGAAGAATTTTCATATAGCATTTAAAGAGCAACTAGTTAATGAAGCATTTTTATGATGACAAGTAGTTTCAACTTGTGTATGTGCATTTCTCTTTGTGTATACAAAAATACAGCATCCTCCTACATGTATTTACCTTGACATAGGCATATACACTTACCAAATATTTGCTCAGTTTCCCCCATAATTTAATATGGAGATCTCTAAGTAGCACTTTCTTGGTATGCTCTCTCTTCTCCTCTCTCATATCACTTCAATAAAAAGTCAAAATCCACGGGAGTATAATAATGCTGTACAAGCATCTGGGATGTGGAAAGAAGTGAAAGAGAAACAATTTCCCTTACACAAAACTGTGAGGGATAAAATGAAGACTCATCAGCTCTGTGTCAAGAAGCAGAGATTCAGGTCAGGCATAAACCTTCTCCAGTGCTAAAGCAGATCAGGTTGTGGAATTAACCACCTGAAAAGATCACTGAGTCACATCAAAGGAGGGATTGTGGAGCTGGAGGCTGTGGAAATTGCATTGGCATTAGGATGCAGCAACAGAGCCCCAGTAAGGCTGGCTCAGCTGCCTGACCCTGCCACCTCCACCTGGGGGTCGGTTTTCATTTCATGCACAATTAAATGTGACTTTTGCCTTATCTGCATGTAACAAGCTTGTTGTGCAGCTCCTGGTGTCCCTCGAGTGAAGTCTCAGGCTATGGCTAAGCTTATCCAGCCTCCAACAGATGGGGAAAGGGATGATTCTGCCCCAGTTCCCCGAGCCTTGCACTCTTTGGGAGCCATGGAGAGCCAGGAGAGCTCCCTTGTGGGCAGGGCTGGCAGCAGTGGAGGGAGGAGAAAGAGCTCTGGCCTCACCTGCAGCAGGTGAGACGTGAGAGCAGCATCACACAGAGCTGTGCCCCGTACCACTGCTGTTGGTGTTGACCACCAGCTAATGAGCTGGAGAGAGCAAACAGCAGAGACATGTGGAAAACAGCTGGCTTGGCATGGCTGTGAGCACATTGAGCACAAACACTGATCTGTCACTGCCATTTCCAGACTGACCAGTTCACCAGGTGCCAGCAGCCAGTGCCAGTGGGAGGAGGGTTCTTGCTTCACCACCAGCAGCTGGACCTGCACTGGGCTGGGGACAGGGAGGCTCTTTGTGTGTGAGCAGATGGTGCCAAGGATTGTGCGTGTTTATGTGCTATGTATGACAACCTGTGCTCCTCTTACTGCAATTTTTCTTCAATTTTTTTTACTGCTGAGTCTTTCTCATTTCCATGACAGTACCATATTCCCAGTGACATTGGCAGGTCGTCATCACTGGGATCAAGGGATAACTACTGGTCATAGTAATGGTATAAGTCATCCTAACTGAGCTGTAGTTTGATGTCTCTTACTTGCCTGGCCTTTTTTCAAGCAAACACTGACATCACTGAATCACAAACTCACAGAGTGGGTCAGGCTGGAAAGGACCAAAGTGGGTCCAACCTCCCTGCTCAGGTAGGGTTGTCCTAGAGCAGACAGCACAGGATTGTGTCCAGATGGTTCTTGTGTATCTCCAGTGGGAGAGACTCCACAACTTTCCTGGTCCAGCCCTCTGAAGCTTCATGGCCCCTTCCAAAATTGGATCAGGGTGCACTTGAGTACCAGTGACAGACAGACTGTGTTATGCATAGCAGCTCTACACAGCAGTTTGAAAGAAATTTGGAATTAAAAAATCCAACCCATGCTGTGTTTATCTGTCATGGGGATGCTCCCATGTGTAGTTGCTCCTTCCAGGACCCAGGCTGGGAAGGATACTCTAGAGGGTTATAGCAGGCACTGGACAGGCTGCAAAGAGAGAGTTGTGTCTGGGTGCAGTCAGCATCACTCCAACACGAGCTGGAGCTTGGCACTTTGTCCTGGCTGCTGTCAGTGACACTGTCCCATCCCCAGTGTAGGGCAGCACAGCTGGTGCCCATCCTAAGCAGGCTGTGGAAGCACAGGCAGGGAAAGGGGTGTCTACAGGCCCTCCACCTCAGGATTTCTGGCCCTCAGTGCCTTGCAGCTGGATAATTGCAACATCTTCACCTCTCTCTGGTACGTGCCTGAGCTACTGCACTGATCTCTGCATGTGGATTAATGAAATCTTTACTTATTTTCATGAATTGCAGAGAAAGTCTTGAACAATTGTCAGCTGGTCAGCAGCCAAATGTAACTGAAGTTATGTAAGGTGAATTATATAAAAGAAATAGTTAATTACAAAGGCACAGGAGAAAGTACTACTTAAAACTTTTAAGTAACAGAACTGTTTTTAGTTGGTGCAGAGAAATTTTTCCAAATTAATGTCCCAAGGACTATGAATATTTAAAACAGAGGTCTTAACTCCTCTCTTTTTCAAATCTATTAAGTATTTTACTACAGAGGTGAGCAGAAAGACAAGCCTTCCAGGTTGAGTACATGTGAAGTGGGGTTTGTAATGAAGGTAGTGGGTTCCTAATCTGTGTGTCAGGATGCTCCAGGCTTGTTTTTGGGAGAGCCACCAACGTGTATACAGTTGACTAGGAGGGTTTAGAAGGCTGTAATCTGTGGCTCACAGTAATCATGTGCTCTGTGCACTGCCAGGTGCTATCCTTCTGCTTGGGGATGTGTTGGTACCACTGTGGCTGCTCTCCCAGGCTGGGCACTCAGCAGCTCTAATCCTGGAGAGATATCCGTGTTCAGCTTGCACTGCATTTGCATGAACAGTCATCATTATATCAAAAGAAGATAAATTGCTAGGTAGCAAAATAGTTTTCTGAGAAGAAGGCTGTGCTAAAAACAAATACCTATTCACATATATGCATAGTGTGAGGATTATCACATAAGGAAAGCAGGACACAATGCAGTTAAGTGTGTGCATTGCTTCTCCACACCTCTGCATGCCACTGTGGGAATTAAGTTCTTTCCCCTATGAACTCCTCTCTGTTCTGGCAGGAGAGGGTCTGGAAGGCAGCTGCCTGCCAATATTCAATGAATTGCACAGCAACCATTGCCTGTGTCCCACTGCTCAGCAGAGACTTTCTATTTTCATATTTTCACTTTTTCACCCCTGTAAAGAAACACTTTAAAGCCCAAAGACAGCTGACTTGCCACAGAGAATGACAACCTCCCTTGGACATAGCTATCTTACCTTGCTTAAGGAGAGTATCTCTTACTATTGAAGAGCAGGCCTGAGTCTGCCATTAATATAACTTACTATAATAATGTCCTGTTCTTCTGCTAAAGAAAACCCAAAGACACACAATCTCATGGAGAACAAAAAGAATATTTAACATATTTATAGATCTCTCATCATTACTAATTATGGGCTGTTGCTTTCTGCTCAGACTAAAAAAAAGCACAGTGTGCACAAACATTCAATGCAGTATCTTGCATGCTTCTTTGGTTAAAAGGTTGTTTTCAAAAGCTGAAACAAGTATATGTTCTGTGTGTGACTATGGAGCAGAACAAATATGGAACAGAACAGCTCATCATAATTTCAACTGAGAATCCAACCAAGAACCCCTAGTCTGAGTATTACCTGAATAAAATACCTCATTATACCATGCTTGAAAACACTTCCAGCACCTGTAACTACAGATCTGTGCCTGCCAAGTTTTCCTGCAATAATTAAATTATTCCTACCTTCCTGGAGATAGATTTGCAAGTCAGATAAATTACAGGGACAAGCAGGTAATTAGACAGATAAATGTTGTCATTTACAATGGTATTTATTTAACCTACAGTCTCCTGCTTGCAGCTGACTGGACATTAGGAAGGGGAATGTGGACTCATAGGCTGTTTAAAAACATTGTGTCCATGGTGCCTGAGTAGGTCTAAATTGATGTAGCAACTTTCCATTGTATTTCCTTTGTGTTTCTCGCTGTCATGCTTTGCATCAGCTCCTTGCATGTCTCCCATTCTTATTAAGCAGTGGCTGAATCACTTTCCCTGTTCCCTGCTATATGGTTTTTCTGTCTCCCATTCTCTAGCCAAACCCCCCTTCTTCTCTTCCTCCCTGTGATTTGAAAAATGTCTCATCCCATATTGTTCTGTGCCGGAAGGTGAGTTTGGATAGGAAGCCACAGGTCACAAAGCTTGGATAATTCACATACAAATATATTTGCACTAAAGGTTAGACACTTGCATCATCCACTTTTCTAGCCTGGGGTGCCAGATAGCTAATGTGTGCAGTAGCTAAATAGCAGCTTGATGTTTTTTTAAAGGTTACATTGCTTTTAGCTTATCTGCATTATGCTGGGCATGGTGTTACTGGCATTTCATGACATCAGAGTTACCTTTATTCTGACAACAACAATACAGAAATACCCAGAAGCTACAACATGATATAGGCCCTTTATGATGGTTATGCTTAAGGTAGCCTTGCAGAAAAATGTGGATTTAACTTCTGCCAGAAAAATAAAATTTTCTGAGGGCTGTAGCATAAATGTGAGCCCTCTCCTCATTCTCTTCTACATCTTAGCAGTCATCTTTAGCAGTTCTGAAAAGCCATATGAGCTAATCATAAGATTTTCTTGTCATATTTTATTCAATCCTTTTTATTGAACTGAAAGAAAACAATGCAGAAGGTAGAACACTTCTTCATCTGTAAATGAGAGGAGGGAAAAAACTCAGTTTCTCTATTTACCCAAATGGATAAGGAAGAAAAAAAAGTCCAGCATGCCCCCTAACCCCCACTCTCACTCCCTGAAACACCAAATTAATAAAAGGGAAAGAGCCAGAGGGTAGATGAGCATCTGTCCCTTTTTTATATCTGTGGGGGAAGGAAAAAAATTGTTCTTTTGACAATATAATATCTGGTTCAGCAACAACTTTGAATGTTGGAGAAATTACCAACAGACTTTGACTCAAGCCAGCACTTTGAACCACATCTGGAAGGCAGCTGAAGGTCTGGATAGTCTAATGAGTTGAACATTTCTATGCTTCTAAACTAAACTGCTTTTATCCATGTGGCAGTGACAGCTTCAGATTACACAAGTGGGGTGCAATCTGCAATCTGTAGGGTTCAGGAAAGGTTTGCTGTACCAGGGCTTTCATCCCATCCTTCCTGCTCCACAGCTTATGGGTCATTTGAGAACCAAGGAGATCTGGGGAGATGAAGCAGAGAAACTTGGCATTAATGTGTCACTACACGAGAGAACAGTTGTTTGTTTTGATTTTGTACAAAATCCCAGTGCAGATGATGAGAGCATTTCCTTCCCTGGAATTCACCGAGACTTTTGGAAAGAAAAACACAGCAAAGGACACTACTGAACAAGATCATACATGTAGTAGTGAAATAACTATTCACTATAACAATCACAATTTTGACTGAGATGTTAGAAGGAGTGAGGTACTAACATGGGTGTTTTAATGCAAAATTGATTTTAAAATAAGCAGTTCCTGGCATCAAGATTTAAATGTGAGGCTGAGAAAGAGCATCTAAAATTACATGAAGATGAGATTAAATACCACTAAATATATCTGTCTGGTTATGCCTGTTTGGGTTCAGAGAGAAAAGACATGAGTGGTTCTTCCCATCCTTTAGTCTATTGTCTGGTACCAAGACAGTAAGAGGGATGCAGCCATCCTGCAGTCCTGTGTGCCAGGTTAACCAGGGACAAGCTTCAGTCCATGAAGATCTCCCTTTAATGTCACTGGGAAGGTCTTTCCACTGGTGCTAGGAAACAGCTTGCTTTACATTTCAATCCCATCTGTGAAGCTGTTGCTTGGATGTTAAATAAAAATACCATACCTTGTAAAAAAAAAACCAAAAAAAAACAACAAGCTCTCAGTTTTCTATTTAGAGCATTTCATATTGTCAGAATAGTACAAGAAATGTGCTGCCAGAAAGGGGAATAAAAGAGGCCATGAACCCTCAAGGCATATCACATTATCTCTTTTGGTAAATAGACAATGGTTTATTCCTTGACAAGGAATATTCATTCACTTTCTTTGCTGCATAATTTTTTTTCTTGGGTGAGTGGGCAGGCTGTGATAAGGGGTACTTAATTTGACATTGCATGTATTTATGACCTACAAAACTTGATATAGACCAAAAAGAGTGGGCAGGGGATGGAAACTCAGAGCTGGCTTAGCAGCTGAATATAGACCTAAGAGCCAAGAAATCCTCAGTACTAACTGTACTGCCACTACTGATTTATGGAGTGTCCTTGGGCACTATTAAAACTTAGCAAGTGTTTTGAGGTGGAAGAGAGCTATGTGTTTCTATTAAGGTGGCATAATGAGGCTTTAATTAGGGAAAAATTGGCTACTTCTCTGCTGAGATGGAATAACTATTGTAAATGTGAATATATAAATGCTCTACTGAAGCTGAAAAGGAAGTTATTTGTTCCTCTGACATGAAATCTTGAGAATGGGCCATAGAGCAGTTTCAGCATTAAAACAGAGATTGTGTATAGTTTTGTATGTGCCAGTGTTGCCATCAAAGGTAAATACACTTTAGTAATTTTAATTTATAATTAGTTCTGATTGAAAAGATTGTTTTCATTCCAGGGCAATTCATATAAGCCAATATGTACTCAAGATGGATGGAAACTTGGCCATATTTCCTTCCCACACGAGCATTAAGCCAACTTTGACATTTTATACTTTTTTAATTAAATCTCTATGATCTTTGCAGGCCAGTATTTGCTCTGACAGCATTTTTAAGCTCGAAATTCAAAGGTAGATTATTTTAAAAATGTGCAGAAAGATTAAAAAAATGAATCCCTTCAGTGTTGAGACTGCATTGTCTGTTATCTCTGTTTTGAGTAAAACAGATTGTTCATATTGCAAATGATGCATGAATAGGACTTCCCCAATGTGATGCAAATGAATCTGTGAAACTGGCACTGTATGGAGGAAAAGAGACTGATGTTAGTAGGAACTTCTTGGACAAACATCAGTAATGAACATGTTCTCTGATTATGTTTCACCACCCGTTAAAAAGCAAAGCATGTCCAGAAAAAATAATCAGAGAGAAAGATGTCCTTCCAGAGGCTGATGGTTTCAGGGACAATGAACCAGACAGCAAGCCAGTGCCTGGTGCTGCTGCTGATTGCCACTGTCACCTTTGGCAAGTGCAGTCTCTGTAACACGAGGGTTACAGCCTCCTGCTGCTCATCACCTTTCTGATGTGCCTGATGTGCCAAACGTGCCTGTTTGGGACAGACATTTTCCCCCAGTGGTTGGCACAACCACTGCACACTGCTGTATTCCAGAAATTGGAAACAAGCAACAGTTTGATGGGAAAAATATTTCCCTGAGCTTGAATGACCTTCCACGTGCACTGGATTGTACGGAATAGATATTATATCATAAAAAAGCCATTTCATTTGAGCAGAGTTTCTCACCTCACTGTTCTCAACAAAGTATTTTCTTGAAATTCCTCGTTGCTATTTTAAGCAAATGAGTATCAGCTCTAAATTCCTCCTTAAGCTCCCAGTTTAGAACAGGCCTTAATGAGCTTTCAGTCTGTTCCTATAATTGTCAATACACGTGTTTCAGTGATTAAAATTAAATGCATTCCCAGGCTGGTGTTATGCTGGCCAGATTTACATAATCTTTTCAATTACTGATTTTTCCAGTTATTGAGGAAAATTCAGATCTATCACAGTAAACTAGTATGCAAAAATAGTTTGCATTATCCTTAATTATGGTATTGAAAGTGCCCAACTGCCTTTTTTTAAAATGGAGCACCCCAATCATCAGCTATTTTTTGGTGTGTTTTACTTCATTTACTTCTGTTGTCATAGATCACAGAATGGTGTTGTTTTTGGAAAATAGTTGAATGAGTTATTTGGGTATTTGGGCCTGCTAGCCTAAAAGCTTTATAAATTTATGAAATATCTGTGAGAGTAACTGCAACAGGTTGAACTGAAGGATGGGAAAAACCTGTTCATTATAAATAAGAACCCCAAATTTTTCCTGTCCTTTTATTTGCACATCAGGCTATCTTGCAGATTTTGATCACATGGGTTCATTTTTATGTGTTTATTGTACCTATTCCACAGACACCCCAACATGGTCAGTATGTGGCCTTGCTGTAAAGTGCCATAACTGATTCCCAATTACCCCCTGGAAAACTTTCCTTTCCCTATTCAAAATCACATTGTCATAGGACACTGAAACCTCTGTCTTTGCACAGTTCCCTCTTGAATCTGAACCTTGTTTTCTCCGTTGCTCTTGGTGCAGAGCACACAGGTGGAGACACCCAAGATGGATCCTAGCAAGAAGAATCTGAGAGACCCTGGGAAAGAAAGGTGATATCCAGGATCACCACATGGGAAGGACAGAGAAGGCTTGGGTTGGGAAAGGATTGTGGCAGAGCATGTGGAAAAAGAAAGGTAAATTTGAAATTCCAAGAGTCCACAGAAGTTTGGAATGCCATGAACATTTGCCTTGTTTTAATTGTTGAATATTATATATTCTGTCCTCTCCATGCAGGGATACCCAATTCCTGTATTAATTACAGTTTTTATGGCATACTGGGCACTCCTGTACATGTTTGCTTCAGAGCTCACCAACCTGGAAGACATGGCTGAGGTTTGCTCCTTGCCTAATAGAAAAGTTTGATCTTGAACAGGTCTGTCTGGCCACTGTAGTGAGTGATGCAGGAAATCCTCACAAAATGAAATGTTCAATATTCTGTGTGTAGAATCACATCCATTTTCACAACATCTGGAATGATTCCCCTGACTTTTTAGGGCACTTTAGCCTAAATGTTCCGTGAAGTCTGTGTACAACTAACAGTTGCTGCTTTTTTCCTGGAGTGAGAAGAGAATGTACATTTTTGCATCCATTTGTGAGGCTTCTGGGACTTATTCTGCTTTTAACATTCTCTGGCAATGCCTCATCCTGAGTTTGCCTTTGGTGGCAGCCACTGCACTGAGGGGCCATGCAGGCAGAATAAATAACAAGGCAGTGCTGAGAGGCTTTCCTTGATACAAATTGCTGTAGGCTGGGCAGAGAGGACATATTTTGTTAGCAAAGAAAAGGCCCCCACAGCTGCTGATCAGTAGGAAACTGATCATTATTGTCACTCTCTGTTCTGGGAAGGGACAGAAGAACTTTTTGATTTTCTTTGGTTTCTCCTGTATAGTCTGCCACAGCAGCCAGCAGACCCGTGCTCATCTTTTCAAAATATCATTTTTATTTTGGAATACTGATTACTCAGGCAGACTGCAAGGCAAAGCTGTGAGAGTTTCAAAAGCAGAGCAGCAAATTGTACTGAAATGGTAATGACATGAAAAACAAAGGCAGGGTACAAGCAATCCACTGAAGGGACCTGGAAAAGCTGTGAAAGAAATGATTGGGGCTGAAAGAGAGATGTTAGATAAAGAAAGATTTTACTCAGCACTTGTTGGAGTATCTAGAGTATTGTGTCCAGCTTTGCCCCCTGCAACACCAGAAAGGCATTGATGACCCAGAGCAAGTTCAGCAGAGAACTTCCAAGTTGAGAGGGCAGGAGCACTTTGCCTTATGAGGAGAGGCTGAGAGACGTTCTTCCGTCAGCTTCTTCCATCAGCAGGTAAAATGGCTTTGGAAGGACTTAACAACAGATGCCTGATGAGTGCAAGAAGGTCATGGAAAAGATGGAAGCACAGCCAGCCAGATTCTCATGAAGTTTTTCACTACAAGGATGTCAAATCATCCTACCCAGGGAGGCTGTGCAGTCAATCTCCTCTCTGGGAGGATTTTCAGGACCCAACTGGACAAACCCCCAAACAATGTGGTCCAAAGCTTACCTTGCTTTATGCAGGTAACCTCAGGACTAAATGCTCAGGCCTCCAAGCTCCAGGATCCTTGCAATATTTTAATTTTCTTAAAAAAAAACCTCGAAATGCTGACCTCAATGACTTCAGTAGAGTTACAGCAGTTCAGGGCTGCAGAGAGCATGAAACCATGGTTTCAACCCAGAAATGTTCCCTGTGTGTGTTATATTGAGCCTGAAACCTCCTGCCCTCAGGTCACTGGTCCTCTTAAGGGTAAGTTAGTTTTGGATGCTCTGCATGGTTAGGGGTCCAGCAAAGTCAAAGACTGGGGTACCAGGAGAAGTTTAAGATGTTATTTTCTTTCAGATTGTGACAGAGGAATGGTGTTAATCTTCTTTTCATGCCCTCTGGCTTGCTGTTATTATACAGGTGTGATGGTTCTCTGCTTTGAACCTCCCACTGTAAGTAAAAAAATAAAAGTAAACCACAGGGCCAGTGCTTGGTACAGTGTTAGAGGGGTAAACAACAGCTACCACTTAGAACTTAGCCCTTGAGAAAACACACAAAGGAAGGTAAAGAAATTACAGAAAAAAAAGGTCTGCCAGGTTTAGCATGAGAAGGACTTTTAGAATCATAGTACAAGCAAATGAAGTAATAAAAGACCACTTTTGCAAAGTGAAAATAGGATCATTCATCAATTCAATAGGCAAAAAATGAAAGAAATTGACAATATTTATATTCTGTATTTGGAGAAAAAGCAGGTGATAAGACTATGCCACTTCAACAGGAGAAAAATCAACAAGATTTAATTAATGAAGATGTTAATAGAGGTAAAAGGTATGAATACCATTTCATGACAGTCAATATGATGCCATGAAAAAACAAATCTTGTCAATACAGCCTGATTTTACTATGAATTATGTGTCTGGCTGATAATTACTGTCACGTAGACATAAAAGATTTCTATTGTTTAATGTGTACTGTTTGCTGGCATAGGATAATCTGAGCTTTCCAAAAATGAGCAACTGCATGGCAAGGTTGCAAAAATGAGCAATTAGTGTCAATAAAGCTTGGATAAGATGAATTTAGAACTTGCTAAATGGCAGATTGCAAAGCTGTTGCTAACATGAGATTTTCTCTGAATGAGTATGTTTCTAGTGGCATCCCATGGTGGTATGTACTAAAAACAGTGTTGACCAACCAATTTCATCAGTGATCTGGAATTAAATGCAACTTTCCTGTTGATTTAAAACAAACCTGTGAATATCACATATGCTGCTGTAATAGAAATTACAATGACATGACAATTATATGAAATGGTGTAGGGAGTTTAGGTGACTAGTGTAATCAAACAAAGCTTTTTAATATGGCTGAGACTGTACCTGCAGAGTTGTGGAAGCAGCATTGATGAGATGAGTCTTGGAGTTGCCACAGTGCAAGCAGAGTCCCCCTGTGATGCTCTGGCAATACAAGCAAGTATAATGCTCAGCTACATAAACATGAGATAAACAAGTAGGAACAGGGAAGTGATTTCACTGGAACTGAAATATTGCATGATGTTCTGATGCAGGCATCTTGAAAAACATTTTGGAAAATAAAAATGTGCAGAGATGATTTGAAGCCTGATGAGTCTGAGAAAATGGTTTATTCGTAGAGGGTTTGATCTATTTATTGTGAAGTGGCTTGATAGTAGCTGAAGTAGGGAAAAAAAGGAAGACAGGGTACAGTGAATACTGAATCTAGTGAGAAGAGTTCAGCAAGAAACAAGAACAAGCTCAAATTTTGGAAGCCAGAAGGGGTTGTTGGACAAGAAGATCCACTGTTTTTTTAACACTGGGGTATGAATCTTTGAAAAAAATTTTAAAAGGGATGGTGAATCTATTTCTGAATCCTCACCTCTGTTAAGAAGAAAATGCCTTGAAAAAGAGGTTTTAGTCAGACAGAGGTCACTTGGTGCGGTAGAAGAAAAACTCCTTAAGCATTAAGTTGGTTAAACAGACAAGAGTCACTCTGAAATCTTCCCTCCTGTTACCACTTAGGTCACTTGGAGATGTCCAAGGATGGGCATGTGAGTGTAATTTTATGCTTGTGATTATGTTTTTTTGGTTTAAATGCCTATAATGTGGTGTTTATCCCCACCTGTGGGGCTGTCTGTGCTCTAGTAACACAGGTCATACTCATCTCTTTTGTTGCATGTTGAATGGTTATCACAGTCTTTCTGAAATGAACTGTCAACAGGACTTTATTTTTTGAAACTTGTGAGTAAGAAACAATTCATGAAGGAGCTGTGAGCCATTGTATTTTCTCTCTGGAAGGATCCCTTTCCATATTATTGAAACTGGTCTTATTACAGCCATCTCCAGCTGGCAGGAAAGTTATGTATGTACCCAATAACAGCAAACATCAATGAAATGAGCCTTTAGAGCCCCTTACTGTGCTTGACTCACCTTTATTGATGCAGTGGGATGCAAACTGCATTTCCAATAGCAGCAGCTGATGGACCTCAGGACCAGATGGAGGAAACTGCCTGCGACTGGGGAGAGCAAATTTAAACCACTCCTGAGTGCCCCAAAATAACCTCTCAAGCAGTCATGGTTACCAGAGGGAAGGCAGAGCCAGCACCACTGCTGACATCACCAAAAAGCCAAAAGGGCTCTTCTGGAGAGGCACTTCATCTGCCTGAATAAAACAGGAGTGGGAGTCACACAGCTGAATGTAGGTCACCTGGGCTGAGTGGTGACCAGGAGAGGCCAGTACTGAATGGGCATCCAAGTGTGATTCAGCCCACCCTAAAATAGACAGCTAAATTAAGGCTCCACAGAAGTGTCTTCTCCCTCTCTTGGCTGCACAGGGAGTTTTCTAAGTGGCTCAGCTACAGACTGCTCTGCTGCAGATGTCTGCCTTCATTAACTTTTAGGGTCTCACTACCAACTCAATTTCTGCCACCTGTCAGCTCAGGGAAAGGGCACAGTCACACTTGCTGTGTACATGAAAAGGAGCAGATGTGATTTCATTGTGTTCCACGTGCACAAAATGCACATTCACACTGGCTGATGAGCACCTACTGCAAGCAGTGCAGGGAGGCAGTCTGGCCCTGGCCATCCAGTCTTTGTTAGCAATCTTTGGACACCACTTATAAACGAGTGAAAGTGATTTCTCAATTTTTTTCCCTGCTCATTGCAAATGAGGATTGATCCAACGTTGATATCAAAAGGTGACAGGCTCATTCCACCTTCCAGCTGAGGGCAAACCAAAAAAAGCCAGTTTGAACTTTGCACCAGTGACACGTGTGTAATATGGTAGCACAGTTTTTCTGTGTTTTCTGATTATAAATGGCAATTTGAAGTTAAGATAGGGCTGTCACATTCCCAGAACCAAAGTGGCATTATCAGAGGTCTGCAGGAGGAGAGATGGGCAGCTCAGTGCTAGGAGAGGAAAAGAGCATTACTAAAAAATTTCAACAGAGCTGTGTGATCTTCTGTGTGCTGTGGGATGCAGTGCTGTTTTTGAAAGCTATAAAATTAGTCAAGTAAGTTGAAATAATCTCATTATTTCATTCACTTGGAAAAATACCACCTCTGTCAGAGATGGACTGTGAACAAGTATAACAAAGGCAAAGATTGGTTCAAGATTTCTGGCAGTTTTGGGAGTTGGATAGAATTTTACTTGTGTGAGACTATTTCCCTTCAAATGGAAAACTGTAGTTACAGTGTGATGGAAGAGAGGAGGAGAATTTGCAGTAGACTAACACAGAATAATCTAATACCAAAGAGAAGCCTCTGACTTGTAGATTCACAAGTTCAAATGAATGAAAAACTGCCCAGTAAGCCTCTTAAAATGCCAACAGTGCTTGAAATGGGCTAACAAGTGAGTTGCCATGTGAAAAATGGCATGGTAGGTGACATCAGAAGCAGCTCTTTGAGAAACTTCAAAAAACCCAGACCACCATAAAGTTTTACATGAAAGTGGACCTTAGATTCCTAATACACATAACACATGTCTTAAGATAAATATTTTTATCTTTCCAGTATATATCTTCTTCCTTTTATTGTAGTTCTTGCTTTCACCTCTTGGCTAAGACTGAATTAAGAGTCAGTAGTAAATATCCTTTTTCCATTCTCACATGTCACATAGTCCAGAAGACCCTGAGTGAGCACTGTGCTTAAAAACACCTTCAGAGACTAGACACAGAGAATGTGTGATGGAAAGAACCCAAGGACATGCATTATTTCTGTGGTGAAATAAAGCCTGCAGTAGTAGTAGCAGAGGGAAGCATCCTGGTGGTGGTACCAAATAAAATGGGACAAATATGTATGGCAAGCACAGTGTGTCTCAACCCACGCTCTGCCAAGTGAGACCCAGTCAGCAGGCAAAGGAAGGAGCAGGCAAACCAGCAGTGACATGCAGGATCTGTTCCAGCAGAAGGGGGTGTTGGACTGGGCCTTGTTATGTGCAAGACTGATGAAAACTGCACTATTGTGAATTGTGGAAACTGCTAATGCAACCAAGGTGAATGGCCTTAGCCAGTTGTGTTTTTCCCAAATGCATTTGCTGGAGCCAAGATTCTGCTTGTGCATCTGCAGTGCTGCTTCCCTTTGTGCTGGAATTGTTTCACTCTGAGTTCATGTTCCCAAAGCCCTGCTCTGCCATTTGCCCTCAGTGCTCCTCTCTCTCACCCAGATTTTGCAGTATCATTGCTCTGGCATCCTCAGCATGATCATACCCAACATTATCCTGTCTGTTTTTTCTTCCTGACAGCCACTCAGAGGAAATTCTCATCTGAAGGAGGATTTGTGAAGAGACCGTTGTCTCTGTGTGTTGTCTCTGACTTGTTCCCTTTTTGCAGTTCCTGTCATAGCTCCTTGCTGCTCAGTCTCAGTTCTGTGATGAATCTAATCTGCTTCCCCCTGCTCCTTGACTCAAGATACCTTCACAGCTGTTACTCAGCACACAGCAAGGGAGACAGCTCCATCTTATTACTCTCTTTTAAAAGCAGTAGCTTTGTGCAGAATGTTTTCTTCCTTGGGGGTTGGAGTAGATGATCTCCAGAGGTCTCTTCCAGCTCTAACAATTCTGTGATTCTGTCTTTCCTCCCTTTTAAGTCACTCCTTCCTTTGCTATTTGAGGTGGGTTCTTCATTTCTCACCCCAGCTTTGGACCCTGGGGATTGGAAAAAACCAATATCTCTGTCACCTTCCACTCAATCACCAAAGTCACCTTCTTTAATCTGGAAAATATGTTCTTTGTATTGGTCAAATTCAGTAAATGCCTTTAATGTGGCTAAATGCATGTGTCCATTCATACATGGTAAGAGCCTGGAGGCAGCAGTAAGAGGATTCAGCAACCTGCCCCCACATCTCTCTCTTTCCACCACAAGGCTTCATAAAGTCCCACCACATTTTTCTACAGACCTACCCCTTGCCTGTGGTTTCTCTCAGGCCAGCTGGACTGTGTGTCCAGCTCCTACATTTAAAACCAATTTACTTTATCAAAGAGTTTGTAAGCATGATTCAAATAAACCCCTTCAACACCTTCTTCAGATTATTTCGTTATTTCATTATTTCATTGGAGACACCTCTTTTTTCCTTCTAAAAAGGGCGTGCTATAAATACATTTTCACCTTCTAATACCACAGCCCTTGCTTGGCAACTGCTTCCTCAGATCAGTGGAATTTCTCGGGGTGGATGTGAAGGGTCAACCACACTCCTCAGGCTCATATGGCCCCCAGCCAAATGTGCAAATTCCTCTCCCAGCTCTGCTAGAATGCTGACACATTCATTACAGAGAGCTTGGAGTTGAACAGCAAGGGGTAAAAAACCTGCTTAGTGAGGTGCTCTGTGAACACATTTTTCCCTGCAATGAAGTGGAGAAGAGAAATGTGAAATGATCCTCACCATTTCTACAAGGGCTCACAGTGTAGTTGGACTTTATTTTTAGCTCTTTATAATTTCTTTTGGCCATTTATTATTTATTTCACATCTTGAGAGAGGCCACTCTTGCTCATCACTCTGAATTTTCAGGTAGTCAGACTTCAGCTCATGCCTTTCCCTGCTTTGATTATGTATGGTCCAATAAGCCTGACTACTTCTGGCAGACTCTCAAAGTTTCATTTGCTAAAAAATAAGCTTAATGCCTATTACTTTATCCCCAAGGAACTTCAGGTTTCCAGACAGCTTTCAAATTTGAGATTAGGAGGCATAAACAAGCCAGTTGATTAATTACAAGAGGTGTTTTATACATTTGATTCCATTTTTCAGCTGCTAAGTAAGAGGGAAAACTTCCTCACCTGCCAAGAGTGAGTTTGCTCCTGTGGCTGCTTTGCATGGGAGCAGGCTGCTCTCTCTTTGAAACTGCTGCTAACAAAGAGGAAAGATTTCTAATTTGAGGAAACAATGAAGAACAAGCAGAATGAGGCTGCCACCCCCACTGTCCTTGCTGGTGGTTCTTCACCTTTGGGTCCTGGATGACCACACAATGAACCAACATGCCTTTCACAGGCTGTTCTTTATTTCTCTCTATTCATTTTGATGGAGGCTAACAAAACCCCAGCATCAAATGAGCACAGCCAGAGTTCATCTTCACTGGTTGGGAGGTTGGGAAAGCCTGTCTCCAGCTCTCCATGAATGCACACTCAGCTGCAGCAATACCAGTGATTCCCAGGATATGTGTTGTTCCTCTGCTGCCTTTGTCAACCTGCCCACACCTGTGGCAAGCTCAGCCTAAACATGGCATTAGAAGGGTGCCATAGGAGCCCTTCAGTGTCTGCCAGGTTTGTGTCAGAGATGCCAGGGTCCCTGTGTCTCCTTCCTAACTAGGGTCTCCATGACTCCTGATGGTACTGACTTCATGGGGCTGGGACACTCCTTTCCATGCAGGAATGCTGTCTTTGCAGGTGCAGTCTGTGTCTGCTGCCCTTCCTCCATCTCACCAGCAAAGGTCCCTCTCTTAAGGTAACCCCAGCCCAGACTGAGAGATACAGGAGGAGAAGGGAGGACTAGGCTTACTTACAAAAGATCTATCTGTGGCACCTCTCTAACAGCATCCTATTCATTTCAGCAACTTCTTCCAGCATTTCCCCATGGACAGGAGTTTTTAGTGGGCTTGTAGGAAGATAATTTTTTCACTAAGTGAAATTGGTCTTGCTACCAGAAGCAGAAGCAGTGGCAAATGACATCTGTTAATTCCTATCCCTGCAACATTCCCAAGTGGTTAAAAGCTCTGAGTGCAGAAGATAGAAGGGGGAAGGGCAATTAAGCCATGCCACAAAAAATGAAAGCTATCTTGAAACAGAACATTAGAGTATAATTGAAAGCAGCTGCACTTTTTAGTTTAATGCCCATCCTGGATACAAAATGAAAACAGTAGCTGCAATTGTAATGAAATAAAGGATTGAAACAGATCTAACTAAGAGTGAGATCTCACATATCACAGACCTGGTCTTCTGCTGGCTTTTGGAGAAAGGAGCAAGGGCCACTTGGCATTTGCCAATGTCATATCCTGATATTTCTAAAGAGTTCTAGTAATATACCATTCAAAAACTACAATGGTCACAAAAGGTGACTGAAAATGCTATGAATGACCAAAAGTTAAAAGTAGGAGATCTCAGAATAGAATAATGGTCTATGCATAATAGTGGGACACATGTAGAAAACTCAAGTAACTGAAAATAAATTAAGTAAATAAAGTTCTAAATAAAAGAAGAGATTGCAGTAAAACACACTCTCCCCTCCACTACCCCACTCTGCTCTGCTAACAAAAATGCCTGAAACCCATGCACACTGAAAAAACTCTATGTCCTCTAAAGCAAGGTAATAAGCTAGACATGGAAGACCGTGGCAATGAAGACAGTGCATCCATATTTCAAGTGTTTCCATGACTGATGATGACAGATCCTTTCCTGGCTGTGAGTGGTATAAGAAGGAACTAGTTTTCTTTGGCTTTTCTCAGGCTACAGAAAATAAGGCAGTGAAGCATAGATAATATGGTTTGGCAAGTGACTTCTCTGAGTATTCAGCAGGACAGATCTTTAGCGCTTATATATATATATCAGCATATATCAGCATAGCATCATTGCCTTCATGTTAATTTAACATCTGCCCCAGTTTATTAATGCTTCTGTTGCTGTTCTTTCTCAATGGACATTCACACATATCCTAACAATGAAATCCCCAAAAGAGCTGTCTTAAATCAATGGAGCAAAACAATTTACCCCATAGTGGAAAGAAATATTGGAATGCTATTCATGAGCTCCAAAACAATGCAAGTAACTCAGCCTGGCATTTGTTTGAAAGAAAAATGAAGATTCAGGGCATGGTTAAATTTATTTCTGCCAAGACATGGCCCATTCTTGCACTTCTAGCCTCTATGCTTGCATGCTTCTGTCTACTAAACTAAATCCAGCACTGGTATTCAAAATCACTCCCCAATACAAGGATTGCCTAGATTAGATTAACTATCACTGAGCAAGCATGTGTCTAATCCTTTACTTGGATTCTTCTATTGATCATAACTATTTCTTTGTTCAGTATTCTGTCCAAATATATTCTAAGTGCAAAATACAGTGTTTGGTGTTGACATATGAGAAATGGCAGGGGGGAGAGTGAGGGCTGTCTTATTTCTCAGTCAGCAGCTACTAGCTCAACATATTCCTGCCCATATTCCTGCCTCTTCTTGGACCCAAGAGTATTTCCTCCCACAGGCACTGAAATCTGTACATTTGGAAGCCACAGCAATAGGAATAAACTCTTTTATTGTTTCTTTGGATATTGAAGCTTGCCTCAAATGTCCACATCTGTCTTTCCTGTTTATTGCCTACTTAACTATTGGCTGTTCTTTGGCTCTCCTGTCCTTCAGTCCACTGGCAATTCATCTGCTCTTAATGAGGTGTCAAAAATGATTGATAATGCCTCTGTAATTATCTCTGCCTGCTCTTTAAGAACATTCAGGTGAGACTATCTGTCCTTGCTCATATGTGGGCATTTAGTTTGTCACCGTCATATTCTTTGTTCTTTTTCACCAGACAAAACAACTGCTTCCTTAATTGTTTTCTCACTTTCTCACCAACTAAATCAAAAGTACAGCTTCAAATACAGAGCAACAAATTCTGTACTTGCACATACCTTGCTTGTGAAGTCTCAGTGGTAAGTGCAAGATACAAATCAGATCACATGTTAGCCTTAGAGAAATGTGCTCTTGTATGCTTCAATCTCTGCCTTCTGGTTAATATATTTGGATCCCAAATTGGCTTTGATTCCTGTGCTTTCATCTGATGTGCCAGTCTGGAGGCCAAGTTCCTGTATTAGAAGACAGATTTTTACTCTTTGATGGGGGTAACCTCTGAAGGCTTTTGGTTGAACTCCATGTCCAAAGCAGATGGTAAAGTCAGTTTTACAATCCAGGACCTTAATTTGGTGTGGATGGATGCTCTAGAGAACCTATATTGCAATGAAAAGATAAAATTATCTGCTTTTGAGCTATACAGGGACATTTCATCCATTTATTCAGATAATGGTGCCTTGGAAATCATTACAAATTAAGACAAAGGTATGACCAGGACTGATAGAGCCTGTTTTCACTAAGAAGTGAGTGTAAAATAAATGCTGATGTATAGGATATCAGGAAATTTGTTGTGAATTTTGTCTTAGGAAAGATTCAGTGCTTTCAAACAAAAACAAATTAATTTCCTTCAGATATCATTGACTGGAGGTAAGAACCATAAGACAGCTCCATTTTTTTCACTGATTTTTTAGGAGTTCAAAATAACTGAAAAATTGAAGGCATTGAAACTGAACAACAAAACGTACATGACATAATTTTTCATTATAACTCTTTCTTTATAATTCTTTCGTTATAATTCTTTTTACAGACTTTGGTGCACAGAAGCACCCATCCTACATATATTATATATGTAGAGTGAGATCTTCATCCTGGTATTAGAGAGGAGGCTTCACTGAGCATATTTATTGGGTACTGCTCAAGAAGGCTGGTCTCACCTAATCTTAGACATATAAAGCAAAGACTTTTACAATAATAAGTCACTCCCTGTAGTTTCCCTCCAGTTAATGGAAAAAACAAGGCATGGCCCACCTGTCTCTTAGGCATCACCTTCAGAAGAGGAGGAATTGTGCCCCAGAGTGTGTCTTTTTCTTCCACTTGGGAGATAACTCCATTTTGGCCAAGGTATCCCTTCAGAGTCTTCCTTCTCTGCACTTCCTCAGATCTGATGAAAAAATCTGGGCTGGTCAGATAGAGATAGGTTTATCCACAGTTGTTTCAGAAGTCTGCTTAGGGTCAGAAGAGAGATTTGGACAAGACACTACTGGTTATGAGTTTTATTGCCTTGCTTGTGGAATAGGAGACTTTCTACTGGTATGAGATGAGAGCTCAGCTCCTAGCACCCTTGCTGCCATTCCAAAAGGGAATCACTACTAGAGCATGTCCTGCTGTTTCTTCTGGCTGAAGCCTAATGAAATGTGCACTAAGGTTTATTACATTGATCCTTCCCTCTGTTCCTTTTAAGATCTGTTTTTGCAGTTCTGATGGAGTGCTATGAGGAACAGGCTGCAGTTTCACTGGCATCATTATTTTTTTATTAAGTTCATCCACATCACACAGTAATTTGGCTTCCTGATTTGGAATCCTGAAGGTTCTCAATATTCTTTCAACCTATCCATCATGTTAATGTCTGTACCAAACACATCTTCTCCAGCCACTGGCACAGATCATTATGCACCCTGCACTTCAGCCCTAGGCAAGTCCTCTTCTATCCCAATCCAGTTATCCAGATGGATTCTGCAGCCTTTCTAACTACCCAGTCAGTTAGAAGAAAAGATCTAATGTTGGCACCAAAGAGAACTTTGTACAATACCACTTTCTGTCCCCAAACTGGAGAAAGCACACTAAACTACCATTGCTGGTTAGGATGATGACATCCTGAAAACAGGACACTACCATGCACATTGTTCTGCATAAGCAGCAGGACCAGCCTGAAGTGAACAGCTTCCAGTTTGGGTAATTTTTGTGATCAGAGTGATGAGCTCCATACAGTAATCCATGCTGGAAACATAAAAACATATATAATAAGCACTGGAAAGGAGTGTCCAGATTATTTGTCAACACATCAAGCAACTTCTCTAAAAGAAAGCCAGAATGCTTTATTCACATGAAGCCAGGCCTGGAAAAATGTTTATTCAGGACAGACATTTTATATAGCATTTCTATGCACATATCATGTGGTTTTCCTTTTTCTTTTTCTTTTTCTTTTTCTTTTTCTTTTTCTTTTTCTTTTTCTTTTTCTTTTTCTTTTTCTTCTTTTCCTTTTTCCTTTTCCTTTTTCTTTTTCTTTTTCTTTTTCTTTTTCTTTTTCTTTTTCTTTTTCTTTTTCTTTTTCTTTTTCTTTTTCTTTTTCTTTTTCTTTTTCTTTTTCTTTTTCTTTTTCTTTTTCTTTTTCTTCTTTTCCTTTTTCTTTTCTTTTTCCTTTTCCTTTTTCTTTTTCTTTTTCTTTTTCTTTTTCTTTTTCTTTTTCTTTTTCTTTTTCTTTTTCTTTTTCTTTTTCTTTTTCTTTTTCTTTTTCTTTTTCTTTTTCTTTTTCTTTTTCTTTTTCTTTTCCTTTTTTTTTTTTTTTTCCTGTGGAGGTTTGTTGTTGTTTTTTTAAAAGCACATAAATATTCAAATTTACCTTAAAACTTTTAAACCACTTAGCTTAATTCTTAACCACTTTAATACTTTCTTTATTTTCACGCTGGATTTTGCTCTTGAAGCAGACGTCTTGGGATGTGAAAGGATTCTTCCTTGTGTTTTTTGAAGAGATTTAGATAAATCTGAGACTGAGCATGAGGAATCAGTACAGATTAAACTGGTGATTGTTAGATCTTCAATAAAGGCAACAATGTTCTGGAGCATCTTAGTCACAAAGGCCAAGGAAATGGCAAGCAGGAAGCAAAAATATGCAAATTCATAAACACAAGCATTCATTAACAGCACAGTGAATTCCCCTGCACATACCTTGTTCACTCAGCCCAAAGCAACTACAAACTACCTCGTGTTTGGCACTGGTCATAACACCCACACACTTACTGCAGGTCCCCTGCAGGATGGCAGCTAAGAGGTGCTGATAATGCACCACCTCACCAAACTGGAGATGCCAGGGTCTCCTGCACTGGGAACACCAGTGGTTGCACAGGGCACAGCTCTGATCCCTGCTCTGGGTATGCCCTTGGCCTCCATTCCTGGCACAGGGAATTATTACCGATATTTTCCAGGTGCAAACATAAAGCTTCGTCTCTGCTGATTGCAAATTATTTAGCTTTTGGCAGATTGTTGCTGCAAAAAGAAGCTTTGGAAGCCTTAACTGTACAGTAAACAGTGCTGAGAAGGCAAGTCTCTAACCCTGAAAAAATAGCTTGTTATTCAACTCTCAGAGTGACTGACGTGTTGTTTAACTTCAGCAGCTTCTTGTTTTAATTAAACATGTCCCTTTCTTTCTTTCACAAAGAGACGGTCAGCTAAGGAGTATAATGATTAAAATAAAAATTAATTATTCAGATTTTCTGAGGACAAAAAAAAAAGAATTCCTCCTCAGTAAATTTACAGTGAGTCAGTCTTCCAGGGCCAAGAATCAGCCCTAAGTGGAAAGAAACCCAATTAACAGCAGTGACAGCAACACCAAAGATGGGAGCTCAAAACACCATAAACAAAAATGTTCTTCAGGTGCTGTTTTCATTCAAACTGACTGGAAAATGAGAGCAGTGCACTTCTTCTTCAGAAACTGACTTCAAACACGGAACTGTTAACCCTTGCCACATAACTCACTCTGACCTTATTCTCAAGGCACAATCTTAGACACACATCTTCACAATCAAAATTTAATTGCTTTAAATTGTTGAGAAGTAGACAATTGGAGACAACATTCCTAGCCTGTCAAATTCAGTGCCATATTTGGAAAAAAGGATTAATTCTACTGGTAGAATTTTCACCCACTACTTATTGTTTTATTCCTATTTTCCTCTCAGGTACTACATGGCCATTTCATTGTGGGATCCAAGAAATTAACATTTCTAGCTCAATTTTCAGCTAGAAACCCACAGGTGTGGCACTTTATAGGTAAAGTGATGCAGAATCTAAGATAGAGCAAGGAACTGATTGCCTTATTTTGATTATGGTAAAACACAGACAAATAGTGATGTGGAGAACTCTGATGCTTGAATAGCCTGAAATTACCAAAACCAAGCCACAGCCCATCCTAGTGCAAGTGCAGATTTTTGGGAAGAGCTGTCCTTTCTTGAAATTTAAGTTTCTTAGAGCATATGAATGTATCTCTATAAATCATGCTGGAAATATGCTTAAAATCTGCCACACTTGTGAGTAATTCTAGTTTTACACTGCCATAGATATATCAGTACTGCTTATTTTAATGATAAAGTACAATTATTAAAGTAAAAAACTCTACACAAAGAAAGTTATGTGCTCTATGTAATAAATTAGATTAGAAAAGGTCAGATGATAACAAAGCCTAACTATATGCCAAGACCTCCAAATACTCATTCAGCTATTAACTGGGCACTTCACACAAGAGCCTTGGCTCTTGGCCATTGCATTTGACAGTACAAACTTGGTAACTTGAAGTGGGTGCTCTTTGAGGGTCAGAAGGTTGCTGCTTTGGTTCACTTTCCACATTTGTCAGATGCAGCCAGTCTGAGTGCAGACACAGACCAGAGCCACACGAGTGGCTCTTCCCCACTTCTCCAGCATTTGGCAACATGTAGCTTGTGAATCAAATTCTTGATTCTGACAGAATCAAGTTCTCTTCAAGAAATGCAGAAACTGGAGATTAAAAAGGGAAGGCAGCCTTTTGTGTTCCCTCCTGGTGGTAAGGATCCTTCTTAGAATCAGGCAGAGCCTGGCTTTCCAAGAAGTACTCCTTAAAACATGATTTTGCTCTCAACAAACCTTGCAGAAGTAATTCATGCACAGCATTCAGAGTGAAATAGGATCTTACCATTAATCACCTCATTTAAAAAGGAAAGTATCCTCCTTATGTGCTTGAGGATTTTGCCTTTGTTGGGGTTAACCCAGGGGTCTCCTGTTAGCATTTTCTGCTCAATTAGTTCTTTCAAAGGGATTATTGAATCTACACAGATATTGTGTAATCTAGGTTAAGTCAGGAAATAGCATAATGAGAAGCAGTTACATCGAGAAGGGAGGTCAAAAAAAGCAGCAACAGGAACTCAGAAAATATGAGGATATAAATAAAAGGACAGGTGCTATCTTCAGTCATGTAATGTGATTTCGACTCAGTAATTGACCTAAAAATAGAGAAGACTAAAAGAAAACATTCTGAAAAGCACAGTAGAGGCCATAATCTCAGCTGGTGTAATTCAATGTACTTCCAGAGGAATGAGTACAGAAGTGAATCACTACAGCAGAATAATAATAACCTATATATTTATAGAAGAAGTGGCAAAAATAGCACTTGTCAAAAAACATTACTCAAAGCTAAAGCAAAATGCTTATCGAAGTAGACCACATTCTGTGAACAGAGCTGTGATTACTATATTATGATTACAGTAAAGGCAGGCAATGCACAGACTCGGTTAATTTTAAATGCAAGTTAAGCAAGAAACATTTGGTAACTATGATACAGATGGTAACAATCCTAAAAAAGAAGGGATCATGTTTATATTTTCCTCCATGGTAGTATTTTTGGAATGACAATGGCTAAGTCAGAACAAATACTTAGAGTGGATCCTGCTCAGCTGGGTATATATCTGATCACATTTCAAACCTTGCCAATTTTGCCTTGGATATAATTACCTCAGGCTCTGGACAATTACTGAAGGAATTTTACTTATCAGAGGCAAATGGTGATTTTACAGGATGGGCATTCCCCATCAGCCTGTGGACAAAAGGAAAACAAAGGCTGAGATTGCCTCAGCAACATAAACCTGACTTTCAGACTTTTTACTTTGAAATAAGATACTAGATCTCCAGTCTTCCCTGTCTTCTCAAAACCACCCTGATCAGCTCCCCAGAAATTTCACTGTTGAGAAAACTTGAGAGACAAAATAGATGTGGAAATGCTACTTTCCTCTTTGGTTGATTTTTTTTTTTTTTTTTTTCACTTGAATAGAAAACTTTCATAAAGTTGGAAAAATTCTGCTCCAAGAGGAGTAAACAGGAGGAGAAACATGCTTTCTGGCTGGTATCCTTCAGGCCAAGAATACTGCTAAATCTGTGCTTTAATCACTGACATTTTATGCAACCGTCTATAATTAAAAGCAGAGTTTTCACCCAAAATGTATCTTATGCAAGCAACATATGTTTTGTGCAAGTGAGCTTAACTGTTCCCATGCACTGAAGGAGCAACTCCATTCCTGGAGAGCTGAGACCAGCTTGCCTCCCTCCAAGGCTGCTGTGCTCCAGGAAGCCAAGCGTTATCTTGCCAGGCTCGTGGGGAGCGGTACCCTTGTTGTAAATCAGTGTAGCACAGTGCTTACTACACCAATTTAAACCCCAGAGACTGGGACCCCTGCAGAAGCAGGACTGTTTGACTGCATAACTGCATCCAGAAGTGGTTCTCTCCCACAGTGGCTAAATGCAGAGCCCTGTAGCAGAGGCAGCTCCCCAGATGGGCTGTGGGGTCACTGCTTTCATTTCACTCATTCCTAGCTGAGCAGCTATGAACCATTTCAGAATGGTGCACCTCAGCACAACTGAGGAAGGACAAGGGGCAGAAAGGGCTCTGTTATCTGTTTCAATAAGGAATAATTCAACAGCACAAAAATCACACTGTTTAACTGACAGTTTTCATAGCTTTTAAAATGTTAGCAGAATAGCGTTCCAGCCTTGCTGAAGATCAATGGAAGCTGCGTGCCTGTGTTATTTCTTTGAGAACTAGCACAGTCACGAAGTGTTATGGAAGTGTTAGGGCTACTTGCTTTAAATGGAAGCCAACAAATTATAAAACTTCTAAACCAACAGCTTTGATTCACTCCACTTGCTTTGCAGCTGAATAGGCTAAAATGAAATAAAACTAATATATATGCCTCAAGGTTAAAAGATAATTTTTCTATGGAGTAGTAAAGTAAGACACTTTATTTCAAACTGAGGAATAACATTAAAAAAAAAAAAAAAAAAAAAAAAAAAAAACACAGGAAAATTTAAACACTACTTGGTCCTGTTTGCAAACATCAACAACTTCTCAAAAAGACAAAAGACAACTTTTTCCACATCAGATTGAACCAACTCTTCTCAAATGCTTAGGATCTCTTCTAAGAGACAAGAATTGGCACCAACTTCAATTCTGTGCTGTAACATCACAAATCACAGGTTAGTAGGATAATATAACTCTTCTTGTTCTCTAATATTTTCCCCTTTGTTTCTTTTGTGCAGAAATGTTCAGAAGATTATTTTTTCATTAGCTCTGTTTTGCTTGAAACACTGATCTGTTACTGATGTGCTCTGTGAACCCATTACCTTTTCCTCCATCTAATTGCCTGTCCCTGCAAAGCTGCCACAATGGTGCCAAGATGCCTGTTGAGCAGCAAAAATGTTTTCATGGTTTGATTATTTATACTTAATCACTTTAGAAATACCAGGAACAGTGCAACTTGTCACACATTGTGTCACCAGTTTTATTGCATTCTATTAGTGTGGCTTTTGTCCAGGTCTTTTCTAGAGTGAACCTGTGCTTTATGTACATGAGTATACTCTGCCTTTGTGCAAGAGGCTTCTTGCTCCTCACTGGAAATTCTGACACTACCCTGGCACATGGTCATGAGAAATGTGCTTAGAATGGTGCAGTGCACTGAAATGCTAAGGAAGCCTCTCTGTGTGTTTATACTCTCCCAGCAGAGACAAGGGTGTCTGGGGCTCTGCAGTAGCACAAATTGCAGACCAAGTCTGCAGCAATGACAGACGTGATTAGCAAATCTGTCCAAACCTTGTTTAATAACAGGAAAACTCTTTCCCAACTTCTAGTGAAAATCATTACATTTGGATTGTTTGAAATCCCATCTATTCCATATTTGCCACTCTGTGTTTTCTCCAATTTGACAGAAAACTCTGTCTTAATTTTTTTCAGGGGGCTGGAACAAGATGATATTAAAAAGTGGAAAGTGGTGTTTGGGCTGTTTTGAGACAGGCTTGTAAAGTAAGCAATTGATTGGTAAACCAGTGGTCTCTCCTATGAATATCAATATTAGCAGGATGATGAATACTCTTTCTTCTCACAAGTTGAAAACACTGCCTCCATTTAAACAGCAACAGCATTGTTTTAGCTGTCATAAAGCCTCTGGCAAGATACATGGGAGAAGTTGACATGTTTTTGTAGCCAACTGACATAATTGGGAGGAAAAAAAAACAAGCAAGAATTTTTTCAGTTTTTGCAGTTTGAAAGATCTTGTCTATTGGGCTGCCCCCCTTTTTCTCAGCTATATTCACAAGTCTAAGAAAAGGCAGTAGCTCTTACTTTTATAACAAGTACATTAAACAAGAGAGAGCAAGTGCAAATGTGCTCGAGGACTTAAGAGTAATGTAAGGTCTTTGATAATTTAATTCAAAACCAGCCAACTGGAATTCCTTGTGTGAACTCTAGTGTTCTTTAATGGTAGACAGGGATGATCAGCAAAAACATTTAGCATCTCCCCCCATATATATAAAATTTTGCAACTGTTTAATGAATGTCATACCCATCATCAGCAGTGGATCATCTTAACAGATGTTCCCAACACTGACAGGTCTCATGTGAATGAAAACAGTTTAGACAGCTGGATGTATAAGGGGGTGACATAAAACACAGTTTATTTCAGTCATAAAATTCTGTCACAGAGTTTATTTTTTTATCCTACTCTGTCTCAAGGCTTTCCATTGTTTCCCCAACCCCTTTTCCTAGGATAGCTGCAAAAACAACCCAGGAAGGGGAACTCAGATACTCCATATCATGCAACAAGCCACAGAAGTTTGTCTCTGAGCAAACAAGCCATTCTGTTGTCAGCTACTTTTGAAGAGGTTGCAGATGCACAAATTGATCTTCATGCTGAATTTGATGAGCAAAAGTGGAAGCACTTCAGTATGTCACATATTTCTAAAGCCAGACTTTCCCAGCCAGATGATTAATTCATACTCCATTAGGATATGATGTCTGACACCGAGACCTTTAGTTCTAAGGAGTAACCAAGAATTTAGATGCTCTGAGCCCTCCATCCTCATTCAAGACACTGAAGTAAATGCAGTTTTCCTCTGGTGATAGTCTTAGAAAACAGGTTTTAAAAGCAATGTCCTCTCTCTAAAAGTGGTTACTAGCAAGCTGCTTGTGTTTCAGAGGAGCATTTTAGACTTTGCTCTTACAATGCCAGAGCCCTTCCCACCCTGTGTGCAAAAGATACAGACAGTACCTTCCATGCAGAAAACAGCACTCTCAAAATATAAGACTCCTTTTCTAAACATGCTTCCTCCCATCTCAGGAATCACAAGTGGGGAAGACAAACTCTTCTGCAGAGCTTGGATCTGGATACATCTGCAGATTATTCCCCAGCCCTCAGGCCCTGCTGGGCTATGTCACTGTTCTGCATTGACACAGAGGACTGAATCTTCCCTTCAGTGACTGACAGGAAGAAAAAAAAGCAATGTGTAAAGGGAAGAAACACTTGCCACAAACATCCCCACACCTGGGGGACCATATGGGAGGTGATCTGGGTGAGCACCCCACCAGTGCCATCATGCAAGGTGGGGAAGGTTCAGGGCATGGAGGCAGGAGCAGTGCAAACCCTTGCTGAGGACCAGGTTGACAACCCACCAAACTGGCTAAGCCACACCTTGCCCTCACCCCAGGTAGAGCCAGAAAGAGCAGCTCCCATCTGCTTGATTCTCACTGGCAGCAGTATCCCCACAGACCCTCGCTCAGCATCTGTGAGCACCACAGTCAGCATGAAAAGAAGGGGTCCTGGGCTTGTCTTCATTCTCCCAGGCTGCCCTGCACTTTTGAAATGAAGAATTATTTTATTAAAGAAAAATGCTTTGATTCCTGGCGTTTACCATCTTCCTAAACAGGCATTTCTAATCTTAGTGTATTCTTCATTAAGAAGATGCTAAAGGATGCCTTCTTATTTAAGAGAAATTTTAAATCACCTTGACTTCCAAAACAATCTGAAGAATCCAGCCTTAAGTCTCCTCATTAAGGCTAGATTTATAAACTCAATCAGACCTTTGCCTGAGGTTTTGCAAATTTGGTTTTAAGTGTCTGTATACTTAGAGATGCACAGGTCAGTTGGAAACTTTGGGAAATTAAAAGAAATGAAAACCTCTACACCAAATGTTCCTCCCACTGTAGCTGGCATGAGAGCAGATATATCTTTTGTATGAAGCTTGTCTTCCCCATCAATTTGGTGGCTAAATTACAGCTGCTGGGTCAAGGACAGATGAAGAGAATAAAACTAAAACCTTCTTGCTTTTCTTTTACTTGAGATCTATTTGAAAGCTCAGGAATTTAATCTTTCACACTTTCCATGGCTTGATAAAGGATGCATCAAGGACGTTTGAGTTCCTGCATCTTCATGAAGAATCGAAATTGATATTAAAGGCTTTACAATCTCTTTTATCTGAAGTTAATTAGCCACTGGAAAAAAATTACATGCTAGCAGAGTCTAAGACAATATGACTTAAAAACCCCTTTCCCTTCTTCTTATTAAAAATACTCTCATTTGGCTGTGGCAATTCATTACTTTTCTATTTCTCCAACCACTGTAAAATTTTGCAGGACTTCAATTTCAAAAGTGAAAAACAAGAAAGAGGGAAACAATAAAAGTGAACCATCTGTTTTCTGAACACCTTTCCGATCATGCTCCATAGATTCTTTCCTTCACAAGTGAGCTTCACTCAGGTATATTGGTCTAAAAGTTGAACAGTTGTCCTCTATTTCAACAGGAGTTTCTCACCCTTTGTTGATATCATGCACCCCAGCAGACCAGACTCCCACCTGTCCCCATCTAAGAATGATCAGGTCCTAGAAGAGGCTGGCAACAGACAACAAAGGTTAACATTCATGGTGCTTTATATTTAACAGAATTAAAAGTGATAATAGACCTGAGAAATTCTCACTTCCTTGACAATGATAAGGATTTTAGGTAGAGATAGCCACTGTATCTAAAATAAGTTAAGCAAGCCTGCAAAACAGGATTTTTTTAAATGCAGGATGCCTGCTTGTAAACTATTTGTCCATAAATTCCTCAGAGAAGCAAGTGACATAATGCCAGCATTATAAACACTAACCTTATAAATCTCTAGTTTAAAAGTTTTTAACTTCAGACAAAGCCTGAGACTTTAAAAGTAGCCTGAGATATTTTAAAAGTAGCTTATTTTTTTTTTTTTAAATCTTGTTGAGTGAGGGAGATACCTCTAAAGTGGGAGGGAGGCATGTCTTCAGTCAACTGAAGAAAAATTTTGCTTTTAGGAAAGTCTGCTTTACTGTCCTTGCAGTAACAGCAACAACATTTTCAGTATAGTAGCAACTCTATTATTAAAAATAATATTGTACCACAGAATTCAAGAAAAAGGAACAAAAGTTATGTTGGCCTTCACATGCTTTGGGCTAAAACAAAAGACAGGTTTGCTCTACCTTTAAGGTGGAAGAGTTCATGTATATGCTTCTTGTCCTTCTATGCACTGATGAAAGACTATGATATTTTCAAACTCCAGTGAAGATCATAATTAAAATTAGATTCTCTATCTACAAAGCCTTGAAGCTGTCATAATTTGAGTGCTATTCTTCTTGATCTACTTAGCCCTGACAGCTTAAGTCAATGTTGAATTAAACTGGTCCCAAACCATCCCCTTTATCAGCATCTTTTTCTCTGATAGGAATCCCTAGGCATAACTAAAATAGAAGAACCTTTAAAGTTGACTGGCTAAATATTCTCCCCAAATTACCATGGATTTCTTTCCCTCACACTCAGTGAGGATGCTGGCAGTTAAAAATACATTCTGCAAGAGGACCTTTACTGTGATAAATGAGAACTGCTCCTTTTATTTTAATGGAATTACATTAAACTACTGCAGGGAAGGATCTGACCCTCCACACTTTTGGATTTCACCCAGGAAGACATTACAGCAGGGTAGATGGTGTCCCAGCTTAAAAATTTTTAAAAATACATACAAAGCAGATAGAAGCATACAAGGGATGACTTCATTACATAGACTACATCTTCCCTGTGTTTCAAAGGGCACATGCAGCTGGTTTAAAAACCTTTCTGTGGGAAAGCAGAGCATGGACATTATTTATGATTCACCTCCTAGAAAGAAAAAATATCTTTCCTCTTCAACCCTTGACGAGGGCTGGGCAGGGAAAAGCCAAATATCAGCTTGGAGAGCCAAACTGTGGGGTAGCAATATGGGAGAGGCAGATCAACTCAGCAGCCACTAGAGGGGCTGGAACCTTTTCTTCCCCACCCCACTGAGTGGGAAACAGCCTCACAGCAGGAGCAGTGGGATATCTTCCACCAAGCCAGGTCTCAGGAACTCCAGGTGTCCAGGTAGGAACACTCTGGCCAGCCCAGGTGGGACTGGGTAAGTGACCACCAGAAGCATAAACAAGCTAATACCTCTCTCTCCTAGCTCAGCTTTGCCTTTACAGCCCTTCTGGAGCAGAGTGTAGGACCAATGGTGGTGTGGGAGGTGGAAAACAAGTCATGGTGTCAGCAAGGGCTAGGGAAACTGAACAGGAGAATTCCCTGCATCTCCCCCTCCCTCCCCAGCATCTGCCTGAATGGATGCACATCTCCATGCAGAGCATCCTCTCCAGGTAGGCATCTTACCTCAGCTTCTCCCTCCTATTCCTCCACTCTCTGCAGAGAGTTCAGGGCTTCTCCCATATACAGACTGACAAATTTCTGGGTTTTATTGACTTCTCCAGACACTTTTGTAACCCCCAGCCTCAAATGAAGTTCTGCTTCATCCACCTCAGCCACTCTTTTCACCCTAGGAGCATAACTTGCAGATTCTCCTCACCCTTCACCTATCTCCTCTGAATGACATCTTTTCTCCAACAAGAAATGAAGTTTACAAGTGGAAATGCACAATGTTTGAGAGACAAGTAGATAGTTTGCCTCTGACAGACACAAAGAACCCCCCTGAGTGTAGCTGCCAAGTGAACAAGGTGTGTTTTGCTCAGCTGTGTGCCCTGCAGTCAGGCAGGGATGTACCAAGAACTTGGCTGACTCCTTCCCTGGGGAGTCTCCCAGAAAAAAGTGACATGGCAGGCTCTGATGTGATGTGTAACATACAGTAATAAAGTGCTTCTTCATCATGGCAGAAACATTATGGCATTACTGATAAGTGGTGATTTAATTGCTCTTTCATTTTTACAGAAGAAGCTCCAGTATTAAACCAGTAAGAAAACAGAAAGCAAAATAAACATGAACCACTTACATGAATGCTGCAATAGCACGATTATGACAAGCACCCTCTGACCCTCTCCAACAAGTGCACAGAGGATTTTGTTGCCCCCCAACCTCATCATCTGCCTACACAATAAATCACCAGGTCCAGCACAGAAATTCCTGCCTTCCCACCATCAAATGTTGCTGCACCCACACAAGTGCACACACACACATATGGGAATGGGAAGCTGGAATGGCTGAGGTCCACATCCATGAACCACTGTGGTTTTCCACAAGGGATGAGAACCAGTGCTTCAAACCAAGCTCACCAGGAGCAGCAGCATCAGGCCTGCAGTGAGGGCTGCCATCTGCTCACTCTCCCTGCACTCAGGCAGCCCACACAGCTCAGCACCTCCAGTGTGTGTGGCAAGGCTGGCTGTGCGTGGAGCTGCTCCAGCACCTGCAGCAGCAGGAGCACACCCGCCAGACACCCCAACGCCTCTGCCAGCTGACACTGACCGCCTCACCAGAGCCACCACCACGCTGTGCCAAAGCAAACCTGCTGGCAGCACAAGGAAAGGCATTTCCAGACTGATCAAAGGCTTGCCTGCAGGATTTTCCAAGTGCAAAGCCGATTTAATCGTTGCGTTTCTGCGCGCTTTCGGGAAAAGCAACTCGGCTTTGGATGACTCACTCTTCTCAGCCCAATCCATTTGTTCTCTGTGCTAAGTATGGCATCTATTTACTCAGGCAGCCAGGGGCCAGGAGTGAAATGTGTGTCAGGTCTCCTCAGGTCCATGATTATGTACTGTCATATTTTTAATTGAGGTAGTTTCCATGAAAGACCTTTTTTCCACACCCTCAGGACAGCTTGGAAATTCAGAGCTCGTTCCTCCCAAAACAATCACCTTCCCAGTGGTGCTCACAGAGAGAACACAATGCTGCAGAAACAAAAATAATTGTGGAAAAATACTGGAACACCAGCATTTAAACAATAGTGGTGGGTATTTTCCAGAAGCCTGCTGACTCCAGCGATTTTGCTACGGAGAAACTTTGTGGGTGATGCTGCCTGAACTGTGACCCATTACTGGAAGCTAAAACATGCAGTCAACCTTCTTAAATACCTCTTTTTCTTCACTCTAAAAGCCTGTCCTCATACACACATGCTTAAGAGATTCCAGAGCCAAATCCAAAAAGACACTACACATCTTTTGTCATATAAACTATAAAATATTAATTTTCACAGCTATCTCCCACCAAGATGAAGAAAGGATAGTTCCTCATTGCCATGCTAGAAGTCTCAGGGTGCACCACTGCAGAGCTGTGTGATTTCATCATTTAGGTGTTAAACCCAAATTAACCCTTTCAAAAGTACAAAAGTAATTGTCAGTATGATGGCTCAGTTCACCCTGAATCAATAACACACTTATTGCAGAAATGCTGATTCCACTTAAGGCAATATCAAACTGGCTGTCTCACATACAGTCCAAAGTACATTCCTGAACCTGGAAAGAAAGTTTGGTAACAAAGGAAGCACAATTTCAAGTTCAACCAGGAATTTTGGTACATTACAGAGTGAGAACCAAACAGAGAGATGGATTTTCTTTAATCATCTAAATTATTTTCAATTACAATTTGTATCTACTATCCTGAAACTACAGTTTCAGGGTTGCTGCTTTTGTAAAGAAAAAGATGTTTCCATGTACTTCAGAGCTTGTTGTTTGAAGGAGTAACTTTATACCTTACCCAACCCTCCTAAACAGATCATCCTTTTCTACTTCAGAACTTCTGAATAGAATCATTAAATTTCACTTTGTTAATTTCTTGATTAGCCCTTTTTTAAAAAAAAAGCTTGTGCATACATAGCTCATTTACTTTGTAAAAATCCATAATATATTAATCAGTTCGTGTATCTCACAAAAAAACATGAGAAAAGAACAAATCTCTGCTGACCCATTAATACATTTCCCAGTGAGGTTTACCATCAATAGCAATCAGAAATAATTTCTGGTAAGTGAAAACAAGCTTGCTTGAAGATTCAATCTGAAGAGCCACGAAGTTTATTGAACCACAAATTATAATACTAAACAACAAAAGACCAAAGACAGGGCAAAATATTCTAGTTTGAGTAGAGCTCCAATGTGGTTAGACACCCTTGTCTTGACAATCAAACAGGCTGTGCTGGTGTTGTTCAGTTTATAGCACTGGAAAGTTTGATGTACCAAAATTAACTTGCATCATTCTAAAGGAAAGCAGGATCCCTATGGCTTTAAAGGATGAAGTCTCTGAGATCCTGGCCTGTGATGTGTCTGCTACCAGTGCTAAGCAGGTCCCTTCAAGAAGGAGGGGGTCACACATCTAAACCAACACAGCTGGCAGTGCTGAGACTGAACAAACTGCTCTCAGGCTGGCATTTCCAGATGCAGCATTCCCCAAAGCCCTTGTCCTTAAGAACTACATGGAGAAAGGGACAGTGGGTTTTGTGTTCCATAACAGCAACCAGACCTGTAGCTTCTGAAATAGAATAGTGAGATGGTGTCTTGGTTGTCCCATATACAGTCACACTAAGAACATAAAAGCCAGCATCTACTCAAGAACCTGAAATCTCTCTAGTATTACCTTAATTTACAACTCCTTTCCTTTGCCACTAAATTTAATTAACAGGGGTATAGAGATATTGTCTAGAGGGCTTATTTGTTGCAGTCACAGGGTTTTTTTCAGACACTATGATATGTTTCAGTATTCTTTGTGGCTAAGAACTCCATTTATAAGAGACTTTGCTGAAAGTGAATGTTAATCTGGCTTTGGTACAGAAATAAAAAATTGGTAAACCATGAAATGCAGCATTGAGCACAAAGCTAATCCTCAAAGGAAGAAAATAAGAATAGGTTTTGATACGGCTTTTTTTCTCTCCTTTTTGTCCTGCTTTGATGTCTGAAGGCAACCTGAAAGTTTTGGGGTCTGTTTTTCCTTTCCAATTTTTTCCTTGGTTTTATATATTAAAAAATTCCAAAGCATATTTGAAAGAGCATCATTTTATAACCACATCTATGTAAAGAAAATATGTATTTTTTTAATATATACCTAAAGGTTATTTACAGATGTGCAGACAGGCACAGAAACAGACCTCAGTGCAGACAAAGTTTAGGTCATATGTTCAACTTCAATCTCCATTTAAATATGAGTAGTGTCAGCTCATACCAGTGTCAGCTCATACCAGTGTTAGGGCAGATGTATTTAAACAGACCTATTTTTTCAAATTAAAATGGAGCTATGACAAATTCAAGAGATCAAAGACTCTTTCATTATAAAGCAGTGACTGCTAATTGTGAAGGATGAAGATACCTGAACAAACTCAACATATGGACTTTTTGTTTGGTTGGGGTTTTTTTCTCATTTGGGCTTTGTTGTTGTTAGTGTTTTGGTTGTGTTGCTTTGGTTTTCTGTTTTGGTTTTTTTCCTCAATGGCCAGTTTAATCTGCCACTAACAGGCTACAGAGGTTGCTGCTTTGTTATGAAATCAGCTTGCAGACTGCCCCAACAAAGCAGCAGGATGCTTTTTAAAACCTCAAAACAGCATTAAGAATAATACAGATTGATTTCCCAAAAACTTAACTGCTTCTCAAGTTTCCTTGCAGTAGGGAAACCTTAAAACCATCTCATTTTTCATTCTGGTGTTTCTTTTGGAATTAGCAGCTGTATTCAGACTCACAGCCATCCCAAGGAATCTCCTCCAAGGGCCATAACCATCTCCTAGGAGAAAAACACAGCCAAACACTTGTAATGCCAAGAACCTACTCATTTACAAGTGCAGAAGATCTGATCCAGGAACATCAGCTGCACTTGCACTCTCTGGTTTTCACAAACAGGGCTTATCCTTGTGAGCTAGAAGGCATTACATCATCCACCTAAATACCCTACTTTCTAGGAATTGTATTACCTTCTGAGCCAGCTGGGAAACAAAAGGTTGTTCACAAAGGTCTGTTCATAGCTTGATATGGCAGCCAATGGATGTGACTAAGGATCTCAGAAAGAGGATGAGCTGTACCAGTGTCGCCTCATTTTCTTCCACATTCTGTGTAGCTGGTACAGGGATCAGGGAGCATTGTGAAAGGCTGAGGATGGAGGTGTACTTGGCTTAAAATGCAGCATGAATCATGGCTTTGAAGCAACAAAGCAACCCTTTTCATGATTAAATAGGGCAAATGAAAGCATCCAAAGGAGATCCTGTTCTATCTGCATGCATGGGTATGTACAGAGTCATGCACAGGACTGACCACAGGGAAACATGAGTGAACTTGAGAGATGTATGGGTGCCCTGCACATGTACACACTCATGGCATGCAAAAACCACCTCCTTCACATATTGCTGGGACATGGCACGTGTACACTGTGCCTGATGTTTTTGTGGGTTTTGCTCCTCAGATTGTCTCAAGATAACAAAACCAAAGCTCCCAGGCATTTCCCTGTCATAAGTGGCACTGTGGAAGTTCTTACACTTTCAAGAAATCATCACACCAGTTTTCACTTAAAGAAACAACAATGAAGGCATTTCTTAGTGAAAAACAAGTCCTTAGCCCTGTTTTAATGAAGAACCCGCAGAAAAATTTCCATCCTTTCTAGATGGACCACCAGGTGAGCTGTAAGAGTAGTATCAATTTGCATTGATATGTCAAGAAAGGTCTGAATCAATTTTTCCACAGATCCCCAGTGGAAAGCTGTCACTCCTTTAGTTAACAGTCTTGGCAGAACTCAGCATGGAGTGCTTGAACCTTATCCAGCAGTTACTGCAATTCACAGTGAAAAAGCACCAACATTTAAGTGGGATTTTGCTTTTCCTGGACTTCATTTGCACCCCAGGCCTGGGAAATCTCCTTGTCTGTGCTACAAACACCCTCTCCTGCTTTTCAGGGAGGCAGCTTGATTTGCATCCCACTGGACATATGAGAGCACTGGTGCCATACAAATCAAGCCCACCTTCACCTCCTCAACAAACACCCACAGCAGCATCTCAGAGAGCAAGAGAAGCACAGACCTGTGAGCCTTTCCTAGGGAAACCATCCCTGCTTCCTGGGATGAGTAGGGGCTTTCCTTGCTGAGAACTGTGTCTATGTAATGCCAGCATTGTTAACTGCTAACAACCCTGACTTCCAAGAATTTGTGGAGTCCTACCTTTGAATATGCTTTCTTCTCTACAGTAACCTGTACTTCATTTAAAAGCATGCTCTCTAGAAAAATGTTAAAAAAAACCCCAGCATCCATTGCCTGATATTGTCTAACCAGACTGCTGTTTTCTGTTCCAAGAAACAGAGATCAGAGCTTCTGAATTTCCCTTGTCCACTACTCCAGTTATTACAATGAGTTCTAATGGCATCTCACCTCCTGACTGGGATGTTAGATGTCTTCTCTTATGGAAACAATTCAATATCCTTGATTATCTTTTTATCTTTCTCTACATATTCCATACTGCAGAAGCAATTTCATTTTTCTTGAAGACAAGGAGAACCTGAACTGAAATGCAATGCTCCAGATGTGTGTTCATCACAGATTTTATTCAGTGTTTTAACATACCATTCCACCATGCTGTTAGATTATTTCCCTCCTAATAATTTCTGCTGTTTGTCATTAAGAGCTTCCCACTGTGCCTCCAAGATGTTTTTTTCATTTGATTACAGCCAATTTAGAGAATATCCTCATGTTCAGATGTGCCATCTGCAGTACTTTGTAATTATTCACACCAAATCCAACCTTCTTTATATCATCATCTGCTAACTCAGAAATGTGAGAACCTTCTGTATTTCTTCTCAGTTAGCTGTAGGCTGGACTGCCCTCCATAACTGTTTATAACCCACAAATGTAATCAGCTCATTATCAATTCCCTTCTCCACATCACCCAGGATTATACTGTACAGCATTGTTCCCATTCTGGTTTCTGTGGGACACCTCAGAAATTTCACTAGTCATTCTCTTCCAAGCCAACAGATGATTTCTCCTTATTTTTGTGATTGATAGGTGACATTTCCCCCTTCTCAAATGCTAGCCTAGTATCTTTCAAAACATCTGCCCTATCTATTCACAGTGTTCCATTGGACTCCTGTTTCTCACTTGCTTAGGAAAAAATATTCCCGTATGTTTTGCCCGTATTATGGGTTTACATGTAACCTTACCAGAATTTATATCCTCCTATATTTTCCTAAGTTACATGTCCTTCCTAAAGTCTGAAGATTGTTTTAAAAACAGATCTCATTTACTCTTGTTTAGCTCTTTTTCCAGGAGTGGAAGTGGAGTGACATAATTTTTAAAATTGCTTTAGACTCACTCTGAGACCCCACTGCACATCTAAACATGCTGCAAAACTCCATGACACCTTCAAGTGTTTAAGCCTCCAGCTGCTCCTTTTAATTTCATATTTTTGCTTTCCAATGCTTATGATTTGCCCTTTCCAAGCTGCAAAACAAACATGGTAGATTTTCTGCACGGCATCTATTTGGTAAACAAAAATTCTATTCTCTTCTTCTCTTCCTGGGAAGACCAGAACATGGATCTCCACAACTTCTGTTCATACTGAACCCCTGAAATTTATGGCAACTGCAGTGCAAAATCTTGCTACCAAAGACTTAAGAATATAATGAACATTAACAGTGAAGGTATTTGTATCTAACAGTGTACCAAACTGAGAATAAAAGAAACACATAAAGCCTGAGCCTTAATACACACAGACCAAATGCACTACCACAGATCTTACCCATAGAGTGTTAACAATAGAAAATTAGCAGACAAAAATCACCATTAGTTTTAGGAAAAAATTAATGTTGAGAGGATCATCCTTAACCATTTAGAAACAAAAATATGGAGGCTTTCTGTAAGAAAATCAGAGTAGAGAAATTAATCACATTTAAGCTATTAAGCCCCAGTTCTACTTTTCCTGAAGCATCTTAAAAAACCAAAAATCATTGTGTTATGTATATCCCTGCTTATTTTCTATCATATGCTATCTCCTGTGAGTAAGGAAACATCCATTTCCTCTCATCAGGTATCACAGATAAAAATATACCAAATTTCTCAGCAAAATTTGCTTTGTAAATGAAATAACACCTTCAAGTGTTTAACTTTTATCAAAGTCTAAAAGTTTGTAGCATTGACTTCAAATGGCAGCACACAGGCTTTTTTAGAGACAGTTTTGGAAAGAAAGGTGCAAAGCAAACACAGTAAAAACAAGCATCTTCTTATCTTAACATCCCTCCAAAGCATTTCTACAGAGTAATGCTTAACTTGGTTTAAATTTGTTTTGGTCAGAATTTAAAGCTGGAAAGCCAGAAGTTCAGCTGGGGTAAAACTATACTAGATCCTGTCTCATGGATCAAATAATAAAGAAAAAAAAAACAGAAAACCTAAAGATAACTAATTTATAATTTTCTCAGTCAGTTTTGGGAAGAGAGATTCTTTTTGAAAATGTTGCTTGAAATTAAATTTTTAAAACCTGCCAAGTGTTTTTTAAGTGTTTTAAGACTGACCAGAATTTCTTAAATGTTGTTTAAATAATTTTGCCCAAATTTTGTGGAGAAATTCCTGCATTCAGCTGTGAATAAACATTACCAAATTCTTGATTGTTAGTACCTCCAGCTTAGTGCCATCTTGCTGCTAGCCACCCCTGCTTTTTCCCACAGCAGCATATTAGCTGAGATCCTAAATATTGCTTGGGAAACACAGTAATAGAAATGAGACTAATTTTACTCTGAAGGAAATTTTACAGAAATTAGGCAAATTATATCAGGAAGTAATTTTGCTCAGCCTACACAGAGACACTACATGTCCTGTGCAGTAGAGTTTGTTATACTGCCAGTACTGTGTAACATTTTATCTGCTCTCTTCAGACTCATTTTGCATTTAACCCTACTCCTTTTGGGTCCTGCAGGAGGCCACACAAGCTTGGGGATGGGGTAGATAGTCAGATAGAGCTTGGAAACAGGAAAACATAAAATGATAACTAAGGAGGATGTGTGATCAACAAGCACCTCTCCTTAGAAAATAAAATTTTTACTTAAAGGAGTTGGTGGCAGGGACAGAAATATCAGAAATCAGGTATTTTACGGACAGACTGTGCCCTTTACAAACATTAACATTCTCTCAATTTGCCAAAAACTGCTCATGGACATATGCAAACAGCTAAGTTGGTCACAAGGACTCACCCTACAAAGATGACAAAACAGTGTAAAGATGACATAAAAAGTTGACACTATGTCCATAAAAAAAAAAAAAATTAAAAAATCCCTGTTCTTTCACATGCTTTGAAACAAGTTTTAGCTATTATTTTAACAGTGTTCTGAAAAAAACTAAGATAAACAAGCTTCTGCTCTTGTAACAGAACTGTAACAGAAATAATGGATCAACTAATGGGAGAGATTACTCTGGAGGGTTTTAAAATTTTTTTAGGGCTGACCTCTAACACTTTTTCTTGCAAAGCAGTTTTATACATTTTTTAATCCACCCTTCTGTAATACATATTCCAAAGTTACTTAGACTGGATCTTTAGGGACCCAGAGACAAACATCATTTTATTATGGTATCAAAGGACAAGAGGAATACATCCTTGTGGATTTGTTCCTTTTGAAAATTTTATCTATGAAAAAGCACTGTGTTTTTAAAGACAGCAGAGATTTAAAATATCCATTTCATATGCAAGGCTGAGTTAAGCTGCATGTGGGCTTTCTATTTTCCCAGATGTTTAGCTACAAAATCATACAAAAACATACATATATCCTAACACACAACAGAATATGCCTAGCTTATATATTCATTTATTTCTTTCAATTTTTTAAGAAGTTGCTTCCTAAAAAATAGATGTCACATTTGGATATGAACTAATATACAGCTTAAAACCATCAGGTTTTTTGTTATTTTGTTTTTTTAAATTATCACTAGTGGAACTCTAGTTTGACCAGTATACTAAGCTTGTTTCCTTCTTGCTCTACTCAGTGCTGAGGTCACCAGCCTGAAGCTCATGCAAGGCAGTAAGTGGGTGTAAGATGAAAACCACCACATGGCCCTGGCTTACCTCTCTTCAACATCCTGAGGTGCAGCTCCTCCAGGTTGTTTCCTCCCCAGCACTTCCAAAATGCTCTCCAAGAGGTTAAGCAAGCATCAGCCCCTTACACTCAGAGTCAGGGCACTCTGCTCTGCCCACACTGTGCCCCTTTCCCACCGTGGCAGGCTGCCCACAAAATGGGCAACCATTCACCAGCTGCTCACCTTGCACCCATGGCTGACATGTGCCCTTTGGGCAGTCCTGGACCTCTCACAGCACACTTCACCATCTCTCCTCTCTTCTACCTCATGAGCACTGAGCAAGCCAAGAGTGCTCCGGCACTGGACAGGTTTCTGATCAATAAATCACTCTGCTTTACATGGTTCAAATTTAAGCTTTTATTTGGTTTTTAAATTAAAAAAATAAATTTCGTTATTAAATAGTGGAATGGGTCTAAACTAATGTTTACATATTAATTCACTTGCTTTAGGATATCACCAGAGAAATAATTGAAGTTTACCACCCGGACGAAAACTTTCCGTAATTCAGTTAAACAGGAAAAAAAAGCCCCAAGAGTCTTAATGTTTACAATGAAGGTTAGAAGTAAACCTCTGGTTTTAGCATCACCCAGCTCTAGTTTCCATCACAAAGGCAGTCATTCAGAAGGCTATACCACAGTGCTAATGTCATCGGCTTCGTCCGGTTTCTTTTGCCTGCTCGGCAGGGATTTCAAGTACTCGAGGTGCCTCCTCGCATCCTCCTGGTTCTGTCGGACGTAGTACACCACGTAGGAGATCACCATGGTGAACCAGCCAAACATGGTGACCAGCATGGCGTAGTCAGTAGTCTTTTTGGGCAGGTTGCAGAGGTCGGCGTCGTTGGCGGCGTTGAGGAAGGGCCGCCCCGCGTGCTCGTCCAGCACGGAGGTCTTGCAGATGACGTTGTTGGCCGTCTCGTGGTTGGAGGCCATGCTCCGCAGCACCTGCTGCAGCGTGCAGTCACAGTGCCAGGGGTTGTTGGCGATCCTGGCCCTGGCCTTCAGGTTGTTGAAGGCGTTCTTGTGCACGCTTTTAATCCGGTTGTCGGACAGATCCAGAGTCTGCAAGGTTTCCGCCACCCCTTTAAAGGCGTGTTCGTCTATAAACTCAATCCCATTTTTTGATAAATTGAGGACTCTCAATTGGTGCAAGTCCTTAAAAATTTCGTTGGGGATAGACGTGATCTGATTGGAGTCCAAATAGAGTAAGACTGTTTCTGGAGGAAGATCTCTGGGTATTTCCTTGAGGTTTGCATTGCTACAGCTGACATTCAGACCTCCGGAGTGGGAACAAAGGCAGCCTTTCGGGCACATACTGGCAGAATGAAAGCACAGTATCATGAGGACAAAACTTTGTAAGAGCAGACACATGGAGAGGGAACGAGTTAACCACAGGTCTACCAAATGCATGCTGGGCTGTCAGCATAATCACACGACCACTTCTCATTCAGCCAACAGGGTGGGAAAAGGATCGGCAAAGCTGCAACGTGGCTCCATTTTCTTCGGCGGGATTAGCAAAAACTGGTCACTAACACGTGGGCTTCCTCATGGTCAACGTGCTTCTTAGAAGCATGCCTACAGAGAAGAAGGAAAGAAAGTTCTTTATACCATAAACTCCAATCCTAACTTTGTTTTCATTAAAAGAACAGAAATAAAAAGACGTTGAAGGGAAATGCCACCCCAAATAAATGGTCTATTATCCTACATAACTCTCTATTAGCATTATTCTGAGTTTAGTGCATAAATCCCCAGGACATTTCTAGGAGGACAGACTACACTTACTACAATTTGCAAAGGTTTGGTCTTTAATACTTATCAGAGAAGGTACTGGTTTGCTTTTATCACAGACGCTTCTAAAACAGCTACAAAACTAAATTGCATTATCCCTTGCTGAAGTAGAAAATGCATCGACAGCAGCTAAGACCTGTATCTCCAGCAACAGCCACTGGTTAAGTGAGGAATTTGTAGTAGTTAATGTGAACTTATCTCGACATAATTTATGCTATTTTAAGTTCAAATCAAAGAACTTCAGCAAGGAAATATTTTTACTATATCAAGGAACAAAAATCAAGTAAAGCTGCTGCAAGACACCACCAATCACCCCCCATCTCCTTATTTGTCTCCCCTTCCTTCTCTTTTGCTTTAAAACACTGGTTTTCTTATACCTTCCAGCATTTTGTGAGACCCACAGACATAATTTCCACTTCCAGTTTTTTTGAAAATTTTCTTTTTATGTAACAAAAAGAAATGGAAAAATTGCCAAAAACTCAATACCCCACCCTCCAAAGCAAACAAAACTCACAAAACCTATATACGAGCCAAATATTAAAATATTTTATTCATGGCATGTCATTTGCTAATAGGACATATGAAAAATACTGGTTCTGCTTCTCCCCCCTCCAGCTGGCTTTAAAATAGAAAACACCCAGAAGATTTTCCATTTTCTCCTTTAATTGGAACACAAATACAGAAGTCTGAAATGCTGACCTATATGGTTTCAAAGACAACCCTTCCCCTCCTCCCCCACCCCTATTATGGTAAACTATGAATTTCTAACAACAAACAGGTCCATTTGTTTTCATGTACATGCTCTCTGTCTTTGTAGCAGCTCGGATATGTGTAGCCTTCAGGTTGTATTTACATATAAATGAATTATGCTTTTTTCTACATCCACACTGTAGCCCACTGAACAAGAAAATCCCTGCACAGAGGATATGTGTGATTTTACATGAAAAAGAAGAAATTGCATTGCAAGCACCTTTTTGCTTGCAGAACTGACATACCAACTGCAGTTGCTGACACATTGCAGTAACATGGATCAGATGTGCCAAGCATAATTTCAAACTCATAGCTCAAGTTCTATTTAACCCTTTTTGCTGAGGCCAAGTATGTCAGTATCCCCACAGGAAAAAGAAAAATAAAACGACCCAAACCAACTGGCTCAGGAATGGCAAAAGCTCAGCATATTCTCACTGCAGCTACTGGAGTAGTGTATCACCACTAATCTTCAATTTACCTATTGTTCAAATCAGTGAGTGCCCAAGAACCTAAACAGAAAGCTTGTCCTTGTGTTCCATAAAACTTCTACTCTAAAATTAAACAGTAATGTAATTTTTAGCAATCAGAAATTGTGAAGTTAACCCTGGAAATGTGAAACTGTTTAGAAGAGAACTAAGCAGAGCATGAAAAACCTCCCTTTGAGGAGAGAGAGGTGAGGCAGCACCTCCCAAGTCAAAGAAATCCTTCATGACCTCTGTGGAAAAAAACGGATTTAAGTGAAAGAGCCCTACTGCATTGGGTACATCCTTCCCATTTCTCCCTTTGGCTCTTTGGTCACTGCAGTGCCTGCTCTTCAGACCAGAGGAAATCTGCTACCAAAGGAGGTAAGCTCCAGAAGCTGTTTTTTTCCCAGCCTGCCCAAAAGCGCTAAGCTCTTGCTAAAATGTGCAGCCCAAGCTGGCAGCTGCTCCCCCTGGCACTCGGAGCTGCAACCTGCTGCTCCCTCCAGCAGCCCTGGGTGTTGCAGCAGGACAGCTTGTCCCTGCTGAAACAGCCACCTATTGTCCTTTCCCTTCATGTTCACATGTCTCACCACTGTGCTGCTGCACCACAAGAGTAGATGAGTGGTCCAGCTCATCACCCCAGAACGAGCATCATCTCATCACCCACTGCTTGTATGCAGTGGCTTCCCACCACTGGCTCTGGAGTTCTACTGCAGGAAGAGACTGGGGGAAAACAGCAAAGACCTGGGTGCTTTGTTTTACAGAAGCACAAAAACGATACTGTCCTTATCAGAGTGTGACAAATAAATATCAAATTTGATTCTTTGCAGGCTAAAAACACCCAGTCAACCTGGAAATTCAGCGTGGACTCTGCTGAGTCCTCCACAGTAGTGTTACACCACCAAAGAGCATGTATCAAAGACACCCCACGCACCAAAGACAATGTAGAACACCCTCATCTCACTGAAGACAAATGAAACTATTTAATGTATTCATGTGTTTAGAGTGGAAGAAGTAGAGTCATTACAGACTAAGCAGGATAGTGTTTAATGAAGCAGTGCCTCTTCTAAAGACCTAACTAAGTAAATGAATATAGAGAGGAAAAAAGTCACAATGTTTTAAGTTGATAGAGCAAATACAAGTTTAAACCTGCAATTAACAACCCAGTCAACAAAACTTGTCTGAATAAGAACAAAGCTCAGCAAATTCCCAGTAAATTAACCAGAAGAAACACAATGGGACTGAGCTTCAGTCAGAGTAAATAGAGCTTTGTTTGCTTCAGAATATTCGATCTAAGGGATATCTGAGGTTCATGTTTCAACAATAAATGCAGAGCAAGAACTTTCTTTATCTCTAGTGACTGCAAGAAAAGAAAAGAAAAGAAAACTACGATTCACACATTTGTAAGGTCAATAGGAAGATCTGTGACTAATTTCCTCTTGCTTGGAACACAATGAAAAAAGAAGGTGCCAAAGTTGGAACAAACACAAGAGAGATATACCAGAAGAAACTAATGACTACAGACAAAGGGATGAAAGACACAGAATTAAAATAAATATATTAATTAATTACAAATCTGCAAATAAAGAAAAAAAATAATTAAAAACTGAACAAATGCACAGGGAGATGACAGCAATACCAGGAGCACTTGCAGCAGCATGGTATAAAAAGGCTTTTTGTGCACATTTCTAAAATACAAGTACAAGCATAGAATACCTAACACCAAGTCAAATATTGCAGGGGAATAATACTACAGACAGAGGATTGCACAGAAGAGTTCTTTCCAGCTTTGCAATTTAAAAAGGTTTCCAAGGCTTCCTCTTCTCAAGCTCCCCTAAGACCATTCACTCAGTGCCAACACCCAACGATGCAGGAAAATGTACAAATCCTGAACTCCTCAGGGAAAGCACACTGCTTTTAATACACAGTGAGATTTCTACTGAGCTGCAGGTGTCAGGTACCTGCAGTTTGTCTTTACTGCAAACAAGGTGCAATGACAATATCTTAGGTCCTGAATGCACCTCTACTAAATTATCTGTTTGAATAATAACCACTCCCCACGAAATACTAGTGATGTGAGGAAGAATTAGTGCCTCCAGCTACCAACATGGAACAAGGCTCCATAGACTCAAAGTCACACAGAAAGTCCAGGACAAGAGTGCCTGCAATATTAATTTATGTTGTTTTGTCTTCAGAGAAAGATATAGGAGGATAGGAATTTGCATAATCATCACACAGAACAGCTGAAAAATTACACAGGCTGAAGTGTTTTGTTGTTTAGGGCAATACTAAGACAACACAAGATGCATAAAAAGACAATTAATCATATATGTGTTAGTTAAAGATGTCTGCCTAGGGGAAGGGGCTTCTACTGTGGGGTTGAGATTTCCAGAGGCACATGGAAGCTTTGGTGATCACCCAAGTACTCACACATCCCCTGCCTCCAAAGAGAATGGAACACCAAATCCTTGAACTTGAGGACCAACCAATGTTCTCAGAGGACTCAAAAGTAGAGACCACAACCAACCTGGAGAGGTATTCTGCCCATAGTATTTTGAACACACCCACACACAAAACCCCCTCAGCCCTCAGGTGAAATCAGTGGAGCCACTTGCTGATGACACTCTTCCTGAAAATTTGTCTCTTTCAGATGTGAGACAGGGATTTTCTTCCTATTTGGTCAGCAGATGCCATCTCCACACATTGTGTATCTACATTTTAGTAGGGTGTTTCAAAAATTACTTTCTAGCACTACAAACCTTACCTGTGACAGTAAAAATATCTTTGTTCAAGTTGTTCCACTTGGAATTTCACCTGAATCCTCAGTGTTAGGTGAACTCCCAAATATTTCTGTTGAGAAAAATCAAGACCATATCCCTTCTCCTGACAGCTCTTCATCAAGCAAAATATCACACGATAAAGACAAAAACATGACCTAATGTATTTAATATAAATGCTTTAATGGAACTTTCCTGTTATAAATCACATAATGAGGGCCACAAATTAAGTCTGTAGAACAGGATCACACAGGTACATGCCAACACAAGAACCCCAGACTCACACACAGCATCCTCACTTGTCAAACACTGATGTGAAGAATAAGCAGCAGCCCTCTGCTCTCAATACCACACTGGCCTTCATCAAATCACAGGCTGTAAGGACTCCTCAGTGACAAGACACACAGGAGACTTTAATTATTGTTGTTATAATTCACAAACAAGTAAAAATGGGAAAATGGAAAAATATTTCATCCTAAAAGCATCTTCATTCCATAAGCTGGCAACCACAGGCATTGTGCAGAACACGCCCTCCTAGCAATAATGGGATAAATATTGCAGGTACTTTGGAAGATGTTATTTAGCTCTTTTTTTGGGATACAATATTATGGAATGCCAAGGAAAAAAACCTGAAAATGCTGTGGCACCAAGCTGCAGCTAAAGCACAGTCCTGAAAGTGAGAGCATAGCTGGCAGCCACCTACAGAGCTTTATGCAGCTTCTAGGGTCAGAAAGTTTAGTTACAAGGGGTTTTCAGTGCTGATCTCCTATATCAAGTGTTATTTCCATCTCATGCACAATCACTTGGGCAGGTCCCATAAATTATGCCTTCACTGGCATTTGAGCAACTACACCAACCTCTACACATGCAAAAAGGGCTGCACAGCACAGGCATTTCACTGGGAAGGAAATGTAGTGAAAGCAACTCCATTTTCCCCATCAATAATGTAAGGTACTAGAATAACATCTCCTCTTCAAAGCAGATGAAAAAGATTGCATCTATTACTCCAGTAACGTCAGAAGGGTCACAGCTAACTACTAATGATCAGCACACACAGTTTGTACTTAAGGTTACTGAAGGCATCATGACTAGAAAGGAATTTACTGTTACTGCAGCTGCTGTGCTCAAACGAGCAGGCAGGATCAGAAGAGGGAGAAGGAGGAAGCCAACAGATCAGCCACAGGGGGTGAGCTGTTGGCTGCATCATGACTGCACTCAATCTGTCTGGTCTGTCACTTTTCAACCACCAAAAAAATTGGAAAAAATTATGTACAACCCAGCTTCCTAAGAATGTGGATCAGAGGGACTCACCTGCCTAGGCTTACCATGCTTTTGAGGATATACAGCTGTAAAGCTTAACTGACTTTGCTACTACCAGAGAAGCCCTCATTTGAAAATGGATCCCAAATGGCACCACAGAGCCCCACACTCCTGGGTATCACAGAGTCCACAACAAACATCACTGTGTCCTCAGATAAAACTGAAGGTATCCCTGAGAACAACAGGGATGCACTGCACATGTCAGGGTGCCTCCCATTCTCATCTTGTATAGCCCATACAACTCACATATAAACCCAGAGACAGCTCCAGTTTCTGTGGGCAGCTCTACTGCCTTCAAAGGAAGCTCTCAACTCCCAGTAAGCCCTCAGGAGATCCCTGAGAAAGAGCTCAGCTTTTCAAGCCTGGTCTAAGTAAAGTCCTACTCTTCAGAGTAACAAATTTCTTATGTGCCAGCATTGGAATTTTGATACAGAATTAGAAAAGTCCAGGAAATAAGGGCTCTTTTTTAGACATCTTTAAAGTAAACTTGCACTTTGAATAAATAGTAAAATTTTATAACTAAAAATCCATTAAATGGAGCATTGTAAAAAGATCATTATTTTAGCTGACTTCCAGAAAATTACTGAGTTGTTTTATAGTTTTGAAAGACCTGACAATATTATAACTTTTTTCCCTCCTTTAAGACATCAACTATGTTGCTTTATAGAAAAGATGATCATTGATAAATCTAGTTTTCTATTTTTGATTAAAGCAAGTCTTAACTTTTCCATACTGAATATTTTTGGGTTACATTGAGTTTAGCAAATTAACCACTGAAATAGAAAATATTTCCCTTTCTAATACATTGTTTTCCATGAGTTCTGCTTCCTGTAATGCCAGTCTGCTTGTCACAACACACACACACCCATCCATAGAGTTGTCCCCCATCCATAGAGCTGTGTTTTATGACTTTGTACTCCTCTTTTTTCCCTGTTGTCAAAAAAAGCCATATACTACTTTATCTCTAAAAAAAATACCTTGCAATTAGTATTGACAAAAATTAGTATTGATAAAACGGAGATTATAGGCTAAAATTAAGAGGTGATTATCCAACCTGCGAAGTCAAGTTTGCTAGAGGACTGAGGACAGGACAATTTTACCTGAACCAAAAGACAGAGATTTGCCACCCCTACTTCCAAACAATTGCTGATGGTGTATTTAGGAAGAGTTAAAACAGAGAAGGGATTTAGAGAAAGAACTATTTATGTACATTTTACCCTTAATAAATCTTATACTGCTGGTAAACACAAACCTCTCAGTAAGTTGCACACTGGGCTGTCCTGTGCATCAGGTCTGAGAGCAGCTGAGCCACTGGAGACCAGCAGAGTCTGTGCACACTGGGCAAAAACCTGCACGAAATCCTGTCTGGCTCCACCAACATCTGCAGCCTGAATCAGCCCACTGATTTTAAAAACACAAGAAGATTGATGTAAAAATAAGAAGTTGCAGGGTTTTTTTATATACCCATGGATGTAAGATAAAACTACACCATGGCAATGTGACTGAGTGGATGCTGAGCTGGAAAGTGATGATACTTGTGAGCTGGAGCTGGATGGGAACAGCAGGACCCAAAGGGGAATGCAGCAGCCACTTCTGACCTCTGTGCTGTCTGTGCACTACAGAAACAAATTGCATGGAGACCAAATGAATTCCTCCAAGCAAACAATAAAACTTTAAAACAATGCCACCTGTGTGCTGTCAGCAGTCCATGGCAGAGGGAAATCTCACCAGCTGCACAGACAGGCTGCACAGACAGATAGGCAACACAACCCTCTCCATGGCTCCAGGACAGCATGAGGAAATTCCACTCAGCAGATGAAACACAAACCTGGTTTGGATTCCCAGGATAACCTGTGTCTTTCATGCATCTCTCCCTGTCTCTCCCCAAACTTGGAAGCCTGGCTGCTCCACAGCTCAGCCACCTTGAAGGCAGGGAGTAAGATGCTGTGAAGCACCAAACCAGAGAGGTGCCATGAGCTGCTTGCAAAGTGCCAGGTCATTTAAATTCCCAGATGAAAGTGTCCAGCAGTAGAGAATTTCAGGACTTCAGAATATGGCAACATGAAAAATCCTAAACCAGTAAAAAGAGAACTTAATAGATGCCAATGGCAAATGAGGTGGGAAAAAAGGGGCACAAAAGATCACTGATTCTATGAATAATTGAAATGTCATGATTAATCAGAGCCTGAACTTAAACTACATAATGGATTCATTATCTAATGAAACACCAAATGTACTCAAACTGTAATATTCTCCCCTAGGACAGGGCTCAGAATTCCAGTTGACATTTTGTTCCCAAAAAACTTCCAGCACAGGCATCTATATATAACTGCAAACCTTTTCCAGTTGTAGAAGCAAAGTGTGTAGGTAAAGGTTTATAGATCCTGAGCTATGAATGCCCTCCCTTACCTGTCACAGAGTAATAAAATGGTTGAGGAGAGCCAAATGAACATTTTAAGCTATAATTACTTTCTGATGGTGAGATCACTGAATGTATCACTCCTTATTACAGATTAACATCTTAATTATACTGTGTGGGCAAATGAATCAGCACTTTAAGACTGATGGGTTGGGTTCATGTTAAAAAATGCATTTGACTTTTTTCCCTTTTCACATCAAGTCAGGAATTATTTCATAACTCTCAGCTGATAAATAATTGGGTGAAGCTTAGCAGATATAATAACAGATTGATGACAGAAAAATATTACAAATCATCTCCTGACTTTCCTACAACGCTTTGCTCTTGGAAATTGTCTGTGGCAACACATTTCTTGGAATGAAATCTGGTGACTTGCTGGAAATTAAAGAAACAGCTGTTGGGGATGATGTTAGATTCTTTTGAGATTAACAAAGGTTGAATCACCTGCTTTTTAGAAGGTATTCAGTGCTGCCTACTTTTCCTTGTTATCTCCTGCATCCTCTTCATCTGCCATAGACTAAAGAAGCTCCTGTCCCTTCCCTGAGCAACATACCCTGATGGGAAATATAAACAGCACTTTGCATGCACATCTATGCCACTTGAAAAAGACAGAAAACATTACATACACTTACAGTGCATATGTAGTGGCAACATCAAGCAAGTTAAAAATGAAAAGGCACAAGATGTAAGATACATCATAATCTTTAACATAATTTATCACTATATTTGGAAGAAATTGTCTTGACAATCTATAGAAGAAATGAACAAAGGCTCAAGATACACCAGTTACTGCTCAGCAAACACATCTGCAAAAAGATTTTTTACCACTATATAAGAACATGAATCACATTACAGATGCTAAATGAAAATGCTCCAACACACACAAATGACTACTTGTGAAGAGTTCTCCAAAGCCTCATCATTTTTTCTAGATTAGTAGTGTGCATTAGGGTAAAAAACATTTTTAAGAGTTTGGGATTATATTCTACCAAGTCTCAGTGACATTTTATGAGAAAACATCAACAACCATTCTATTTGGCAAGAAAATCCTTTCCAATTGCAGCTGAGTCAATCCTCCACATGATCTGTAATAGAAAAAAATATACTCTAAAAGCTTAAAGTAACCTGAAGTGGAAATACTTCAACTTCCTTGGGTAAAGAGATCCAGACTTAAGTCTTTTCTAAAGTCTGATTATGAAGAGAATACCTAGAAGCCTGTCATGAATAAGCAATTCTGTAAGTTTTCAAGAAATCTGATATAACCCAATGGAACACTGGTTATCATAGGATGTCAATTTCACAATATTCCTGTTTATTTTTCTCCCATATTATAAAATAACATGATCAAAGTGAAACAGACAAATGCCCAGTTGGAGCCAGACTCTTTCCAGTAGCTAATGATGGATGCTCCTTCAGCTTAATTAGGCAGAATCTATCAGATCAGAGAAAATCTCGTCTTGATCTCAAGATAATTACACGGATTACTTCAATGATTACCAGCATAATCAGTGGCAAGTCTTGCAATTTAATCTTGATAAACTGCATCTGGTGACTGCAGATGGTGTTCTTGCCCAGTTGAAAATCTCATTCTATTTTTGCAAAGTGCAAATCTAACCCCTGGTAACCAAACTGTGTTATCAGAAACTTAAGAAACTTTAAGGAACCACCTTGCAAAGGTAAGCAAGATTCAGACCACCTAGAGACCTTTCACTTTTATGGATGTTTATTGGGTTCTGTGTACTGTGATCTTTAGGCTCATTTGAGGTTCACCCAAATGCTCCTGCAATTTAGTAGAAGACAGAAGTTGTAATTAGGCTGGGAAAGCTGTGCTGATAATAAAGTCAGCAAGGCAGAAATAAGTGTGCAAACCTGGAGGGACTGTTCAGTGAGGAACACTGCAAAGCAGCAGGAACACAGCTGCTGGCAGCAGACACCTGGGCTCCAGGGAATCCTGCAAGAGAGGTGCTGCTGACCCCAAAGCACACCAGGGAGAAGGAGAACAAAGCAGAGAGTGGCTGAAAGCTGCTTCTTCCAGCTGACCCTCTGTCACAGAGCAGGTTCCCAGGAACTACAGTGAAACAGATGAAACCATTTATTGGGCTGGACAGCTCCACAGGAAATGCAGATGTGAGCAGAGGAGGTGCCACAGAGACAGCTCCTCAGCCACTTTCACAAACTCTTGCTTTTACTGGGTCCAGATTACCCTGTTGTGTTAAAACCCAGGAAGTCAAGGCTGCTTCTGTCCCAGTGTCACAAACACAGAGCAGTAATTCATGGCACTAAGAATTTGCAAGGAAAGAAGCCAGCAGAAGCTATTACTAAAATGAAGCAACCTGAGTGATAGTAATACACAAGATGAGACTAGAAAGAAAAAGAACATACTTCCAGGGCAATTACTCTGAAAAACTCTTAAAGGGGAGAAAAACCCCACAAGATAAATTAGCAAAAGGGGACAGCAGTTAAAACAAAGTACCTCAGCAGTTACTAATTCAGCTTCTTGTGCTTTGAAATATGCTACCTGTGTATTAACAGGACCTTAAAGAAGCATGCAGGAGTAACTCATTTAGAAAAATGCAAGAAAAATAAAATGTGTACCAGCATATAAAAGAAACCAATCAAGTTTGAAAGTTCCAATTAAAAGATCTACACCTAAAAGTGAATTTTGAACACCACAAAACCACAAGCTTCTCCTAATGAAATTAAAATTGTGACTTAACAATATAATTCAGAAAATACTGAAAGAGACAGCAAGTATGGAATAATTATGAGATCAATAAGCAATTAAGCAACTTTAAAAGCCATTCAAGTGACCTTCCACAACCAAGTGACACTCTGAGTTAGCTACAAGCCATTTGATCTTGCCAAAGAAACTGGCTGATCAGTGATGCTGTTTTTGCTGTGCCAATGGTTATTACACCTGCACACTGCCACTTGCATAGCTGAGAGAGCCAAGAGCACATCTTCAACACCACACATGCATACAATGTACTTCCCATTTCTGCACCAGAAGTGTCAAGCAAAGGTATCATAACCTCCCATATCAAACCACCCACCACAAAAAACACATCTCCACTTCTAATGTTTTAATCTATGTGCAGATTCAAATAACTGTAATTTATTTTTCATTAGCTTGCCAGAGAAAGTTATCTCTTGTTTTTTTCTCTCCTAATAATAGATTTTCCTTCTATATTTAGATATCATTGTAATTCTAAAAGCTCAACATGTGGTATTCTGGAATAGCCAGACACAGGGATTTTGTACTTCCATGAAAGCAAGAGTACCAGGTTCCCATCAGGACCCACTCTTGGCTCTGCTGCCTGCTACTGCCATTAGAAGCTGAGGAAAAAACTAGCCCAAGTACAACTTCTGCAGCCCTGCTTCAGGTTAGGATCTCCCAAGCAAGCAAAATCCAGCAGTGCAAAGCTTCAATGCCATCTTGTGCTGGCAGCACTTCCCTAATTAAGGATTTAAGACCAGATGGAGCCATTAGATCATCTAATCTGACCCCCTGCCTACCACATGACGTGTCGTTTTACCAGTAAACCTTACACTGAGCCCAAAAATTTAGGTCAGACTGAAGCATGTCTGAACTGAGAAGACTCCTGTGTGCCCAGGGCAATACATTTTGTGCCCACTGTTCTTGCAGCATCCTGTATCAACATTCACCATAAGAGTTAAACTTCTCTAGCAGACTTATCTGCTCCACCAGGTTCCAGGCACCAAGCAAGAGAGCCTGTTTTCAAAAGAAAGGCTGTATTGAAAGATAATGTTTCACTGTTCATCATCAACAGCCGCATGTTACCACTTTCTCCAAATGAAAGTTAGACAAACTGGCTGTTTTTTTAATCTGCTGGTGAGTTACATCAGGCCCTCAGCTGCCATTAAGGAACTTTTCAAATTACATGTGTTACATCTAAGCAACAATCAGCATGTTTTCATTTTGAAATAAGTGCTCTGGAGCATCCCCAAGGCTTCCCAGGAAGCCAGGTAATTTACTTATTTATTTATTTATTTATTTATTTATTTATTTTTAACCATGTAGTACTTTTCCAAAGTCATTAAAAACTTGCTGCATTAAGTTTCTCTGCTGAGGATATGGATGATAGCAAGTTGATATTATGACCTGAGGTTGTAGGCTGAAATACTTCAAGGCTTCTCTGACCCTTACTCAGCAAAAATCTTCAGCCTGTTCACAGCTCATCAGCTTGGTGAGAGACAAGCAACCTGCAATGTTCACAGCGCTGAAATAAGAGTTATCACCAACTGCTAAATAAAAGAAACAGCTCTAAAGAAAAAAAAAAAAAATCTGCTTTTCTCAATGGAAATAAACACCAGCCTTTATCAGACATAGAATCTAGCTGTGCAAAGAAAATTAAACAAAACCAAGGCACAACTGCCCGACACTGAGTGTGCAGAGATTTCCCAGTCAGTCGCTTTTCCCAAGGAGAAAACAAAAGGAAGAGCCAAAGGGAAGTGTTGCAATGGCTACCTCCATGAAGAGAACAAACCCTTGAAGTCACATTTTTACTAAGGGAAAAGAGGTCTTTCTCAGTAGCACTAGAGCACAACAGGAGCAGACTGAGACTTGATTCAATAAAACCCTTATTCTAAAGACAAGAATATATCAGTGCTTTGTGTGTCCCCTCTGAGGTTATGCAGCCAAGTTGACTTTGGCAGACCTAGCTAATACAAAAAGCAGGAGTTGTGAGGGAAAAGTCTTGATTAGCTGGGCAATGATCCAATAAGCAAGACACTCGAGGCTGCAAGTTCTCAGCTGAAGAAGCTCAGGTAGAAATAATTTACAGCAAATTAAGTTAGGTCATGATAATGAAATTTAAAGACATGTGGGGCATGATTTATTTTACTATGGCTTGTTGAAAAATTAAACCCAAGCAGAGCTAACAGGAGGGCCAATTTAACTCTGGTTACAGTTGGTACTGGCACTGAGATAAACCTGACATACTTGGAACGGGAAAGAGAATATAAGAGTAGGATTTTTAAAAAAAAAACTTTTTAGCACTATTTTTCCCTCATTGCAGGAGAAAGCAGGGCAAATTCGACCCTGTGAATCATGGCTGCTTGTTTCCCAATTTTAAAACATCCTGGCACACAGCCCTCAGTGGCAAGTGCATTGGAAATAGCTGATGGCAAGGGTTGGGAAAGGATGGATAACAACATCTGCACTTGATGGCAAAGCCCCTGCCATCAAGGAGCAGGAGGGAGGATGGAAAAACCTAATGGGAGAAGGTCTCAAAAGAGGTGCAGTCCCCTTGCAGGTCACTGGAAAGCAGCAGCAATGGCAGGAGGGATGCTGTCACCATCGAGGGCTCTGTGAGTTACCTCAACAGGTTATCTGGTGGCAGCCTGGGCTCTGGCTTCACTCAGAACAGAGGAGGTGACATCGTGTCCTCAGCTGTCCCTGCTGCCACCCACGTCTGCCACACTGTGCACACACCAGGTGAAGGTGAAAGAAGAGTCTGCAATGGATGGATGCAGCAGTTTGCAGGAGGGGGGAGGGAGAGAGTAATGAAAAAGTGTTAATATTAAAGTATAAAGCTTGTGGCCATTTTTCAGTCTGAAATGCACAACACCGTAAAACAAAGCTTAAAGGCACTCACTTCTGTTCCAAAGCACCTGCACGCTAAGGCACCCTGCTATTAGCACGTAAGTTGTTTACTACCAGTCTTATTTCAGTCAGACTCCAGGAGAGCCATAAAGCTGACTTTTTCCTCTCAGTACAGGAGTCCAAGTGGCCTCAGGTTTCCCTTGGTGTGCCAAGCCCCAGCGTGTCACCTGCGATCCCTGCCCAGTCACTAATCCACTCATTTCTAGTTAGATGCATAAAAGTCAAATCAAAGCAAAGGGAATCTGTGCCTGGCACATGGCACACATACACCCTTCCTTCCTGCCCGCTTCTCCTCGAGTTCCTGAAGCAACAGCTACTCTCAGTCACACTTTCCCAAAATGGTCTGGGCACTGGTTGGTAAAACAAGATTTCCACTTCCTCTCCTGAAACATTTGCTTTAAAAAAAAAAAAAAAAAAACAGTAACAGAGAAGTAATGAAATATAATGGCAAATAAATCATGGATATTCTTTTGAAATGAAGACATTTTTATCTTTTTATTTGTCACTTTCCTCTTTTTTGTACGTTTATTTAGTTTGCTCTTTTGTTTGGCATGTGAATTCAAAGCAACTCACCCATTTTTTTTTTCCTCTGTCAGAAGCAAATATTACGATTCAGGGACTCTTTATAGAGATGGCCCAACTAAAAAGAAAATTCTTTGTCTCACTGAGAAGACTACTAATTCAAGGACAAAAAGACAGAGGCTAGAAGAACAGTGGTACCTACAGGAAAGTTTAAGGCTGACAGACAAGTCTGTGGAAGAGCAAAGTATAAAGAGAACCAGAAGTTAATCTCAGACCTGTGCACACACCATGAAGGGAGGAAGCCAGATGTGGGAGTTTCACATGAGAGACCACACTGGTTCACAAGCTGATGGGTGAACTCCTTACAGCCTGGAGCCCAGCAAAACTGCCAAGCCTTAACAAGTTCTATAAATGATACCATCTTTCTGGGAGCTACATGACAAACCATGGAACAGCCAAGCAGCAGCAGCATTCTAATGACTAACACAATAGAGAGAGATGCACTGATACAGTGAAGAAAACAGTTTTCCCCATATTTACACATCTTCACAAGAGTCAGTAATGAAAAGCACCCTCTTAACTGTCCTCCTTTTTTCAAAAGCACCTTTATCTCTTATGCATTCAATTCCCATACCTGCATACAAGTCAAGAGTCCAGGATATACAAAGAAGTCCAAATACCCTAAACAACACTGTTATAGAGTCCCAGGCTATATACTATGAAGAAAACCACAACAAAGGGTAAACCAAACCGGATCACTTGAGAGCAGAATTTTCAAATCTTTTTCCTCGTGCTTCCCATCTAAAACCTTTGCTAGCCTGAGGAGCAGCCCAGTGTTAAACCTCAGCCAACAGCACTGTGACCCATTTTCAAGCTGATCCATGGTAGGTGAGCAGCAGTAGGGTGTTCACAGTGCTAACAACCATATGTTACAGCATCACCAGGGCTCTCACAGTGCTCTGTGCTCAAAAGTGTCCCCAAAACATGAAAGGGAGGCACCCACAGCTATGGCACCAGTATGTGCTACCAGCCACCACCTGGCTGCACTATGGCAAGCAAGGAGGCTGCAGGTGAGCAAACCCGTGGTTCTTTGGGGCATGAGCCTCAACAGCCCTGAAAAGCTACTACAATGGGTCTGCTTTCCTTTTAATTAATATATTCAACCTCTCCTTTCTCTCTCCACCAAAAAGCTGTCCTTTGGAAAATAACAATAATACACAGAATTCTTCAAAGTCGCACACAGAAATTCACTTTGGCAAAGACTTCTGCAAACAGGGAGGAGTGGGCAAGTCAACCACCAACCCAGGAGGTGTCTTACAAGTCCATCTGCAATATTAACCCACCACATCATCGTTTCATATTACAAAGTTACTTTCATGGCTGTACAAAAAGCTCCATTAAGAATGAACGATTAGTTCTCCATCAATGACTTTAACATCTGCCTTAGTAAGGCAATCACTTACTAATAACAAAATAAATAACAAGGCTTCTCTTAGAATAAATTTTAGTAATAAAATGAGAGGAGAAAAGACTCTATAACATGTTAGTATATATTTTATTTAAAGTTGTCCAAGTATTTCCCGAGCAAAATGCTACACCCTACCTTTACTCATTAAAATAGGACACAGCCTGAAGTTTGATCAAGAGGAAAAAATAATTTAATATTATTTCCTATACAGTGGCATTCTTTCAGTTGAGTAGTTTCTTATTTCTGCTGCATTTTTCATAGTATTAGTATCAATACTGTCACTAAAATTTTAATGGATATTTTAGTGTTATTGGAATATACATGTTTTCTTTATTAAATATGAATTTTGAAAAACACGGGAAAATTAAAAACATATATAAAACACTATACAATATGAAAACTTTCAATTGAAATACAAAATTTAAACACTGGCATTTTTCTGCCTTTATAAAAATACAGTACTTTTCCTTCAGCAGTTCCTCCTCCTGGAGCTTTCAGTCAGCTCTCTTCAAAACAAAGAGTAGGTGCTTCTTTGGTGCACTAAAGGTCACAGCTCCTTATGACCCAGTGAACAAGGTGGCCCCACTGGATGCTGCTTGGTTGGGCTCACACTCAGGAACTCAGCAAAGATCTGAAGCAGGAGCACTCAGGAACTTAGCAAAGATCTGAAGCAGATGTTCAGATGGTTGTGGTGAGATCCAGCAATGTGTTTTCAGACAAGACACCTGATGTGGGCTATGTTATAAATGGTCTACCATGAACAGACACACACATTGCCATTCTGACTTCACAAGATGTGATGACAACAGCAGATATGCTGAGGAAAATAAACAACCTTTTTTTTTTGTGTAACACTGTCAGCAGAAAAGCAGCCCAGAAGTTGGTACAGCTACTCTTGGGAATAATTACTGCAACACTTGCAGCCTCCCACTAGTTTTGAGGCAGTGCCACAGTTCCCATGCACAGCCATTCTTGCTTCCATGCAGGATGAGGAGCAGCCCTGGCAGACCTCCATGTGCTGCTAGGCTGAGTCCCAAGTGCCATGCAACCCTCTGAGACTCAATATAAGAAAGGAAAAGGCTTTTTTAAAATGATGATGAACTAAAATGTGGTGGAGCTGTGCTGGAAAGGTAAATGAACACTGCTGAGGACAAGCTCAGCTCTCACTCTGCTCAGTGCAGATGTCCAGTGTCTCTTTGGAGGGCAGGGCTCACTGACCTTTGCTCCCCATCAGTGGCACACACTCAGCAGGAAAGAGATTATCTGTGCTTTACACCCTTGTCAGCCCAGACTAAGCTCAGAAGAAGGCAGGAGCCAGAATCCTGCCTCAGGCTGGTGGCTCCACCCAAGAAGCAGCAGTTTCTGGTTCTGCTGAGCTCAGGAGCTGTCAGGTTCCTGCTGAGCTGGAAATAAAAGCTTAATTTTTTTTTTTCCTTCTTCTTTCTCCCCATTTGACAACTGCACATAAACACTTGTAGATTGGGACTGTTACACCCCTGCAAGCTTAAAACAACCTTGCTCAGGCATGGAGGACAGCTCTCGATGGCAATGAGAATGTGACTGCAGACTAATTCACCTTGTTGTTCTGACACATGAAAACCACCTCTGAAATCACTGCACTGTCTGTAGTCACTCCTGTCACACATCTCTGCACAGTCAGCACTCAGCCAAGCCAACAAAGGAAATAAGCACACAGAAAAAACTTGCACCTTTTTGGTAGATTCATACTGCTTTTTTGCAAAATTCTTTTTTTTAGTGTAATCATGGAAAGACATTAATAGCTTAATTTAAATACAGATCTATCAAGAGGCTCTAAATTTTTTTAACACACTCAACTTTTCACAGGACTGGTTTGTTTCTAAAGCACATTAAGTGAATCTCTGATACATGGAAAGACAGACTGCCAGGAAAAAGGCCTTCAATTTAAAAGGTACTTCTTCCTTCAGTATTCTATGCTCAGAAACCCCAGTCCCCTGCAAACAATGAGAAAATCTGGAGCCATAAAGGCTTGTTGTCAGCAGAGGAGGATCCAGTTAAGGGACATTTAACCACACAGGACATACACAAGCCCATGGATCCAGAGTGGATGCATCCATGAGTGTGGAGGGAGCTGACTGAAGTTTACAGGAGGCCACTCTAAATTATCTTACAAAGATCATAAGGATCAGAAGAATTTCTTGAGGACTGCATGAAAGCCAGTCCTATTTTCAGGAAAGAGGATCCCATAAACTACAGGCAGGTCAGTTTCACCTCCAACCCTGGGGAGGTGATCAGCAAATAAATCTGGGAACAATTCCCTTAACATATGGAGTTAAATTAAATTACTGGAAGTAGTCAGCATAGATTTATGAAGGCAGAAATCACATCTGACCAACCTGATAGTTTTCTGCAATGAGATGCCTGCTGAGATGAGACAGAAGTGGATGTTATTTATCTTGACTTCAGCAGAGCTTTTGATGCTGTCTCTCATAACATCCTCATTGACATACTGATAAGTACAGACTACAGAAGGAAACAGTGAGGTGGAGAGAACTGCTTGGCTCAAAAGGCTGTGCACAGCAGCACAAAGTCCAGCTAGAGGCCCATCACTAGTGGAATGCTCCAGGGATCAGTACTGGGACCAACATCATTTAACATTTTCACAACCAGTCTGGAGGTGGGGGAGAATCTCCAGCAAGTTGGCTGATAACAGAAAACTGCCAGGAGCAGCTGATACACCAGGTGGGTGTGCTGCCATCCACAAGGACCAGGACTAGTTAGAGAACCTCATGAAGCTCAACAAAGGTGATTTCTAAGTTCTGCACCTGGGTATGGTTAACTCCATGCAACCCTACATGCTGGGGTCTGATCAACTGGAAATCAGGCTTGCACAGAGCAACACCAGGGTCCTGACAGACACAAAGTGTGTGCCCTCATGGAAAGCATGGGTAACAGCATCATGGGCTGCATCAGAAAGAGCATCACAGCAGGTTAAGGGAGATCCTCCCCTCCACTCACCCTGGTGAGACACCTGCACAGAGCTGGGTTAGTCCTGGGCTTCTGATATATGCAAAACATGGACTGAAACAAGTCAGCAAAGGCCACCAAGTTGATAAAAGAACTGAAAGATCTGATGTATGAGAGGCTAGGATTCCAGGGACTGTTCAGCCTGGAGAAGGCTCAGGGCAGGTCTCATCAGTATGTATGAACAACTGATGGGAGACAACAATGAAGACAGACCAGTTGTGCCCAGCAAAAGGACAGGAGGCAATGGGCACAAATTGTAATACAGGGAATTCCATTTGAAAGTAATAATTCATTTTCCCTTTTTCTGTCTCCCTGCTGCCAGGGTGGTCACACCTGGAACAGGTTACTGAGAGAGGTTGTGGCATCCCCATCCAAGCCTGATGGACATAGCTCTGAGCAACATGCTTGAGCATGGAAGTAGACTAAGCAATCTCCAGAGATTCCTTCCAGCCTCAGCCATTCCATGATTACCTCCAATCAACTTAAAAAGAGCAGCTGAAAGAACTACAGTTCAAGCAGAAAATACTCAAAAGCAGCATAATTTAAGACAGAGGCTTTGCAACATAATGCTTAGATCCTACAGGTGCACATTTTTATTTCCTCTTTAAGTTACACGTGACTGTACAGTTCTGGGTTGTCTCTAAGGAAAAGATGCATTTCATGGGGTTTGTCCCTTGCAACAAGGAGCTAGTTATAAAAACATACCCCAAACCAGAATTTGGCTGTAGATGTTTTCTATCACTCAGATTTTATGAAATATCTTACCACTGAGTATAGTTTCCACTATGACTACAGTAAGTAAACAGATCCAATTACAGATGTTCTCTTTTAAAAATACTATTTGAAAGGAACATGGTGTAAAGCATTAATTGAAATGATAATCCTTTCCACAAGGACAGTACTTTCTGAGAAATGGTTATATTAGCAAAACTAACATTGAAGAGACACAATTACTGTGCTCCTCTGTGACCTTAAATCAAAATAGCATTCTTCTTTTTTAACTCACTTAACATCCAAAAGCAAAGAACCAAAACTGCAAATGTTTGTTCATTTTTTGTAATTGAAGTCAACAAATTGAATTACTGAATTGATAGCATGACAATATCCGCACTAAATAT